>NC_139545.1:13601347-14335598 GCF_965153285.1 Podarcis tiliguerta | reverse complement strand
GCGTTTCCGTGCGCTGCTCTGGTTCTCCAGAAGCGGCTTAGTCATGCTGGCCACATGACCTGGAAGCTGTACACCGGCTCCCTCGGCCAATAAAGCAAGATGAGCGCCGCAACCTCAGAGTCAGCCACGACTGGACCTAATGGTCAGGGGTCCCTTTACCTTTACCTAGCACTGGAGGAACAGGTGTGCAGGGGGAGCGCACCGCCCCTGGCGGCATGATCCCGGTGGGATGCCAGCGCGGCTGCTCCCCCTGTGCTGGGCACCACGCCCCTGCAGGCACCGTACATGCCCCCGGGATGTGTGCCAGCCACGCCCCCACCTGCTCTCCACCCCCGCCGGAGCTTGAAGCCCCACCACTGCCTAGTAGCCACCTGCTGCTAAATCAAAACTAAGCTAGGAAATGCAGGGGGGGAGAGAGAAGATGGACCCAATCAAGTGAAGGCAAGAGCACTCATGGACCCTTAGCAGTTGCCTGAGTATGCTGAGTGCATGATTCCCCAAAAATGCATTGTTTGCTGTAATAAAATAATGCAACTTTCTCTTACCGCTCATTTTCCCTGAATAAGGGATCCTTGCTGTGATCTTGCTACGTGCAGGTGGATCACCCAGCTAAGCTGAGCAGCTGCAATGCAACACTCCGCTGGGTATGCCACGTCTGATTGCAGACAGAGGTCAGAAACATACCTAAAAGAAAAGACAGATCTTCAGGCACCACAGGGCACAGAACATGCTTTGCTGTGTAAAGTCTTGCTGCAAGGAAATAATTTCAGGATGATTGCATGGCAACCACATGGGGTTTTATTTATGTCACTGGTCACGTGCGATGTAAAAACTCATATTCCTCCTCAACAGGAGGGTGAGCTGACTGTAACATCTCACCACGCTGATCACCAGCGTTCATTTGGCTGATAGGGCTGGCTAGGCGTATGTCCATGTACATCCATCTCGAAGTTGCATGCTTTGTGGAAGAGGATGGCCGTCTCATATAGAGTTCCAGGGTATTTGACAGCTGCTAGAAGAGGGGTTGGCAAGGTTTACCTCACCTGGGCCGTTTCACTCCAGCGGAGTTCCCTCTGTGGACCGGATTGCGAGCGAGCGTGCGAGCGATTTCCGGCATCTGTGCAGACATGAATTCCGGCTCCGCAGAAGCAAGTCGCCATGCCAGTTTAGCGCAATGCGCAGGGACTTGCCTAGTGGGTGGCACAGTTCAGGGGCAGCTTGTGGGCCTGTTAAATGACGGCTGTGAGCCACTTGTGGCCCATGAGCCTTAGGTTGCAGACCCCTGTGCAAGTTCATATATTCCTCCTTCTACTTTATAAATTTTATTCCTCCTTCTACTTTATAAATTTCTCACTAGAGAGTTTGACTCATCTGTATGGGTTTTTTAAAGTGATATTTTAAATAATTTTTGATAATGAATTTTAAGTTCATTTATTGTTTCTATTTTGTTACAGAGATCCCAGAAGATCCAGTCATTGCAGAAGAGTATTATAATGATGCATTCGATTCATGCTCAGAAACAAGTGAAGAGGAGGAGGGGGAGGAGGAGGAGGAGGAGGAGGAGGAGGAGGAAGAGATAGAAGTTGAAGAGATGGTCACATCACACACTGTGTGTCAAACAAATCGGCAGGTATACACTTGCTTTTCAGCTGCCCGTTGAACATGGACTGTTAAGATGGCACTAAGTAAACATACAGTGGTACCTTGGTTTAAGAACAGCTTAGTTTATGAACAACTTGGATTCAAGAACTCCAAACCCGAAAGTAGGTGTTTTGGTTTGTGAACTTTGCCTTGGAAGCAGAACATGTTCTGCTTCCTGTCGAGTGTGTTCCATTTGTAAATTGAGTCCCCTGCTGCTATGGGAAAGCATGCCTTGGTTTAAGAATGCTTTGGTTTAAGAACGGACTTCCGGAACGGATTAAGTTCGTAAACCAAGGTACCACTGTTTTGAAAACTCCTCAGTGTAGGCTGCAACATACATATGGTTCCTCACTTTTATTACTGCAACTTGTATTCCCTCCCGCTTCCTAAGCCAAACTTTTCCTTTGATTTCCATGTAGAATGTAAAGGAATTATATAATCACGAGTGGCAGTTAATTGTGTTTTGAACAGGATTGGCTGTGATTCAGTATTTCCAAAAGCATCCAATATAAAATAGAATTTTGAACAATGCAGAGTTAAATTCGGGACTGGCAGTCAGACTGGGACAGAGTGACATTTTGTCAAGCCTTCACGGTTCACATTTTGTCATGTCTTTGTGGTTCACATTTCTGTGACAAGAAAAATTAGGGGAGAAATGGATGTGGTTTTATTGACACCTCTGCCAGAATTTGATTCTACTGTTTGTGCCTGTTAGTTTTCCACCCAGTGCACACACATAAATTTCTCTTGTCATTAATAGATGAAGCAACTACACAATCAGGCGAGAGCTATACAACCCTGGCACATTCACATCTAGCACCTTATCAATAAAACAAGACAGTCTCATCACCTTTCCCTTATGTCAGCGTATTTGATCTTTTCCTTCTTCTAAATCTCCATTCTTCACCATCAAACAAACCCTTGTTTTCAGCTTTGTAAACTGAAAACACTGCAGCCTGGGCCAAAAATGATCACCAGTGATGAGACAGGCTAGATGCTACTATCGGAGGGGGCGGGGATGAAAGTTTTCTCTCCATACAATCACAATTTAGAAGTGGCTGCTTACCCAGAATTGGGTGAAAGGGTGCTGAAACAAAAGTCTCTGGTCTTCCTTGAGATTGCTTACCTTTCTTTCATTCCCTTGGTTCATCCTTTGGAGGCTGAATCTGTTCAAATCTGCCTCTGTGATGGTGGCCCCTGACCCTCACAGTATGTTAAGCACTGGTTTCACCTTGAACTGAATAGACAATGTTAATAGCAGCAGGGCAGAGCAAGGCTTATGGGTGAACATAGAAATAATATTGGTGCAGAAAGACCATATTAACTATCTAGAGCAGCCAAACAATGCTTATCTAACCGCTGAGCAGAATGAATATCCGCTGTGCATATCTAGGAGGCATAGTTCTTCTGTACAAATGGTAAAAAGGTAAAGGGACCCCTGACCATTAGGTCCAGCCGTGGCCGACTCTGGGGTTGCGGCGCTCATCTCGCTTTATTGGCCGAGGGAGCCAGCGTACAGCTTCCGGGTCATGTGGCCAGCATGACTAAGCCGCTTCTGGCGAACCAGAGCAGCGCACGGAAATGCCGTTTACCTTCCCGCCTGAGCGGTACCAATTTATCTACTTGCACTTTGACGCGCTTTCGAACTGCTAGGTTGGCAGGAGCAGGGACCGAGCAATGGGAGCTCACCCCATCACAGGGATTCGAACCACCGACCTTCTGATTGGCAAGTTCTAGGCTCTGTGATTTAACCCACAGCGCCACCCGCGTCCCCTGTACCAATGGACTGGGACTCAAAACAAATTTGTTGGCATAGACCATATTCTCCTTCTCTCTCACAGGACTGGCAAAAGATTTAAAACAGTGGTGTACAGTGATTTCTGATGGTTGTAACATTTGCCTCTTAGCATTTCTCTCTCTCTCTAACAAATACTGCTCATATGGTGATGTTCCCAAGCCCAAGGTCTCTTTGTTTTCCTTCCGACTACAGGATAGTGATGTTGAAGCAATGGTCAGATACATGGAGAACATCCTAAACACCAGCTGTCTAGGTAAGATGGTGTGCCCTCAATTTAGGAACAGTTTGATAACAATACTGAACATTGAATTGATTTTTCTTTCTCTCCACGACACTCAGAAGACCCATAAAAACAAATGGTGCTTCTTCTGTCAAGCTTTACAGACCACACAAAAGTGTCTTTCCTTTGAAAGAAAAGCTCATTTCCAATAACTTCAGCTCCAAAACTAGCATTGGAATCTTTTTGAGTCTGCAAGCTTAACAGAAAGAAGACTGATCACAAGGAATATTTGATTTCAGACTAGTATTATTATGAATTTCTTTTATTTGTTTCATTATTATTATTTTTTTGCTTTTCTATATTTAGTATGTGGTGCACAACAACAAAGTTAAAAATGTGACATTAGAAACCATAAGTAACCATTAAAAAAAAAGAATAATTGGATTCATGGGTAGGAAAAACTTGATTAAAATAAAATTTTACCATTTATCTTTCATCACATTAAGGTCATACTCAATTGATTCCAATGGATATTAGCATATGTTGCCTTGAAAGAAAAAAACATTAAAGTCAATTCATTTGGAATTAATTTGGGATTGGATACGATCCATCACACTCTTTTAATATATCACATTTCCCCATAGACAAGTTTATAACAAGTGTAGATTTAAATGTGCAGGACTTAACTCCTAAATTCCTGCCTATGTTGTTTAGCTGTGTGTTTAGTCACTGTATATTTTTACTAATATTACTGTATACATATTACTTAATGTATTTACTTAATAAATTGACTGCAGTCCATGAAAACGTATGCCATAATAATTGTGTTAATTTTTTAACTCATGATTAGCAAATCTCGTTGCTGCTTTTGCTGCAAGAAACTGGTATAGCTATCCCTCTGGAAGCTGCATGGTTCAGTTTCTCTAGATATGCTGGCAATTGCCTATATTCCATTAGGGATTATTGCTGTGATGTCAATGGCCTTATTAACACATGCTCCACTTTATCCTCATAGATATGTTTATGGACTATGAACCAATACCAGATAAGGGCTCCTTTTATACTGAGTAGAACCTCCTTCTACATGCAATGATGAAACAAAGCTATAGGAAACCTATGGCATCAGATGATCTGCAGTAGGTTTCCAAGGAGCATGTAAACAAACCAACATGCTTGTTGGACCTGTCCCCAGTCTCCACTTGTGTATCCAAAGCTGTGAACACAGCCTTCACTTGTACAACTTGTATGCACAGAGGCATTGTTTAGAACTTTGGTTGAATGTATAAAGGTTGGGGATGGAGCCAACATGGACATTAATCCCACTCTTCCATGCCAATGCAGTCATATCACTAGACAGGATGCCTAAATTAGCTACAAAAAGCTATTTCCTCACTGAAAGTACATGCGTAGGGTTGCCGTATTTCGAAAAGTAAAAACCAGGACCCTCCAAAAGCTGTTTAGCTTTTCCTTTTTTTACAAAAAAACCCACAATTTTTCAATTGACTTGCCTAAGATCCAGGACAAATTGCCACCTTTCAGAAATTCTCCCCGGACGTCATGAGGCCACCAACTTGCAGAAGCACCTTAGGCCTGGGGCTGATCAGTGCTTAGATGTGACTTCTGGGAAACAGAAACATGCCACATTCGGTTCTATGATGAAAGAGAAATGGGATATACATGTAAGGGCAGGAGGAAATCATGAGTCTAGTTTAGTAGCAATGGCCCTTGAGTGGGCTTTTCTAGCTCTCAACATGCTATCCACCCAGTGCTATTTTTCTAGAAAAAGAGGTGCTGGAACCATGAATGCCTGCTTTGTTCTCTTATAACAGCAGTGGCACCCACCTGAGAGGTGCTGGAACTCAGTTCCGACTGAGAAAAAGCCCTAATACCTCCTCAGATGGTACTTAAGTTTCTTGTTGTTTAGTTGTATCCGACTCTTCATGACCCCATGGACCAGAGCATGCCAGGCACTCCTGTCTTCCACTGCCTCCCACAGGTTGGTCAAACTCATGCTGGTAGCTTTGAGAACACTGTCCAACCATCTTGTCCTCTGTCGTCCCCTTCTACTTGTGCCCTCAATCTTTCCCAACATCAGGGTCTTTTCCAGGGAGTCTTCTCTTCTCATGAGGTGGCCAAAGTATTGGAGCCTCAGCTTCAGGATCTGTCCTTCCAGTGAGCACTCAGGGCTGATTTCCTTCAGAATGGAGAGATTTGATCTTCTTGCAGTCCATGGGACTCTCAAGAGTCTCCTCCAGCACCATAATTCAAAAGCATCAATTATTTGGTGATCAGCCTTCTTTACGGTCTAGCTCTCACTTCCATACATCACTACTGGGAAAACCTTTAACTATACGGACCTTTGTTGGCAAGGTGATGTCTCTGCTTTTTAAGATGCTGTTTAGGTTTGTCATCGCTTTTCTCCCAAGAAGCAGGTGTCTTTTAATTTCGTGACTTCTGTCACCATCTGCAGTGATCATGGAGCCCAAGAAAGTAAAATCTCTCACTACCTCCATTTCTTCCCCTTCTATTTGCTAGGAGGCCATGATCTTACTTAAGTGTCTAAGCGAACTCAAATCCACTTCTGCCCAGGCTTAGAAGTGGGAGTTAAACCGAGCATGTTCTTTTCTGATCCAGCTGATGTGTACACATTTGCATTGCACATTTGGAGGGTGGGATTTTGTGTGTGCAATTGGGAGTTTTGTAAATGCAAAGGCTCCAGAACTATCAGGAATAGGAAGTAGGCAAGAGGGAGATATTAAACAAGTAGATAAACAAACTAAGTAAATTGAGTGAGAAGCCACCTTGGAAATTAAGGGGTATATAAATCAATACTTTAATAATTAAGTATGCTGGTTTAATTTGCTTTTTATTTTTATGGAAATCCCAATTTCTTTTATTTTCAATTGGTTTTGGGGTTGTTGTTTTTTTGGATAATGAAAAAGAAATGTGTCCATTTCCAATTTGCCACTAATTTGCATACAATCCCATGGGAGTTAAAGCATTCGGATACAAAATGAAAAAGCTGCAAAAGGTGCTTGTAGCCATTTAACACCAACTGAGTATATTGGCCACTTCATTATATAACTTAATTAAATAAGAGATTATAGCTTTAGGCCTGCAATGTAGACACTGCATAATCAGGAACCAAGAAAAGATGTGATACCAAGAGAAGAAACTGGAGTGGTTTTTTGGTAGCCATGTGTTAAATATTTTTGCCAGTGTATCTCCCTGAACACTGGATCATAGCCTAGTTAGAACAAGGGTAGCTATTGCCATGTCCAGGAGTGACCCAAGACATTTTGGCCCCTGAAGCGAACCACAAAATGGCATCCCTCTCCCTGCCAGGGAAGAAGGGCTAAGTGA
This sequence comes from Podarcis tiliguerta, assembly GCF_965153285.1. NCBI lineage: Eukaryota > Metazoa > Chordata > Lepidosauria > Squamata > Lacertidae > Podarcis > Podarcis tiliguerta. The sequence continues at coordinate 14,328,576 of NC_139545.1, read as the reverse complement.
ATATCTAAATCAGGAACAAGGCAGGGAGGGAAGAAAGATCTACAACAGGCACTGCTGTCCTTGTAGATCCTGCTGCCTGAGGCAGTTCCTTCACCTTGCCCTATGGGTGGTCCGGCTCTGGTGGTGTGATCCAGATGTTGTTGGCCAACAGTCTGGAATTATTGGAGTATACTCAACATCTGGAGCACATCACATTATTTAACCGTGGGCTGGAGTGTCAGACTAGGACAAGAGCGAGCCAGGTTCAAATTCTTGCTTAGCCATGAAGCTCCCTGGGTGATTGGGCCAGTCACTCACAGCCTGATCACTCACACAGGGTTGATAGGAAAAAATGGAGGGGAGGGAAGAGCTCATTGGAGGATAGGCAGGATATGAATAAACAATACCAATGTAGAATCCAGGGGGATATCTTGTTTCTGTTAACTGAACAATGTGTTTGTGACATAGTGGGGAGTGCTAAGACCAATCAATGCTCCTTCCTGGAAATCTGTATCCTTTCTCTAAAAAACTTTAAAGCATTTTCATTACGATCTTTCTACATATCTTGCTTTAGATGTCATATTATTGGTCAGACAGCATCTCTCAAAATACCATTTCCAGAACTTCTGGACTTTTGTACGTAAAAGTTAAAGCATTCTACTTGCCAGTGAGAATCACAGCCTCCAATTAAAGCGCAAACATAGCCCTTTTTTGGCTACAAATTTTTGATATGCCAGCAACCTTTACACATGGTGAGCCATCACACATATTAAATATGTAGTTATTTTCTGACACGGCAGTTTGTGACATTGGACTGGTGCTTAAGTTTAGCATGCCACATGCTAAACTTTGATTTTCTAGTGTTAAACCACCATCCTCCCCCTCCCCCACATCATTTATGATTTATCCGTGTATTAGCTGATAAGAACAGCCTTCAAACAAAAGGAACATTGCATTTGGTGTGTGGGAGGCTTAAATGGTGTGCCTGCGCTGTTTTGTGTCATGTGCGTAAAGCAGTTGGTGGAATTTAAAAAGATCAATGTTCAGTTCATTAACATTAATGAATGCTAATGTTCATTAAACATTTATGGATTGCAAGTTGCAAAACGATGCAATGTAGCTATAATGAATGGCCCAATGTGACTGTTTTTGTATCTTCTACAGTGCTCAAGTTATGTAACAATGGGATGTAATGCTTTGTGTAGAAGCTTATCTTGTCCCCACTAATTTTACTATACAAATGTTTTCAAAAGTGATCTTGCGAGCAGAGCGCAGAGGCAATGCACAATGAAGGTGATCCATTTTATAGTCACATAATGTCTCCACGAGAGTATAAATTTACATGAATTGGAAAGAGTTTTGCAGTATTAAGCAAGAACTATTTTTGGCCTTCATTTTGCTGATGAAACATCTCGAGCTGATCAAAAACGTTTTGTTGTCCCCAGCGTTCTTTGAGAACAAATCTGTGCTACCCAAAGTGTACTTCTGAAGAAATGTTGCTGTTGAATCAGCTTTTGAATCTATGCAGGAAAGAGCTCACAGATTTAGCTGCCAGCAGTTACTATAAAAGCAGTATTAACACACCAGCAATACAGCAGCCTCATGTGGTTAGAAAGTTGTAACGCTTGGGTCGATGTCCGGGGCTAGGTTCAGTGTCTAGGGGATATCCTTCTTTTATTGAGTTCTGGCTCATGCCTCCACCCAGGAAACATGGGACTCCAGTTTGGATGTCTAAACAGCAGTCATTCAACAACACTCTCTCCTAGGATGTATGTTCCAGCAAAAAGGCTGCAACAGCAACTGGGGTGCATTGCAATAAGGAATTCCAACCAGCAGAAAACAGACGTGAAGCTCCTCCAACTCCAAGCCAATAGGAAGCACTAAGCCAAGCCCAAGATACTTGGGTAGCCCTATGCTTCCCCTCCTAGGTATGTTTTCGCCAAATAGTGATTCAAAAAGTAAAAGTAAAGGTTGAAAAATTGAAAAACAGAGTGCGAGATTGGCTCCATTATTATCAAATAATGGAGGCATATAATTTGGACAAAAAATTAGGCTTCCAGGTGGAAAAATCAAAATTAGAAACAGAATTGTTAGAACCCAAAGTTAAGAATTTGTCAAGAATGTATAACTTGCTGCTGAAATGGAATACTCAAGATGAAACGGTGAAATCTGCTATGATTAAATGGGCACAAGATGTCGGGCATAACATTATGATGGCTGACTGGGAACAGTTATGGACCACAGGTATGAAGTTTACGGCATGCAATGCCTTAAAGGAGAATTTAATGAAAATGATTTACTGGTGGTACATAACACCAGTCAAGCTGGCAAAAATCTATCATTTGCCCGATAATAAATGTTGGAAATGTAAAGAGACTGAAGGTACTTTCTTCCACCTTTGGTGGACGTGCCCAAGGATTAAGACCTTCTGGGAGATGATATATAATGAAATGAAAAAGGTATTTAAATATACCTTCTTGAAGAAACCAGAGGCCTTTATCCTCGGCATGGTCGGCCAATTCGTGCCAAGGAAGGATAGAACCTTTTTTATGTACGCCACAACAGCAGTAAGAATACTCATTGCAAAGTATTGGAAGACACAAGATTTACCCACCCGGGAAGAGTGGCAGATGAAGCTGATGGACTACATGGAAATGGCGGAAATGACTGGCAGAATCCGAAACCAGGAAGAAGAGTTGATGGAAGAAGATTGGAAAAAAATTAAAGTATATTTACAGAAATATTGCAAAATTAATGAATGTTAGAAGAATGCTGGAATGAAGTTATATGGTTTTAGCAGAAATGTTATAAAGAATTAAGCAAAAACTGATTGTTAATGGGCTAAAGTGGAAAATTTAAAGTTAGATTGTGTTAAGATAAATTATAGAACAAAAATTGAGAAAGAGGGAAAGGATTTGCTGAATTAGCTAATTTGAACTAGAATACAAAAAAGGGAGGTGTGAGGAGGTCGATGAAACAAGTAAATGAAAGGTAAAGATATGGAAATATTGGATGTGTTTTTAAATGTTTTTGTTTTTTCATGCTGTTTTGATGTATTGTTCTTTCTTTTTTTGACGTATTGTTTGTTAAATTTTTCATTGTTCTTTTTTCTTTTATACTTTTTTTCTGTAACTATAAAACTTTTAATAAATATCTTTTTTTAAAAAAACCACAAAAAGTAAAGGTAAAGGGACCCCTGACCATTAGGTCCAGTCGTGACCGACTCTGGGGTTGTGGCGCTCATCTTGCTTTATTGGCCGAGGGAGCCGACGTACAGCTCATGTGGCCAGCATGACTAAGCCGCTTCTGGCGAACCAGAGCAGCGCACGGAAACGCCGTTTACCTTCCTGCTGGAGTGGTACCTATTTATCTACTTGCACTTTGACGTGCTTTCAAACTGCTAGGTGGGCAGGAGGAGGGACCGATCAACGGGAGCTCACCCCGTTGTGGGGATTCGAACCGCTGACCTTCTGATCAGCAAGTCCTAGGCTCTGTGCTTTAACCCACTATGCCACCCGCGTCCCTGATTCAGAAAATAAAGCCTAGCAATTCCATGTTTTGAGCATTCAGTAGGAGAGTTTTAAAGGTAAAGGTATAGGGACCCCTGACAATTAGGTCCAGCCGCTGACGACTCTGGGGTTGCAGCACTTTACTGGCCAAGGGAGCTGGCATACAGCTTCCGGGTCATGTGGCCAGCATGACTAAGCCGCTTCTGGCGAAACCAGAGCAGTGCACGGAAACTCCATTTACCTTCCCGCCGGAGTGGTCCCTATTTATCTACTTGCACTTTGACATGCTTTCAAACTGCTAGGTGGGCAGGAGCAGGGACCGAACAGTGGGAGCTCACCCCGTCACGGGGATTCGAAGTTCAAATTTCCCTCCCCTTCACCAAGAGAAAAGTGATTCCAGTCTTTTCCTGTTGTCCAGAGGTCACTTCTACTTAAGGGCAAACCAGCATCCAGCAGCACTCTTGCCAAGGCTAACTGTCAAGATGGCAAAAGTGGCCCAGGCAGCCTTCTGTTTGTTAATATATTCCAACAGTTACAGCAAAACATGTGCAACTCTATCCAGCATGCAAAAGGGTGTGGCATGCTAGACTCAGGTGCTATGTTTTCTCTGAACTTTCTGCTTCCGCTATGTGGTGGAGTGTATTCTTTTCTCTACAGCATGACAAAGCATTCCTGCATAGAGGGGAGATGGGACTAGTAAGGCGAGCACATGTGTGACAGTCTCTATTTCTGATGTATATGCTTTATAAAATAATGCTACAATATTACAAAAAGGGGGCAGGGGTTAAGGAAGAGCTGCAGAAACTAATCAGGGTCTATGAACAGAGCGCAACCCAAATCCCCATGGTGCTTGTAGAAATCCGTTCCAAGACTTCACACGCAACTCATCTCTGTAAAGCTTCATAACAATGAATGAGCTGGTTTCTAGCTTTATAAACTGAGCTTAATTATTTGTGCAAGATACATACGTTACTGGAGAGTGCAATAATGTTGCAATCAGGAACAGGTTTTCTTGATCCAATAGCCAGCACGAAGGCAAAAACCTAATTAAAAAAACGGGTTATTTAGTCCAACTTTCCAGAAGAGCCGAGAAGGATGCCTTTAATAACATCTCATGTTAAAGGAATCTGAAGTATTATAGGGGTAAAAATACTTGGGGCATTGCTAGAATAAGAGTGTGCAGACTACTCAGATCACAGCGACACATCCTGGAAATATATATACTTTATATTTTGCCATTAAGTTAAGACACCATGTCCATGGTGGACTAAAACAACATCATCATCATGTAGCTTAAGACTGGTTTTGATCTGTATTTGGACTCTTAAGCATATGCACATATGTCTTAAAGGTAGACTGTGACGGAAAGATTACGTTTAACCTTTTAACTGGTCAAAGGTATTTGTTTACTTGTAGCATAGCTGCTTTTCCCACACTCCTCGTGAACCAATGGAGCTTCGCCAATCTTCGTAGTTTCTAGAAAAATCCTCTGACTGCTACTTCTCCAGCTGTGCTTTCAATATTTGATGAAATTCGAAAAGCTGAAAAATAAAATAATAATAAAAACCAAAATTTGCTTCTTTGTGCAGTTTCTGCTATTGTTATAAGAGTTCCCCCCACAAAAACATCTTTTACAAGACATGGTGTAGATCTGGCATGTGCTATCATACTGAAACCGTTGCTGTCCCTGCTGAGCCAAGTTGCCTTAATGTGCATTTAATAAGCTAATTCGTCTTTAATCAAAGCAGTGCTTCCTCGTGACAAAGGTGAATTGCTAGCCTTTTCTTGATTGTCCTTGAATAGCGCTATGAATCTGTAGTGATGCTGAGTGGAGCAAGGTGAATGAGGTTGTCCATCTCTGCATTGATCTGTAGGCACTGGGACTGACATCAGAGCGACTCAGCTGGGACCCGAACGATCAGGAGTGCTGAGCGGCACCACGGCTGCAACCAAGCTGAGGAGCATGAGGGAGTAAGTTGCCTTTTTAGAGATGCTAGTTTTTGCATGCATATAACAAAAAAACCAACTTAGATTCCAGAATATTAAGACTACAGTGGTGCCTCGCAAGACGAAAAGAATCCGTTCCGCGGGTCTTTTCGTCTTGCGGTTTTTTCGTCTTGCGAAGCAAGCCCATTGACGGAGTAGCGCTATTAGCGCTATTGACATTTTAAGGGCTAAAAACGGCTTTTTAAGGGGTGGGGGATTAGCGGTTTTGCTGCTAAAATGCTTTTAGCAGCTTAGCGCTTCAGGAAAAGGGGTTTTGGAGCGGGGGGAAAAATCTAAATTTTTCGTCATTTTTCGTCTTGCGACGCAAGCCCATAGGGAAATTTGTCTTGCGAAGCGCCTCTGCAAACGGAAAACCCTTTCGTCTTGCGGGTTTTCCGTCTTGCGAGGCATTCGTCTTGCGGGGCACCACTGTACAACCAGATCCTTTCCAGCAGCAGTTGCGTATTACTTCAGGATGTTTTCTCTCTTATTAGCACAGTTGTCTGTCATTTCTTTTGAAGTGAGACATCATCTTGTCGGTCTCTGCCTGTCTCTAAACTGGTAATTTTTTCCTTTTGTGTTATTATCTCGGTGCAAATCTGATCAATCAGCTTCACATAGCCATGTCCAAAACACTGCTTTTAAGGTTGCCTTCCCTCTTTGACTGCGTGCAATCCTCCCTCTTTTGCATATAATTTTTATTTAATTTCCTGTTTTGCTATTTAAAACACTCATTTTACATCCTTAAAATATCAATGACTTCCCTTCTTCTCTTTCCATGGTTCATTTAAATATTACAAATCCCTGCATATTTTACTAACCTATACCATTCAGTATTCCATTATTGCATCCATCAAAACTTATTTACACTGTTGAATTTATCTTAACGCTACCAGTGTTTTCAGCTGTACACAATTATTTCCCATGTATTCAATAAACGTTTTCCAATCTTCTCTAAACGTATGTTCTTATTCTCTTATTCTATATGTTATGTCTGCAAGTTGTGCATATTCTGTCAACTTAAGCTGTCATTCTTCTTTGGTTGGGACCTTGCTCGTTTTCCATTTTTCGGCTAATAAAACATGGCCCAGAGTAGTAGCATACATAAATAACCTTTTTTGACACTTGGGAATTTCAGTCTGAATTATCCCCAACAGAAAGGACTCTAGGTTTTTTGGGGGGGGAGTACTTTTAAACATTTTTTTCAATTCATTATGGATCATTTCCCAATACTCCTTTAACCTTTTACAAGTCCACCACATATGAAAAAAACGTTCCCTCCACTTCTTTGCATCTCCAGCACTTATCCGATTCAGTCTTATATATCTTAGCAAGGCTAAAAGGTAAAGGTAAAGGTACCCCTGCCCGTACGGGCCAGTCTTGACAGACTCTTGGGTTGTGCGCCCATCTCACTCAAAGAGGCCGGGGGCCAGCGCTGTCCGAAGACACTTCCGGGTCACGTGGCCAGCGTGACATCGCTGCTCTGGCGAGCCAGAGCCGCACACGGAAACGCCGTTTACCTTCCCGCTAGTAAGCGGTCCCTATTTATCTACTTGCACCCAAGAGTGCTTTCGAACTGCTAGGTTGGCAGGCGCTGGGACCGAGCAACGGGAGCGCACCCCGCCGCGGGGATTCGAACCGCCGACCTTTCGATCGGCAAGCCCTAGGCGCTGAGGCTTTAACCCACAGCGCCACCCGCGTCCCCTTAGCAAGGCTACTTGGAGTTAAATACCAGCTGTGTGCAATCCTATACATGTCTATTCTGAAGTATGCTCCATTGAGTTCAATTAACTTTTCTCCCAAGTAAGTGGGAATAGGACCAGGGCTTTTCCCCCCAGCCAGAACTCACCAAATCTGGTTCCAGAACCTCTCAGGTGGGCACCATTGCTATTAAAAGAGAACAATGTGAGTTTTCTAGAAAAGCGTTTTCTCTTTTTCTAGAAAATACGATTGCAGCTAGGCAGAGCAATCCTGTTGGGGAGAAGCAGAGTGATGGATCTCTTGCAGAAGCGGAGTGCTATGGAGTCGATCCCAAGCTGCCAGTGTCCCACCCCAAGCTTCTTGCTTGCTACTGCTGGTGACAGTAGTTTTTGCCCACAGCTGGGGCATCTGACACAGCAGAGCCTCCCTGCCAACAGGACTGTTCTCAGCCACACACCTACACAGATCCTAATTCCTCTCCCCCAGCCATCAACATCATGGGGAGAGTGGAATTGTGTTCAACATCTCTCTCTCTCTCTAAATCTGAGAGCCATGTTTAAAAGCCTTTCAGAACCATTGGCATAAGGCTGCTCCACTTCCCTGTGGGGCGGTGTTACGGGCAGGCCACACACTCTCCCTGTGCACAGCAGGGGCGTGGCAGTGCCCCCGCGTCATAGGGGAGTCCCAGCCGCATCATGCCCCCCAGCTGACCAATCCAGTTGGCCAGGGGCGTGGCTTACCGTACCCAAGCAGCCGCACCACCGGGGGATTTCCCTCTTGGTTCCTGCTTCCCCTACTGGTGGTTGACCCTTACTGGACTACCTGCATGGGGGGCAGGAGTCAGATATACAGTGGTACCTTGGGTTACATACGCTTCAGGTTACATACGCTTCAGGTTACAGACTCTGCTAACCCAGAAATAGTACCTCGGGTTAAGAACTTTGCTTCAGGATGAAAACAGAAATCGTGCTCCGGCAGCGCGGTGGCAGCAGGAGGCCCCGTTAGCTAAAGTGGTGCTTCAGGTTAAGAACAGCTTCAGGTTAAGAACGGACCTCCGGAACGAATTAAGTACGTAACCAGAGGTACCACTGTAGTCGATTCAATTCCAATGCCTAAGCCAATACCACTCACATTCTGTAACCAATAAAGTTGTGGTCTTAATTAGCACAGTAACCTAAAATACTGGTGTCCATGTGTTTTATTATTCAACAAATGGGGGAGGGCTTGGGGCCTTGACACGCAATAGCCATTGGGAGGCAACATGAGCCGAGTCCTCTAAACTGCTGTTGGCTGCCTCCTGGCTGATTAATGGGAGCTGAACTTTATTCTTGGGACTTATCTGTGGCTTCGTGATTTGGGCCCTTGTGTGTGCCTGACTACAGAATAACAAAACATGCATAATCGGCTTAGGCATTTATACCACTCTCTTTCAGTGATGGAATCAAAAGAAAGGGAGGAAAATGACTCTAAATACATGGCATCTCGTGTTCTTTTTACAAAGAAATCTAAGAATACATGCAATAAGCTCAGAGTTTAATGGCAGTGAACTGTATAGTGCAGTTTAAATATTCAAGAACATGTAGATGGGTACAATGGAAAAGCTTTCATGGACCAAAATGTAAGTAAATTAAAATTTTGCAGCACAGCAGTGACTGCTTCTCGTTCAGTTCCCAGTGTCTTCCACTCAGCAGCGCACCAGGACCAGGCACAAGGCATCATCATTACCTGCTGAGTCTAAGTAAAATTGTCTTTCAGAAGCTGCAAAAGAAAGGCATTTTGTGATATTTTTGTTCTTCCACCATGAATGGCCATGTTTCTTATTGCTTGAGATCCAGAAGGATTATGTATTTAAGACCCTTAGGCCAATGGCGTTGGCATCAAATGCCCATGTCTCTTAAAAATTCAGAAAGAAAGGTCATGTTGAAGTAATTGATTGAGCACGGCATGATCTTTAAGATTAGCTGACAGCTAGCTAAGAAAAAGTCTACCTTTCCGTAGCAAAGCGGTACATAGTCCATGTGAGTGCTTAGAATAATGTTGAGACTTTCTAAATAGCTTCAATGTGCTCCTGTTGAGCTCAAAGGTTGTTTTACTATTGATTTCAGTGAGACCCCCCCCCAACCAGTTCTTGGGCATAAAATCTTTCCAATAACCACATTGAAATAAATCACTTTTATGTATGTTTTCTTTCTATCAGCAAATTTCATAGTGTAATTTCGGGCAGGCAGCTTTGTGTGGGCAGGCATGGTGTCTTCCCTGCAAACTGGCCTATTGCCAGCCAGATCATAATCCTACCACAAAATTGGCCAATGGCAGCAGGAATCCAGGGGGCGTTACCTGGGCGAGGTGTCAACTGACCAGTAGTGGTGCTTGAATGCCCAGAGGGGGGCTAGGGCCATACCACTCCTCCAACAGGGGCTGCCCCGATTTGACGTAGGTCATAGGACGTCCCCCCCATCCTGCTGCTGCTGGCTTCACCCTTAGAAATCACTTACCTCAATGCCTATGGCCAAACCTTTCACATCTGTAACCAATAAAGTTGTGGCCTTATTTGATTCCAAAACTCAATACAGTGGTACCTGTTCAGTTTCTGTTAATTGATTCTCATGAAAACTTACAGATTCTGGCTTCACACAATTAGCTCAAGGCAGTGTCAATTTACTCTTGGCAGAAAGCCAAGGTCTGCTTGACCTAGAAACTACTTACTCTGATTGGTTAATGACCAGCGCTCAACTCTGTTATCTAGGAATGCTAGCACAGTTTGGTGTGTTAGGTGTGTTAGGAGTAGGAGTGCTGTGTATGGTTAAGAGAGAGAGAGAAAGAAAGGATTTCTTTTGCTTTGTTTTGTATGCAGAAACTCTGCTGGTTTCTTTTCCCTTTTAATAAATCCTGTAAATAGTTATTCTGAGTCTAGCTGACTAGTCATTTCCACCTCAATTAGCTTCTTCGCTGTGCAGGAAAACTCTGCTACGTTTGGGCTAAAGCCATTAGAGCTATGCCTGACACTTCAAAGTTCCATGAGTACCTCTGGTTGCGAATGGGATCCGTTCCAGAGGCCCGTTCGCAACATGAAAAGAACACAACCCGAAAAGAACGCAGCTACATCAGGAACAAGCGGGGTAGGGTGGAATAGAGATCTGCCAACAGGAACTGGGGGGGGGGGGGATAAAATCAACCTTACTCCATGGCTGAAGTGGGAATCACAGCAGAACAATCCACAGTTTATTTCAACACAGTAATTCATGTTTGCTCTGATGGCACAGAGAAACGGTCATCATTGCTGTCTATCAAACATATAAGCGTCTTTTCAACCTCAGGCTATTATTCTGGTGTTCTGCATTATTATTCCACTGTAATATGTAATTGATTTGACAGCAAATCTTTTTATCCTTGGTAGAAAATTATACCTCTAAACATATATTTTTCAGGAATGGGGTTTGGAGTGTGTGTGTGTGTAAGCTTCAGAAGAGGGAGCAGTCTTCCCTGCATCCCCTTGTTCTGTTCTTAAAAATTAGCTAGGCATTTATGTTGCAGGTGTCAGAAAAGAGCAAATATATACTATATACCAGGGGTGCCTCACCTTTGGGGGGCTGTGGGGCACACAATCCACGATCAGCCCTTTGGAGGGGTGGTATTATTGTTATTATTAATAATAAAGTTTATATACCAGCCTTCCTCGGAGGATGAACAGCACTGGCAGCTTCCCATAGCACTTCCCTGAACTGAGAGGACCAAAGTTGTGCCATGAGGCTGGAAGTGCTACAATCTTTGTCCACGTTGCCTCTAGTTCACAACGTAGCGCTGTTGCAGGGTAATGTTATCAATGCCACAAATATTTTGGGAGAGGTAGCATGTCAGTGGCTCCAGCCACGTGACACAATTTTCCTCTCAGAACCTGGCCCCGATTTTTTAAAAATTAAATTACAGTACAAACTCTACTAACGATCATAATCTGTTCTGGAGGCCCATCTGCTGGGCAAAACCGGACGCTAGTAGAGGCGCCGTTGTGCGTGTGCACATTCGGCAGCTGCGCGCTTCTGCACATGCGTAGGCGGCGACGGCGGCTTCTGCGCATGCACAGATGGCATAACCCGCTTCCGCGCATACGCGAATTGCGGCAAACCTGGTGTTTACTTCCGGGTTTGCCACGACCACAACTTGGAACGTCTGTGAGAAGAGGCGGATGTAAGTCGAGGTTCCACTGTAATAGGGCTTATGTAAGCATGGTGGGGGACACGGGTGGCTCTGTGGGTTAAACCACAGAGCCTAGGACTTGCTGATCAGAAGGTCAGTGGTTCGAATCCCTGTGATGGGGTGAGCTCCCATTGCTTGGTCCCTGCTCCTGCCAACCTAGCAGTTTGAAAGCACGTCAAAGTGCAAGTAAGGTAAACAGTGTTTCCGTGCGCTGCTCTGGTTTGCCAGAAGCGGCTTAGTCATGCTGGCCACATGACCTGGAAGCTGTACGCCGGCTCCCTTGGCCAATAAAGTGAGATGAGCGCCGCAACCCCAGAGTCAGCCACGACTGGACCTAATGGTCAGGGGTCCCTTTACCCTTTACCTTTAAGCATGGTGGAACCCGCTAGGGTTCTTGGGCCTTCTTGCCTGAGGGTGCCAAGTACTGGTACTAGATTTGGTCACTGAAGTGTTATCTTTTTGCCTTCTGTACACTGAATTGAGGTGAGGGTCTCACTCTCTTCGGCTAAAACCCTCTGTCCTATTAGGACAGCACAAGTATAATTTTCATTAATGAAGCATGCATATATACTAGTACATCATTTTACGAAATTAATCCGTTCCTGAAATCTGTTCTTAAACCTACCATTCTTAAACCGAGGTGCGCTTTCCCTAATGAGGCCTCCTGCCGCCAGTGCCCTTCCACCGTTCAGTTTCCGTTTGTAGACTGCGGTAAAGTTCGCAAACCGGAACACTACTTCCCATTCTGTGGAGTTCGTAACTGAATCATTTGTAAGCAGGACTGTTCTTAAACCAAGGTACCACTGTATTAGATTTTAAAAGAGAGGAGATTCTGTTTTCAGAAGACAAATGCCATTTCCACTTTGTGGTGAACTACAGTCTTCCTCTCTTTTGGTAAGCGTCTAAAGGATGATTTATGAAGCATGGCTGTGCTATCTACTTACTCCATGAAAATTGTTCAGTGCCTTTTTATATAATCCAGAGGCTGTAAATATATATGCATGTAGAAGCTGGTCTTGTGATAAAAGTATCTTACTGAATCAGATGTCAATATTTTCTCCATATTTGTTGTGTGTGTGTTGTTCCATGCATTAGTATTACACACACACACACACACACACACACACACACACACACATTTTGTTAAAGTGCTATAGAAAGTTGCCAGATACAATATCTGTCCAATTATAGTAAATGATGGACTTCTATACGTTATTTATAATCCAGCTCACTTTCTGGCGTTCGTTTTCTGTCGACAGGTCAGCCATTCAGAAACTGGGAACAGAAACCTTTGAAAAAGTTTATGAATTCCTGCAACGAGCAAGAAAGCAGAATGCAAGTGAAAACGAAATCAGAGAATACCTGGAAAAAATGGTGTCTCGGGCAAGTGACTGTTTTGAAGTAGATCAGCTCCTCTATTTTGAAGACCAGCTGAAGGCTTCTGAAGGTGTCTCCATGTGACATCGAAGAATGGTTTTACTTGAATCATCAGAAATTAATAAAGTGGGCACTGTTCAGATGGAAGCAGGCATCGTGCCATAGGGTGAGGGCAATGAGTAGCATGGAGACACTGACAGGAATTAATGTATGCCATTTTGCTATCTTCCTATTTGAGGCAAATAGTACTTCATCTCCTGGTGAAATCAGGAGATCTTTGATTGATTCCTACAGCAGTATTGACACCTGGAACTCAATAATCATTGCCTCAAAAATTGCTGGATTATGGTTGCTGATCGCATGCGTCCATACTTGAGTACTCCACTGGGAGAAACGGGGGTGTTCAAAACCTGCATTTCAGCCACGTTTCAAAATGATATGCAAGGAAATGCATGGGATGTGAGGTATAGGGATAATATGGGATGAAGGGAAAAGAAAACACTTCACTTCGATTTACTTCTACCATGCAAAGAAGGAACTTTGTAAGAAATTTTTAAAATCAATGTCAGGGCTGAATCGGATGGTCTCCAGCAAACATTTTCAGTGTGACAAAGGTGGGAAAGGTTTCTAAAATCCCCCAAAAAGTTTGCCTCTTTTTGCACCAGTTTTCTGCTGTTTGCTTCTTCAGTCGACTGCAGCATTTTTGTCTGTTTCAAAATTAGATCTTCTTCCTTACAATCAGTTGGTACTGCAGAGGGAATATGATGAAGTATGGCTGACGCAGCCTGATGCCAGCTTCTTCTGCCTACATACCAGATGTTGGGAAGAGGGATGGTGAAGATTGCCTGAATGTGTGCCAGGGCAAACCCTACAAAAGACGTAAAGAAAAAAGGGGGCGGGGTTAAAATATTTGCAGAGCATGCATTGCAGGTGTGCTTTTGCCCTAGTAAATGAATTGCTTTGTAAAATATTAACCTGTAAATATCATGCTTTTTTTCTTGTTCATACCAGTGATCTGTGACTATGCTTTATCTAAAAGTCCTAACGCCAACATTTCTCTTCCCATTTTGCAAACGGCACCCTTGCAAATTAAATAAATAAAAATAAAATGCCACGTTATTTCTGTTCATGCACAGCTGTTTCCATCAGGTCTCTTGAAATTTCCTACTTTATTTGCAAGCACAGAAATCAGGAGGACCATTTCACCCAAATCCTCTGGGCAAGAAGAAATTTTCTAACAGTTTCTCTGGGGCTCAGCATTAACAGTGATAGTAGCACAGCTCCCATACCCCCCCCCCAAATGGTGTGTGTGTGTGTGTGCTGCAAATACAAAGGTCAGCAGCAGCAGCAACTGCACTGGCAGCCTGCCCACCACACTGCCTTCTTGACGGTGCCCCCACACCTAGTGCCTTCCCTGAGCATTGGAAGGAAATGATTGCTGCCACCCAAAAAAAACCTGAATAACGAAGGAAACCATGCAAAGTGATAGGATTTTGGCTCGGCTCCACTTTATGCAAATTTTGCAACTTTTCACTTTGCTTTGCGGTCAGCACCCTCTTAAGGTTTCCTGTTCTTTGGGGGCAAAGTGATACAGCCTCATCTGCTGAGTCGGCTGTTACCAGTTCATCATAGGTTCTGAGCATCGCAAAGACTGTATTAGAGGATGGTTTAATATCATGCTATTAAGAGTCCCCAACCCCTGGGGCTTTGGCAATATAAAACTGCAAAGAACAACCGTCGGGTGAACAAGACTCCCTGGAGCAATTGGCCCTCAAAAATCCATTAACTGTAACCTTTACATGTTGTGGCTACCCACTCTGCTTCAGGTAAACTCAAGAGTTTTTTGATGTATTTTTTTTTTTAATGAAAGAGACCGAGCAAGCAAGATCCAAGCAACTTTGGCAAATTTTATTTCATGGGTATGTTTCCAAGATACCCAAAGCTCGCAGCACCTGATCCCTTCACAATCTATTGCTCTGATTTACAACCCACATACACTGCCGCAGGCAAGCAAGCAGTGTTCTGGACATGCCAATTCCCCAATTGCTTCAACAGCAGATCATCTCCATGGGCAGCAGGGGCTGCTAAGGTGCCTTGTTAAGTATAGTGTTTTAATTCACTGAAATTGCAAATGCTTGCATGTATTTACAGTGGTACCTTGGTTCTCAAACTTAATCTGTTCCGGAAGTTCGTTCCAAAACCAAGGCGCACTTTCCCATAGAAAGTAAAGCAAAATGGATTAATCCGTTCCAGACTTTTAAAAACAACTCCCAAAACAGCTATTTAACATGAATTTTACTATCTAACAAGACCACTGATCCATAAAATGAAAGCAATAAACAATGTATCAATCAATCAGTAGCTGAACTGGGTTCCACACAGGCAAAAAAACAAAAAAGAGCCGCTAAAACAAAAACCCAAAATAAATAGCAAAAACAGACAGACCTCAGTGTAACACTCAAAATGGAAGTGTGGCAATCAAATCAGAAGCGTAACTCTCAAAACAGAAGCGTAACACTCAAATCAGAAGCATAACACTCAAAGTGGAGCATGTTTGACTTCTGAAAAAGTCTGAAAAAGTTTACAAAACTGCCACACTTCTGGGTTTGCAGTGTTTGGGTTCCAAGTTGTTTGAATACCAAGGCGTTTTTAGAACCAAGGTACCACTGTATTGTATGTTTAAATTTGATTGGTCGGTAACTGAATTCTAGAGAGTTCTGTAGTAGATCTCATGTGATTGGCTCACATTGGCCACATGGGAGGTATCTAGTGAAGGAGAGACCCCATTTTATGTGAAGCAAGACGGCTGCATTTTAGAATCCACTGTGAACACTGCTAAGTTGAATAGAGTATTGGAGTGCTGCTTCTCTGCTTGGAAGAAAGAGAGCAAAGCTGCTGGAGAAGGTAAAAGTGAAAATCTCTTATAGGAGCTGCAAGGCATGGCCTAACTGAGATACAGAAGGCTGAGCACCGAGCTCTGGAAAGAGTGAAAACTTCTGGTTTGCCTGATCTGTCAATGAGCACATTGTTGTTTAGTTGTTTAGTCGTGTCCAACTCTTCGTGACCCCATGGACCAGAGCACACCAGGCACTCCTGTCTTCCACTGCCTCCCGCAGTTTGGTCAAACTCATGCTGGTAGCTTCGAGAACACTATCCAACCATCTCGTCCTCTGTGGTCTCCTTCTCCTTGTGCCCTCAATCTTTCCCAACATCAGGGTCTTTTCCAGGGAGTCTTCTCTTCTCATGAGGTGGCCAAAGTACTGGAGCCTCAGCTTCACAATCTGTCCTTCCAATGAGCACTCAGGGCTGATTTCCTTCAGAATGGAGAGGTTTGATCTTCTTGCAGTCCATGGGACTCTCAAGAGTCTCCTCCAGCACCAGAATTCAAAAGCATCAATTCTTCGGCGATCTGCCTTCTTTATGGTCCAGCTCTCACTTCCATACATAATGAGCACATTAAGCACATTAAGGTAAAGGTACCCCTGCCCGTACGGGCCAGTCTTGCCAGACTCTAGGGTTGTGCGCTCATCTCACCCTATAGGCCGGGAGCCAGCGCTGTCCGCAGACACTTCCGGGTCACATGGCCAGCATGACCATCTGCATCTGGCGAGCCAGCGCAGCACACGGAAAGCCGTTTACCTTCCCGCTGGTAAGCGGTCCCTATTTATCTACTATTTCCCCATTACTTTCCCCAATTGCAAAAAAAAAAAAGTCAGCTACTATCGTAATTGCAAGAATGCCACCCAACTGCAATGCCAGTGCCTGCATTTTCAACTGGAACACATGCCAAATTGCATTTGTGGGAATAAAACGAAGGACGGCACTGTCTAATGTTCTGCAAAACCAATTTTCAGCTGATATTAAACCTTCACTTGTGACCGGATCTGAGTGCATTTCCCTTCACTTTGCTCTCACCTCTTAGCCTTCTACAGATTTAATGCTGCCTTTCTCCTGCTCTTTTCTGCGTTTGATTCCCAAGTTTATTTTGTTATAGATTTTTTTTAGTGTGTGTTAAAACAATTGGCAAAATAAATAGGGATCCAGGTTGTGGAGTGAAGTATTTATTCCACCTCCTTCACTGATGCTCATCATGTCAGAGCAACCTGACTCTGCCCATTGAGAATACTGTAGCTTTCCCTGCCCACAGGCAGAGAATGCTGGAGGGAGATGCAATTGCACACACAAAGCAAGACAAACCACAGGCTGCCTTTCTCCTCCTGTCTTGAATCCAGAGTTCCCAAGAGCAGGGTGCTGCTCATTTCAGGCTCTCGCAGGAGGAAGTGGATGGAGACATGTTTTGCTCATTCCTCTTGCTCCCTGCCACGGGTGGCGCTGTGGGTTAAACCACAGAGCCTAGGACTTGCCGATCAGAAGGTCGGTGGTTCGAATCCCCGCGACGGGGTGAGCTCTGGTTGCTCGGTCCCTGCTCCTGCCAACCTAGCAGTTCAAAAGCACATCAGAGTGCAAGTAGATAAATAGGTACCGCTCCAGGGGAAGGTAAATGGCGTTTCCATGCACTGCTCTGGTTCACCAGAAGCGGCTTAGTCCTGCTGGCCACATGACCCGGAAGCTGTATGCGGGTCCCTTGGCCAATAAAGCGAGATGAGTGCCGCAACCCCAGAGTCGGTCCCGACTGAACCTAATGGTCAGTGGTCCCTTTACCTTTACCTTGCTCCCTGCAGCCGCTTGTGGCAGTGGCATAGAGTGGGTTACCAGTGCCCAGGGCGGTGGGGGAGCGGACACAGAGGGTGAAGGGAGCCCACCGTGCCAGCCCACCCCTCACCTCCGATGCCGTTGGAGCAGCCAATCTGCAGTGGTCTGACAGGATGCACGTGCCACTGCAAATTCCACTCCCTTGCCTACCTGCACTGGGGCTCCTGGTTGTGTCCCCTCAAAATTGTGCACCCGGGGCAACTGCCTCCCTGCTCCCCCACACTTCTGGCATGGCAGGCTGCAGAGGGAATATGAAAATACGCCATCTTTCTTCTAGTACAGGGGTGTCTAAACTGTTGCTTGCACATTGTAAGCGTAATGTGGACCTGAACTCAAAGGGAGGCGAAGGTCAAGAAAGTTCTGCAGGGAGCCAAGGATAATCCATGGAATTACTGATTTTATTTACTTTAAGAATTCATATCCTGCCCTTCAGATGAATTCCCAGCGTGGCTTGCAAATACTGAATCAAAAGTACAATGTGAAAAAGCGTTTTAAAGCACTAGAGGCTAAAAACAGCCAGGTCCAAAATCTAAAATGAGCCTCACAAGAGATAAGGACCTCACAGGCATATTTTCCCAAGCCTTTTATTCTACACCAAAGGCTTGGGGAAATGAAGTGGTTTTCGTCTGCCAACAAGGGCTTCAAAATAGGTGCCAGGCGAATCTCCTGATGACTCCTGCATTCCACAGTAAAGGTGCCATTAGCAAAAAGGCCCTGCCCCCTGCGTTTATGTGATTGAATTTCCTTTCTGATAGTATGTATTTAGTTATGAAAGTTTTGTAGGTTGAAGCTGGCCTTTTAGAGCAGGGTTTCTTAAATTAATTAAAACTGAAGGACACATTACTTTACATGGAAAAAGAGAGGTGTATTTTGACGGAACAATTGATAGTCCAATTAATACTGCCTCGTGGCTAAGTATGAGTAGATTTGGCAATTTCAGTTTCTCTCAGTTTCTAATTTCGCAGTCCGAAGTTTAGTTCTCCACATTTGCGAATTTCCGCAGCAAAAAGGTCCTCATGAAAATTCAACAGCATTTTAGCGTGAATTTATTCTAGCATACATATTTTTGAATGCCTAATCTTTGCCAAGCAATTTCCCTTGATGTGCTGCATCTCCTTCTCTCATAATAATAGAACCAGGGTGTCAGGGAACTGCCATCGGAGCCAGAAGGAGAGGGAGGGCTCCAGAGGGATTCCGGAGAGCGTCCCAGGAGGGAGAGAAGCAGCACATCTTCTGGGGAAGGAAATCAGCGTAGCACCAGTGGAGAAGGGGGGCAGATGGGGGAATCGGCGAGGTGGCTCCAAGACTCCTCGCTGGGGACCAGTGGGGAGAGTAGAGGTCCTCCGCTGCCTACGCCCTCCTTGCGCAGAAGGCTTCCACGCAGGGAGAGTAGGCGGCGACTAGGCGTCAAAGAACTTTTATGCTGGAAGAAGTTCAAGAAACGCCCACTGACGGATTCTGCCAGCGATTGAGACAGCCACGGGTGAGTGGCTGTCCGGACAGAGAAGGTTCAGCCAGGTGTTTGCACCAGCTTACGCATGAGCAACCCCTAGAACCATTACACAGGGTTTAGCCAGTAAAACTGAACGGCGGGAGATTCAGAACAGACAAAAGGAAGTACACAGTTCATAGCTACACTATAGAATTTGCGACCACAGCCTATAATGATGGCCACAAGCTTGGGTGTCTTAATAGGGTGTTATTCATGGAAGCCAAGATTATCAATGGTTGCTCATCCTAACTTCTATAGTATCTCCCGTATCTCCATGGGTGTAGCCAAGTTTTATGGGGGGCAGGCTTTATGTTGGGTGTGCAGAACCTCAGTTAAATATTCAGTTAAATACATTTATTGGTTTACTTGATTTGGGGGGCAGCTGCCCCCCTCTTGGCTACGCCCATGAGTATCTCAACCTGGTTGTTGAGGAATATGAGTGGAACAGTGCTAATCTGCTTGTGTCCTGTTTGTTGGCTTCCTATGAGCATCCAGTTGGCCACCATGGGAGAAGGATGTTGGACTAGGTAGGTCTTTGGTCTGATCCATTTCCAAGCTTCAAGAAAATGAACCTCAGGGTAGACCCTCATGACATACATAGAATAGAGAGAATTAAAGGCCAGTAGTGATGTATGAAAGTGAGAGCTGGGCCATAAAGAAGGCTGATCGCCGAAGAATTTATGCTTTTGAATTCTGGTGCTGGAGGAGACTCTTGAGAGTCCCATGGACTGCAAGAAGATCAAACCTCTCCATTCTGAAGGAAATCAGCCCTGAGTGCTCACTGGAAGGACAGATCGTGAAGTTGAGGCTCCAATACTTTGGCCACCTCATGAGAAGAGAAGACTCCCTGGAAAAGACCCTGATGTTGGGAAAGATGGAGGGCACAAGGAGAAGGGGACGACAGAGGATGAGATGGTTGAATGGTGTCCTTGAAGCTACCAGCATGAGTTTGATCAAACTGCGGGGGGCAGTGGAGGACAGAAGTGCCTGGTGTGCTCTGGTCCATGGGGTCACGAAGAGTCGGACACGACTAAATGACTAAACAACAACAAAAGAGCTGTCTTTCTTCACCCAGATGCATAACCACCTATTCGGCAATAATCACCTAAGTATTGAGGGTGTTTTTCTTGATAGATTCATTCACCGATTTTACCATTTAGCTGTAAGATTTTCAGTACATATGAGAAAGCGGCCGTTTGTGTGTGAACTAATGGAGATTTACGGAGCAACATTCCTGCCTATTTCCCACACACCCAACTAAATACGAGAGAGATATTACTAACAGGGTGCCTGCACAGTCGTGTATTTCACTGGCCCTTTCCTCGCTCTTTTGCCCATAAACAGGTCGATATGGGATAGAGAACATGCAGAGATTGCTGCTATTCTACTAACATATTTATAGAAGGGAATGGAAGTTGAGAAATTGCTCAAATCCATCATTGGACCAGTTGCAGCTTTATGAGATGCAGAAAGGTAATATTTTTGAGCCTCTTCTCTTGGAATTGCGCCTTCTGAAAGCCACCTTTTCTAATCGGCAGTGACATTTGGCATGCTGGGAAATGGAGTATTTAAGGCTAGGAAAGGTCATCACCATTATTTCTTTCGGTAAAAGGCACTCTGTTCAAATCCGGCTATAAGGGTGTTCACACAATATTCTTGCGCTTGTGCCCAAGCTGGGCACTGACTTTATTGCACTTTTGGCACCAGATGAGGACTTCTTTCCATTTAGCTAGACTTTTCCCTCACTTGAGAAGTGAAGCTACAGGGAAGCAGGCAGGGGGCCTTCTCAATAGCGGCACCTGCCACATAGAACACCCTTCCATCAGATGACAAGAAGATGAGTAACTATATAACCTTTAGAAGACATCTGAAAGCTGCCCTGTATAGGAAAGCTTTAGAAGAAGAAGAAGAGGAAGAGGAGGAGGTGGAGGAGTTTGGATTTGATATCCCGCTTTATCACTACCCTAAGGAGTCTCAAAGTGGCTAATATTCTCCTTTCCCTTCCTCCCCCACAACAAACACTCTGTGAGGTGAGTGGGGCTGAGAGACTTCAAAGAAGTGTGACTGGTCCAAGGTCACCCAGCAGCTGCATGTGGAGGAGCGGGGAAGCGAACCTGCTTCACCAGATTACGAGGTATAATGTTTTAATATATGTTGAAAGCTGCCCAGAGTGGCCAGGGCAACCCAGTCAGGTAGGTGGGGTACAAACAAAAAAACAAACAAAATTTCAGGTGCCATTGAAAAACAGCTTTAATGATGCTTGCACTTGATTTTATGAGATTTTGGTATCCATTTCAGGTTTTAAATGTTTCTTATGACTGTTTTTAGTTTTTAACTGTAGTTTTGTAATTACATAGCATGTCCACGGCTGCAGCCTGCACCAAAAAAAATCACCCACCCACTGTTGCCTGGGGCCACAAGGGCGCAAAAATGTGGTTACAAAGCATGGATCCACATGCATCCTCAGGATTTTTGCATTGGGTCACCCCAAATTCACCATCAGATCACATAGCATGTCCATAGCTACAGCCTGCACCAAAAAAACCATGCATCCATTGTTGCGTGGGGCAGCAATAGCACAAAAATGTGATTACAAAGCACAGATCCACATGGATTCTCAGGATTTTTGCATTGAGCTGACCCAAATTTACCGTCAAATCACATGTCTGTGGCCACAGCATGAACCACAAAAATCATAACATCCACTGTTTCGTTCAGAATATTTTTTTCTTGTTTTCCTCCTCTAAAAACTAGGTGTGTCTTATGGTGAGGTGCGTCTTATGGAGCAAAAAATACGGTAACTGTTAGCCACCCTGGAAACCCTTTTGGCTTGACAAATAGGATAAAAATGCACTAAATCAGAGGTGTAGAACCTCAAGGCTACAGCCCTCACTGGCTCTCCTTTGCACCCAGAGTTGTTTTAGCCTGGTTGGAAAGTGCCCTTCAACTCTGGTAACACCTCTTGGCTGTCTGGGTGGACGTTACAGAGGGAGGCGTGAGTTTGTGCAGAAGCTAGCTGCTTGTGTCTTGGGCCCCATCTGCCACTGGCACGTATGTGGCCCTTGGAAGCTCAGCCACGTAGAACTGCCCTGGTACATCTTATGTGGGGAGCCTGTATCAGTATCAATATCAACAAGAGAAGGGGCTTTTTCCTGTGGTGGCTCCCCAATTGTGGAATGCTCTCCCCAGAGAGGCTCGCCTGGCGCCATCACTGCATGTCTTTAGGCACCAGGCAAAAGCATCCCTCTTTACCCAGGCCTATGGCAATTAAATAATCCATGGTCTGTAAGAGTGTGGGGGAGATGACTGTTATTATGATGATTCTTTTACTAGCAGGCTGTCTGCCATTTTTTTTTTATTATGTTATTATGTTTTTATCATTGATGTTCTGTAATGTGTTTTTACTGTTGTACACTGCCTTGGGATCTTCTGATAAAGGGCAGTATATAATTTGAATTAATCATCATCATCATCATCTCTTTCCCTTTGCTTCTGGGATGCAGAGGAGAAACCTTTTGAATCGCTTCTGTTCCTATTGATTGCATCTAGTATTAGACCCACTGAAATTAAAAGACAAGGGACTAACTTTGATCCATTCATTTCAACGAATCTGCTTTGAGTATACTTAGATATAACCTGTGTCTTTAACAGCAGCCTGGCATACATATATTTAATACCTGATGTTAAACAAAGGATGAGGAAACCTTTGCCTGCTACATTTCTGTGTGCCAGAAACTGTTGTTAAAAGCAGAGGCACAGGGACAATTTTAATTTTAAAGAAGACTCTGACAGCCCTGGCAGTGAGACCAAGTATGACATCAAGGCTGAATACATTGCAGATTGAATTTCCCACTGGAGCCCATTTACTTCAGTTCTATGGGGATTTAATTCTTCCATAATTCTCCCTGCCTCACTGTCATGGTATTTATTGCTTCCATTCTTTTCTCCGAAGTTGAACTTTTAAAGTAGATCATCACCATCAGTGCTGCACTTAGACTTGTCTTAAGCCCCAGTCAGCAATAAACTGAATTAATTTTTGTTCTCTTGCTCCACACGGCACACAAATACTCCTCCATCCAAAAAAGAGAGGCACACACAGACAAGGTGTTTGAGACTCTCCCGTGGGAGGTTGTTGGTTATTGTCTCTTGTACCTAGAGGCAGCCTTTATTACCTGATATTGCTTTTTCCAACCTGTGTAGCAACTTATGTTGCTGCTGCTGTTTTTCTTTTTCTTTTAAAGAGCAGGTGAGAACTTTATTTGTGAACTTGTGGTGTAAGATCAATTGTCTATGCACTTCCTTCAGTAATCTGGAGAGTGGTTAATCTGTTCTGGAAAGAGATTTATGATCTCTCTTCTCCCCTTTAATTAACCCCTCCCCCCAATGCAAGCATTATATACCACTAAAGCATTCACTATCAATGACCAAAGTCTCAGACCTTCCAAGTATCCCTATTTTCCAGGGACAGTCCCAGATTTATAGAAGCCGTCCTGGTTTCTGATTTGATTCCAGAATGTCCTGTTTCTCCCTTAAAGGTAAAGGGACCCCTGACCATTAGGTCCAGTTGTGGCCGACTCTGGGGTTGCGGCGCTCATCTCGCTTTACTGGCCGAGGGAGCCGGTGTACAGCTTCCGGGTTATATGGCCAGCATGACTAAGTCGCTTCTGGCAAACCAGAGCATCGCACGGAAACGCCGTTTACCTTCCCACCGGAGCGGTACCTATTTATCTACTTGCACTTTGACATGCTTTCGAACTGCTAGGTTGGCAGGAGCAGGGACCGAGCAAAGGGAGCTCACCCCGTCGCAGGGATTCGAACCGCCGACCTTCTGATTGGCAAGCCCTAGACTCTGTGGTTTAAACCACAGTGCCACCTGCATTTTAGCCTTAGGACGTCCCTATTTTCATTGCAGAAATGCTGAAGGATATGGAGGACGTCCCTATCTATTTTCATCGGAGAAATGTTGGAGTGTATGGCAGCTATGTGACCCCCCCCCCCCGCCAAGGAGATAAGTAACTATAAAACCTTTAGAAGACATCTGAAGGCAGCCCTGTATAGGGAATGTTTATATATATATATATATATATATATATATATAATCTGTTGGAAGCTGCCCAGAATTGGTAGGGCAACCCAGTCAGATGGGTAGGGTAATAGTAAAATTATTATTATTCACTGGAGAAATGTTGGGTGTATGATGTCTGCTAGAGATAAGTGGTGTTGTATATGGACTGTGGGCTGGGATAACGTCCTGTTACATGATTCAGGCATAGTAACAGGCATAGTAACAGGACACAAGACAGTGACTAGGGATGTGCCAAAGCTGGGAGGCATGCAAAGGGTGGACCTGTGTGTTTGTTTAATACAGGTGTGAGTCAGATTTTCAGCGTGATGGCCACATGTCATTCTGGACAACTTTCAGAGGGTCACATGACAGCGATGGGTAGGGACCGAGGAAAAAGATGGCAGAGCAATGGATGTAAATTTTACCTTTGTACAGTATGCTCATTTCTGTTCATTTATTTAATCTGTATGCCACTCTAACCCAATAATCCTCCCTCCCACAACACATTTAAAAGGGCATTAGATGTCTATCAGCCAAAGGTCTGGTTAAAGACGAATGTTTTTGCCTGACACCTAAAGGTAAAGGTACCCCTGCCCGTACGGGCCAGTCGTGTGCGACTCTAGGGTTGTACGCTCATCTCACTTAAGAGGCCGTGAGCCGGCGCCGTCCGAAGACACTTCCGGGTCACGTGGCCAGCGTGACGAAGCTCCAGCTGGCGAGCCAGCACCAGTGCCGCACACAGAAACGCCGTTTACCTTCCCGCTATAAAGCGGTCCCTATTTATCTACTTGCACTTAAGGGTGCTTTCGAACTGCTAGGTGGGCAGGAGCTGGGACCGAACGACGGGAGCTCACCCCACAGCGGGGATTCAAACCGCCGACCATACGATCGGCAAGTCCTAGGCGCTGAGGTTTTACCCACAGCGCCACCCGCGTCCTACACCTAAAGGTAAAAAGGTAAAGGACCCCTGACAGTTCCCTCATTGCAGAGAAGGCCTGTTCTCATGTTGCCAGCCTCTGGACCTCTTGTGGAGGAGGCACACAAAGAAGGGCCTCAGGGTCTGGGTAGGTTCATATGGACTACACAGTTTCTACACAGAAATGTAGACTTTGCTTAGTTTAATTGTTTTTGGGATGTCAACCAGTCCCGCCCCATCTCTCTTTGGAAGAAAAAATGGTGTCTGTACTCACCATGAAGTCTGTACGCCACACTCGGGGGGGGGGGGGAGAAGGTGCCAGGGCTGCATACTCTTGAGTATCCCCAGAAAAACAGCGCTGGCGTCACTTGACTTGGGGGAATCTGAAAGGCGGGAACAGGAAATTCATGTACAGTGGTACCTCTGGATGCGAACGGGATCCGTTCCGGAGCCCCGTTCGCATCCTGAAGTGAACACAACCCGTGTCTGCGCGTGCGTGGGTCACAATTTGCCGCTTCTGCGCATGCGCGTGATGTCATTTTGAGCGTCTGTGCATGCACAAGCAGCGAAACTCGGAAGTAATGCACTCCGTTACTTCTGGGTCGCCGTGGAGCGCAACCCAAAAATGCTCAACCTGAAGCATATATAACCTGAGGTATGACTGTATTACATTTGTAAGTCCATTATTCTTCCAGGGACCTCAAGACAGTACACATTATTCTTATCCCTGCTCTGTTTACTTCTGAAAACAACCCTTTGCAGCAGGCTATGCTGAGAGATGGTTTGTTGCCATCTAAAACATTTGGAGGGCACCATGTTGGGGACGCGGGTGGCGCTGTGGGTTAAACCACAGAGCCTAGGACTTGTCGATCAGACGGTCGGCGGTTCGAATCCCATTGCTCGGTCCCTGTTCTTGCCAACCTAGCAGTTCAAAAGCACATCAAAGTGCAAGTAGATAAATAGGTACCACTCCAGTGGGAAGGTAAACGGCGTTTCCATGTGCTGCTCTGGTTTGCCAGAAGCGGCTTAGTCATGCTGGCCACATGACCCGGAAGCTGTACGCCGTCTCCCTCGGCCAGTAAAGCGAGATGAGCGCCGCAACCCCAGAGTTGGTCACGACTGTACCTAATGGTCAGGGGTCCCTTTACCTTTACCTTTATGTTGACAAACTATGCCATAAAGGCGAGTATTCCCACCGGGAAGACTAAACTGTTCCTGCCTGCCTTCCCCATTTCTTTCTGTTCCTCCTCTGCCGGGCATAGCTAGCCCAAAGCTTGTGAATGAGCTCCCTGGCTGCAAATGGCGGCAGAGGTGGCTCTCCAGAATTAAGGGGAGACGAGGGCTCTCACTTAGCAGCAACAGCAGCAGCCAGCTTTCTGGGACTCAGTGAGTCTACGCATCAAAGTTGCGAATTAAAATGCAAGCCACACTTCGCTGCTTGCGTTCAAGCTACTTCGTTATGAGAGACGTTCGCCGAGAGAAGAAGAAAACGTGCACCAAGAAGGAGATGTGCCTCATGTCTGCTTAATGAGTGCATAAACACTGTGCCGTTATTGAATTTTAATTGACTCCTTTGTAGCGTTGTGCTATAAAAAAAGTAGAAAACTACACATAATGAGCTATTATACTTGGCACGACAAAGGGGGAAATGTACTTAAGAGACGCTCAGTTCTTTAGAGAAAAATAACGGCAACTACAATTGGAGGTGTGAGAAGGGAAGGAAGCTCACTGCAGTCTAAATGCAATAGTTCTTTCTTCCAGCGAACAATGTCATGGCGGCTGGATGCACACACAAAAATTGCCTAGGCACCTGAAGAGATGGCGAGCTTTCATGGATGGCGATGTCTTAAAACAGGTTTGCCCCCCAAGTAGAAAAACCCAGTGTATTCAGCGGGGCTTACTCTCCATATACCCTCCAACACTTCTCCAACATGAAAATAAGGGCATCCCATTCCATGATACTTTTATTATTTATACCCCACACATCTTACTGGGTTGCCCTAGGTACTCTGGGCAGCTTCCAACAGATATAAAAACATAATTAAACTTTAACAAAACTTCCCTATACAGTGGTACCTCTGGTTAAGAACTTAATTCGTTCCGGAGGTCTGTTCTTAACATGAAACTGTTCTTAACCTGAGGTACCACTTTAGCTAATGGGGCCTCCCGCTGCCACCGCCGCACAATTTCTGTTCTCATCCTTAACCTGAAGCACTATTTCTGGGTTAGTGGAGTCTGTAACCTGAAGCATCTGTAACCTGAAGCATCTGTAACCCTGAGAGCACGATCCCTTTCCACATAAGAGAACACCTGCCCTGCTTCCAGAGGGCTGCTCTTTCATTTATTCTCCCACCATCATAACTGGAATTTAAAATGCTCAGCCATTCGCAAGTGCTAGCTCATTTGAATTTAAATCGGTCTGCATCTGTGGCTAGCCAGGCCTGCCGCGAAACTACCCAATTAAAACCAGAAAACTCGGGCCCTCAAAGTGACTGTAAAAGTGCAGCAAAATCCATTGCTACTGCCCAGACTAGGGAAAAGAGATAATAATTTTAAACGTCGTTAGGACCTCTCCAACACAGCCTGTCTTGTAAAAGGTTTTGATCAAGGCAGTGCCAAGGGGGAAGGACTCGGAAAGTGCCACTGCACCTTTCTCATCCTTCATCGTTTCTTGTTTTACCTTATTTTTTGTCTACAAAGAATTCCTTCCTCCCCCCAAAAACACGACAAAAGGGTTTGCCTTGGAAAGAGTCGAATCCATCTATTAGTGCCTAGTCAAGGAGCCCGGAGGAGAAATGTCAGGGCAAAGTAGGTCAGATATTAAATCACCCCCAAACCAGCTCTGTCAAGGGCTGGGAAGGGAGCCAGCTTATTGAACGAACAGTTTTGGGAGGGAAAGAGGGGGACACACAGAGCAGGAGCACGTAGGAGGGAAATCAAGGTTACTTCCATCTTCAATGATGTCTCTGCCCACCTGCAGTCAGAAGACGAGGTTTGCCTGGAGTATATAGCTGACATTTTGCAGCAATGAAATGGAAGGTCCAAAAGGCAAACGGTATATGAAGGCAGGTTTTTTCTTAACAAGGAAGCTCACCTGCAAGATGTGAGGTAAGTGCTTTCAAACTCCCCAGAGTAATCATTAGAGGCTTCTTCAGACTTGGCTTCAAGTTTTGGATACACAGAAAGACTTGGGGAAAATTTGCCTGCTTTCAGCAAGGGTATGTGTGTGTGTGAAGACTGGTTTGCACTGGTGCTGTAAACTGGAAGCCGTGGAGCGCTCAGCATTTAAAGTAAAGACACGTTTGCAAGCACGTTGCATTGTGTGGTAATTACCTCACAGATGTTACTTGGAGTAACAACACCAAGTAACATGGTCCGCAGGTGCTCAGAACATGCCGGAACTTTCTGGTCTTGCCCCACATAGGATGCCTCTGTGGTTTCTCTCACCATACTCCCATACCATCCAACATTTCTCCAATGAAAATAGGGATGTCTTATTCCACAATAACAATTTTATTATTTATACCCTGCCCTTCTGACTGGGTGGCTTCAAACATTATATATATATATAATTATTTAAAACATTAAACATTTTTAAGAAACACTTCCCTCTACAGGGCTGCCTTCAGATGTCTTCTAAAAGCTGTAGAGTTAATTATCTCCTTGGTTCAGGGGTCACAATAACTCCATACCCTCCAACGTTTCTCTGATAAAACTAGGGACGTCTTAAGGAAAAGCGGTACATTCCAGGATCAAATTGGAAACTGGGACAGCTTCTGTAAATCCGGGACTGTCCCTGGAAAATAGGGACACATGGAAGGTGTGTACTCCTTCCTTGGTCTGGCCTACTGTAGGGCAAAATGAGAATACTGATTTCTCTAGCACAGCCTTGGCCAATCTGTGTCCTCCAGATGTTTTGGGCTACTGCAATTCACATCAGCTCATAGATAGACTCTATCAAGTACAATCTACCTATCTTTCTTTCCATCTAAGTGTTTCTATCCATCGTAATAAACCATGATAGTTTAGGCATTCTCCTGGTCATCTCAGCAGTTTGGTTATGAAGATGGGCACCTTTGACCCAGGAACTAGAAGGGATTTATTTTTTTTAAGTAAGAGGGAAGGAGAAGAAGAAGAAGAAGAAAAGTTTGGACTTGATATCCCGCCTTCCCTTAAGGAGTCTCAAAGCAGCTAACAATCTCCTTTTCCCTTCCTCCCCCACAACAAACACTCTGTGAGGTGAGTGAGGCTGAGAGACTTCAGAGAAGTGTGACTGGCCCAAGGTCACCCAGCAGCTGCATGTGGAGTAGCGAAGACGTGAACCCGGTTCCCCAGATTACAAGTCCACCACTCTTAACCACTACACCACCCTGGCTCCCCAGGGAAGCTTGGGGAAGAGGAGAAGGAATGAGGGGCAGCAGGAGAAAGAGAAAGAAGGGCTGTGGAGCTACCACCACAAAGAGATGTGGATGGGGGGAAGTGTGGGCATCGTCCAAACCACAGTAAGGGCCCCCTGATGTCTGGTGCCAACCCTGACAGACACAAAATTATATGCACCCTCCTCACTAAAGAGTGCGCCCTCCCTGCTCTAAAGATCCAAATATCTGAAAAGTCTCTTTAAGCCTTATAACCGAACCGATACCACTTCTTTCCGAGGTTGAAAACACCCCTTCCCTGTCTGTTCCAAGAGGCAGCTGAAGCAAGAATCCTTATAGCTCCTGCGTCAGCACAGCAGACTCTCCGGAGGGGTGTCAATGCTGCCTTTACAATATTGCACCTGTGTAAATCCCACTCAGGAGAAGAGTTGGGTGGGGTTTGCAAATGAGCAGTTTACAGAGCTGAGCCAAACAATTTTCGGGAGACATTTTTCTATTAAAAGGAAACAGAAGTCCGCACTGCAGAATCTCCATTGTGTTTTTTGTGTGTGAGGCGGCCTCGACTTCAGTGTCCTAGAACAATGCTAGGTTCGGCGCATTGTGGAGGGTGCAAAGGGAAGTCAGGGTACCAGCACAGTGTAACGAACATCAGCCCACACAAAATAATATTATCAAACCTTTGAGGCAGTCAGAAGGAAGTTGCTGCACTACTGCATAGGGACGTTTTTACGTTTGATGTTTTGTTGTGTCTTTCATATTTTGGTGGAAGCAGCCTAGAGTGGCTGGGCAACCCAGTCAGATGGGTGGCATATAAATAATAATAATAATGACTATTATTATTGCTACTGCCACCACTGATGGTGAGCCCTAACCCTGAAGCAACGTTAGTGAATTTCTCCTCCCACTGGAGAATTTGGGCAAAATGGTTTCCCCTACTTTGTCTGCCCAGCAACAGGATAGCGAATGTTGAGTGTTCGTTTATGCATGACTATTGATATCCCAAATAGGGAGGTGACAGGTACCCAGTGGTCTGCTTCTCCTCTGTGAAACAGCAGCCGTTATCCCCCTCCTCAAATCCTTCTGCTACCGCAATATTGTTGAGACTCCCTTGGGAAATTTGAAATGTTATTTTTGTTTAATCCTACTCTCTTCTTTTCCTGCTGTACGCTACTTCTGTTTATCTCCTCTCCATCTGCTCCTCATCAGAAATAGTAGGTGCAGCACGATGCCAATATTAAAAAAATACAGGCAATTAGCCAGCCCTGCCACCCACTCGCACACCTCTAATTATAGTCTGGGAGCAGAAGGAGCCCCACAAGTTGAGCTCTGCATCTATTTTATTAATGAGGTAAAGATATTATGCTATCAAGCATCCTGGAACGAAGAAGTGTATGGTCAGATACATGGCAGAAGAAAACAGAGTTCCTCTTCACTCTTGGGTCTTGTCCCGGCCTACCACTGAAATGCAGCCCCACAGACCTTTCCACTGAGGTTTTTGGCTAGAAAGATGTTCCTTGTCCCTGACAATTTAAGATTTGGGGTGTGTGCGTGCATATGTGTCTCATTTTAGGCCTCCGTGACTTGACCAGCGATTAGCTGATTATCATGGAGCTCCAGTTCAGACCCTCCAAGTGTCCCCTGTTTTCCATGGACAATCTCAGATTTACAGAAGCCAACCCAGCTTCTGATTCGATTCTGGACTGTCCTGCTTTTCCTTAGGACGTCCCTATTTCCATTTGAGAAATGTTGGAGGGTATGGAATAGGCTGTCCCCAGGGCTTTTATTCAGCTGGAACATTCCGGAACTCAGTGCTGGCACCTCTCAGGTGGGTACCATTGCCATTCTAAGAGAATGAGGGAGCTGTTCACACTGAGCTTCAGCACTTCTTTTTCTACACACACACACACACAAGCACCAGACATTTTCACACAAGCACCAGACTATTTTCTTCAGACAGAGGGCCTTCTCGGTAGTGGCACCCGCCCTGTGGAACACCCTCCTTTCAGATGTGAAGGAAATAAGTTGCTATCTTCTCTTTAAAAGACATCTGAAGGCAGCCCTGTTTAGGGAAGTTTTAAATATTTAATGCTGTATTGAATGAATGAATAAAACTTTATTTGCATAGCCAACAGGCCATAGCATCAAACACCAATGCTGTATTGTTTTTAACACTCGATTGGAAGCCGCACAGAGTGGCTGGGGAAACTCAGCCAGATGGGCAGGGTATAAATAATAAATAAATTATTATTATTATTAGGAGAAATGTTGGAGAGTATGAATAGGATGTCCCTCTATTATTATTATTATTATTATTATTGGTTTTCACATATTACATTACAATACAGATGAACCAAAGCCAACACCATTCCAAGTGATCTATTTTCATTGTTCTCAGAGATTTCTCTGCATGAAATACTGGCATTCTATCTGTGCATCTCCACTCTATTTTAAACTCTGCTTGTGGGCCATAGCAACCCAGGAAGCTTCCTTGTACCGAATCAGGACATTGGCCCATCTAGGCTCAACACTATCTATGCTGCCTGGGAGCAGCTCTGTAAGGTTTCAGACAGAGACCTTTTCCAGCTGTTCCCAGGGATGCTAAGGGTTGAACTCGGGACCTTATGCATGCAAAGAACAGGACAAGGTCAGCAAGGATCAGGGAGGACAAAAACACTCGCTTGACCCTAGCTCATCTCCCTTGAGTCCTTAGGAGCTCTACATACCAAATAGTTGCTTTGGGGTGGAAAAAATATGCGCATTAATCATGCTGTAGCTAGTTTGTCTTATTGAGGGATCCAGTATGGAAAGAGCCTATTTGTGTGATTTGGGATGAAGAGGCTAGAGGCTTCAAAAGCTAGGGTAATAAATAATCAAGGTGCTACTGTTCAGTGTGTCCTGAGAATTCACAGAATTCGACAAAAGTGAGTTGAGGGCAGGTTCAGGGATTAACCAATGAGTAGTGATGATGCGGATGGCGCTGTGGGTTAAACCACAGAGCCTAGGACTTGCCGATCAGAAAGTCGGCGGTTTGAATCCCCGTGACGGGGTGAGCTCCTGTTGCTCGGTCCCTGCTCCTGCCAACCTAGCAGTTTGAAAGCACATCACGGTGCAAGTAGATAAATAGGTACCGCTCTGGCGGGAAGGTAAACAGTGTTTCTGTGCGCTGCTCTGGTTCACCAGAAGCGGCTTCGTCATGCTGGCCACATGACCCGGAAGCTGTACGTCAGCTCCCTCGGCCAATAAAGCGAGATGAGCGCCGCAACCCCAGAGTCGGTCACGACTGGACCTAATGGTCAGGGGTCTCTTTACCCTTTACCTTTAGTGATGATGGAAAGTGACAGGCAAGTTAGGTATCAATGGCAGAAGTAGCTATATAAAGGTTAAGCTTCTTGAGGGGAATGGAGGTCTTTTAACAACCCTCAGCACCCTTGACAAGCTACACTTCCCATAACTATTCAGGGGAAACTGAGTGCCTAAGGTGGTATGGTAGTGCTTTAAATGTGTAGCATGGATGGCACCTTATCTTCCCTTTTGCATTTCGGCAAAATGTTGTGTGTAAAATAGAACAGGCATGCCTTTTGCTTCTCATCATGAATAAAAATATGAATATTTTTTTAAAATCCCATCTCATCTTTAAAGCTGATTAAAAGTACTTCAAAGTGTTATTAACAGCTATTATTCCAGTATGGAAGAGTTGTGCTGCCAACTAATAAAGTTGTCCCTTTTGTTAATGAGACAATTGTGTCTTTGCTGAGGGCTTTCTCTGTAAAAAGAACCACACGCCTTTTCCTAGGCTCTGCAGAGACTTCAGTTGGCTTAATTCCCAGAAACCGAATGCCTAGGGCTCGTGCTATTGTAAAGATGACACCTTTCTATGCAGTGATTGTGCTCTGCTTTTCCTGAACGATTCAGGCTTCTGTCATAATAATTTCACCCTCAGCAGCAGAGAGTACAAGGGTGCTTCTCGTAAAACAATCCGTGATGAAAGGTGCAGAGTTAAATTACACGTCCCAGTGTTTAGGGAAAGTGGCAAAAATGGCAGGCCATGAGACTGGTAAAGCTGCAGGATTTTGAAGTACAGTTTATTTTACTGGATTGTACCCTTGAGACTACAATCCAGTAAAATAAACTGTACTTCTTCAAAATACTGCAGCTTTACCAGTCTCAGGGCCTGACACGGGTGGTGCTGTGGGTTAAACCACAGAGCCTAGGACTTGCTGATCAGAAGGTTGGAGGTTCGAATCCCCACGACGGGGTGAGCTCCCGTTGCTCGGTCCCTGCTCCTGCCAACCTAGCAGTTCGAAAGCACGTCAAAGTGCAAGTAGATAGATTGGTACCGCTCTGGCGGGAAGGTAAACGGTGTTTCCGTGCGCTGCTCTGGTTCGCCAGAAGTGGCTTAGTCATGCTGGTCACATGACCTGGAAGCTGTACGCCGGCTCCCTCGGCCAGTAAAGCGAGATGAGCGCCACAACCCCAGAGTCGGCCACGACTGGACCTAATGGTCAGGGGTCCCTTTACCTTTTACCCTTGAGACTGTGTGTGTGTGTGTGTGTGTGTGTGTGTGAGAATGTTAGAAGAATACTGGAATGAAGTTATAAGGTTTTAGCAGAAATGTTATAAAGATTTAAGCAAAAACTGATTGTTAATGGGTTAAAGTGGAAAATTTAAAGTTAGATTGTGTTAAGATAAATTATAGAACAAAAAATTGAGAAAGAGGGAAAGGATTTGCTGAATTAGCAAAGTTGAACTAGAATACAAAAAAGGGAGGTGTGAGGAAGTTGAGGAAACAAGTAAATGAAAGAAAAAGATATGGAAATTGGATGTGTTTTTAAATGTTTTTGTTTTTTCTTGTTGTCTTGATGTATTTTTTTTTCTTTCTATTTTTGATGTACTGTTTGTTAATTTTTTATTGTTTTTTCCCCCTCTATTTTTTTTCTTCTGTAACTATAAAACCACTAATAAATATTATTATATATATATATATATATATATATATATATATATATATATATATATATATAAAGAGACTGTGTGTGTGTGTGCCAGATTTTTAAATGTCATTCCCCACAAAAAGAAAAATTGGGGGGAGTTCTCCCTTTGCCTACACATAGAACATTAGCACCCACACAGCCCTTTCCCCAGTGCTCTGCTCTACTACATTCCAGGGATACTTTGTTGGACCAGGAATAATAAAAAGTGATATTTTTGGATATATTTATTATAAGCTATAACTGAGAAGAGAATGGCATAACTGTAAGCTAAGGGGTTACAGCAAACTGGGCCACCCGTATTTGGAAAGCTTGAAAATCAGGGATCTTAGAGGGACACAATGGTGGTCAGCATGGTCTCACCAAGACAATAGAAGGATCATGCTGGCCAGCTCAGTTGCATCCCATTGTCTCTGCTGACAGGTAGGCTGCCTGGGTGTAATTTACCTGGCCTTTGTGTAAACCTTCAGTGCATGGACGAATACATTAAATTAGCATTTATATAGTTGGGCTTTGCATCTACAGATTACCGCAAGGAGTTTCGCAAACATCGGCCTGAACCGCCACTGACGAGATGTGTCCATGACAAGGTGAGCAAATAGATTATAGAAGCTGAGCTGCTTGAACAGAGTATCAGCTGGGCGATAAGGGATGTAACTGCTTGCTGTGAGCAGCCCATTAGAGGGGGGGAAAGAACTGTCCTTCCTGCTTGGTCGCTTTACAAGTTCAAGTTCAGACCAAGCAGCGACAAGGAAAACCTCCGAGGACCATCCTTTCACCCCAACTTGAGAAGAAGCATTTAAAGCAGCCTTGGCTCATCCAATGTCCTCCAGATTTCCTGGACTATACGTCTCATAATCCCCAGCCAGTGTGGACTAGCTGCGTGAAATGTAGTCCAAAACATCTTTAGGGAACCAGGTGTGTGAAGACTGAAGAATCATCATGGGAACTAGGAATGTCTCTAGAAGCCAGGGGTTGCCAACCATCTGGGGCCTGTGGGAACACGCAGGATTTTGGGAAAGGGCCGTAGACACCAGTCTGTTAGTATTTTTCATTCTCCATTGCTGTTGGATCACGTGATCCACGCTGTTTACATTCCATACTTCTGGAAGTGTGAGAACGGAAGCTTAGATGCTGAACATCCATCCCATGTGATTTTGTTTTTAGGCTCTTTGTTCTGTCCCCCGGACAGGCAGGATGTTTGTGTGAGGTGCTCCTCGTACTGTTGTTATTTTCTTTATTGTTATTTGCTTTAATCTGGTTTGATTTAATGTACAGCAATAAAACAGCAATGCTAAATACTGTATTTTTTGCTCTATAGGATGCACTTTTCCCCTCCAAAAATGAAGAGGAAATGTGCTTGCATCCTATGGAGCGAATGCAGGCTTTCGCTGAAGCCTGAAGAGTGAGAGGGGTCGGTGCGCACTGACCCCTCTCACTCTCCAGGCTTCAGGTAGCTATTCGCAAGCCTTCTGAGCGCGGCGGGAGTTCCTGCCGGGCTCCGAAGGCTTGCGGATAGCAGCCTGCAGCCCGGGGAACGCAGCGCCAACTCCCGCTGCGCTCCCGGGGCTTCAGGCAGCTATCTGCAAGCCTTCGGAGCACAGCAGGAGTTCCCGCTGTGCTCGGAAGGCTTGCGGATAGCTGCCTGTTCTGGGGGCTGGGGTCGGGGGAAGCTCGGGCTTCCCCCGCCCCCAGCCCCGCAAGCTCCAGGAGCGGTGGCAACGTTGCGCACAATCTCACCGCCGCTCCTGGACCTGCTTTGGGGGCTGGGGTCGGGGGAAGCTCAGCCTTCCCCCGCCCCAGCCCCGCGGCTGAAAACGAAGCCAAGACAGCGAGCGGGATCCATCCAAAAATAACCCCCCCTTTATTTCCCCCTCTAAAAACTAGGTGCGCCCTATGGTCTGGTGCGCCCTATGGAGCGAAAAATACAGTACTTCCGCAGCTAAGCTTTAGTTTACCCTGCTGTTCGTGTGCTCATATGAGCAGATATGAGTCACTGAGACACAGGACTGTTGCCGAACTCTTCATGAGAGTCCTGTTAACGGAGGGAGAGGCTCCGATACAGTCTCACTCCATAGCCAGTGCGAGAGGCAGTGTGGTTAGAGGGTCAGACTAGAGGCTGAGAGACCAGGCTTCAAATCCCCGCTCAGCCACAAAGCTCACTGGGTGACCTTGGGCCATTCACTGCCTCTCAGCCTAAACTACCTCATAGGGTTGTTGGGATTAACTGAGGATTGTGCACTGTAAATGCAACAAACAAATTCCCCCGTGTTAGAAAGCACCCAATTGCCACCTACTTCAATAGCCACTCTCCTCCCCACACAACCCACAGATGTAAAAATATGTTTTAGCTCCCTCCCCCCACCAAGCCTAATATTCTTTTTTTGGTGGGGAGGGTAGCTTCCTGGAGAGTGCAGCTGAGAAGGAAAGGTTAATCTTTTCCAATACTAATTGCTACTGGGGAGGAACAATTGGTAGGGATCACAACTGGGAAGCAAATAGTTCACTCCCCCCAGGTGTGAGCCCCCCCAATTAAAACACCTCTCTCCTTTGACCAGTAGATAGATAGATAGATAGATAGATAGATAGATAGATAGATAGATAATTTATTACGGTCGGAGACCAGCTTATAAGACCAGTAGAAAGTTCCATCCTTACCAGGCTTAATTGCTGTGGGGTTCGGCAGCTTCGGGTTTAGTCAGTCAGGGTTTGGGAGGAAAGGGTTAAGCTTCTCCATCAAACCTGTGGCCCTGTAAAAAAATCACCCCTCCCCCCACTGCAATTAGGTTTGAAAAAGGCCTTCTATAGGCTACAAACGAAGGCCACATTTCAGTAGGAGATGCTGTACCCAGGATCCTCATGGGATGCCAGCAAAGGCCTTTGGAGGCACATGAGGTCCTGCGGGCACCATGCTGGCAACCTCCTCTATAAACCTTCAAGACAGCTTGAATGCTAAAGCACCACCAATGACATGCACAGGCGAAGATGGTCTTATGTTGTACATGTGTCCTTTAATGAACCAAATCCTTAGATGCCATTCTCTGCTTTCCACCCCCTAAAGGCTCAGCAAGTTCAAGTAGTGAAGAGTAGGGCTTGCAAGTACTGGGAGCTGGGGATTCATCTGCCGTCATCCGGATTTTCAGATGAGAGCCGGGTAAGGAACTATTTCTGCTGCTGAAACAACTTTCACCTCCAATTATGCCTTATTTTCTAAGGGAACCTATTTGGCACAAATCTTTCTTTCAAGGGTAGCTTAAGAGCTGTGTACTAATTATGAGGAACATCGCGGAAAATTGCAGTAGGAATAATTTTTTCCACCACAACACACACACACACACGGCTAGCCCTACCATTTCCCTGGGTGATGCTGTTTATCTCAGGGAGCAGAAATTGGGGTACCATAAACAGAGGGGGAATGTCAATTATTTAGTTTTTCTACAACTGGTTGACTGCTAGTACAGTGGTACCTCGGGTTAAGTACTTAATTCGTACCGGAGGTCCGTACTTAACCTGAAACTGTTCTTAACCTGAAGCACCACTTTAGCTAATGGGGCCTCCTGCTGCTGCCGTGCCGCCGGAGCATGATTTCTTTTCTCATCCTGAAGCAAAGTTCTTAACCTGAAGCACTATTTCTGGGTTAGTGGAGTCTGTAACCTGAAGCGTATGTAATCCGAGGTACCACTGTAGTCATAACGGCTATGTACCACCACCAGTATTAGAGGCAGTATGTTTCTAAATACCAGTTGCTTTGATCACAAGTGGAAGAGTACTGATTGGTTCATGCCTTGCTAGTGAGCTTCCCACAGACATCTGGTTGGTCACTGCGAGAACAGGATGCTGAACTAGATAGGACTTTGGTCTGACCTTTTCTTATGCTACTTGTTTCTGTCCAAACAATTCAAACTCTTATCTGGAAGAAAAGATATACAATTTCATTTCTCCGTCAATACTAAAATTGTAAGGATGCCGTCATGCTGTAGTTCATGTGGTCACCAGTAGGTGGCTAGGCAAACTGCTGCAGGACGACATAAAAGCAGGCACACAGCCCCGAGAGGCAAGTGAGCAAGCAGGCAGCTCAGGTAAGTGGTGCAGGTGGTGGATAGCCCAGGCAAACTGCAGAGGAACAACCGAACAGGCCAGGGCAAATCCCAAATATCTGTTGCCGCTTGCCTCCTCACACCGATACCACTATTTTGGCCTCAATAGCATCACAGCACAAATCAGGAACACAAATCATCCCAGCGAATGGAGAACAAAAAGGATATATTGAGAGGTCCATACTCCCTTGAGCAGTTTAATAATGCTGGAGAGAACAAATGGAAGAAAACCTATTACATAACCAAATACTGCATGCATCTGGAAAAGGGGGACTTGGCTTAATCAATTATTCTGACATGAGGATCAGAGACACAGCGGGGGGAGAATACCCATTGACAATTGAGCTGGCCAATTACCAATACTCCAGGTAGATAGCTAACACATTTGCTCCAGCATTCACATTATCAACAGCAGCAGATTGATACCGTAGAGCAGAAAGATCAGATCTCCAGAATATGTCACTGCCATATTAGCTCCTGTGGTCCCCCCTGGCCCAAGAACTGTCCCAAGGCTTCATGCATTGCGCTAAGATTTTAACCTACTGTACCCATTTAGATGACGTAGGGGCTATAGTTACAACTATTTGTGCTTTGTGTCGTGACAATCTTGCAGCCACAGAGATAAGAAGAGTCTTTCCTTGGTCTGGAGGGAATCACTTCCAGGGTCGGGCGACAACGCGGGTGGCGCTGTGGTCTAAACCAGTGAGCCTCTTGGGCTTGCTGATCGGAAGGTCAGTGGTTTGAATCGCCATGACTGAGTGAGCTCCTGTTGCTCTGACCCAGCTCCTGCCAACCTAGCAGTTCGAAAGCACACCAGCGCAAGCAGATAAATAGGTACTGCTGCGGTGGGAAGGTAAACGGCATTTCCGTGCTCTCTGGCTTCCGTCACGGTGTCCCATTGTGCCAGAAGCGGCTTAGTCATGCTGGCCACATGACCTGGAAAGCTATCTGTGGACAAACGCTGGCTCCCTTGGCCTGAAAGCGAAATGAGCGCCACAACCCCACAGTCACCTTTGACTGGACTTAACCGTCCAGGGGTCCTTTACCTTTTTACCTTTTACTTCCTGGTTTGCATGGAGATGCCATATTCAATGGAGCCCAGTGATGGAAGCAAGTAGCTGTATTGAGGCAGCACCAGGGGTTGAAATTTTGCACCCTTAACAGTTTTGCACCTGGGACAACCATCCCTGTGCCCCCCATGCTGTGCCACTGCTGTAGCTTAGCTCAGGGGTAGAGCCTTGCATACTCCAGAATGCAGATTCAGTTCCTAGGATCTCCCGGAAGGACTTGGAGATACTGCCATCTGGGATCTTAGTGAGCCAGTGCCAGTCAGTAAGGGACACCATCCCTTCTTTTACTGGGCCATTTCACCCACATTTGTTAGTACTAAAAGCTGAATGAGCAATCGCCACCTTTTACAGAAGGACCCCAAGTGGCTCAACACCAACTAGATGGTTTCGTCATGCTTTGAGGCGACAACAAGAACAGAACAACACAAAGAACCTAAAAGCTTCTACCCACAAATATCTTTTCTGCACCTGAGGCTTGACAGCTTTAGTTGTTTGTCCAGGTGGACATTAATTACACTTAAGCAATTGCATTGTTGATTTCACCGAGGCCATCTAGATGGTGATACAAAAGGCAAAATAGGGCATTAAGAAAGCCTGGCTTGCGTTTATATCACTGGAGTATCAATATGGCAGAGATGAGAAATGCCACAAAAGAAGCAAAAGAGAGCAAATGTGATTTGATATTTTTTACACTGGCTATAGCAGGAGACTCTTAGGCTGAATCCATGCATATATAAAAACACTGTGAAAATGCTTTTTTAAAAAAACAAACATTTTAAAATATATATGGAATTTGTCATTAGCTCACCAGCACCATCTAGTGTCACATTTGTATAATGCACTTAAAACACTATATTTGCAGCTGTAAAGCTGATTCCCCAATCTCAGGGTTATGGGCTTGAGCCCCAAGGTGGGAAAAAAGATTCCTGCATTGCAGGGGGTTGGACTAGATGACCTTTGTGGTCCCTTCCAGCTCTATGCTTCTATGAAACACATGAATAAAGGTTGGAAGAATGCATGCAGTCCTCACTGCACTATGATCTACCGAGTCATTTTGGCGGCATAGTGCGAAAAGTTTTAGGCTTGGTTCGGGGAAACCTGGGCTCAAGTCCATGCTGACCCATGAAACTCATCCCCACCCCCACAAAAGATCTACCTCAAAGGGTTGTTGTGAGAATTTAGAAATGGGCAGAGCCCATCATTGGCACCCTGTACCCATTGGGGGAATGGCAGGATATAAATGGCTGCAACTTCTGGCAGCAATTTTCCCACAGCGCCTTTGGCTGCTATCCAACAGGGTTATGCATGCTTCACTGGTAGAGAGAGTAAATAATGGCTTTGATCATTCTAATTCTACAGCGGGACAATTTACGGTGTAATCCTATACACGCCGACTCAGAACTAAGTCCCACTCAGATAAGTGTGTAAGACTGCAGCTTAACTAGTTCTTCTGCTGCCCTGATTAAACCCATTGTGTTCTCCCTCTTATTTATTTTCAAGAAACAGGGAAATGCTGTGATCCAAGGTGATTGTCATTTATTTCAAAGTACAGGGTTTGCTAACTAAGAAGAGAGGGGAAAGCAGACAGCCTTAAGCAACTAAGACTCTGAAGCCAACAAACATCTACTAAGCCTCTTTTTCTTCCTTTTCCTTGTTATATATGAGCACAGCTACCCCATAAATCCTAAATCTAGTCCAATACCAGTTATATTCCTCTCCTCCATACGAACTCAGGAGTACAGTGGTACCTCTGGTTATGTACTTAATTCATTCTGGAGGTCCGTTCTTAACCTGAAACTGTTCTTAACCTGAAGCACCACTTTAGCTAATGGGGCCTCCTCCTGCTGCTGTGCCCCTGGAGCATGATTTCTGTTCTCATCCTGAAGCAAAGTTCTTAACCCGAGGTACTATTTCTGGGTTAGCGGAGTCTGTAACCTGAAGTGTATGTAACCTGAGGTACCACTGTATATCCCAGGCTTTTCAATGGGGCCTGCTCCCGTCCATGTGCTTGGGATTCTTATCTAAGTAGCAGTAGAGTAGTAGCATTGATTACAATAGATCTTCCTCCCATCTAAGGCCAGAGTCTTGAGCACAGACTACAAAACAGACTGGACCTCAAAAATGCAGAAAGGAAAAGACAACCGTATCATGTTTCATAACAGTTAGAAGGGACCCTGAGGATCATTTAGTCCAGGAGTCATCAAACGTTTTCTGCAGGGGGCCAGTCCACTGTCCCTCAGACCTTGGGGGGGGGGGGCAGACTATATATATTTTTAAAAAATGAACGAATTCCTATGCCCCACAAATAACCCAGAGATGTATTTTAAATAAAATCACACATTCTACTCACGTAAAAACATGCTGATTCCTGGGCTGTCAGATTTAGAAGGCGATTGGGCCAGATCCAGCCCCTGGGCCTTAGTTTGCCTACCCATGATTTAGTCCAACCCGAATATTCAGCTGTCCCAATACAGGGATTGAACCTGAAAACTTGGCATCATCAGCACCATGCCCTAAGCAACTGAGCTGAACCAAGGAGAAATTTACTCTCTTGTGCTGCCCACTTTCCCCTCTGGCCCTGCCTGCCACTGCATTGTGGCCCTCAGAAGACTGGCCAGATGGGAAAGCGGCCCTTGGCTTCCCCACCCCTGTTCTAAGGGCTGCTTGGGCCGCATGAAAGGAAACCAAACTGTCATTCAAACACTCAGCTTAGCAGGGCGTGGTGTTTGAAGGTTATGCTGTGCTTCCACAGCTGGAAGCAACAACACACCTGAATTATCAGCTGATGGGAACCACAGGAGGGAAGAGCGCTCTTGTGCTTGAATCCTGCTTGTGAGTTTCCCGCGGGCATCTGGTTGGCCACTGTGATGCTGGACTAGATGAGCCATTGGCCTGACCCAGCAGGCTCTTTCTAACAAGGCTGCTCGCCTTTCGTGGTAGGCGGTGTTGTCACTGGGCATCTGGGCCATCACGGTGATCTGGCTCGGGGGCACCAACCCCGAGCCATGCCATGTCTGCCTGGCCAATCTGCAGATGGGCAGGAGTCAAGATATAGCCTCACTTCACCCAGTGCCTAAGCCAAACCACTCACATCTGCAATCAATAAAGCTGTGGCCTGTTTTAGCCCATTAACCTAAATACTCGCATCTCTGTGTTATTAATCAATACTGTGGGGGCACGGGACCTTGGCATTGTTAGAATTCCTGCTCTGTGATTGCAGTCATGGGGTTTTTGTCTATCACATGATGGTGTATGTTGTGACTCCACAGAGTGGGGAGTGACGGAGACAGGATGTTTGTGTTACTGTGTTCCGAGAAGTGGGACTATTGTCCTTTGTTCTTTTCCTCTTTGCTGTCTGATGCTTGAGAGAGAGGGAGCCATGTTGCAGTGCTCCTTGTGTGTTTATATGTAAATAAAGTAGATTAGCCAAAATGCTGAGTTGCTGAGGTCTGCCACGCGAACTGCGCAAACTCTGCAGATCCCTAAGTGTGCCGGTGTCGGTTGGCATCGGTCGCTGTGATGTTTGGGTAGAAGAAAGCTTTTGAAGCTTCCGAATGAAAGACCAGGAGGGAGAGAACATGCCAGTTGGGCATGTGTCTCTGCCAGGGTCCTACTCGAGTGTAGGCTGAGCTCTTGACAGGCATGCAACTGAAAGCGTTTTCTGATCACTGCTTACTACCTTAGATCTAAGACCCAAGATAACTGTTAGCTCTCTCTTCTTACTCTTGGCAGCAGTCAGGAGTCGTCCCAAACTGCTGGGACAATGAGACATTTGTTCCTCTCTCCCTTCTCCTATCAGAGCCAACACCAGGGCTCAGCACTGTGAAGTTGTGGGGAGAGAAGCATCTATTTTCCTCCTGCAAGTTCTTGGAATAGCACAGCTAAAAACCTGCAACAAGGAACTGAATGCAACAGGGCATGCTTAGGTAGCAAGGCACAGATACTTTTGTGTGTGTCCCCAACCCCCCAAGCGGAATAATGACTCAAGACAACATGCTATGGGATTAAAATTGGCCACAACTTTATTAAGTTTCAGATGTAGGGAGACCTTGGCAGAGGCATTGGGCGTTTATCCTTCCCAGTCCCCAGCTGGGGATCTGGGAGACTTCAGGATTATCCAGAGTGTGTGGGGATTGGGCTGGCTCTGGAGAACATATGTTTAAGCAGAGAGCCCCCCCCCCCCCGTTTCACCGCCGTTGGAGGGGAGAG
The DNA here is from genome assembly GCF_965153285.1 of Podarcis tiliguerta. Taxonomy (NCBI): domain Eukaryota; kingdom Metazoa; phylum Chordata; class Lepidosauria; order Squamata; family Lacertidae; genus Podarcis; species Podarcis tiliguerta. The sequence goes on along the minus strand of NC_139545.1, from coordinate 14,284,904 downwards.
CAATGACAGCCTAATGGTGTATGACCAATGCCTCCCTTCAAGACCCCTTTAATGGGGAACCCTGGTATCATCGCTGCAAAGGGGGCATGGGTCACCACTTCACACACTCCACATTTAGGAAGATAGACTAAAGGATTCTGCCCAAGGCCTGAAACTGCCAAAGTTGTGACGTTTTGCTACGGGAAAGGCAAACCTGCCAATGCAGGAAAATTCCGGCCCTTCAGCAGCGACCCTGATGTAGCAGCGCCTGCGTACCTGTGGAGAAGAGGTTAGCCTGCAAAAGAAGACTTAACTGAGGGAGGGAAAGGTGGGAGAAGCTCTGGAGCCAACTGCTGCTTTGCAGGTAAGATTCACCTTCTTTTGTGTGGGCAGGATGGTCCCTCCCCTTACCTGGCCAATCCCCTGGCAACACCTCCCCAGGCGGGATTGGGCGATTGGCAGAGATAGGCGGAGACCTCCAGGTATCTAGCCTGGGGAGGATGAAGCCATCCCAAACTATCAGGAGTCACGCTGGGATTAGGGGGCTGCGCGCGGCCACACAAAAGGCACCCCCATTTGATGTGGGAGCAGTCATTTCCTCTACACAAAAGGTGGGGTCCTGAGATCCCACCAGGCCTGGGTACTCAGTGCCATGAAAACAGACCCCAGGCCATCCACAGCATATGAAAACAGCCCTCTCCGTCCTGCTGTGCCATATAAAAAAACCCATATATATTGGATCTCACCATGGTGTGGATCATGCAAGGCATTTGTTGAGGGGGGTATCGGTTATGTGTGTTCACCCTGCCTCCAGCTTCAGCCTATACGCACAACAAGCAACTTTTCACCCTTCATCTTATTGCTTGATCTGTTCTCCAAATTGAAAATTGTTAGGTGACAGGACTGGAGCAAAGTGCGGCTTAGTAATGTACTTGGAGGAGAGTGGTGGAAATAACTGTTTGCCCTTGAAGAAACACTTTAGGAATGGGTTTTATACAGACCTAGGCAGCCAACAGCAAACAGAGGATAAATGATGGCTGGTGGAAAGGAGTTGGGAAGGAAGGGGCTGCTTGCGTAAAGTCACAGAAAATTAAATATGACTTATGAAAATGTTTGCTTTGAGTGAGATGAATGGGGAGATTCAACGGAACAATAATTTAGCGAATAGCTTGCCTGCTTCACAGGCATAGATGAAACGTATCTGTTTCCTCCAGTTCACTTGGTATGATAAATTCACATTGGCCATGAGAGATGGTGTTAATTCCACTTGAGACTTTTCTCGCCCAAATACGTAATTTGTTAGTTGTTTTATCTTGCCCAAGGTAACCCAAAGCAATGTACAACCAAACATACACACACAGATAAAGTTTCTGGGCCAGGTTTACTGGGTTACTTTCCTTGTGGGGTGGGGGATGGAACTGAAGACTGAAATGGTATTATCTACCAGTGGAGTCAGAGACATCACCTTGCCAACAAAGGTCCATATAGTAAAAGCTATGGTTTTCCCAGTAGTGATGTATGGAAGTGAGAGCTGGACCATAAAGAAGGCTGATCGCCGAAGAATTGATGCTTTTGAAGTACGGTGCTGGAGGAGACTCTTGAGAGACCCATGGACTGCAAGAAGATCAAACCTCTCTATTCTGAAGGAAATCAGCTCCAAGTGCTCACTGGAAGGACAGATCCTGAAGCTGAGGCTCCAATACTTTGGCCACCTCATGAGAAGAGAAGACTCCCTGGAAAAGACCCTGATGTTGGGAAAGATAGAGGGCACAAGGAGAAGGGGACGACAGAGGACGAGATGGTTGGACAGTGTTCTTGAAGCTACCAACATGAATCTGACCAAATTGAGGAAGGCAGTGGAAGACAGGAGTGGCCTGGCGTGCTGTGGTCCATGGGGTCACGAAGAGCCGGACACGACTAAATGACTAAACAACAACAACAACAACAACCAGTGGAGTCGTGGAGTAATTGGACTTTCAACCTGGATTCGGGAAGCCTGCGCTGCTGTCCATGGATCTGGTCAGTCTGAAAGGGATACTAACTGGGCCCTTGATGCCTTTTGCAGAGGCAGTTTTAGGGCAGCACAACCAGTTCCCAGCACTGGCCATCAAGAGGAGAGGGTGCCCAGTAATCACTTGACAGGGTCCTAGAACCCCCCACCCCAAAGCCAAATATGTGAGCCAGTCAAGCAAAACACGCAGATGGAATGAGAAAGTCTTCAGGTGGCTTTGAAATGCCATTAGGGAGTAAGCCAGATATTGGGTGACCACATCATCAAATAAGAGGAAATGTGCAGTGACAAAGGGCAAATGAGGATCAGGAATTGCATTGCATTTTCACATACTTCTTTATACAGTGGTACCTCGGGTGCTCCTGCCCACCTAGCAGTTCGAAAGCACGTCAAAGTGCAAGTAGATAAATAGGTACCACTCCGGCGGGAAGGTAAACTGCATTTCTGTGCGCTGCTCTGGTTCGCCAGAAGCGGCTTAGTCATGCTGGCCACATGACCCTCGGCCAATAAAGCAAGATGAACGCCGCAACCCCAGAGTTGGTCACGACTGGACCTAATGGTCAGGGGTCCCTTTACCTTGGGTTACAGGCGCTTCAGGTTACAGGTGCTTCAGGTTACAGACTCCACTAACCCAGAAACAGTACCTCAGGTTAAGAACTTTCTTCAGGATGAGAACAGAAATTGCGCGGCGGCAGCGGCAGCAGCAGCAGGAGGCCCCATTAGCTAAAGTGGTACCTCAGTTTAAAAACAGTTTCAGGTTAAGAATGGACCTCCAGAACGAATTAAGTTCCTAACCCAAGGTACCACTGTATGCACAGAAGCAAATCTAGAAAGAATCACCATCGTTTGAATATAGCTATGCAGTATGTCTCAGCCAAGTGGGGATGACTTTGACCAGGTGACCTGTCTGCCTCCTCAGTCTGCAGCACAGACATTTAACAACCCTGCCTTCTCCCATCTTACGGTGCTTTTATCTTTGGTCCAGGTAGGCCTTCAAATACCAGACTTCTTCAAAGAGAAGACTGCCCTCTGCAAAAATATTTTCTTTGAGGTTGTTCTTAGAGAGAGAAGCTGAACGGATGTACATGAAAGTACTCCCCAATATTATTATCTAGAGTATTGAAAGGAAATAAATCCCACATCTCTAGTTATAAACCAACCACTAAAGGAAGCTATGAGTACATGAACCAGGCAGGTGCAATTTAGCTTGCTTCTTCATTCTGCCTTGAGTTTTTTGATTTAGAGATTATGAATGTCCTATTGACTTCACCGAGCTCATTAGGGCTTAATCGCAGGGAAGTGGGTATAGCAGTGTCCTTTCAGTTGACTTTCATGCATGACATCATATATAAAAGACATGGAGTCGTAAGAAAATGTCTAACTTCTTGTGAGAATTACAATAGTTGATATTATAGTTTCAGTAGCGCCATGCAACACAAAATTTCTATTTAGCATTACACTTTGCATTGGAACTTTTCTTAATTTTTTTTTGAAATTGTTGCACGTGTTTTTATTTAATCATTTATTTTATTTAGACCATTTCTATACTGATACACACACACACTGTGTAAAGCAACATTTTAGGCATTGGTAATTATAGAAAATATCTATATATATCTATGATTCTATCTATCTATAGTATATAGATCTAGAAAAGCTCTATAGCAAGACCTTTTGCTAACAAGATGTGGGGAAGAACTGAAAAGATGTGGGAAAGCTGATATTTTGAGAACCACAATGAAGCCCAGGTGCATTTATCGTTCCCTCCTGTATTATGAACATATTGGCAAAGAGCAGCATCTTGAAGAACAAGTGGTCCAATCCCCCTTTTAAAAACCCTTCACATTTCAGATGTGATTGCAGAAAGCCTGGAGAAAGCTATCATCATTACCTTGATTACGCCCCCTACACACACTCAAGAATGTCACTGATTTCCCCTCCTCCCCACTTTTCTGATTTGGTAATAGGGCTGCATTATAACCTATAATTTACTTCCATCCCAGATAGATTTACTCCCCACCCCCACCCAGATCAGTTTGCCCAACATTTTGATCTCTCTGATCCAAGGTGCGTAAAGGACGCTGTGTCGAAATTTGTCTTTGCAAGAAGGAAACGGCAGAGGCTTTAAGTCCACAGAAACAGAGGACTGCTCTGAAAGAAGACGAGTTCTGCTGCAACATCGAGATATTAAAATTGGAAAAATCGGACAATAGAGTTGACAGTGCTGTTCAGAGAAGAGATAGCCGCTGTGTTGTTGTTTTTTATGGATATAGCTGTATCTGTTTGCATATACTGCCATTGGTGAGCATGGCACTTTGCAAGGGGGGTCTGCAACAAAATGTTGCAGTGCATAATGCTTCTTTTCAGTTTGCCAGCCAGCCATTCCTACTCTCCTCCGCAATATTCTCTGCCTGGTTCTCCATCTGCCCCACTTCTAATTGTCAGCACACTCCTGGGGAAGTTTTAGGGGTTCCCCCCTCAAGCATTTGACCAAAAGAGGTGGTGGTCACTCCTCTTTCGTAGGTTTTTAAGCAGAAGTTGAATGGTTCTCTGTCATGTAAGATCTAGTTGAGATTCCTGCATTGCAGGGGGTTAGACTAGATGTCCCTTGGGTCCCTTCAAACTCTACAACTCTATGATTCTGTGATTCCTTAAACCTGCCAATACCTCTCTCCTACATAAGGGTGGCACCAAACTACAGTTAAAGCACAAGGCTTCCCTATAAGAATCGGGGAAACGATAGTTGACCCTTCACTCTAGGGCAGGCATGGCTAAACTTGACCCTCCAGCTGTTTGGGGACCACCACTCCCATCATCCCTAGCTAACAGGACCAGTAGTCAGGGATGATGGGAACTGTAGTCCCAAAACAGCTGGAAGGGCCACATTTGGCTATGCCTGCTCTAGGCACAGTGATTGTAAAATACCTTCCACAAATTCTACCACACAAGGTTGCCTTGATCATGATCATTCACACACAGGAGGAAGAAAAAACAATGTCCATTATATAAGAGGTGATCACACGGCCATCAGGAAAATCTGAAACAGTGATGTTATTTTTGCAAATCGCTGTACCTGGCAGAGATCATACAAATTTAGCAAAATGCAACCGACAACAGATTGCGTTTGAAGTAAGCATAATGTAATGAAATCGTGAGCAGGTACAGAATAGCGACTATGACAGCTGGGACCACCTAAGAGCTGATATTGATAAGCCACTCTGAGAGTCTTTTTGGCTAAAGGGTGGGGCATACATCCTGCAAATAACTACCTAAAATATGCTCCTTAATCAGAGGTTTTTTAAAAGGTAGGAAGCAATGTTGCTGACCAGCATTTTCTACTGCTATTAGATCTTTTCCAAAGTCATTAAAAAATTAATAAAAACCACCCAGATATATACGTGTTTATTTTTCTGGCTTGGCAACTTACTTGAGGTTACAGGTCGAACTTTGTAAAATAAACGAAGTGCCGAAACGTTTGATCAAAGTAAAGCAGGGACAACCGTTGGCGATTTAGTAGTCACGACAGGAATACAACATGAAATTTGCACCACCAGTAGTGTAAGGAACCAAAGTGTTCTATCATCAAAGAAATGATCTCCTGAACATTTTCTGATTGGAGAAAATGAATGAAAAGCAACAGTCTCCAGGTGTACCAATCTGGATATGAAATGGAATAATTAGCTACTGCAGCCTGCAGGAAACTGATGCTTTGCGATACATTATGTCCTCCTTTTCTGTAGAGAATTTAGCTGTAAAAGCTCTGTTCTTCTGGGGTGTTGATTTCAGTCATATGCAATCATTTCCCTTTTATCGTAGCAATGGCCCCCTGCCCCCTCCCCCACCGAGGAAAGACTGGCGGGGGATCAAAATACTTTCCTGATTTGTGCTTAAAAGCGTGTGCTAGCTAACTCCCACACATCTTGCCAGCATGGTTAGGCTATTTGTTTTCTACGACCACCATGCTATTAAGTGATCCTAAAAATAGGCACATTTTTTTGAAAAGGTCAAATGGCTGAAAACAGAAGTACAGAGGCAGCTTTCAACAGGTGTGACTTCCACTTATCTGAAAGGTGGCGGCAGCGATTGGGGAGCAGTTCAGTTTGCGTTTAAAGAAGAACCTACGTCGATTTGCACTTTCAGAAACAAGATGCAAACCAAAACATAGCCATCGTTTGAAATTTGCAATTCTCTGAATTTTGCAATGCCAAGAAAAGTGAAAAATGTACACCTTAGGATATAGCGAGCACAGAAATGCACATGTTTGTGAAAATAGTGTACAAAATGCAGTATATGTTAGGGGAAGTGCAATACAGTGGTACCTCAGGCTAAGAACTTAATTCGTTCTGGAGGTCCGTTCTTAACCTGAAACTGTTCTTAACCTGAAGCACCACTTTAGCTAATGGGGCCTCCTCCTGCTGCTGTGCCCCTGGAGCATGATTTCTGTTCTCATCCTGAAGCAAAGTTCTTAACCCGAGGTACTGTTTCTGGGTTAGCGGAGTCCGTGACCTGAAGCGTCTGTAACCCGAGGTACCACTGTATTATGTACAAAATGTGTATACTGGGGGAAATTAGCACTAAAATGCAGATAAATTGTCATGAGGCAGAAGCTACAGCAGGTGATGAGAGGAGGGAGACCAAGATGCAGAGAGGAATCAGACTGCTGAAGAGTTGTGGATGTCTCCCCCTCCTACTATGACCAGCTGCCCTTCCCGTTTATCTCCCAGAACCAGAAGAGGTGTGAAAAGGGCAGAGGAGAGGTTGCCTTCATGCAGGCGCAGTATCTAATTGCTTGGAAAAAGTCATGGAGAGGAGTCTTGGCAACTGATCCATGGGGATGAGCTGCTGTGCTCCTTAGGCTTGACACTCCGCCAAGTCTGTGCAGATCGTGTTATTGCTAATGAAGAGTTTGCTCCAACTTGAATGCTGCGATTTACTGCTGGCTCGCTCCTGACAGTTAGTGAGAAAAGGCCCTATGTGCATGGATATTCACATCAGATATGCAGATGACACAACTTTGATGGCAGAAAGTGAAGAGGAATTAAAGAACCTCTTAATGAGGGTGAAAGAGGAGAACACAAAATATGGTCTGAAGCTCAACATCAAAAAAACTAAGATCATGGCCACTGGTGCCATTACCTCCTGGCAAATAGAAGGGGAAGAAATGGAGGCAGTGAGAGATTTTACTTTCTTGGGGGTTCCATGATCACTGTAGAAGGTAACAGCAGTCATGAAATTAAAAGACTGCTTCTTGGGAGAAAAGTGATGACACATTTAGACAGCATCTTAAAAAGCAGAGACATCACCTTGCCGACAAAGGTCCGTATAGGTAAAGCTATGGTTTTCCCAGTAGTGATGTATGGAAGTGAGAGCAGGACCATAAAGAAGGCTGATCACCAAAGAATTGATGCTTTTGAATTATGGTGCTGGAGGAGAGTCCCATGGACTGCAAGATGATCAAACCTCTCCATTCTGAAGGAAATCAGCCCTGAGTGCTCACTGGAAGGACAGATCCTGAAGCTGAAGCTCCAATACTTTGGCCACCTCATGAGAAGAGAAGACTCCCTGGAAAAGACCCTGCTGTTGGGAAAGAAAATTAGCGAGAAGAGGCCCCATTTGCATGGGACCCCTTTCTCACTGCTGCCAAGTACGTGGTCAAATAAGCATGTAGCCACCTGGTGGAATCCCACTTGCTCCCCTGCCCTTGAATGTGTGAGAGAGGTGGACTGAATGGAGAATATTTATAATGGGATGTTTGTTTATATGGCAGCGAGAATGCTTCTAGCCCAGAGATGGAAAGGAGGAGAAGTGTTGACCAGAGAGGAGTGGCAGACCAAGCTGATGGGAATATGCAGAAATGGCAAGACTGAAGGAAAAGATCAGAAACCAGGAAGACCAAGTATTTTAAAAGATTGGAACAACTTCTTAATATACTTAAAAGACCACTGTAGAAATTTAAAGTCATTGGCAGGAATACAATGACACTTGTAATGCGAAATGAACTTTGGTTACTATGATTATATAATAGATAGGCAACGGAAAAAGAAAAAGGAAAAAAGAAAAAGACAAAATCTTTAGAAAAGGAACCCACGGAGGGAGTGGGGAGGAGGTTCAAAAGAACCTTTTTATTTCTGTGTTTTGGAATGGCTATAGTTATTGTGTATAAATTTATGTAAAACCAATATATATATATATTTGAAAATATATATATTATAATGAGATATTTATTTGTAAACAATATTTATCATGGGATTCTTCACAATGTCATTGTGGAAAGACATCAGATTTCATCAGTGACTTCTGCATCGCCTGGAGAAAATAGCCTGAGCCGCTTAATTTTACGCAGCATTTTTCTTTATAAAACCAGAAACGGGTTACTCGTGGCCTTGGCAGTGCTAGCTGGCTCTGATGGCAGTTGGGAGTTCAGCAACAGTTTGAGGACCACAGGTTCCCTGCCCTCAGTAAAAGTGTTAAATCAGGGGCTATTCTAATAATCCCCTTCACAAAGATAAATCCAGATAACTGGCAATCCTCTGCAACGTTTGGTCCATTCTCATAAAGTATTGATATCCGAAGCACTTCTTGCCTCGGCACAATCAGAGGCAGAAAAGTTCACTGTCTATGTATGGGTGCATTCATATGTATGAACTTCTGCCTGTTCTTTGTATCTCTCAGTTCTTCATCACATGAAAAAGAATATGCAGAGATGCGCCGTGGATCAGCTTACAAGGAAGAGGAAGGCAGAGTGGGTGATTATTTTTCTGAATCTTATTACAATGCCCTTTGAATAGCACAGAGAACATCCAGCTGGGCTCCCCTGAAGAATGATATGCTAAAAAAAGGGGCTTGTTTGAAATTCAGGTGTCCGGAAGAGAATTTTTGCGTGCATGTCGGTATTTTGATTAAGATGCGGCCGCGAATTGCAGAGAGTCCTGGCAAATGCAATTACTTAGACACTGACTGGGCCCCATCCTATCTGGGCCCATCCATCAAGGGACAGGCTCTCTCCATCAGCGCAGAGGCCGGGTATGGCAGAAACTAGGAAAAAAATTATGCCGTCTTACAATTCCAGCTGCGTCACAATGTGAAATATTTGTGCTAGTGCTAATTTATTCGGCAGCCATATTTTCGCCAACTTGTTCATTCCCCTGCCCAGTAATCTATACCTTCCCTTTTTTGGTCTATCATCTAGCCACCATGTTGCCATCAGTTGCCTTCATTCTCTCAATGATCAGTGATGGTGTTAGTCAGGCCATGAAGGGAGGACAGCAAGGGTTGGGGGACCCTTTCCAGCTCAGGAATTGTATTCCCTTTGTGGTCAATCTGAGGGCCATGTGCACACCTTCCAACATTCCTCAGATGAAAACAGGGACATTCTATTCTACATCAGCCGCAGTGGGTGAGGGGGGAGCTTTTTGGGATGTTCATATTTTCATTAAAGGGACACGGGTGGCCCTGTGGGTTAAACCACGGAGCCTAGGACTTGCCAATCAAAAGGTCGCGGTTCGAATCCCCATGACGGGGTGAGCTCCTGTTGCTCGGTCCCTGCTCCTGCCAACCTAGCAGTTCGAAAGCAAGTCAAAGTGCAAGTAGATAAATAGGTACTGCTCCAGCGGGAAGGTAAATGGCGTTTCCGTACACTGCTCTGGCATAGCTGTCAAGTGTCCCTTATTTGAAGAGACAGTCCCTTATTCCAGCGCCATGTCCCGCTGCTGTCCCTTATTGATGGATGTCCCTTAAATGATGTCCCTTTAATTTCAAAGGAAGCAGCTCCTCTCTCTCCCTTCAACATTTTTTTCAACTCATTATATATCATCTCCCAGAAGCATTTCACCTTTTTACATTCCCACCACATGTGATAAAATGTTCCCTCTTTTCCCTTACATTTCCAACATTTATTACTGACTTTATACATTTTTGCTAACTTCACTGGTGTAATATACCATCTATACATAATTTTCATCACATTTTCTTTTAATGCATTACATGCAGTAAATTTTAAGCCTTCCTTCCATAATTTTATCCAATCACTCAACTGTATGTTATACCCAAAATCTTTGCCCCAATGAATCATAACACTGTACTGGCATTTTCAGGGCAGCTGGAGATGATGCACATGTCAGTGGTGGGTGAGGCAACGGACGTGACTCCTTTCTTTGCCCATCTGTGAGATAGCCAGAGGTTTCTATGTTCACATCTCTCTATGTTCACATTATAGTTTGAAGGGCACATTCCACCTAGGTCAGTGTGGGGTGTGGCCTCCAAAGAATGCCAAGGGCCAGACAGAGAGATTTGGAGGTCTGCATTTGACGCTTGAGTTTCCCCACCCATGAAAGAGAAGATCTGAGGACCAAAGGATGGGGAAGCCTCTTGTAGAGAAATGAGCATGTTTGGAACATGGGATTGCAGAAAGGCTAATGGTGAAGGCCAATTGTTGCACTAGCCATTTCACTGTGTCTAGAAATGCTAAACATTGCTTGATCCAATCCCTTGCTAACGGGCAAGTCTTTCCCCAGAGTGGCAATAAAGTGATTGCAACATCAGCAGCTTAATTTCTGTGGTTCAGACTCCTTTAAAGGAAAAGGGCAGAAGGGAAAGTGGCAACAAAATACCATACTTTTCGCTCTATAAGACGCACCAGACCACAAGACGCACTTAGTTTTTGGAGGAGGAAAACAAGAAAAAAAATATTCTGAATCTCAGAAGCCAGAACAGCAAGAGGGATTGCTGTGCAGTGAAAGCAGCAATCCCTCTTGCTGTTCTGGCTTCTGTGATAGCTGCACAGCCTGCATTCGCCCCATAAGACGCACACACATTTCCCCTTACTTTTTAGGAGGGAAAAAGTGAGTCTTATAGAGCAAAAAATATGGTAGTTAAGGAGAGTAGCAAAAGAGTTTCCAGGATAGGAGTCAGTGGGGTGTATGGAAAATGGCTTGTTGTACTAGATGTCAGCAAGATCAGGAAGCTTTCAGTCACAAGCAGGTATACAGGTCAAAAGTTGACATTAGGTTTCGGTGAATTCCCAGCAATATTCAAGTGAAATCTCAAACACAGTGAAGGTTCACGCATGCTGCTAATGTTGATATCCACGCCGTCCCAAGTCTCACTTGAAAACCTGGCAATGCTGACAAAACATATCACACGTCTCAAGGCTGATCAGATTGACTGAAAATAGAGTGGATGGTTTTGCCGTGGCGAAGGAGGGGTGGAGGAGGAAAGAGAGATGATCTTGACAGAATTGTCTTAGGAGATCTTCCTGGTGCCTTAATTGGGTGCTGGAGGAAGATTCACTGAAGTAGTTCTGTGCTTATTGCCTGCCCTGCCCTGCCTGACACTGCAATTGCTGTGTGAATGTCACCCAGTTGCTGTCTTGTGAATCTCGCAGCCGTTTGTTATAGAGCCCTGAAACCAGGGAGAACTGACAGACACACTTTGGGTTCTCCACATGTTAAGAGCGATGAGTCTAAGCAAGGAAAAAAGTCCTGGGCCAGCAGCTGAAAACAAGGCAGGAGTGATCAAATCGTAATGCTTTTTCTTATTGTAACTGTAGCAGGTGGGGACTAGATCACAAAGGCATCTAGAACATAATGCATTTCATCAGCACATTTTTATATAAAAAAATAAGGTCTGTTCATAGTAAAAAGGTAAAGGGACCCCTGACCATTAGGTCCAGTCGTGACCGACTCTGGGGTTGCAGCACTCATCTCGCTTTATTGGCTGAGGAAGCCGACATACAGCTTCCGGGTCATGTGGCCAGCATGACTAAGCCGCTTCTGGTGAACCAGAACAGCACACAGAAACGCCGTTTACCTTCCCGCCAGAGCGGTACCTATTTATCTACTTGCACTTTGACACGCTTTCCAACTGCTAGGTTGGCAGGAGCAGGGACCGAGCAACGGGAGCTCACCCCATCACGGGGATTCAAACTGCCGACCTTCTTATCAGCAAGTCCTAGGCTCTGTGGTTTAACCCACAGCGCCACCTGTGTTCATAGTACAACAGCACATTTTTGCTGCCTTGTAGACCAGCATCTCCACCGGCTACATGAATTGCATTGGACGGCACTCGGTTGATTGTTTATAGCTGGGTTTTGTCCTTTCGCCCATAAGGCTTATTTAATTCCACCTGAAGTCAGAATCTCCCTTCCCAGAACACCCAGAGCATAACGCCAAGTCTATGTCGGTGTAAATGCTAGAATAAACCCGCCCCTAAGGGTTTAAAATCAAAGTTGTGAGTCATTTGTGTGGAACAAACAGAAGCAGACAGGTGTGAATCCCAACTGCAAGGGGATGGGGGGGGGGTCGTACACTGCGGCTGGGGGGGGGGGGCTGGGAGGACAGTGGTACCCATCTTTCAGGAGCTGAGCAAAAAGCAGCTCGCAGACACAACTTAAAGCCCTTGTGACAGGCAGAATGGTGAACGCAGAAGAGCCAAGCAAGATGGGGAAATAACAAAACATTTTAGCTGCTCAGGCAACCCAAGAAAGAAAAAGAGGATTGGGGGGGGGGGTTGAGAATGAGACCAGCTTTCACAGTTTCGAGACAAGGACAACTGTGACTTCAAGGAGGAATGGGAACTTTTTACAAACTATCTAAAGATACAACAAAATGAACTGGACTCCTTGGCAGGTTTTGAATAAACATACACAAATTTATTGGTGATGGATAGATATGTAAGGATATGTACAATTTTATAATATGCAGAGAAAATATGTGAAGAGAAATCAAGGAGAGGAGCTGAGGGAAGTCCGGGGGGGGGAGGGGGGAAATAATGTATGTGATTATATGGTTTGATAATTTGTTATGTGGAAATTGAGCAATAAAAAATATTTTTTTTAAAAAAGAGAATGAGACCAGCTTTTAGGTCCTGTATCAAAGAAATCACTCTTGGAGAATGCACAAAGGAATAGCTAGTGTCAAAATTGTACTTAAAATTTGCAGGGGCCGTGTTGTAAATAAGAGACAGGCTTGCAGAGGGGCAAGGGAAGCAAGCATGCAGCCAGAGATTTGTTTGCTCCATCAAAACATCCTTCCCCCCCACTCCCAACTAGTGATTCAATTAATTCCATTTACATGGCACTTGTCAAAGAAGTAGTGCTGACGCAATGGACAAGGACAACGGCATACAAGAGACAATAAAAGTCTGTTTTATACTTAAGATTTCCATCTTGGCCCAGTATACCTGAAGGAGCGTCTCCACCCCCATCATACTGCCCGGACGCTGAGGTCCAGCACCGAGGGCCTTCTGGCAGTTCCCTCATTGCGAGAAGCAAAGCTACAGGAACCAGGCAGAGGGCCTTCTCGGTAGTGGCGCCCACCCTGTGGAATGCCCTCCCATCAGATGTCAAAGAGATAAACAATTACCTGACATTTAGAAGACATCTGAAGGCAGCCCTGTTCAGGGAAGTTTTTAATGTGTGACATTTTAATGTATTTTTAATCTTTGTTGGGAGCCACCCAGAGTGGCTGGGGAAACACAGCCAGATGGGCAGGGTGCAAATAAATTTTATTATTAATTATTAATTATTATTATTATTATTATTATTATTATCCGCAAAAATCTCCTCATAGCATACAATGACAAGGATGAACACCAAAAACTGTAGCGATTGAAGGCAGGTGACCATTTCCTTATCTAAGTGATCTCCCCTGCTTCCAGAAGTGACAACAAGAAAATAAAAGCTAGAGAGTGTCCTCCGAAGAACTGCTGGGTTTTCATTCAGCTCCACCGTTTAGCCTCACCAATAGAAAATGCCATTGCTGAGACGATGGTTAGATTTCTTTTTGAACCGCCACTGTCTTCTGACGAAGGCAGGGTGGCTCAGCCAGTCAGCCAAGCAGGGATGCTGAGCCTCACAGCTCAACCCTGTCTTCCTGTTATTTACACTTCTTGAAAGCTTCCCACAACGTCACCCCTGGGTGCTCATCAGAATGCTGTAAATCCAAAATTTATTTATTGTAAAGACAGAGATGGATTTGTCAGGAGCTTGTCCCACACTCGAGTAGGACCCTGGCAGAGACACATGCCCAACTGGCATGTTCTCTCCCTCCTGGTCTTTCGTTCGGGAGCTTCAAAAGCTTTCTTCAGCCCGAGCATCACAGCGACCAATGCCAACAGACATCGGCACACTTAGGGATCCGTAGAGTCTTTGCAGCTTGTGTAACAGACCTCAGCAACTCAGCATTTTGGCTAATCTACTTTATTTACATATAAACACACACACAGCACTGCAACATGGCTCCCTCTCTCTCTAGCATCAGACAGCAAAGAGAAAAAACAAAGGACAATAGTCCCACTTCACAAAACACAGTAACACAAACATCCTGTCTCCGTCACTCCCCACTCTGTGGAGTCAAAACATACACAGTCATGTGATAGACAAAAATCACATGACTGCAATCACAGAGCAGGAATTCTAACAGGATTAAGTGCTTTTTAATAATCCACACTTTTTTTGACACAACACCGGTGAAACTGAGGGCATATTAACCTCTTTAAAAAGGTAAAGGGACCCCTGACCATTCGGTCCAGTTGTTGCTGACTCGGGGGTTGCGGCGCTCATCTCGCTTTATTGGCCGAGGGAGCCAGCGTACAGCTTCCAGGTCATGTGGCCAGCATGACTAAGCCACTTCTGGCAAACCAGAGCAGCGCATGGAAACGCCGTTTACCTTCCCGCCGGAGCAGTACCTATTTATCTACTTGCACTTTGACGTGCTTTCGAACTGCTAGGTTGGCAGGAGCAGGGACCGAGCAACGGGAGCTCACCCCGTTGCAGGGATTCGAACTGCCGACCTTCTGATTGGCAAGTCCTAGGCTCTGTGGTTTAACCCACAGCGCCACCCGCGTCCCACTATTAACCTCTTTATATCAAACTAATTTCCTCTGTGGGGCAAATGCAGTCGTTTAGGAATTAGGGGGGAGGAAAACAATTCTTTGGGCTAGTTGAAGCAGATTCCCCCCAGCTGCCTAACCAAGTAAACAGCCTGATAGTAAGGGGCCCGAAGCCAGCTCCCCATGTACGAAATGCCCTCCAACAGCAGGGCCACCAGCAACCGCATTATCCCAATAAAGAGGCTCCAAGAATATCAGTTTTCCCTGTTTGCAATTTTTGGATAAGTCTGACACGCTGTGGTTCTTCAGAAGTGAAATGTTTCGCAATGAGCTGCTCCACCTTTTGGGTCAAAATGGCAATATGCGGTTTCTAAAACATGTGCATAGATTGCATGTAATTTTACATTAATACTGGATATGAATTTGGCGCTACAAGCAGATCTCCCTCAACCTAGTCAGCCACAAACCCAAAGAAATCCCGACACAAAAACAAAGCAGGAGTGACAGGGAAAGTGCTTGCTATTGTACAGTGAGGGCCGGCTCTGTCATTAGGTAGAGTGAGGCAGTCGCCTCAGGTGTCGTTCAGACACGGATTTATTATTTACAGTTTTATGGGCGAATCAGAAGACAATTGGTATCAGAAAAGATTATGAGCAAGTTACGGCAGCAAGAAACCAGTTTTATTTTTATGTTTAAAACTATTTATCCAGGGGGACTTAACTCTGAATTAGACCTCAATTGTTTTATTTGATTATCTGTATCTTTGCTGTTACTTTGTACTGTGTCTCCCTGTTATTAGTATCACCTGGGGTTGGCTATATATATTTTTCAAAAAATGTTGTTAGTAACAGTGACTACATAATCGTATGAGCACTGTTCCAGAGTATTTTTCATTATATCTATTCGAGAAAAGATTGGGTATGTAACTTTTTAATGTTACAGTTTATCATTTCTACGCAATTTGAAGTGGTTGCTATGCATGTGCAGGTCATTGTTTGCATATTTTATTTTCAGTTAATGAAGAAATTACATATATTTCTACTTACAAGTGTTGAACCAATTGGCTGATGAAGAATTCAACGAAACAGTAGTTGTTATCCGGAAATACTGTTCAGCAGAGTTCAGAGCTGGACATCAGAACTGGACATTTGCTGAATATACAAAGCTTCACAGCTTGTTCTCAACCGGGTAAAGTCTGACACGTGATTCATTTAAGGGCTTTCAGAGACTTCAGTTTTGTTAGTTTTGATTTTTTTAATTATTCCATAAAGTTGTTCACATTGTTATTGTTGCTGGCCATCGTGTTGCTTTTGATATTGTGATTTTGCAACACAGGAGTTGGTTGGTTTACTCATTAGGTAGAGTGAGGCAGTCGCCTCAGGTGGTGGCTGCTGAGAAAAGGCTGTAGTAGCCTCACATATTGTTCTTGGGAGCCTGACCATTCTCCTCTGTTGGAGGTGAGAGTTGGATGTGCCATAGCCCTGTCACACACCCACATTAAGCGATCCTGCTATCCTGGAGGATAATCTGCTATTGCCAGCATCAAAATAAGATTCAGCTGTGGAGGTGGCATCTTGCCTTTTGCCTCAGGCATCAAAACGCCTCGGATTGGCCCTGCATATTATTCTCCCTGCTGGCAAGTCACACTGAAAACCATATCTTTGGGAGAGGCTATGGAAAACTGATCTGAAATTTACAGCATGTTCTTCGCTGAAAGAAAACTATATGAAAACGATGTATTGGTGGTACTTAACTCCAGTAAAACCAGCAAAAATGTATAGAACAAGTACCAATATATGCTGGAAATGCATAGAAAAAGAGGGTACCCATTATCATATGTGGTGGCATTGTAATGTAATTTTAAAAATTCTGGGAAATGATATATAATGAAATGAAAAAAAAATGTTTAAATTAACCTTTCTTTAAAAAACTAGAAGCTTTTTTTACTAGGAATTATAGGTAATAAGATCCCAAAAGATCAGAAGAAACTGTTTATGTATGCTACAATGGCTGCTCAGATGCTGCTAGCCCAGATATAGAAGGAAGAGACAACCCCAACCAAAGGAAAATGGCAAATCAAGCTGATGGACTATGCCAAAATGGCAAAATTAACTGGGAAGTTCAGGATGACAAGAAACTTAAAGGGGAAGTGTTTATAATGTATATACAAAATCATTGCAAACAGGTCAAAACATCAGCGGGATTTTAAATACACTTGTAAGGTAATAAAAACTACAGATAATTTAGGAAGGTGAAATTTTTGGAGAAGTATTGATATGCAGATGAAAACAGAATTAAGAGGACCCATGGATGGGATGGGGGGGGGGAGTCAGGAAATTCAGAGTAATCTTGATACGTGAATGTGTATGACATTTTGATGTAGCTTTATTCCTTCATTTTGTTTTTCTTTGTTTTTGAAAATCAAGTAAAAAAAGTTATATATAAAAAAAGAAAACCATCATCTTTGGAAGTCAAGCCTAGTCCAATTCCTTTCAGACCTCTAGCATCCCACAAAGCCCTCAAATAATGGGTGAAATCAGTATGCTTCATCAGCCATTTTTGCAACTACACAGCGGATACATAGATTGCCCCTACTGACCTGAGGGCTTGTGTGC
The DNA here is from genome assembly GCF_965153285.1 of Podarcis tiliguerta. NCBI lineage: Eukaryota > Metazoa > Chordata > Lepidosauria > Squamata > Lacertidae > Podarcis > Podarcis tiliguerta. Next base: position 14,267,471 of record NC_139545.1, on the reverse strand, counting down.
ATGACCTTTCTAAATTTATTAATAATATACCTCAGCACATTTCCTGCTTTACGGCTTGTAGACATTTTCACTGCTGCATAAGCTTGCCGAAATGTCAAGTGCACGAACCTTGTGCTGCATTTTATATATAGTTCACTGTTTTGCAGTTAATTCCTAAAAGCTAGCGGGAATCATGATTAATGAAAGCCAGGAGGACAGAGGAAGGTTTGAATCATGGTTACGAGGCTAGGTTTTAACTGGTTTTCCTTTCATATTCAGAGATATTGCTCTAGCTAAATCAAACTGAAAGTATATCCCTTTTCAGGTAGTTTTACTGCACACATAGAGGAAGTACTGTGATGGCAGCCTCCAAATTTTTGCTATACTTTTATTTGTTGTGGTCTTAAAAGGCCACATCCACAGAAGTGTGTGTATGTATGTTTGTTTGGGAGCCCTGTACTCCCAGACACAGAGTCATTATAGGGCTGTAGAATACGTTCATTTTTTCCTCAATCACTCTGACTCTACGTTTTCACTGTAGAAAGCCTAGGTTGTTTCAGATTTTACTCAATTCCATTAATTTTGTTCTGAGGCATCAATTTGGCAGCATTCCCCCCCCCCCCCGATAAACACCTTTTAAGATGTTTTGTGCTGCTGTGTTTGGCAGCCATTTTGATTTTTTCCTCAGAATGGCTAGACAGAGTGTTGTTCCTGGGCATTTGGGAAGACAATGGCAGTTCTCAATGGTGGCGGCCATTTTGTTCCCCTAAAATGTCCTGGAACGATCCAGCTTCTAAGCATTCTATGGAATACAAAATGGTGGCTGCTAGGACCAAACAACAATGCCTGTTCCTCTTGCTGCTGGCTTAGCTCTTGACACCAAGCAAGTCCTCCCTCTTTTTGAATGCAATGAATGGGCATAAAAGAGTTGCATGGGAGTACCAAGAGGACTTGGCCCCATTCCTCTCACGCCTTTGCTGTTAGCCAAATGAACAACTGAACCAGATTAAACCCATTTGGTTCAATTACCCATTTGTACCCAAACAAATGTGCAGCCCTGAGTTAACTGAAGATACGAGCAAATCATTTGAAAGGGGCTTATGTCATGATTAACTTTACAGAAACAAGGTCATAATCTTATTCTTTCTTTCTGTAATGGTCCACTTCAAAAGCAACCATTTTAGGCACATGCTTTATTCAACGCACCTTTTAAGTAGAGATCTTCCCCAGGCAGCATCTGTATGGGAATTATTTTTAATAATAATAAAATAATAAAATAATAATAATAATAATAATAATAATAACAACATTTTATTTATATCCCGCCCTCCCCAGCTAAAGCCAGGCTCAGAGTAGCTAACAACAGTAAAATATGTGTTTAATGCTTTGTCACTTCTTGTTTGCTGCCATGGGCTTCTCTGAGAGGAAGGGTGGGATACATATTTATTTATTTAATAAAAAATAAATATTTAATAAAAAAACTTTCACATTTCTAAGCATGTAAGGGTAGATTGACGTGATCCTTCCTCTATGTCTGCCTTCTGGTTAACATTAAAATGCAAAATAAATAGGTAAATGACCACAGGAAAATAATTTAAAAATGGTCCAAATTTCTTCAGTCTGGCCTGCTGAAGTCCTGTGCTGCAGAGCCCAGTGGAGTGAGGCCAGCCAACCAGCAGCGTCTCAGAAGGGTAAGCAACTTTTACAAAAATGACAACCCCATAAAAATACAGTGGTACCTCTGGTTGTGAATGGGATCCATTCCGGAGGCCCGTTCACAACATGAAAAGAGAGCAACCCGCAGCAGCACGTCTGCTCACGTGCGGGTTGTGATTCGCTGCTTTTGCACATGGCGTCATTTTGCGCTTCTGCGTGTGCATGAGCAGCGAAACCCAGAAGTAACCCTTTCCGGTACTTCCAGGTCACTGCAGGACGTAACCTGAAAGAACGTAACATGAAGTGGACGTAACATAAAGTATGACTGTACAGGAAATATAAGATAAACTAGGGGACACTCCAATACCCTGGACTAACCCACCACCAACTACAAGTCTTCCTAAGCAACCCAGCAACCAAAACAGCAGCCACCAAGCCACTGACTAGCTTTGAGAAACTCCTCCTAACAAGAGGGACACAGTAAAGGGGTGGCCTCTACAGTAATAAATAATAATAATAATAATAATAATAATAATAATAATTTATTATTTGTACCCCGCCCATCTGGCTGGGTTTCCCCAGCCACTCTGGGCGGCTTCCATAGAAACAAAAAATACAGTAAAATATCACAGATTAAAAACTTCCCTGAACAGGGCTGCCTTAAGATGTCTTCTAAATGTCAGGTAGTTATTTATCGCTTTGGCATCTGCTGGGAGGGCGTTCCACAGGGCGGGCGCCACTACCGAGAAGGCCCTCTACCTGGTTCCCTGTAGCTTTGCTTCTCGCAATGAGGGAACCGCCAGAAGGCCCTCGGAGCTGGACCTCAGTGTCCGGGCAGAACGATGGGGGTGGAGACGCTCCTTCAGGTATACTGGGCTGAGGCCGTTTAGGGCTTTAAAGGTCAACACCAACACTTTGAATTGTGCTCGGAAACGTACTGGGAGCCAATGTAGGTCTTTCAAGACCGGTGTTATGTGGTCTCGGCGGCCGCCCCCAGTCACCAGTCTAGCTGCCGCATTCTGGATTAGTTGTAGTTTCCGAGTCACCTTCAAAGGTAGCCCCACGTAGAGCGCATTGCAGTAGTCCAAGTGGGAGATAACCAGAGCATGCACCACTCTGGCGAGACAGTCCGCGGGCAGGTAGGGTCTCAGCCTGCGTACCAGGTGGAGTTGGTAGACAGCTGCCCTGGATACAGAATTGACCTGTGCCTCCATGGACAGCTGTGAGTCCAAAATGACTCCAGGCTGCGCACCTGGTCCTATAAAATACGACTCCAAGACACTACAGACCCCCTTACCATAATTAAAAACCAATGGGAGCAGGACCTAGGACATGAACTAAACCACACCCAATGGTCTACACTATGGTCTAAACCACCATTCAAATCGAGAACTCACCCTGAAACATATATAGATGGTACCTAACACCACAGAAGCTAGCAAACACAGCCAGGAACCTCATCTAAAAGCCGGAGAAGCTGTACTGCAATAGGCACATAGTTCCCTAAAGTCCAAAATCCTCCTGGATATAAGTGCTGCAGTGAAATTTCCAAAAAACCCACAACAAAACAGGTAATAGAAGCAACTCAAAAACTCGCCCTATTAAATATCTTCCAGGAAGAACACACACAAACACTATAAGGAACTCATACGTTACTTACTCTCAATCAGCTAGGGAACTCAACCTCTTCCAATAAAAATAAATATCAATAAAAATAGATAGATGCACAAAGGACCTACCCATGTGATGCTGGCTCAACCCTCCCTACACTAAGAACAGGCAATAGAACGAAAGAACAATATCCCCATCTCTCTGCCTGCCCCTTTCCCCCAACTGAAAGAAGTCTATGACAAAAAGGTCTCTCGCCAAACATAAACCAACTGAAAAAGACTATGAATTGAGAGAGCATCGATGTACCGTTCCCTGTTTATCCGTTTGCTTTGTAACACAACCCCCCCCCCCAATAAAACCTTTTTTAAATAAAGGGTACTTGCCTGGAGGCAGAGTTGGTAACCAAAGTCAGCTCCAGTCCTAAAGTCAGGCCTACAGCAGCTCACGTGGTCAGAAAGTCCAGGGGTCAAGGTATCCGATGTCCCAAAAGGAGCAAAAAGCAGCAAGGCTGGACCAGAAACCACATTGTTTCCAGAAACTGACTGAGGCTGGAAGCCCTGCTGAAGAAAGCTGGAGCCAGCTGGTTCTCATCAGCACCTCTACTTCTGAGTCCTTGATGGCTGATGAGAAGCAGGTGGAGTCACTTTGCTTTCTGCCTTCAGGCTGCTGTTCAGCAGTGAAGCTGACTCCTGGCCCATGACATGGCCCAACCTATCCTAGTCCTTCATTCATTCTGTAATGGATGTTGTGTTGATTGGGTTTGAATTGGTGACTGCATATGCATCAGGTTGGGGTTTCGCATATTTTTTTTACCTGTACATAGACTATGCCACCAACACTGGCTTTTCCCCATTATCATATCAAAAACAGACCAGCCAGCCAGACCAGCTTCAGGGTTTTGGAACTGCTTGGGTAAGATCATTGTTACCATGACGCAGTTAAGGCCCTGTCATCTGTACATCTCTGCTCATTCTGTACATGTATGGCTGAATGACCGCTCCTGTCTTTCCTAAGAAGCCCACATGAAATGGGAGCACCCTGATTCTTTTGCATGCAAAAAATGATGGGAAAGCAGAATCTCTCAAAAGCTGAGAGGCAGCAAGAAATAAATTGCTTGCCAGGAGTCACTGAGTGCTTGACTGCCAGGATTAGCAGTGTTTGCTAGAATTACATGAATTAGCCAAGGGCGATGGAAAGGCCGTCCTCAATCCAATATCAACGCGCCCATAATCTAGACTTGAAGGCAAATGCAAAAGGTTCACTCCAAGATGACATTAAGCAAAAACCCACCAGGGTGGCAAACATCAGTCCACGGACACTTCCCTGTCTCTTTTTGGGGTAAGAAATTAAAACCTAAATATGTGGCTGCCAATTACCACAAAGGAATAAAGGAGGGCTATTTAGGCTTCCTGATGCAGCCGTTATCAGCTCTGAAAATTTTGCCTGTCTACAGTGTGCATGGAACTGTCAACAGCAAATACTTGTTCTCAGCTCTGGAAGGGAAGCAGTATGTGAAGTCAAGAGACTGGCAGGCATTGGAGACATCTAAAGACAACCCGACAAAGGTTTAGGATGAGAGCTAGCATACTTGATCCAGACTACATCTAAGAGAAGATGACAGAATAGCTGCAACGTTTATGCCTTTGAATACCAGTTGCTAGAAATGCTGCTACCCTCGCATCCAACTTGCAGGCTTCCCACAGCATCTTGTCGGCCACTGTGAAAAGGACAGAGTATAGAGAGGACATTGGCTTGATCCAGTAGGCTTGTCTAATGTTCTTATGTTCCTAATATTGGCCCAGTTTGCCACATCTTGTTACACTACAGTATAAATTAAGCTCTAGTTTAATATGCACCAGCACTAAGTTTTCCATGGTACACCTCCATTTTTTTCTGTTGCCGTGCCACAAACAAGCCAGAATTCAGATTGTCCTGTTGTCTGAACCAGTTTCTTTTTTTGTAGGAAGCAAAGACCAACCAATCACTAGCAGTTGCCATTTGTTTGGGGGGGGGGGGAAATAAACCATGTGCCTAGGTTTGGGCCACGTGAGACTCTAACTTGTTTCATCTGCGGTGTGGCAGATGAGGGGTACTACCCTGATGCTCATTCGCATTAAGCCATGGTTTGTTTTAAACCTATGGTTCAGTGTGCCCCGTGGACCAGGCCAGCCTCAAAGTGACTGAGCGTAGTTGGGAATGAAATACAGCAGTTGGTGGCAGTGAATATCTCAGTGTAAGCCCCAGTATTGACTTAACTTTTCTGCTGCTCTTGATTTCTGTATGGCAACATGTGATCCAGTACAGAATATTGCTTGCTTGATCAAAGCTTTGGGCACCCCAGATCTCTATCTTGCTCAACATTTATCACTTTTATACATTACAGAAGCAACTCCAAGGACATTTTTATACTTTCTGAAACCAAGGAATGGAAACAGCAGAGGCAAAATATAGTACAGAAGACAAAATATAGCAAATTACAGGGAGATTACATGGAGCTGCCAGAAAACAAGAAAACACACACCTCTTGGCATTGAACAAGGATATACTATGGAGGTAGTCAACATGGTGCACTCCAGACTACAACTCCCATCACCCTGAACCATTGGTCATGCTTGCAGGAGTTGATGGGAGTTCTAGTTCAATCCTTGCTGGGAAGCAACTTGGTTATATCAGAGTTCTACTTTTTCAAGTCATCATCCTATTCTGCCTTACATCATTGCAAGCCAGCAGATAATGCTTTAAAACAATTATCACCCTTATGACTATATGTTGTATCTGCTAATAATAAGAAAGATGTGGAAGTCAACATATTCAAAGTTAACTGGGAGGCAGGCGGCTTGCTGTTATGGGACATGGCTGTGAAATCTCGTTAATTAACACTAATATTCCAAAATAACAATGGCATCAAACAACATGGGGGGTTTCTTCACTTTAGATTAATAGATTAGGAATATACTTTCAAAACATAATTTGCATTTAATATGTGGGATTTAAAATGGTTTTTTTAAAAAAATTAAAATCTCATCATGCTTATAAACAAGCAATTATTATTTTTAATAAGATAGAGGACATCATGTGAAATAATTAGTTACTAACTTGCATTAAAAACGTGCACTTTGATAGGAAAGGATAACGGTGGTTGATATGGTATTGTGTCTCAGTGAAAAGGCACAGCACAACTCCAAATCAAAGTAGACAGCTTGGACATTTATTAATGTGACAGATTTGGGAGTTAGAGATGAGCACTGATGGAGAACAATTGCTTTCTCTCGTATGAGTGCAATCTTCAGGTAATTGAGGGTAGCCAGGATTGCCATCTGAAGCACTTAAGAGTGAACTGCAAACAGGCAAACTTGACAACTGTTGTTTTTTTAAACTCTTTCCCTGCTCTTGTTGCTAGGGGACATCAGAAGAGGGGAATTGCTCACAAGATTGTGTTAAGTTCCTGAAAACACAGAGCGCCATATATACTTCAGTCTGAACTGGGAGAAATTGGAAATTCTTTTATCACTCTTATTCATTGCACCCTTGTTGTTGAATATGTGAAGATCTCTGGCTTTGTTTATGTAGATGTATGTGAACAGCAGACACTGGATCTGCCTTCTCTGTGGGTTTCCCTTCAGCAACTCTCAACAGCTGATGCCAATACAGATGTGCCATTAAAAAAAGCGGCTTGTCTTGCTGGCTGTCAGATCTGCTGTAGTAGGAACAGCCAAGGAAGCCACCACTGGGAGTGTGGGGCTTCCTACAATGCAGGTGACAAGGTCTCTTGAACCACGCATAGCCTGTGTGTCTCCAAACCGCTCATGCACAGGGCAGAATGAACTTAAAAAGTGATATTTTTTATATTATATATTATATTTTTTATATTAAGCAATTAACAACAGCCAATTTTCTGCTGAGGAAAGGAAAAAACCAGACACACGTATCTGTTTCATAACATGATAGAGGTAAATATACACTAAATATAAACACACACATGTATTATCAGTATGGAAGGTTTTGAGTTATTTTTTGAACGTGTCAATCAGATGTGTCACTGTTTCTTTGCTTATCCTTTGGCATCTGTTGCGATGAAGAAAACTCTTAACAAAAATTGTCGTCCAGAGTCATGTGGGCAGGTTGGTGCCAGATGATACCTTTTCGGGGGAAGATTTTCCTGCTTTGCGTCTTCGGACCAATATTTTTGATGGGAAGCCTGCCTGCACCTCAGGATGTCAATAGTTAAGTGAATGTTATGGAGGGCTCAGTGAACTGAAAAATGTCCTCATCAAACAACTCATCAGACAGCTGCTCTTCGCCATCAGCAAAGTAAGTTGGGAATGGTAAATTCTTGCTGTCATCTTTGTAAGCTGGTAGAGCCGAATCCTTGACCTAAAACACAACAAGCGCAAGAGGGGTTGATAATGAAAAGTGGGCAAAAATTCACTTAGGATTCAAAACACAAAGCTATTGCTCAGAGCACCAGTTGGCCTAACTAGATAAGGAAAGTGTAATGTGAGATGAGAACTTGGGAGGAAAGAAGCTTGTCATTAGACATAATGTGACAGAGAGGACAACAAAAGAAAGATCGGAGAGGTAGTTGTAGAGATGTGAAAGCCTGGGGGTAAAACCTTGGGAGTGGGGGCAAAACCATTTTTTCATCATTTTTCCTCCTAATAGAAAAAAAAAGAATTTTTTGAGAGCACAGAAGAAAAAAAAGCCTCCTATGAAACACTTCATCTTTTATACTGAGCTAAATACTTCAGATTGTTTTAAGACAACCTATAGCATTAAATAATGACAGTCAAATGATCTGCGGTCATCTGCAAATGCGGCCACTTCACTGCTCTTCACGGATCATTCATGAGCAGGTTAAGAACATTGATCCTTATATGGATGACCAAGAACTCCCACTTCTCAGTTTCCCCCATTGTGAGAAGTGTCCATCTATTAGTATACTCTGCTTCCTGTTCTATAACTAGATATCAACCCATAAGACGAGCTCATCTCATGGTTATTAAATTAATGTGCTCCAGAGGAATGAGCACATACAACAGACTCTCTCTCTTGCTGTCCTTTAAGAGACAATTGGGGGAAACACTGATGAGTGGGTGCCTTGTAGAGTCTTTTATTTGTTGTGTGTCATGGGGGGTGGGGTGGGGAATGAGCCTGGCTATCCTTTGGATAAATGAATCTGGGGAGGGGCTCAGCTTTCCCACAATGTGTTTAATCGTGAAATGGTCAGCCTGGCTACAAGCACAAATGTTACCAGTTCCTTTGATTTAATATATGCATTAATGTCAACCGAAATAGATAATAAAGTATTGACAAAATGTGTGTATGTATGCCAACACCATCACGCACAAAGATACTTGTTTTGCCATGCTCCTTGTTTTTTCTAAATTACAGCTTTATCTTTAAAAAAATAAAATAAAACAACAAACTAAAAAAGATCACACAGCAGGTATGTGTTTAGAAATGGGGCATAGGTATTCAACTGTTTAAAATGGGTTTTAGGTCACGGTTTTGCAAAACAGTAAATTAATGCCTTGTAGAAGCCTAGGGAAATGTACATACAAGACACTGTGCTAGTGATAGCAGAGGTCTCAAGTTCGAACAGCTACAGCTCAGCAGAACATAATCCGCAAAAATTGCTTAAGCATGTAGCAAGCTTAATGCTTAGAAGTAGGGTGAAGTCACAGACCACTTTGCAGTTTAGCAGAGCTCCAGGCTGAATCAGTACTTTGCACGAACAGTAACAAGATGCAAGACACTTACGTAGCAAAAAAAGTACCTTTCCCCAAAGTGAGCAAGACTGGAATCTTTTTGCCTCAGTATAAATGTTAGATATCAAAGGGCTAGGGACACTGAATGCTGCAAGACTTCTTTGCTCTCAACTGCTCCTAGGCTAAAGGTCATGGAGGAAAAAGCACCCTGCAAGAGTGAAGAAACTGTCCCACGTGGGTTTGTGTGTCCACCATTTCCCAATCCTATGTTTCCTTGTTTTAATTACAAAACGTACTTTAGATTTTTTTGGGGAGGGATATGCCCCAATTACATTCTGAGCATAGTCAAAATTATATGCACCACAATTTCCCATCAAATTAGGTTACAACAGCCAGAGGCAGCACAGTCTGCAATGAAGTCCAGCATTTCCATAGCATATATCCTACATAATGAGCTCAGGTGAAGCTCCTAGTAGGAAAGATAGATGAAAAAACTCAGCCTTTGGCATGAGTGATCATGATGAAAATTGAACATAACAAACTGTAGGGCAGGAGCAAAATGGCACACTATTACTCTTAGTATTTTTATTCTGCTTAATCTGGCAATTCCGCCAGAGCACGATTTCTGTTCTCATCCTGAAGCAAAGTTCTTAACCCGAGGTACTATTTCTGGGTTAGCGGAGTCTGTAACCTGAAGCGTATGTAACCCAAGGTACCACTGTAATATCATACGGCCACAGGCTATGTGGCCACTAGGCCACATTTACTTTAAGGAAGCAGTACCCAGCACCATATTATTCAATGCTGTGAGATTTGATTTCAGAAGAAAATCAAATTTCTATTTTTTTTCTAGCTTGTGCCACAGTACCAAATTAAAAATGATAATGTAAAAAGAGCGACCGAGCGCTATCCTGCTTGTTAACAGGCTCCTTTGCAAAGGTCTTACCTGACCAACCACTGAAACATCACTTTGTATTCTTCTGTGACAGCTTTCAATGCTTGCCAGTATCCATTCACAACGTAAGGAGTTTTTTTCCAATTTAAAAAAGAGTTCTTTGCCCAACCTGACACCTTCCAGATGTACTGGACTACAACATCCATCACCTCTAGCCAGTATGGCCACTTGTCAGGAATGATGGGAACTGGAGTCCAAAACATCTGGAAGGCACCAGCTTGGGAAACAAAGCACAACACATTGATGCACATGGCACAAGGTGGAAGAAACAATAAAATCAAGGCTGACCAAAGCAGTCATTGAATGCACTGTGTTGCCACATTATCCAACAGTTCGAAGCCAAACTTACCTTTACTAAACAGTTTTTATGACCTGGAACACAACCGTGTACATAAATGATATTGTGCTTCACACTGATCCGCCACACCTGAAAGATTAAAACGACCAAATTGAAACCAAAACATTCTGTGGTGGTTTTAAAAATTACTTGCTGTGCTAACTGCAGCGTCTTTCTGCAGACTTTCGTATATTGTGGGGGAAAGAAAATACAGCTCTGCATCCTCTTTACATAGCAACAGAACAGCACCATCAGCATTCCCAGACAAACTGTGCCTCACTTGTCAAGCAGGCCGGGCTGCACTGAGTACTGAGGAGGCACTTTGGTACTTTGACTTGTGCCTCGACAGTGGCAGGGTCACCACCTCCGGCGATTTCAAGTCCCCTTTCCCCAGCTCCATCAGTGGCCAGTGCAGGCCAGGGAAGTCCTCTTTCTCCCCCTGCCTGAAGCAATGCTGTTGTCAGCAGGCAAGCAAGAGGCAGAGAGGGAGGGAAAGGCCCTTATTCCACCTCCATGCTAACAGCAGTGGCCGTCTCCTCATGCCCTTGTGGGTTTGCCGCTTTGATATGTAAGAAGAAAATGTGATGTTTGCTATTACGTGAGGGTGATTATGCACTAGGAAGCTACTTTATCGAAGGGGCAAAAATAAAGGACACGCACCTCACCCTTATTGCACATTCATAAGCCTCACCTTTAGTCCCACCGTTGTTCTGAAGACGTTTCCCATCCGCCCTGGCATTTTCTTTCCCTTGAAAACCCTTGCAACCTTCTGTCTCAAAAATACGAAATACAAGTTAGGCATCGACCATGGAAGTGCTCTTATATGGCATGTGAACAAGAGTAAAATAAGATAAAGTAAGATTCAGCATCAAAACCAAAGCAGGTATTGTGTTAGCAACATGCCCTAAGTACTACTTTTAAAAAGCATCTTGACACCGATGCACATTTACTTCAAAGTTTTATTGACTTGTGTCACGCTCACTATGTAGGATCCCAATAAACTGTTCAACGTAGAGAGCTCATTGTTTAATGAAATACCTACAGTCACTGAAAGAAAATTTGTCTAAACACTTGTCTTTTTGTAATGACAAAGTCACAGTAACTCACTTAGGGAAGTTTTTAATGTGTGACATTTTGATGTATTTTTAATCTTTGTTGGAAGCCACCCAGAGTGGCTGGGGAAACCCAGCCAGAAGGGTGGGGTACAAATAATAAATTATAATAATATTATTAAAAATACTTACACTATTGGAAATGGCTCCAGGTCTCCTGTGTGTTTTAGTCTGGCCATGGGAAGCAGGCTGACCTTTAAAACCCCATCTTTTCATGACTCCTTGGAAGCCTTTGCCAAGTCTAAAGCAGATAAGGCCAAGTCAAATCAGTTTTGAAATAACCCACTTGAAAAAGGTAATTTGCCCAAAATATGGATTGCAGTTTCAGTACAAGGCACTTATAGAATGCTGCTAAAAAATGCCTCTGTATGGCAGATAGAAAGGCGCATGCGTCCTTTGCACTTCCCTGGGAGTAAGTCACCCTTGCAAAGAAGCCCCCCCCCCCAAAGATACAAGATTGCAGGCAGCTGGCAGAGGACGGATGGGAAGCTGCAATTCTATGCTGCGTGTGGAGGAGGGAACTTCTTTCTCCTTCAGTCCACTTGGTTTCAATGCTTCATGCAGAGAAGGAACAGAGCTCTTCCTCTCTCCTCAGCCAGCTCACTCTCCCACCTGCATTTAACTCCTGGCCACCTATGACAACCAGACTAGTGCTTAAATACAAAGTTGATGTAAGCCACATAAAACAAGACTTGCTTGCAATGTTAAAGCATGGAATCTACTTCAGGAGGATCCCGCATGCAAGTCCCAGTAGACCAGATCACCTTTGGAAGCCTCCCAGTGAAGTAGAAGCAGAACCACCATAGAACAGCGTCCACGGTCCAATAAATCAGCTTGAAAGGGTATCTTAGTGGATGATAATGAAAGCCCCTGAAGGGTCTCAGCAGAATCAATGGGTTCACACTTAATGCTCTCATGCAGCAGATGTCAACCAATGATCAACAAATGAAACTCATCTTTCCAAAATCTAAAGCAGGCCTAGATCAAGCCTTTGCTAGCATGACCAATGATAAGGAGTTGAAGGCACCATGTAGACTACCCCTGGCCTGGACACTTGAATTTTCTACAATGGAGTTAAGATCAGAACAGATGCAGGATGGTTTTGGAAAGGAGTATTTTGCAAAAGAAACATGTCATAGTGGGCCATTGAGGATTCCAAACCTTCCAAATGAAAAGCTCTTTAACTACCCAGACTAAGCAATACACTACGTTGGATGCAGATTACGTTAGATTCTAGTCCCACAGGTCTCAATGGGGCAGGTTAGAAATAAATAACTTAAATTCAACTTTTTTAGTGGTAGTAAAGTGTAACAAACAATCTCAATTGATTTAATCTAAAACAACCCATGGTTTAGAGTATGTACTCCTTTCTCCCAAGATGGGTGCAATTAATAAAATTATGTTGCCAAAACGACATTTTCTTGAGTATAAATTAAGCATAAATCAATTTGCTTTAGAGGTATAGGAAATACTCAAATACAGAAAAAAGGCAAAGTTGCCTATAAAACATGATAATTTCTTTAGTTGTCAGCATAATTACCTATCATTACAGAAGTATCTTATGTACATATTTCAACAGCATTTGTTTTAAGCAAAGTAGAACAGCACAAACATGTTTATTTAACCTGTAATTTTCAGACTGCTACTCAATGGTCTATTAAGACAGAAAGTATGCAGATGCATTTGGGCTTTAGAATTAAAAAATGATCACTTCTGCAAGTTAACAGAAAGCAGTTTTCAATAGGTTACACCATATAAGGCATTGTCTTTCAAGAGCTTGTTTGGAAAACGTTAAGGACTTTCAACACAATCATATGCAGGTTTATTCAGAAGTAAATTCCAGTTCTAGTTCTTGTTCTTAATTTAATTTATTACTTATTCACCCTAAGGTGCCAGGGAGCGTAATAACAATTTAACATATAACATTAAAATAGTTTGTTGTTGTTGTTTTAAAAAATACAATTATAAAAATTATTGAGAGTCCTGAAAATAGACACCTCAGCATTCAACAAAAATTATAATGAAATTGCCAGAGGAATAAGGTAGTCGAGTTTTGAAATGTTTGATTTACTGTTAAACTATTACTGAAATGTATATAAATGAAAATCATAAATAAAATTATTATTTTTTAAAGAGGAATGTTTCCTCGCAAGAGATTCATGAACTGAAGGAAGCAAACTTCAAAGAAGACAGCTCTGTCAACTTTAATCAACTGGCATAAATCCCTGGTGTCATAAGACCAAGTGTCCACTTAAACATTTCATCTGATGGTCTGTTTTTATTTCATTCTTGCTTTTAAAAGAAATACCATGAATTATCTTCACAGCCAAAAATAGTCCTTTTCAAGGGATAAAAATCGAAAAGCAATTTCATCACAACCAAGTGTGTGTGTGCACGGCCACACTCAGGGAGCAGTTTTTCTTTTTCTGCCTGATTCAGGCACAAGCTCCAAGTATACCACAAAAGAAAAATTCCAGTGGCTTTGGAAAACATTTCCCTCGTTTTATTTTATTTCTCTGGCTTATTAATACCTTTTGTTTTAATATTTTCTTGTAAATCACTTTGTGCATTGCCTTCAAAGTCTAATACAGTGGTACCTTGGGTTACATACACTTCAGGTTACAGACTCCGCTAACCCAGAAATAGTACCTCGGGTTAAGAACTTTGCTTCAGGATGAGAACAGAAATCGTGCTCCGGCGGTTCGGCAGCAGCAGGAGGCCCCATTAGCTAAAGTGGTGCTTCAGGTTAGGAACAGTTTCAGGTTAAGAACAGACCTCCGGAACGAATTAAATACTTAACCCGAGGTACCACTGTAACTATCTAAAATAAAGTGGTTAAAAACATCCTAGTGCATAAATAGCAACAGGAGGAAACTTACGTTTTTGCAGTGACATCCACATATTGTCCAGGACGGAAGTGAGCAGCATACAGGGGAGTACCTGGTGGGGAAGGAAGGTAATCAAGTAAACCTATTATCATTATTCTTATTTGTTTGGACAAAGTCCAAGGCATATCAGGCATTTCTGGAGTGCTGCGATGGGCCCAGAGTGATCCATGTCATGCAATGGTGAAGGTTGTAATTTTTTGGAATTCCCTTTGTTCCTGCAGGGGGAGGCATCAAAAATGGCCTCCTTCCCTGTTCCTCTGATTGGAACACCACCCACAAAACAAAACAAACTTTATCTCTAAGAAAGCTTTTTAAAAAAGGTAGCAGCCATTTCAGATCACATGACTTTCTCTGTGGGAAATGTATGGTTATAGTATTCGACTTTTTACATACATAGGATTTGCTCCATTTTACCATAGGACTTCAAAACCTTGTCAGCTCTGCACAATGGCTCTGATCTACCAAGAGAAAATATTGTGCAAAATTATATTCCACGGTTCTTCATTCTGCATAGATTACCTGGCTTAATGAGGGCATTTTCAGACACTCTAAACGTTGAAATCTTCTCCTTTGGCGGGATGCCAACGGTTCTGCACAACTCCATCATAGCTCTCCCTTTCTGTAAGAAATGCAACCGGTAACAATGAGAGAATTACGGAGAAATTAGAATCTTTACATTGAAAATCCTCGAACGCTTCAAACAATTTAAAATATATGCTAATTGTGTGGTTTTAAGGACTTGCTTCTTGATAAAATTTAGAGAGTCTTTGTCTCATAGTTGTATCACAGTGTGTGATCCTATACACATCTGCTCAAAATCTTTAGTTTTAAAGAAGTGTTTGTTATTATTAAAATAAAATTATTTTTTATTACAATGCATAATCAAGCATAGGGAAAAATCATAGAAAGAAACTGGAGCTCAGGATGGCAGATATGTTCTCCAGTTTTCTGCCCCATTTTATCCTCACAAAAACTGTGTGAATTAGGTTAGGAGGAGACACACTGGTTGGCCCAAGGTCAGCCAATGAGCTTTAAGGCTGTGGGGATTTCAAACCAGGTTTCCCTTGTCTAAATACAGCTTTTATTAACTAGACAAGACAAAATGTGGCCTTGTTAGTGATATAGGAATGCCCCTGTGAAAGCCTTAGGCTTGTGTGCTATCCACTCCCCCCAGTGCAGCCACAAGGAGTTTGGAAAGCTTTTGCTTCCTTTTTAAACTAAACACAGCTTAGTATTCTGTCTGATCCCAGACAGGCTGTGCTTATTCTAAACTATGCCCTGGTAAAACACAGCAACTTCAAAGCCTAGTTTATGAAGTTGAGATTAACTATAATTTAGGGCATTAAAACCGTGGCTAGAAACCAAATTTTGAAAAGTGTGCAATTATAATATGGAGACTTTTCAAATAATAAAAGTTTTACATGAAGAATAATATTTAAAAATTTGCCGAAGCGTAAAAGTTCAATAATGCATGGACAACCGCAGAGCCAGAATGAAAATGGTGAAAGAACAAAGTCTTGCAAGCTTTTAATTTTAATTCACCATACTAGAGTCTATAATCTTTAGCACAAGGATACTTCATTATTAACCAAACACATAGGAAGCATAGTTTATAAGTGGTTTATAGTGGATTAATTCTGAAATTGCCCTTGAGCCTCTCTCTCTCTCTCTCTCAACCTATCAACTAAACAGAAGTAAAATGAATGAAAACTGAAAATGCAAGAGGCCGTATTGCAGAGTTTTGTGCTTTAAATGGATTCCCCTAGAAAGCAATTTACATGACTGACAGGAGCGACACACTTGGATAATCACCATCTGTCAGGTGGTCAGTGTTGTAGAAGTTATCTGCAGTTTTCCTTTTCCCCAATGAAAGTGCCTTCCTGAACTTTCAGGGGAGTTCAAAAGGACAATTTTAAGGTTATACAGCAGCAGCATCTTGCCCCACCTGAAAACGCCCCCTACTTATCATTTTGCGTGCAAACTGAATAAAATTGATAAACCTTTATAACACTGTTTTATAGACGAAGGTTGAAATACTTCTTAGTGTCACCTTCCTGAGATTCTCTCTCTCACACACAAATGACTACTATAAAAATAATTAAAATCCAGTCCTAAGAACACGTCATTATAGTAAGCTCCAAGATGGTCACTGGAACTTATTTTCAAAGAATGCATTTAGGATAGGAGTGTTGAGTTTCTACAGTAAAACATAGCTAATTTCTTAGATAATCCTTTGAAAACTGTTATATTTAGATAGCAAATGTATTTGTCATTGGTGCAACAACTTTAAAACATGTAAAAAATTATCCTACAACACATTAAAAGAATTTATAACCAGTATCTATGGATGCTGTTTTAAAGCAGCAAGTAAAAATAAGGGGAAAGGTCTGAATAAAGATATAATAAACTCTTAGTAGAATTAAAATAAATACAGTGGTACCTCTGGTTACAAACGGGATCCGTTCCGTAGGCCCGGCCACATCCCAAAAACTTCGTAACCAGAGGCGCCCTTCTGCGCATGCGCTTGGCACAATTGAGCGCTTCTGCGCATGTGCGCACGGCGAAACCCAGAAGTATACGCTTCTGGGGTTGCCACATTAGCAACCTGAGGATTATACAGTGGTGCCTCGCAAGACGAAAAGAATCTGTTCCGCGAGTCTTTTCGTCTTGCGGTTTTTTCGTCTTGCGAAGCAAGCCCATTGACGGATTAGCGCTATTAGCACTTTAAGGGCTAAAAACGGCTTTTTAAGGCTTAAGGGATTAGCGGTTTTGCTGCTAAAATGCTTTTAGCAGCTTAGCGATTCAGAAAAAGGGGTTTTGGAGCAAAAAAAAAACCCTCAAAATTTTTCGTCAATTTTCGTCTTGCGAAGCAAGCCCATAGGGAAATTCGTCTTGCGAAGCGCCTCTGCAGACGGAAAACCCTTTCGTCTTGCGGGTTTTCCGTCTTGCGAGGCATTCGTCTTCCGGGGCACCACTGTATTACCCGAAGGTCCACTGTAATAATAATTAAAGAAATGAAAAGATAGCCACTAGATGCAAAAGCTTTTTAGGTTGTCTCCAAGTATCTGATTCCAGCTTTCTACAACATCTAACACAAGAAAGAATATTTCATCAAGACATTTGACAGGCTCAGGTAATCCTTTCAATTTCTGGAACTATTTTATTGACTATATTAAGTGTGCTTAAAAATGACAGGATGCTTTAACTTATGTGTGCAGTTCACAAACATGTAACATTTACCCAATGAGCTAGGGCATGAAACATCTATGTCCCAGTTATACTATAAACTTAGATGCAGTTAGCTTTTGTAAATTTAAAGGCACAGTTTATCTCTAGCTCTTGCAACAAGCAGCTGGATGCTCTAGGCATCAAAGGCATCTACTTGAGGAATATATCTCCTGCACATTCAGGCATTTCCAGAAGCTGTTACAGGACAGCAGTTTAGAATCTTCTGCCCACAAGAAATTATTGATCTTTCAGGGTAGATACAGTGAAATGTCAATATCTGCAAGAGGCAGAGTTTTGATCTGCATTGTAGAGCATGCTGAATGGGGATGATAGATCACAAATTATACATTGTGAGACGGGGTATGGCTGGCTGTTGCTGTTTCCTCTGAGTACCAATTAATCAAATATACTACAGTATACACATACTCTATGATTCCACACATATTATTTGAAAATTAATAACTCAATTCCAAGTTAAGGCCTTGTGAGGCTTTAACCCATCTCATAATCACACACACACACACACAAACCATTGCTGTTGAAACTTTTTACATCATTAATAAGATGGAAATTAACTTTCTATAAAACGACAGCATTTAGTTCTGTTTCCAAATTGGAGCAAGTTTACACCTGAAGAGCTGAAGGTTTATTTCCACATATGCCCATTTTCAAAAGAATCAATGAACACTCAAGAGATCTATAAAACCTAGATATTGATTAAACTAGAGATTCAAATTTGTAAATTAGAACAGTTGCTAAAAATGAGGCAAAAAATAACAATTAACAGAAAATATGGTAGATTTACTCATTGATAGAGCACTTATATCCCACACAACATTTTCTCTGGACATCGCATGAGACCCATCTCCTATAACAGCGGACTAAATAATAATAATAGTAATCATCATCATCATCCCAGTGGATGCAAGTGATGTTATCCTCAAAATGCTTTGCAAACAAGTCATAGCAAACTACCACGGTTCAGTCCTTTGGGCCAGAGTGTAAAAGACCCCACACTACCTGGAAAAGCTTTGCCGGATGCCACCAAGAAGACACAACAGGGGAAGAAAAGTATGCCTTCTTTGCTGCCTTCCCTGCTACTAGGTACTGCCTGTGCTGTGTGCCCTTACCTGGCCTGTTCCACCTGCCAAACCACATCCTCCTACCCTGAACCCACAGTGATTGGGAGCCTCCTTGCTCTCCCAGCTCCTCCCCTCCCAGACACATCTCCCCTCCCTCAATAAATAAAAACAAACAACAACAACTAAAACCCCACACAAATTAAAAACAGTGGAAACAATGAATGGTTCCATACATGGTCTGTGTCTCACTACAGATGCTCTAGACTGGTACATATCTGCTGTAATAGTTATTTACGTCCATCGTGTATGTTTTGGTATAAAGGGTGACTTGGGTTTTTTTCCCCACAGGAAGGTAGCATGCTTGCTTTCTTAAACAGGAAAGAATAATTATTAAAAGGAGGCTGAACAGGGTGGGGGGAAATTCCTCCCCCTCCACCTTTGGCAGCCCCCCCCCCTCAAGCTAATAATGATGATGATGATGATGCCTCCCTAGAAACCAAAGCCTTCTGTCTCAATTAGCCCTGTGTTTCTGTCCAAGGATAAATGGAAAAGAAGCTGCGTAGGAGCTAAAAAGCCAAGGCCTGCACATGCACGTGGGAAGAAAAGGAAGCAGAGAATTGGAGAATACATAGTGCACCTAAATGAAGGGGGAAATGTTGCAATCAGGAGGGGAGAGGCCAGAAGAAGGACATGCTGTGCCTCCTCTTTAAGCAGCACCCAGCAGGACTGAATCCTCCACTCGCCTCAACAATGTGGGTATTCCTTTAGGTATTCAGGCCTGAAGACATTAAGGGATTTACTGGTCGGCACCAACACTTTTAATTGTGCCCGGAAATGGAAATATTTTAGGAACAGTGTTATATGGTCCCAGCAGCCACTCACAGACACCCGTCTGGCAGCCACATTCTGGATTAGTTGTAGTTTCCTTCAAAGGCAGTCCCACAGTAAGCACGTTGCAGTAGTCCAAGCGGGAGATAACCAGAGCATGTACCACTCTGGCGAGACAGGGCACAGGCTGGGAGGGTCTCAGCTGGTATAGGAGCTGGAGCTGGTAGACAACCTTGACAAAGAATTGACCTGTGCCTCCATGGTCAGCTGAGAGTCCATAATGACTCCCAGGCTGCAAACGTGGCCCTTTAGGGACACAGTTACCCCATTCAGGACCAGGGAATCCCCCTCCCCATGTCCCCTATGCAAAAATCCTCTGCCTTCAGAGAATGGTAAAGAGTAGGGAGAAATCACATTTTCAAGAAATGACAGCAAACAGTGATGCATGCGAGCATTTTTTTAAAAAATAAAAAAGGCAGACTTTTAAATATAGAGGCACACCACACACCAAAATGCACTCCATAGAATAAGTTGATGAGAACTGATAACTCTATTACAAAAAGCAACACAGTAGACTTACATAAAACTGTGAAACATTTCTTCCTCCAACAAGCAGAAAGGGATCTTTTCCGCCCACTTCGTCCTTCGGTATATGCTTTAATACATGACAGTCTCTAACCTTCAAGGAAAAAGAGCCAACACAGAATGGTAAAAGTAATCTCAAAACCCGTATACATATTTTGTTGAATAATAACATCCTCATCACCATTTGTTTATTAGAGTCAACAGACCAGAAATGCATCCAAACTACACCAAAATCTTAAATACAGGACAAATAAGAAGGAAATTAAACACTTGAAGTGTAACATCGTTATATAAATCATCTAATAGGGATTTGCTAATTCAATCTCAGGTAAGCCCTTGGAAATAACCCTTCCAGCTTCAAGTGCTTAATTTCCTTCTTATACAAACAACAATGAATCAATAGTCAGATGCTGTACACAGGGCAGTACTGCAACCTTTAACCTTTATAAAGGGGAACTGAAAGTCAGCATTTATTTTTAAAATTTATACCCAACCTTTCACCGTGAATGGCCTCAAGGTACCTAGCAACATAGTAAACTATAATTTTAAAACCAACAACAAGATATAGCACAGCCAACAGTTTAGAAGAATAAACACGAATAAGGACACCTTTCTATAATGCCCAGTTCCAGAGAACTGCATTAACTGTAGATGTGCACTTGTATCTGCAGGTAATCTCAGGTTACTGTTCATGGGGTAAGAGGGAAAGGAGGCAACCAGGTCTGTTTATTAAGCCGTATTTTGTGTCTGGCGCCACCTCAATACTTATTTTGCATCCAGCTCTGATTATTGGACTTCAGAGTTCTAGCAAAACCAAACAAGAGCCAAAACAGATTTCACAAGCCTGCAAGGGGCACAGGGGAGGAGGGGGCCAGGAAGTTCCATTATGCTGCTATAACTAACGGAGCTGTTTAGTTAGGATAGTGCCCAGATCCTAAATATGCAACCTAGAAGACAGGCTGCATGTTATTTTCTTCAACCTATCGTGGTTTTTAAAGACTAATATTTGCCTTACCTGAAGTAATGTGACAGGCACTCTTTCACCTTTCTTGGTCCACAATGGCATCATCCCCAACTTTACTGCAATAAGTCCAACTCTTTTAGAACCTGTGTTTAAAAGTGAAAGCAGTCCCTTTAACTATTTAGCCAATGGCAGCCAGGTGCTCCATACAGGTGAGCACATAGAATTTCCTCAAATGTGTGTAGTGGCTGGTGAAAGAGGGACAGAGCACTCTGCTTCCATATTGACTACAAAGAAAGAAGCTTCTAGCTGGGATCACCCCCCCCCCATTTGCTTACTAGCCTCCTTTTTACTCATAAGAGGGGTCCACCTTAGGAGTAAAAAGCAAACAAATATTTATTTTTGCATACAGGCTATGTATTTTTGGCAGCTTTGTACCAAAGCCGAGTGAACGAAAGGGACCACGGTTGCAACTTAATATTAAATGACATTTTGCAAGCGTTTCCTAATTGTGGTCCACAGACCACCAGTGGTCTACAAGCTTCATTCAGGTGATTCATGGCATGCCTGTGAAAAATGACGGGAGCATCAGCCGCAAAGGGCAAGAGCAGTGGCTGCACCATCATTCTTAGAACCTGGCATTCTGCCCAGAAGGCAGATGGGATGGACTGGAAGTGGCAGGGCAGGGAGCTGTCCATGAAGAAAAAGTTATGGGAATCTAAGTGTGGACAACACCTGAAAAACAAAGGGTTCAATCAAATCCATTGGAGACCCAATGCCCGAGTACAGAGGGATCCCTTTGTGGCATGACAGAGCCCTTTCCCCTGGGTTATGCACATGCAGGTATTCACATAGGCACCACAATAGGGAACAAAAGGATTGTGTGTGCATTCCATATTCCCAGCCAGCATGGATTCATTTAGTCAAGGACTACACATTTGCAACATGTGGTCCTTGGGGGTGGGGGATGAAAAAAGAAAAGGCTAGCTGGAATCACCACCACCACCACCACCACCATCATCATCATTTTATTATTTATACCCCACCCATCTGGTTGGGTTTTCCCAGCCACTCTGTGGCTTACAGCACATATAAAAACATAGTAAAACATGAAACATTAAAAACTTCCTGATACAGGGCTGCCTAATAATAACTGATAGGAACTTCTCAATTTTCATAATGGCCTGGCATGCTGAATGTTTACACACATGCGCTGGGTGCAAGGGAAAATAAATCTTAGGTCCTACATGTGCTGCTTCCTTAATGGACTAGAATACAGCTCACTGATTTTAAAAGCATTTGTGTTTTAAGGAATCCAAATACAGGCTCAAGTACTGGACATAGGTTTGCTTTTGCTTCCCAACCTGTCATATACAAACCTGGCTCCCATGGATGCAAAGGCCAGGGTTCATCTTTTAGTGGACAGAGTTTACTGGCTGTTTGAGCTTTGAATTCTTCCGCTGTATACTTCTTAAGGAATTCGAAATTCTCTTCTGAAAGGTGCTCATCCCACCATGTGGAATTGTCAGTAATGTGCCTAGCTGTGACACACCACAGACCACTATCAAACAGAAGATAAAAATGGTTTAGAAAACGAGATATGCACAATAGCCTTTCCCAGTTCTCAGTTCTGATACCCAGTTATCTTCAAGGTATCGCCAAGCATAAATACAGGTAGGCAAAAATAATAATCCCAGACTGGCAAACACCTGCAGCCCCAAAAGCAAGGACAGGAAGTATATCACTACTATATCAGTTTAAAAGATTCGAACTGAAGAGATGATTATCAATGTTGAAGGCTCTGGTTGATATGCCAAATGCAGAATTACAAAGCATGTTGAGAGGCCTTGGCAAATAATCATGCTTTCCAGAACATTACACTAACATGTTTCACAAGCATATTAAAGGACAGCAGGACGGGAGTTAACTAGAATTTTTGCATGCCTTATAAGCGCTTTTATGTTAAAACTTTCCAAAGCATGTGGGCTGCGACCCAACTGACATTGCAGAAATGGAAGAATGAAGTGCATTACCCTAACTGTTGTAGGCTGATAATGAAATTGTAAGAAAGGCAGAAAGAATTGCTGATGGGAACATATTTAGTAAATTGGCAAATGGAAAAGCAGCAGACTTACAGAAATATTCAAAGTTCTTTGGAGAGTATTATGCAGCCAATATAATAAGCTAAATCTATGGTGCAGTTTCAAGGAGAAACACTGCTTTATTAAGATGGACAGACAGGTTCTCTTTACCTGAGGCAGCAGGTTATACTGTAATAGTTGAAGAAGCCTCTTATGTGAAGTGCCCAACTCTACCCCAGTCA
The DNA here is from genome assembly GCF_965153285.1 of Podarcis tiliguerta. NCBI lineage: Eukaryota > Metazoa > Chordata > Lepidosauria > Squamata > Lacertidae > Podarcis > Podarcis tiliguerta. The sequence continues at coordinate 14,244,218 of NC_139545.1, read as the reverse complement.
CCTACAGTTGCCAGAACAATACCTTTTCATTGGCTAACAGAGAAAATGGTCCCAGGCTTAGGGCCACACAAGCAAACCAATGTAGTTGCAAAACACCAACTGATACAATAGCATACATTCTTAAGAGTTCCCTTCACACATCACAATTTAACCAAGGAAGGGAATAAAACACGGGTTTCGAAATAAGTATATGCTTGGCCTGGGCGATATATTGATATATACAGGACCAGTATGTGGGGGCAGACCGCAATGACAGCTTCACTCAGCGGTATATCGCTGGTGAAACCGTCACCACTCTTGAGTTCCTCTGCCTCCAGTGCCCAGTGTGCTGAGGGACAAACAAACTAGCTGAGAGCTGAAAGCAGAGGGACTCAAGTAGCGGCGGTTTCACCTGTGATATACCAATGTTGAAACCACCATTGCACCCTGCCCTGGCAGAGGGAGAATCAAGATGAATCGGCAAGATCCCAATACAGGCTTTTCCTTCCTTCACTTCTTTAAACTGCTTGGCTGCTGCCCTTGCCTCAGCCAAGTAGTTTTACGGAGCCCCTGACCTGATACCGGCTTGCACAAGCCAGCGGCAAGATACGGGCTCTGTTAATGTGCTCCACCTCCCCAACTGAGAGAGCCCCAGGCCCGCTATTGCTTGCATGCGAGTAGGATCTGGATCTGGCTGCTCTCAGCTGTGAAGCAGGAAGCCCCCGCTTCCCAGTTGAGAGCTCCCTGCTCCCCACCCCCGCTTGCACTGCTTGTGAGTGACAGGGGACTTAAGCCTGGCCAAGGGGCCTCGAGTCCCCTGCCAGTCTTGCACGAGTGACAGGGGATTCGGGGCTGGCTCCGCTGGGGGCAGGAGCATTTCTGCCTCCCGTCTGAACAGCAGGCTGGGGCCAGCTATATTGGCCACAGCCCTCGAGGTGTTGGGGTGAAAGCACCTCAGCTCCCATGATGAGAGCTGTGGCAGTTTCAAACAGCATCTTGCCAGCTGGGGCCAACGCAGCTTTTTTCAACATCTCAGTATATTGCCAAAGCACAATGTTTGGCTGGCGCTACACCGCATCGCCCAACTCTAGTGCTGTATATGTTGCTATAAGAGACTTCTTTACGTGTCAGGCTCCCGAAAATCGGTCTGGTTCCCTGCTAGCAATAATAATCAAGATATTATTATTTGTACTTTGCCCACCTTTCAATTTCATTGTTCCATATGGGACAATGACAATAAAGATATCTATCTATCTATCTATCTATCTATCTATCTATCTATCACCTGATTGGGTCACCCCAGCCACCCAGGGCAGTTTCCAACAAATATAAAAACACAGTGGGACATCAACTACTGGAAACTTCCCTATACAGAGTTGCTTTCAGACATCTTCTAAAAGTTGTATAGCTATTTATCTCCTTGATATCTGATGGGAAGGCCTTCCACAGGGTGGTCACCACTACTGAGAAGGCCCTCTGCCTGGTTCCTTGTAACCTCACTTCTCACAGTGCAGTGACATATATCCTTATTCACATACTGTACAGCTTTCTTTCCTTTCTCCCTCGCCCCAGCAAAACAAAGCAACCACAAAGGCACGGAGCATGGGGCAAGAGAAGAATATTAACCCTACAGCATAGACGTGTGGCGGTTGTGGTTGTGCGATGAAACCACCTTTCGATGCCCTGTCCACAACTTAGATAAGTAGAGCACCACAAATTACTACAGGTGCACACCCTTCCTCTCCCCCTCCCCAACAAGATGGGGGGGGGACCAATATGCACTTTGGGAAAGTGAGTTTCAAGAAGTTTCAAAACTCCCATTGTCCTAGGCGCATTTTGCGACAGGGCATTTCACTAGCGCAAGCAGTTTCTGAACTCCTGAGCCTAAGATTTCAGATTAAAACTGCAGAGTGGAAGGAAAGGGGGAGCTTTTTTCTGCCTCCTCTTTTCCAGCTCCTCTCTGAAGACTGGAGAAGAGACCCTCTTGGGAATATTAGGGGGGTGGGAAGGGGAAGGACTGGACCATGTGAAAAAAAGGAACACAATATTTTAGCTGCAGTTCGTTCATTTTCAGCTTTGTTATATATAAAAAAGGCGCGCCTAGACAGTCGACCATAACCCAGGTTCCAGGTGCCCTTTAGCCCCCAGCTTTCCTATCTCAAGTTTCCAACACTGGTTCCAAAAAGCTTGTACAAAACTCTCCACATTTTCCCTTGCTGAGTTTAACAGGCAGAAACCCAACAGGTAAAGCTTGGGTTCCACCCCCCCAACCCCTGAGTCGTGCGGAGAGGGGAGCCCGCCTTCACCTGCGGAACTTCTGCCTGAGGGAACGGGAGCCCCTTATTTGGGGTCACGGGGTGGGTGTCTGTGAGGGGGAAACCAGCGCCCGGCGACGGTTGAGAGCGGGAGCGCGCGCACTACCCCCCCCCCCACGTACCCGCTCCGAATCCCCGCTCCCGAAGCCAGCAGCCGCGAGCCCAACCGACACAGCAGCCCCACGCGCGACATCACGCCCGCCGCGTTCCTCGTCGGGGAGTCCGGCGGAAACCCCCCCCCCCCACACCTTTCCGCCCGACACGCTCTAGAAACTTAAGTTCCGGCTACACTTGGTTCCTACCAGCCCCGCGCCGGCGCAGAAGGAAGCGGAGCTTTTTTCTAACCTCGAGGCACAGGCAGGCTAAGAAGGGGCGTTGCCCTTCCCCCAAACGGACGCCCCGCCTACGTCATGATATATATATTTACATGAACCATAGACAAAACTTCGCCGGAGGGAAGCGGCTGCTTTTGACTTTGGCGGGAAACGGGGAGGAGGCAGCGGGTGCCGCGCCACCTGCCGGCGGGATGCCGCCGTTGCAAGAGCAAATGGCCGCAGATTTATCCCGGGATTCCCATCCGGGCATAAGAGGAGTGTCTCCTCTGATTTGAGGCATCTTTTTTTGAACTAAACGAAAAAGCCTCCAAGGCGTTGGTGGCCTCAAGTACAAACCTAAAAGCAGCTCTTCCTTGTCCCCCACCCCCAAGGATGCTGCTGTTTGGCTGTTGCTGTGCCTCTGCCCCAACAAGTGAGCAACCCAAACTGGAATTCAGGAGGGGATGAACCTAAAGCAGAGGAGCAACAAACCCCATTCACCCCTAGAAAATATTCACTTATATATTCATGAGTATGGATATCCTGTTTTGTAGCCTCAATAGGCTCTCAAAGTGTTTTACAGCAGATTCCCACAATATACCATCAGGAATAGAAATAACATGGTGTCCGTCTGATGCCAATAATTTACAGACACCATCTCCATTGTTGTTTTTTACTGGTGTCGTCCTCTGGCCTCTACCTCATAAACCAGCAGTGCCCACTGCGGACCTAAGAATTTCACCCAGGCAAAGAAGCTTGACTAAATATGCCCCATACACCTTTTAAGTCATGAATAACTAGAATAGGTTGGTGTGGGCAGGTGGGCTTGTAAAGATCTCCAAATTCCAGAGAACAGAAACTGTTGTAAAGGTAAAGGGACCCCTGACCATTAGGTCCAGTCGTGGCCGACTCTGGGGTTGCGGCGCTCATCTCGCTTTATTGGCTGAGGGAGCCGGCATACAGCTTCTGGGTCATGTGGCCAGCATGACTAAGCTGCTTCTGGCGAACCAGAGCAGCGCACGGAAACGCCGTTTACCTTCCCACCGGAGCGGTACCTATTTATCTACTTGCACTTTTTGACGTGCTTTTGAACTGCTAAGTTGGCAGGAGCAGGGACCGAGCAACGGGAGCTCACTCCGTTGCGGGGATTCGAACCGCCGACCTTCTGATCGGCAAGTCCTAGGGTCTGTGGTTTGACCCACAGCGCCACCCGTGTCCCAGGAACTGTTGTGGACTTATCTAAAAAGCTTGCTCAATGGTCATATGAATGTCCAGTTTGGCAGAGATTTCAATCCATGGAAGAGAAGCCACAATGGATGCCTCGTCTTCTCAAAACGAAATTGTTCTCAATTAGGAGACAACTGATCTTCTAGTTTCCTTCTTTCTTCTTTTCCTTTAGGAAAAGGCCACATCTCCAGGACGGAGAAACCCAAACCTCCAAGGTTGAATCTCAGCCCATGTAGGGATGGGAAAGACCTTCTGGCTGAAACCCAGAAGAGCAGTAGAGATAATACTGAGCACAATGGTCCAGTGTTGTGACTTGGTATACGGCAGCTTCCCATGTAAGACTAAGGTCTTTCTTTGTGATGCTGAAGTGCAGGGGAAGTTGTATGGTGTAGCAATCAGCAATCAGATTGCGACAAGAGATTTTAACATAAAAGGCAGCCGTGTAAGTGAATGTAAGTAATGTATGAGATGAAGCGAGACAGTGTGTTCAAAGCTTAATGGACTGTGGCACGCAGGGTTTTAAAGTCAGATTTGAAATTCATTGTACTAGATGGAACGACTCAATTCAGTAAGATATTAAAGGTTTGGGTGAGGGTAAGGATGGTAAAATATGCAGATATAAGCCACAAGGGGAGGGAGGGGGAATCTCCTATCACATCTTCTGCTAGATTTCACTTAAGACTGCTCTGCCATTAGGCTGCTCAGGACAGGTCTCTCAATACATTTTGAAGCAAATCTACAGCCCTTGGCACAAATGTACCATTGTAATGTTGAAATCCTAACACACACACACACACACACACACACACACACACACACACAACCCCGAACTCCCTCTTCTGTCACTCAAAAGCTCAGTTATGCAGATACTTTCAAATCCAATTCAGAATAAATTTTCAGGGTTGCCTTAATTCAGGTCTCTTCTAGACATCCTGTTTATTCAGCACTCATCCTGATTTCCTGGCTAAAAGCTTACACAGACATTGCATTTAATCTGTATTGACCATTTGTACTGACTTGTTTGCAGGGAGGTTATATGACAACGAGCATTTATCCTGCATTCATCCTGATTTACTTTCGATATGTTTATTCTACATGCTCCCATTAATCATTTGTTCTATGCTTTTCGGTTCATTTCTCCATCACCTTCTCAAACTGCTTCTTTTTAAGAGTGGATTTTCGCACTGGAGTGACAGAGCTCTTTGATTTGCTCTAATTGTGCAAACCTAAATTTCCTGATATGCGCTTGAATTACGGGGCATGCTCCTGTAAAATTCGCACGGTCTGCAGGTGCCCTCATGCCTCAAGATCCGGAATATAGGTAATGAACTGAAGCAGTGAACAGAGGAACAGCAGGTGACTCAGCCTCCTGACAGTTGGGTTGCTGCTTCTTACTGAAATAGAAGGGAGGGTGTGCTGCAGAGGTCAGTGTGGTGCAAATGCACCAGCAGCACAGGGGAGTTGAATTGCTCTGCTGGTGTGTTTGTGCCATGCCCACCTTGCCCCATTTCATCTTCTTCCTGGGAAGCAGCAGCAACTCAGCTGTCAGGAAGTCGGGTGAACATCCTCTCTCCACCATGCTGCGCACTACTCAACATGCCACCACCAGCTCCAAGAACAGGTTTGAGGAGAGGTGTTCATTTTTCCCCCTGCTGTCCAGAAAGAAAAGACACTTGGGTGTATATCTGTCACTTATTACAGACCCCCCCCCCGAAGTGTCCCTGTTTCCCAGGGACAATCCCAGATTTACAGAAGCCATCTCTGATTTGATTCCAGAATGTCCCGCTTTTTCTTAGGACATCCCTCTTTTCACCTGAGAAATGTTCAAGGGTATAGAATAGGAATATGGAATTGGATAGATGTTGGAGGGTATGTTATGACTTAATTTTGTTTCTGCACCATAAAGTATCTTAGCAGTGAGTGCCCCTCTTTCACTCTGGGGAACAGACAACGGCTTTCTAGTTTGATTCCAGCCCGGTGCAAACTCCACACATCTCTTCAGGCATTTCTGCAGCTTCCTCCAGCACCCTTAGTCTTGCTTTTAAGAAAGAGCCTTGAAGATCTCCATACTCTGATGGGAGGGCCTTCTTGGTAGTGGCGCCCACCCTGTGGAACGCCCTCCCCTCAGATGTCAAGGAAATAAATAACTATCTGACTTTTAGGAGACATCTGAAGGCAGCCCTGTTTAGGGAAGTTTTTAATGTCTGATGTTTTATTGCTTTATTATTATTACTATCATTGATTTTGTTGGGAGCTGCCCAGATGGGTGGGGTATAAATAAGAAATTATTATTATACTAAATCAGTCAAGAGCTAATTCCTTTTCTGCTGGAGAAAGAAGTATTAAATTAGCAATAGAGTGTAAAAAAACACACACATCCCCATTTTGTCAGTGCTTCTACTTCAGAAAGTATGTAAGAGTGGCAAATAATGAAATTACTTACTATAATCTTAGTTTGTTTCTTCCCAGCCCGCCTCACCCTCCCTCCTCTTTGCCTCATTGCTTAAAAGTATTTCCTTCAATCTGGGAAGTCTTTTGTGTCCAGAGTACAAAGACAATATACTTTTGACATATCACATAGCATCTTATTCATCAGATTAAATTCTGATCCACAACTAGGGGGAAAGAAAGAACGAACCATGGGGGCAAGGATTGATGTGGAAAGGACTCCTGTGTCACGGCACGCATGCAGAATCTGCCATTATGCGACTTCAGCCCCAGAGAGTTTGTTCCAAACATGATGAGTGAGGCGTATTGTGCTGAAAACTGCTGACATGTGCCATCAAAAACAAAAGTCCAGGACCTTAGGTGGAATTTGGGATGCTCAGCCTTGTGTTCACACGTTCTTATCAGCTCATCTAGTAGGTAACTTCTTGTCCTAAATGCCAACTCAAATGCAGCCTCCTTTCACGCAACTTGATTATATTTTAGAAAAACCTTGGCTAGGCAGATAACCTTTCACGTTCTTACAATCAACGAAAACCCATTTGTGGTATAAAAAGACAAGAATGTGGTGGAACTGGGCAGAAGTCTGCTTGTTGCTCCTCGGATGTACAGCTTAGGAAACGGAGGCCAAAAATGACACATCCAAACTCTTCCTCAGCAGCTGATGGGCAAGCTAGAAATGGCACACAGAAATCTCCATTGTGTTTTTAAAGAGACTAAACTATATTTTCCCTGGAAGCTGGTAGAGAGAAGTGAGGACTAAGTGGTGGGAGCCTGAAAGCTGCTGCATTTGGGAGAGTCGATGTGATTGAGGAAATTATTTTTCAACAATAATGCAGGTGGCCTGCACGTCAGCTAGAATCAATGGACTCAGACCTGGAGTGGCAGTCGAATGAAGAGTGGCTTAAATTAGAGGCAGAGTAAAAGACTGACAGTACTCAGAACACCTTGCCGGAGACGTGGGGTAATCGCTTTCTTCCCTGCCTTACTCCACCCTGCAAGCCATTTTGCCCAACATGCATGAGTCACACCCTGTCCTGGAGATGACACAGGGTAGCAAGTCTGTTGTTAAAATAACGTGTGTGCATCAGACAAAGATGGACAGGGTTTAATCCTGCTTGGCTTTGCGATCCGAGATCAGGGGCTTAAAAAGGGAGGATGGCGAGACTTGCAAAGTACAAGGGGTTTTGACAGTGGGTCAAGTTTGGGAACAAAAAAAATGTTTTCCATTCCTGAGCTATATAATAAGGGGGGAAACCACCCTTCTAAAATTTGGTTGGGCACAACTTTCTTTGCAATAAGTTGGAAATTATTTAGTTGGCCTGAGGAGGAATGCAGAGGGTAAACACATAAATGGACTTCTGGGAGATTTTAAAATAATTTTTTGAATAAGTAATTTCCTTACACCCTTTTGTACATTGTTTTCCACCTGCTGAGATAGCTCAGCTGGTAAACCACAGGACTCTTAATCTCAGGGTTGTGGGTTTGAGCCCCATGTCGGGCACAAGATTTCTGCATTGCTGGGGGTTGGACTAGATGACCCTCATGGTCCTTTCTGACTCTACATTTCTATAGTTCAAATCCTAGTTTTGGGCCTTCAGAACCACAGGCAGCCTGTGTAATAATCAGCCTTTCAGTGATCTGCTGTGTTAAAGCCATGCAGTTTAGGTTCCATAGTGTCTACACAAAACTGGTCATTGTGCATGAATGTAAAGAAACAAACAAAATGTTAATGTTACAAACATGATCAGATGTGTCCGAAACATAGTCCACCAAAATCCTGTAACAGCTAGCCATGGCTATTTTTAAACATGACATGGCATGCAAGCCTACTGGCCAGTTAAGACGTATTGCAGCTGCTACAGTCTCCTGCTGTTACAGAAATTGTGTGCATCTCTGGGACTTTCAACACAGTCCCCGAACTTTCATAATATTGGCTGTTTTTGAGCACATCTTTTACAAGCTGTTGTCATGTTTGTTACAGACATCTTAGATTCATGCTTGGAAGTAAATCTCCTAGAATGTTCTGGTGTGATTTCCAAAAAAATTTTGTTATTATTTGAAGAATGGAAGAGTCGATGAGAATTTTTTAGCAGGCAGCTTTGTGGCAAGAAATAAATAAACACAACAACTGCAAAACTGTGTTGTTTTTATTTTGGAACATGCAAAATACAGTCCATGCATCTGCCATTTTGAAAAAAAAACCCAAAACCTTTTCATTTCATAGCAGATAAACCCAAAGACGTTTTGGCTATCAACTTCCAATAAATGTTTCAAAATGCTTTACAGTGTAAAGATAATAAGAAATTTAGCAAAATTTCAACAAACCTGTATAAAAAACAGATACAGATAACTTTTTTTTTCATTTCAAGGCGACATGCTGTAATGTAAAGAGTTATAATTTTGTTTTTGTTTTTGTTTTCATAAAAAGTCTTCAACAATACAATTGCTTTAACCTTTACTGGCAAGCCTTTAGGCTACACATGCAAAAAAAATTATTTGAGTTAAAAATCACCAAAACGTGCTATTTTCATTTAAGTACAGTAACTGTAAGTAGTAGCATATCTGAACTCTGTAAAAGTGTCCAGGGAAGGTCATGGAGCTACTGTCCTGGAAGACTCATACTCTGACATACATTTTGGTTTAATCGCTTTCCCATTGTAATAGTCCACCACTTGGTTTGGAACTTCAGCCAAAACACTTTTTGCTAACGCAGCTGGAGATGCCTGCAGGAAATGGCAGAAAATAACAGTTGTTAACACACTTCTACCTAAAACGTGGCCGTTCCACACACATAATCCCATAACCAACTGGGTTGTGATCAGCACAACTATGCTTGCCTTTAAGATGCAGGTTATTCCACCTCAGTCTAGCCAAACACCCGTGAGCATATGATTAATGCTGCAAATACAGTGGTGCCCCGCAAGACGAATGCCTCGCAAGACGGAAAACCCGCTAGACGAAAGGGTTTTCCGTTTTGGAGGTGCTTCGCAAAACGAATTTCCTATGGGCTTGCTTCGCAAGACAAAAATGTCTTGCGATTCCTGGGGTGTTTTTTCTGCTCCCTACCCCCTTTATCTAAGGCACTAAGCTGCTAATAGCCTTTTAGCAGCTAATCCGCTAATCCCTTAAGCCTTTAATAGCCGCTAATAGCCGCTAAACCGCTAATAGCGCTAATCCGCTAATGGGCTTGCTTTGCAAGACGAAAAAACCGCTAGACGAAGAGACTCACGGAACGGATTCTTTTTGTCTTGCGAGGCACCACTGTACAAGGCTTTGACAAGGCTGCCCAGTTTCCCCGCCTATGCATATGGGGCTAACTTGTCTACAACAACATCAAGGCCTCTGATGTAGGTAAGGCTATGTTGTCATTTGCTTTGTGTAATCACACTAAGATGGGGTAAAGCACACAAGTCATTTGGCATCCATGTGGTCAGCTGTTTGTGGAGACTGAGGAACTTTGGGTATTATTGCCCCAATCATCACTATGGCATGCAAAGGCCTTATAGTTCTATTGAAGTATTTGGGTCCTTGGAGCATGAAATGATTTTTTACCGAGCTTCTATTTTGCAGTACACTCCACCTGCTTATATTTTTGATTAACGTGGAAAACAAACTGCATTTCTGCTAGCAGGAGAAACATCAAATACTTCCTGTAGTCTACTCTTATCTGTTATCATTCTGTTACCTATATGCATGCATTTGGTAACATTTCTGAAATATATAGCATTCGGTTTAATGTATTTGTTGTGGTTTATTGTTCTAGAAGTCTACATCCCTGTGGAATGTTCAATATTTATGCTTTAAGTTCACCTTAGTGGCTGATTTGGTTCTTGTAACAATTTTTATGCATTATCCAAATTTTGAGTCATTAAGTTTGCATCGTCACAGTAAGCTTTTTTTTAATATTAAAAAATGTTTGCCTTTTAGTTTACTGTCAATTTGGGGGGTCGTCTAATACGCCCAGTCGCCTAATACGCCAGAATCTACGGTAGATCCTGGATTTTTGCATAAACTCTGGAAGTCCTGCTAATAGTATAAACACATATGATGGAAAACACACATAAAATTCATAGTATGCTGAATAAACAAGATTAGCACACGTACAAGCCTAGGTGGGCCTACTCAGAAGTAAGCCTCAACTGAGTTCATTGGAACATGCTCCCAGGTGAGTGGGTATAAGTTTGCCGTCCCTCTATTCACTTATTTTTAAAGTATTCAAATTTAAAGTTGAAAATACAATACAAAATGAAACAACTGTGCACAATGAACGTTAGATCTTTGTTTTTATTTCATTCATACATATGCAAACGCACACTTCGGTTCAAAAGAAATTTGCAGAAGTAAATCCTGCTTGAACCTCCTTTTGATTCGATGGGATTAACAGTATAGCCTAGAAATCTAGCAGTCTTTAAAAGGTGAATTCTTCATGGCGACAACGGTTGCTTTCTTTCTGGGATGAGAGTTGCTCAATGCCAACGTGGCAAACTTCAGCACCGCGTGACAGAGGACCCTGCCTGCCGGGGCAGCGCTATCTGGTAATACCTTTTCTACGGCTGAATCCCCAGCTACAACCTAGCAAGACGATAATGGCATTTATCTTCTCAAGCTGGAGCTTAATGAGGGGCACGACTCCTCTCACTCGCTCACTGTCTCGCTCCTGTGCAGTTCTGTAGGATGATGGGAGCCTTGAAGGAGCTTCCAAGCATCTGTCTTGTTCTACTAGATTAAAAGCTCATTGTAACGGCCATCCTTGACCTATTTGGAGCAGCTAATTTCAGTGCACAGATGCTGAGGTAGAGAATCTTAGCTGTCTAATTCACAAGCAGAGTTCTAAAACCACGGAATGGCTCTCGTGCCTTCAGCTACTAAAAAGGTAAAGGTAAAGGGACCCCTGACCATTAGGTCCAGTCGTGGCCGACTCTGGGGTTGCGGCGCTCATCTCGCTTTATTGGCCGAGGGAGCCGGCGTACAGCTTCCGGGTCATGTGGCCAGCAGGACTAAGCCGTTTCTGGCGAACCAGAGCAGCGCACGGAAACGCCGTTTGACTTCCCGCCGGAGCGGTACCTATTTATCTGTTTTCACTTTGACATGCTTTTGAATTGCTAGGTTGGCAGGAGCAGGGACCAAGCAACGGGAGCTCACCCCGTTGCGGGGATTCGAACCGCCGACCTTCTGATCGGCAAGCCCTAGGCTCTGTGGTTTAATCCACAGCACCACCACTTCAGATACTGCTCGACTATAAAACTCCAATCATCCATGACTGTTGGCTGGGACTGATGGGAAATGAAATGCAACAATATCTGAAAGGCACTAGGGGTCAGGAAGGCAGGTTCACTCTTACGATTAGGACGCTGTTTTCGTACATCACCGCAGCTTAGCCTAAAATCACTTGATCACACCACACTTAAGTAATTCAGTTAGCAGGAATACTGCAGTTTTAGTCCAATCAGATTGGCACCTGCAATTTCAGCCATTCAGCTGGGGATAACTGAAACACTGTCCAAGTAAGGTGAAACTGGTTTTGCCCGGAAGCATATTTTCAATAAACTGAAAGCAGATATAGTAGTACCAACTCATAAATCAGTCTCATTTCAATTCTTTTTACCAAGGAAAACTGCATCCAATAATTAGTGACAGGAGCAGGAGAGTAATATATGAGAATTTCCAGGATATAGCTTGTTAAAGCTGTTGTTTCATAGGTGGCCTGGTAAGGTTGTTAATATCTGATATATTAGTCTAATAAATACGAACTTTAAACTGAAACTTGACAAAGAAACTACTGCAGATGTAGGTGTGGGCGAACTGGTTCTCTGCCTTTCCACAACAGCTTTTTTTTAAAAAAAAAAGTCTGCATAAAAATTCATTAGTATTTTAGTGCACAATTCTCTTAATACAAATATTTTGTATACAATTTTGTCCAATACACACATTTTTTGCAAGCAGTGTTCACCAAAATTATGCATATTTCCACGTTATTTCCACTTATATACGTGTTTTCACGTACACTTTACTCTAGTATATGCTTTTTTGTATATATTACTTGGCTACAGAACTCAGCAATCAGTGGTGAGTGGGACTGTTAATTATTAAATCTTTGAACTGGCTTGATACCTCAGAACATCCTCCAGGTTCTGTCCCTTTAAAAAACATCCAAGGCAGAAAGGAAACCAGGTTTTTCCAGCTCAAAACCTGCTGTAGTCAGGATAGCTAAGCACTTCTGTTTGGTACAGCAGGGCTATTTTCCTGCATCGCTAGCACCACAATCCTTGTTACTCTGAAGCAAGTACCATTGAGTTAAGTAGGACTTATTCCTAAGTCCACTGATCTTGATGGTGTCTACTTAGTTCCAATTCAATATGCATAGGATTGCACTGTTGGTAGAAAGTTGGAAAGATATGCGCTTGTTTTATGGGCTTGTGACAGTTTCACAAGTAGAGAGAATGGAGTGGACCTCCAGGGGCGGAGTCAAACTGCTGGAGAATGACAGCTCCTGCTGTGGCTGCAGAGACAGGTAACATGCAACTGCTACCTCCTGTGTTGTTTTTGCTGTGTTGGCAGCACCTACGTGACCTCTCTGGGCAGTGTGTATGGAGGTCCTGGGCTGCCCAGATGATAAGACCTCACTCTCAGCCTTGCTGATGTGGTCCAAAGGAAAACAGAGCAATACATTTGGCTCCATTTTAGCTGCAGGAGTTACCGGAAGGAGGTGTACAAGATGCCATCTAACCGTCTTAGGGACTCCACTCTGGATTTGTGTAGGGTTTACTTCTTAGCCTCTCGAAGATGGGCAGACAGAGCCTTGCAATTAGTTCCCATATTATTAGACTCTCTGCCCCAAATTTTACTACTGGCTCCGCTCACAAACACCCATATGATTTATGTTCTAAAAGACATTGGGGGATACCTCCCAATGGAGGATTATAAAATCAATCCCTTCCAAATCTAATAAATCTGTATTTTTTTATTTTATCCATTCCCAAATCCAACAAATACATGAGGCTTCAAAATATAATTTCAGGTCAGGCAGTGTTCTAAAAGACATTGGGGGGATACCTCCCAATGGAGGATTCCTCTCCTCGCCCCAAGCAAATACTAGCTTAGGAAGAGGGATTTTCCTTAAGACTGCAGCAGAGAAAGAAAGGATTAGATTCCCCCTCTACACCTGCTCTAATACTATTAATTATCAGTCTTCCCACCACCAACTGACACAATTTGCATTTTTAAAAACCTGCACTGTTTGATCCTTAGTTGTGAAAACTTTGAGTTGAGTTGTGAAAACTTTGAGTTTGAGGCTCATCAATTTTACAGTCCCTGTACTAAGAAACAACACATTCCAAAAGAGAACACAGCAAAAATTAATCTTACATGTTTGAAGTTTCTGAATGGCACAAACTGAACGATGTCGCGAAGAACAGGCTCTCCCTTAGGCGATCTCAGGATCCCATCGTCCCCATCCAGCATCTGCATGTCACTGAAATCAGCATTTCCTACTCCAACTATAATGACTGACATGGGGAGATGGGAGGCATGAACAATGGCTTCGCGTGTATCGGCCATGTCTGTGATGACGCCATCCGTCAGAATCAGCAAGATGAAATATTGCTATAGAAGGGTTGAAAAAGAAAGTCAGTATTCCAATTCATTTCCAGCAACTATTCCTAAATCAATGATGCAGAGATTCCCTGGCACTCCTCCCTGGGAATTATGTGGTTTTTTATTATGCTATGAATAAGTGGGGGAAGAGATCAAATTTTTAAAATATGTTAAACACTACATAAACTATGCTTTTCACCTACTGGGGATGGGTGAATCTCTCAATTTCTGTTTCTCTTTGTTTCTTATTTTTCTAGTTTTAATTTGAATTTTGCACATTTTCCTATCAGTTTGTGATTTTTTTCTTTAAGTCCTTGTGAAAATTCACCAGAATTTTAATATGCAGTTTTGCCAAAGATACACGTTTTTGCAAGCAATTTATCCTACTGCAATGCATTCTGTATGCTATTGTTATTTAAATATGCCTTTTATGTACACTTTACACAAGCATAAGCAGCATGTAATTTGAATAGTAATGGGGGATTTGCAACAAGGCACGATGCCAGGGGTATGAATAGTTGTGACTGATTTTCCCTCTATGTAACTTTAGAATGGTCAGCTGGATGACTAATTTAGTTGCTAAACAAGGCGGTATGAACTGTTGTAAAGATGGCAGAAATTACAGGCCATAGCCCTGTTCCATCTAAAGGTAGTCATAACTAACTTTCACTGAAAGCAAAAGGAATGATGTAAATGAAAAAGGTTTCAGTGGAGATTGTGGCCTCCAGGTTGTCACTCCTTTGCGGAAGGGGCTGAAGCACATACCAAAAAGTTGGACTGTGCAACTGACAAGGATGTTAAACTGCTATGTTATCCTAGTTGTTTTTTATGGACTTTTTGCAGTTAGGAAAGTGACATGGAAATGCCCTGGAAAGTGTAGGATGAAGGAAAGTTCTGCAGGAAGGTATGTCAACAGCCCCCAAGAAAATCAGAATGAATGCAGTACAAGCGCTCATTGTTGTTGCACATTCTCTTAAACAAATCAGAACAAATGGTCAGTAAAAAAGGACAGACATATTCCAACATATTTGTGCAAGCAAATTGGGATGAATGCTGAACAAACAGGTTGTCCATCCTTTAGCTGGAGCTCTGTAGACCAAATGAACGGAACTGGACCATAGCTGCATTGCAGGCTGCAGAGGTTGTACAAACACAGCTATCTATCTGATTCTATGAAAATACATGCGCATTTATTAACACTATTGTGCCTCATATAATGAAAAGGCACTGTTTCTGCCTTATATACACAAGGCAACACGATGACCAAGTACAACAATGCAAGCTGTTTTCATCGGATTAGAAACTATTATCGTTTCAATAATTCATTTGCAGTTTATGAAGCATTTCCATATCCTTCTGCTGTGCTGAAGAAGAATTCTACGAAACAGTGGGTATATCCAGAATCACTGTTCACTACGTCTGTTTGCGGACCACTTCGGCAGCATTGGACGTCATAAAACAAAGCTTTACGGCTTGATTTCATCAGATAAGCAGATAAGCATCTGACTCATTGCTTCTTTCAGAGACTTGCATAGTCTACAAAGACTTTCAGAGACTTATAAGACTTATGTTTATTTGGTTTCTATGTTTTCAAGACAATCCATCAAGATTGCACATCTAGTGACTTTCAGAGATTTATAAGGTTTCTGTTTATTTGATTTCTCATTTTGTTCAATGTTCCGTATAGACTATATAAAGAGTTTATATTGATATTGCATTGTTGTACTTGGTCATCGTGTTGCCTTGGATATTACTGATAATTGTTTGCAACACAGGGGTTTAATTGTTTGGTTACTAACATACACAAGAGCACACTATTCCATACTCACTGAATTAAGTGGAAATGGCTTCCCTCTTCCCCCATCCCCATCACTTCTTGGTTCCAGACCAAGTGCCCCAACTAAAATGAACCCTCCAAACGGGCACTGAAAAAGTAGGGGAAACTCATCCCTTTACCATCCCTAGGATAGCAAGTACACACGGGTTGTCAGAGTGTGTCCATGGGCAATTAATCTGTTATGCATTATTGAGGATGCAGTTGACACCCAAGGTCTAGTTTAGCTTTCCAGTCTGCTATGATTCTCACCGATGCCTCCTTACTGTTGGTTTCTTCTGAGGCTGATTTAGCCACCTTCTGAATGATGGGAGCAATGTTTGTAGGCCCATAGAGCTGAAGCTTAGGCAGGCAGTTCTGATACGCTTCGACCACTCCTTGGATCCCTTACATTAAAAGGGGGGAAAGAACAGCAGATAACGTCACGATCAATCATTGAGCAAAATATATTTGGGGCAACGATTCCGTAGAGAGAGCCCCTCTTTTCTTCCTCCCCGCAAAAAGTTTCTTTTGAGTGATTCACACCATTTCGCTTCCACTATCCTGCCAATTTATTCTGCGCAGCTGTGGCTCTGAAAGGTTTGCTCAAAGCCTCTCTCTCTCTCCCCTGCTGACCTGACCTCTTTCAGATGTTATGTAATATATAATTCACGAGCCAGCTTTTCTCCTCGCCAGCAGCATTTAAACGGTGCATTTTGCAGATATTAACCACCCTGGATGATATTAAAACACTTTGCAGGATGCATTAGTTTTCTATACCATAGAGGTCTTAAGATCTGGACACCAGAGGATGTCCACACCTTCAGCTCTGTAGATTTGAATGATTAGATGATAATAACATTCTCTCTTGCTGCTTATAGTCAAATGTTTACTTGCAGTGAACCAGAGTGCAACAGACAGTGCCTTTTCTAAAGATCCATATTTCTAATATAGGGGCATATCTGAAAAACATATCTGGAATCCTATTAAAATATTTGTCCACCGTTTGCGTAATTAATTTAAAATGTTCATATCCAACCTGGCTAACATGGCAAGGTGACTCGTATTTAAAACGCCGCCCATGTTTTATACCAAGTCAGACCACTGGCCTATTTAGTTCAGTATTTTCTGCTGTGAACCAGGGCTAGGGGAGACCTGGGGTACCCCAAAAGTCATGGGGATCCAGTAATCATCATCCCTGACCACTGACCATGCTAGCTGGGATTGATGGGCATCTGGAGGACTACAGACCCCCACCCTAGGACTACACTGCCTTGGTAGTGGGTCTCTGGGTTTTCAGACACTGGTTGTTCCCCAGATGTCAGGGACCGTGCTGAGGAAGAATGGTGGGAGCCACGCACTGCTCCTGCTCCTGAATCTTCCCAGGAGCAGGAGGACAGGATAGATTTGGAACAGTGGTCTGCAGAGGGGCACAGTTCAGAAGGCAGAAGCTGGGAAGCACTGGATGGGGAACAGCTAGGAGAAGAAACACTAGAAGGGAGAGAGTTAACAGATTCACAGTCTCTGGATAGTATTCATCCCCCCTTCTCCAAAGTTATAGAGAGCTCAGAAAGTGTTAGAACAGAAAACACAGAGGCTACAAACTCAGATTACAAGACGTAGGAGTGACGTAGATTAACAGGGACGGAGGGGGGAGTGACCCTTAATTGGGAGCACCGCCATCCTGGGTAGATGCTTTCTTTTGTCCCTCGCTGTGTTTATTAAAGAAACTAACTGGTAAGAATTTCCTTTTGTTTGATTTGCTCATTTACGGCCAAGAGGGAGGAAGCCAATTCTCCAAAGCCTGACACCAGCTATATCTGAAGGTGACAGGCCTTCAACCTGCAGCCTTTTCTACATGGGGCACTGCCTCATTTCATCTGTTTAAATCGAGTTTTAGACAACAAGCTATTTCCCCTTAGCTAACTGGTTCAGAGGTTCCCCAACTTTTTTGGACCAGTGGGTACATTTGTAAACCAGAGACGTTGTTGTGGGGCACCATACATTGCACCCAAGCATACACTGCAACCTATAATACTGGCTCCAATTAAATGTTTCTTTCCAGCATAATTTCACTGAGGTGGAAGGGACCCTGTGGAAGGCCAATGAGAGTGCATTCGCCATATGGCCATTCCCTGCACTAGCTGATCAAAAGGAAGATTAAATCATAGTGGAAAGAGGGGATTTCCATTTCATTTCATTTCACTTTTAATTTGTATACCACCTTTATATATTACTACACACCAGGCGGTTTACAAGCTGGAGAAACATCAGAATATACAACAAAGATCACACGCCATCGAACAATCTGATCCCATACCAAAAAAAAGTCAAAACAAAAACCTAACTTTAAAATTAACAACTTATATCAAATAAAGCAATATTCAATAATCCAGTATAATAAAATAGGGCACGATAAAATGAAATACTGGCAAATGATAATTAAACAGAAATTCACACTTAGCAATTACAACAAATAATTACTAAACTATAATCAATAAAAAGAACAGCAAGTCAGAATGCATAAAATACCAGAATACGTACAAGACCATGTAAAAGGATCAAATAGAGGAACAAGACAGACAACTTATATAATTATTGGTAATTTTTTTTAAAAAAATAAACCTTAACCCCTCCCATTCTTTCACTAAAAGGAATCTAACAATTATAACTGTGTCTCCGTGACTCACATAGCATGTCCCATTATTTCTCAGAAGATAATGCAAACAATTAACAGGCACAAAAATGACACGGTTTAAAGCCAAATATATGTTACATCAGAATACATCAGTCTCTTTGCCGTAACAAAATGATTACCTGCACATTCTGGGTTGTCTTCATTAAAGTTGATTGCAAAATCATGAGAGACCTATGGGCAACCCCCCCAAAAAATTAAATAACATTTTAGTTCAGAAAAGTGACTCAGGTTTTTCCTGCAGCAGATGGAGAATTCACACAGGCTGTCCCTATATGGACAGTCACTGAAAATTGTTTAAAGGATCCTTTTATTTTTCATTTGAGTGTATTTAATTATCACATTGCCTCATACTTGTGGAATTTGTGTCATACATCTAGATTGCATGACTTGCTTTGATTGGAAAAGACAGCCAAATTAATGGTGGTCATTATTATTATGTTCATTACTTTCCCAGTTTCAGACAAGCTAATTCCATTGTGCAGGTGCAAACATATGTGTAAGTAATGGCTTCCGGGTTGGCGCGCCTGGCAATGGCGGACCTCCTTCGTCTCGGAGGAGACCGCTCTCCGAAAAGAAGGGTCTGACCGCCTACGGCGAGGCGGAGACCCGTTAAAAACCACGGTCGGAGGAAGACCGTGGACTTGGGATCCGGCTGGTGCCAGTAGCGCCTCCCTTACTCGCGGGGAGACCCGGTTACGGGCTCCGGAGCGACGTGGGGTGAGTGGCGCGGCACTTTGGATCGATCGCTGTTTTTGGGGAGTGAAGCCGCACAGCTGCTGTCAGGAAGCGCTAACTTTTCCTGTGGACATTTGGACTAAAGAAACTCTCGTAAGTAAATGGAAATTGGATTATAAATTACTGAAATTCGGCATCAGATGGAAGGTTAAAACAGGAAGTCCACCTTCCACTTTGTAGAAAGATCAAGGCAAAAGTGTGAGAACTGGAGCCTTTAAAAAGTACTTTACAAGGAAACAAATCTGCCACCTAAGCCCTTTAAACCCCCCCTCAGAAGCAGGGAAGAGGGGGAGATTGTTTCAACAGTTTATAGTCCTGCAGAGCAGTGTACTTTGAACTTATTTTTTACCATCTCGAGCCCGGGACCGGGCGGCCAAAACAAGAAAAAGAATCTTTATAACAAGAAATAATTATTAAGAATTATTAAGAAGAAAAGGATTAAGAGAGAACTGAATCTTTTGCTTACTGTTTGTTGGAAAGGAAAAAAGGAGTTAAATGACAACTGTTTTTGAAAGGTGGATGAAAAATAACTAAAGGAAACTGTAATCAGGCGGCTGTGGAAAGTTACAGAATTATGTTGGATTGTTACAATTGTTACACTTTTGGATAGAAACTTTCACACAGGCTGCAACTTTACAGACTAAATATAAGCATCTGACCTTGACAGTAAGATAACATTGAAAGAACAGACTTGGGAACATGGAGGGAAAAATAGCAGCTCTGTTTGAACAATTTCAAAAAAAACTGTCTATTCTGGAATTTGGCATCTCTGATCTGAAGGAAAATGTGCACAGCCTGGCTCAAGAAGGAAAAAAATTATTAAACTCGGCCCAAGGACTGGAATTAAACCAACAAGGAAGGACAACTGAGAAGAATATGGATCAAACAGAACAGGTTTTGTCTTCACAAGAGGAATCTCTGGTGGAAAATACAGTAATAGAGCCTCAAGTTGATGGACAAAAAGTGGACTATGAGAGTAAAGAGTTTAAAGGACAGATCTGGGAAAGGAGTGCCATGTATGGACTAAGAGATACAGGTTTGATAAGATATATTTTGGAAATTGGCACTCTGAGAAAGTTTGAAAAAGTGAAATTTAGCAACCTTAAAGAGAGTGTGGAGCAAGCTTTGGACAATTCTTTGGTCTACAAGAGGAATTACAGAGTCCGGGCAAGCTTGTTCACAAAGGTTAAAGGAGATGTTGAGGGGAATGTGGTTTGGGACATAATTTTAGGCTCGAAAAAGACTCTCCAGATAGGCCAGAAAGATGATTTAAAGGCCTCGGACACCAGACAACCTGGCTGATGGATTGAATTTATGGATTGGAAAGACTTTAAAAATTTGTAAAAAGGATTGGCAGCACCCGAAACCGGGGGGATGAGATGGGGGAAAAAATTGGAGATTATTAAGTAAAATCTGACAAAATATGGTTTTAATAAGCATTTTGAGGGGATGACGGAAGGAATTTAACTGGTTCCAGGGAGTAAGATAAGGAAAATGAAAAACTAAGATATAAGGGTATATAACTATAGAATTTAAGATTAGAAGTTTTAAGATAAATTCTCTTTTTCTATTATTATTGTTCTTTCTAAAAGGGGTAAAGGTAAATAAGTGAAAAAGCACTAAAAGTTGGATGGAATTTGCCGATTAGATTAAAATCAGGAATATAAAGAGGGAGGTGGGAGGAAGTCATGGAAACAAGTTAAAGGAAAAAAGGGAATGTGAGACTTTGTGTTGTATGGGGTATTTTTGTGTTTTGTTTTTGGGATTTTTGTGTTGGGGGATGGGGAAGAGGGTTCTTTGTTTTTTCCTTTTTTTTCCCTCTTCTTTTTTCTCTCTTTTTTTATTCTTACTATTTCATTTAATGTCTTTCCCCCCCCCTGTTTTTTTGTGGATATGTTTTGTTTTGGTGTTATGCTGTTGGAAAATCTCAATAAATATTATTTAAAAAAAAACAACAAAAAAACAACAACATATGTGTAAGTAATTAAACTTTGGCTTAAAAGTGTATGTGACCAAGCTTAACATTATTTTAAATGCTTGTGGGCATAATTTTCACCCATACTACTAAGCACTTAATCGTACTATTTCAAGTGTGTATCTTCCCAACAACGTATCAAGAGAAAAATGGATCAAATTTAACGTTCAAATATCATTCCCCCCCCACCGCTTTTGCAAATCTATGCCTGTTTGAATTTCTAGCATCTTATTTGTCTTATACTTCATTCACTTCAAGTAATGTTAGGAAAAGCACAACCATGTATTTCCCCTGTAATTGCAAACAAAGCAGGTCAGTGAGCGTGTTGGATGACTTTGCCATTACGTTTAGAAAGAGCCGCAAAGAGCATAATTCATCCTGCGCTGTGTTATTCCATTAAGGTTGTAAGTCAAAACAATATTATTGGCAGCTATAAACAGAACATCCAGTCACCCAGTCCAGTTCAGACATCACATTAAAGCTCATACTAAAGCATTTTAGCATGATGAGATGAAGTAGAAGCAAGCCTTGGGCATGTGTGCTCCCCTCTTATGTGAAGTGTGGAGGTGAGAAACATTCCCTTCTTATTTTAACCGCAGCTTAGCTTGTCATCCAATGGTTAATAGTAACCATGGTTTGTTTGTTTTAAAAAACCAGCCTCATAACCTGCAATCCATATTTCCAATGCTCTAATCAACCACAATTTATCAGATTTGGCCAACATGACAAGCAGTTATTCTAAGCTGAAGATTTCCCCCTTGCAACCACACTGGAGGGATAAATTGGAGCGCACAAGCTCAAACCTTACTGCAGCTCATTGACATTGGGCTAAACTATGGCTTGGCCTAATGTCCAAAATGGGCCAATATACTGTATGTCCCCAGTAAGAACACTTCCATAAGCCCAAATCACTAGTAGAGAGCTTTTCTAGCCTAGTAACTTCAGCTGTCTAATCATACTAAAAATGGATATTCATATTTCTTTATTTTCTATTGTTCTAGTTTATGCAATCCCCCCCCCCCCTTTCACACAATGACCACCTTTGGGCTGGTTCTCAGACGCCATTCTTGAATCATAAACCATATTGCTTCGGTTCAAATGCATTTGCACCACAAAGAAGAAGAAAGATTCCTCTGAGCAATTACATTAATCCTACCCCTTTGAACCATTTGATACCCAGTCTCTCTCTTTTTTTATATATAAAATATTTATTAAGGGTTTGGAAATTACAGAAAAAAGAAAAAGAGAGAAAAGGAAACAATATAAATTTAACAAAACATACATTACAATTACAATAAAAAAAAACCCACTACAACAATACAGAAAAAAAGAAAAAAGAGAAAAATGAAAAAACAACATCAATACATTAAACACACGCATCCAATATTCCATATCTTTACCTTTCATTAACTTGGTTCATCGACCTCCTCACACCTCCCTTTTTTGTATTCTATTTCAATTAACTATTTCAGCAAATTCTTTCCATCTTACTCAATTTTTGTTCTATAATTTATCTTAACAATCTAACCTTAAATTTTTCATTTTATCCCGTTATCAATCCACTTTTACTTAAGTTTTTAATACATTTCTGCTAAAACCATATAACTTCATTCCAGCATCCGAAGCATTTGACACCCAGTCTCGATGCCAAATGTATTTTCTAAAAATAAGATTTGTCACAACAGGAGGGGGAACCGAGTGGCATGAGAACTCTGAAATATGGTAATATTCTGTGAAGAGCCAGAGGCCTTCAAATTATCTTCATTGGCAGAACATTTAGGACCTGCAATTATGCACACAGCAATATAGCATGCACAGAGAGCTTCAGAGCTGCAAGAATCTTGGGGAACTCTAAAATTGCTTGGCGACTCCCCACCATCTCCCCCACAGCCTTCAACATCCTTTCTCAACTTGTTTGTCTTTTCTCCAGCAATCTACCCACCAAGAGAATGAGGAAGATTCACCTGTACACCTACTTTATAGTCCGGAGGTATCCTGGCTCCAAAACCGTAGACTGGGAACATTTTGTCACTGAAATCAAAAGGAAAACATGGATGCGCTATTATACTAAGCCCTTTTCATTTATTCACAAGAATACCTCAGTGAAAAAAGAAGGCTTGAAACAAGAACATTAGAAAAGGCCTGCTGCCTCAGGTCAAAGGCATCCTGACACACTCCTCCATTGTCTCCTGAGACAGATGGATGCCAACTCTAGTGTGAAAATGCTACCCTTAAAGGTAAAAGTAAAGGGACCCCTGACCATCAGGTCCAGTCGTGACCAACTCTGGGGCTGCGGTGCTCATCTCGCTTTATTGGCCGAGGGAGCCGGTGTACTAAGCCGCTTCTGGCGAACCAGAGCAGCGCACAGAAACGTCGTTTACTTTCCCACCAGAGTGGTATCTATTTATCTACTTGCACTTTGACATGCTTTCGAATTGCTAGGTTGGCAGGAGCAGGGACCGAGCAACGGGAGCTCACCCCGTCGCGGGGATTCGAACCGCTGACCTTCTGATCGGCAAGTCCTAGGCTCTGTGGTTTAACCCACAGCGCCACCCGCATCCCATACTACCCTTACCCACCCAATAGAATACAGTGGCTCCTTCTCATTGTGTTTTCTGCATGGATCACAACAAACGCAGTGCGTTGTTGCCTTGTCCTGCACCATATTAGCAATCAGTCTCAGAAATACGGGTTAGCATCTTTTACATGGTGGTGATAGTCCCGTCCCCCCTCAACAAGGGCTGTCAAAAGCAAAGTAGGTGATGCAACTTTAATTTTATGTTAATTGCCTGCTGATTGCCTACGCTGATTAAACGCTGGTAGAAGTAGGGAAGCCCTGTTTAATAATCAGGAATTGATATGCAAAAATATTCAGGAGACTAAGAAATCAGAACAACAACAACAAAGATTAAAAGGACTGAAAACTCTGTTCTACCAAAGAAGAATCAGAATTGGATTTAGAAACACCCTCCTCCTTTTCTTTATCTAAAGGGCAAGAGGAATCAGTTAGAATAGTTCAGGATACAGTTCTGCCCACAATTACATGCGGAACTGTGGACACTACTGCAACCTTGGTCTATTCACTTGGATAATACCACGGGCAACAATATCTCACTCTACTCACTAATCCTATGATTGAAACAAACAATAAAGGTGGTATTCAACTAAGGTTTACTCAGAGTAGAGCTGCTGAAATCAGTGGCCCCAACCTAGCCATGTTCTACTCTGAGTAAAAACTAGCTGTGTAGTAAACTACATATTCAGAAGTTTCTGGTACCCTTTGATATACATAAAGGTTCTGAAGCCTTTACACCACCATATAGGTTTCATAATAATTTGCATTTTAAGAAGGCAAATAACCCTGCTCTTTTGTTAAATCTAGTAAAAGTTGCTCATCTTCAGTATCCTAGATAAAGGTAAAGGGACCTCTGACCATGAGGTCCAGTCATGGCCGACTCTGGGGTTGTGGTGCTCATCTCACTTTATTGGCTGAGGGAGCCGGCGTACAGCTTCCGGGTCATGTGGCCAGCATGACTAAGCCGCTTCTGGCGAACCAGAGCAGTGCACGGAAACGCCGTTTACCTTCCCACCAGAGCGGTACCTATTTATCTACTTGCACTTTTACATGCTTTTGTACTGCTAGGTTGGCAGGAGCAGGGACCAAGCAACGGGAGCTTACCCCATCGTGGGGATTCGAACTGCCAACCTTCTGATCGGCAAGCCCTAGGCTCAGTGGTTTAACCCACAGCGCCACCCGTGTCCCTTCTATATCCTATTACCTACTAATTTCCTTTAACTCAGATGTAGGGGACCTTTGGCCCCCCATATGTTGCTCAACTATAACTTCCCCCACCCCCAGTAATTATAACTCCCAAATGGTAAACAAGGTCCTTTAACTCCTGTTTTACCTTCCAGCATATTTGTGTGGATACTAACATTGTGTTTCAAGAAGCTTCCTCTAAAATGCATAGTAGATTTCAAGTGCAAAGGCTTATGTTCATTATTACATAACCAAATACATTGGTGGGCCTTGGAAAACTACAGTAAGATAGTAGAGTCGGTGTGTGTGTGTGTGTTTTTACAAGATCACATGATAAATGTTTAAAAAACAGATTAAAATATATGCACCTACTTTAATGACTGCCAGTTTTACATTCCACACCCCACCCCTACAAATTACTCCCGAGGTGCCTTGGGGAAGTGGAATCTGCTGACTATGAAGAAATGTGTGTCTATAATTGAGCTTTTAAGTGCACGGGGATGCAAAATGCAAGTGTGCTACCTACAAGAGGAATAATTAATGAACATGGGGAATACGCATGCCCTGAAGCTAACTTCTGAAAGGCATCTATGAGTGAATTAACTAGCCAAGCTAAATCTAAATACTAAACCCATAAATTTCACTGATCAACATTAAAAGAAGCTGCTCCGGCAAAACTCACGCCCGCTCCCCACAACTCCACGAAACGAGTTCTCAGATGTGTAGGCTAAGCACCAGGATGCAGTAAGCATCTACTTTTTAAGACAACCATCAAAGCTTAGGAATAAATGAGGGAGGAACAAAGACAGGGAGGTGCCTTATACTGCTCCGCCATTGGGCCATATAGCTCAGTTTTCGTTATATTGCCCTGGCTAGCCAATGGGGTAGACAATTGTTACTGTGGTTTCATGGGGCAGCCAACTGTTTTAGACCAGGGGTGGCCAACTCCCAAGATACTGCGATCTATTCACAGAGTTGAAGAGTGGAAGTGATCAAAGTTCAGGTCAAAGTTGTTGAGGAAGGAGGTAAAATGTTGAGCTTTTTTTAGGGGAGCCACAGTTGTTCAGCTTCTTTGGGGAGAGCCAATGATCTACCAGATCACGTCCAGTGATCTACCCGTAGATCATGATCTACCTGTTGGATATGCCTGCTTAGGGAAGCTTTTAATGTTTAATAGGTTATTGTATTTTAATATTCTGTTGGAAACCCAGCCAGATGGACGGGAAATAAATAAATAAATAAATAAATAAATAAATAAATAAATAAAAATATAGACTAATACTTGAACTAGGATAATAGGAGAGAGGGTCTCTTAAGTGGTAGTCCCCCATTTGTGGAATGCTCTCCCTAGTGAGGTGCACCTGTATCCATCATTATTAAATTTCAGGAGAAATCTCAAAACATTTCTGTTTGCAGCTGAAGAGCACTGTTCCTAGCGACCCCGATATAACTGGATGCAAAGTTTTTAATGCTGTTTGTAGGATGTTTTAACTGCAACTGCTTTTAGGTGTTTTTAACTGTAATTCTTTTCAGAATGTTTTGACTGTTTTAGAATATTCCTGCTTTGCATTCATTTTAAATTGTAGGTCTATTTGCCACTCTGCGCTCCTTTGAGAGGAAAGCTGGGTAGAAACTGAATCCATCCATCCATCTATCCATAGAATAGGTTAAAACACAAATAGCTACTTAGGATAATGTGTTGCAATAGGACATACAGCATGATGCCGTAACCAAATTCAAGCTGATAGTGTATCATATTTAGGGCCACATGTTAAAATGGCGCTTTCATTTAAACGTTATTTAAACATAAAGCTTCATGCACACATTTGCTAAGCTGGGAACACTGATTAAGCCTGCAGTCCTATTTACATACCTGGGAGTAGGTTTGATTGAACTCAGTGGAACTTACTTCTGAGTAGACCCACCTAGGATGTTGTGCCATTCTTTCATTGCACCCACTTTGTAGATACAGTGAAACCTCGGCTCCTGAATGCCTCTGTATTGGAATTTTTCAGCTCCCAAACGCCAAAAACCCGGAAATAACTGCTCCAGTTTTCAAATGATTTTCGGAAGCCAAACGGAAGTTGTCGAATGTTTTGGAAGTCGAATGGTCTCTTCCGGAACGGATTACGTTCGACAACAGTGGTTTGACTGTACAGTGGTACCTCAGGTTACATACGCTTCAGGTTACATACTCCGCTAACCCAGAAATATTACCTTGGGTTAAGAACTTTCTTCAGGATAAGAACAGAAATTGTGCTCTGGCGGTGCAGCGGCAGCAGGAGGCCCCAATAGCTAAAGTGGTGCTTCAGGTTAAGAACAGTTTCAGGTTAAGAATGGACCTCCGGAACGAATTAAGTACTTAACCCGAGGTACCACTGTATAACAAATAAATGTTACTGCTACTATTTTTCTTATCCGAAACTTAGTTTACAATTTGAAGGGCTTGCTGGTAGCAGCTCAAAGGGAAAGACTAAATTGCGAGTCAGCTTCAAAGGAAGGGAAGTGCAATGGTCACAGGGGAGATGCATAGTCACAGGAAACTTCATTTCTTCTTTGTGCTCCCCAACCCACAGCAGAAGCGTTGCTTGTTTCATGAGAACTTTCCTATTGACTGGAAATGCAATTTCTGGGATTATAAGGAGAATTGATGCCATGTGACTGTGGGGAAAGGATGGAGGAAGGAGGTAGTCAATAGCAATCATTTCTTATCCCTGCTCTTTGCTGGCACTCATATAATCGGTCGTTCTCCGGGGATTTCATTCCAATTTGCAGAAGTTCCATTTATGCTCCTCTAGCAGAGTTCCACTCAACTCTTTCACTTGCCTTTGAAAAAAGGTTTCATTACCATGCAAATAGCAATCCTTTGAAGCTGGCTAATTACTGCACCCTGTCGTGTAATACACGGAATACAACAGTAAACTCCTCGAGAATGATCTAGAAGGCATTATTAGCATCAGGGCTGACAAGGCACTCCCTGTCAACTTGACAGCCGACATTTCAGACTGGTAAATAGGTTCTGGGTACCACCTACCACAAGGTCCTGTGTGAGTGCCTGGAGGTGGTTGGAGGATGGATGGCGGCTAACAGATTGAGGTTGAATCCTGACAAGACTGAAGTACTGTTTTGGGGGGACAGGGGGCGGGCGGGTGTGGGGGACTCCCTGGTCCTGAATGGGGTAACTGTGCTCCTGAAGAACCAGGTGCGCAGCCTGGAGTCATACTGGACTCACAGCTGTCCATGGAAGCGCAGGTCAATTCTGTGTCCAGGGCAGCTGTTTATCAGCTCCATCTGGTACGCAGGCTGAGACCCTACCTGCCTGCGGACTGTCTTGCCAGAGTGGTGCATGCTCTAGTTATCTCCCGCTTGGACTACTGCAATGCGCTCTACGTGGGGCTACCTTTGAAGATGACCCGGAAACTGCAATTAATCCAGAATGCGGCAGCTAGACTGGTGACTGGGAGTGGCCGCAGGGACCACATAACACTGGTCCTGAGAGATCTGCATTGGCTCCCAGTACGTTTCCAAGCACAATTCAAAGTGTTGGTGCTGACCTTTAAAGCCCTAAACGGCCTCGGTCCTGTATACCTGAAGAAGCGTCTCCACCCCCATCGTACAGCTTGGACACTGAGATCCAGCACTGAGGGCCTTCTGGCAGTTCCCTCCTTGCAAGAAGTGAGGTTACAGGGAACCAGACAGAGGGCCTTCTCGGTAGTGGCGCCCGCCCTGTGGAACGCCCTCCCACCAGATGTCAAGGAAATAAGCAGCTATCTTCTTTTTAAAAGACATCTGAAGGCAGCCCTGTTTAGGGAAGATTTTAATATTTAATGCTATATTGTTTTAAACACTTGATTGGAAGCCGCCTAGAGTGGCTGGGGAAATTCTATAAATTATTATTATTATTATTACATATGACCAGGGGCGGCCGATCCTGTTGCGTTGCCTGAGGTGAAATGGGAAGGTGCCGCCCTGCGACTCTGCTCCCCCCTTGCCACCCCCACGAAGCCTCGCTTACTGGGGTGACACGGCGGAACCTTCTGAGTTCAGATGAGTTCTCCTGAGATTTCACTGGGTTCTCGTGAGATTTTGCCAGATACTGGAAGCCATTTTTCTTTGCTTCTGCAGCAGTGCGAGAGGCACCCATGTTGCTCCCCTTGGGTTCTGCTGCCCAAGGCGGCTACCTCAGCCTGCCTCATGGAGGGCTGGCCATGTAAATGTTTCAAGACCACTTGGAAAATAACATTTTTTTCACACCGAAGAGGTAAGCAGATAGAAGCTCTGATACTCAACCAAGGATTCAAATGACCAATGGGATTTCTCTGTACGTTTTCCCCCCCCATTCTGTGGAATCTATATGTTTTACCTAAAACGCTCAGGGTGTCTTCAGAGCGTCACTGCTTTGCCAGAGAGATTTAAGCACATACCATAACTTATCGAGTTTGTGCAGTTAAAGTGGGTTCAAGAACTGTCACCGTACTGCAACAAATCTGCTTTTAAAAAAAGAATCAGACTTTTTGTGTTTTGGAATGTGAAGGGGAATGAATGAATGATTAACAGGAAGCTGTATAAACACCCTGCAGACTCAGGGTTGCACTAAAGCTTCTAGCACTTAACCACCAGCTTTTACATATTATTTGAATGCTATGCTGTAGAAACGACTCTGAAAGAAATGTGGTTATCTTTTCACCTGTCATAGTCTTGGCAGATCTCCCCAACAGCTACCAGTGCCTTCAAGTATTCGTTCGGCTGATAGGGGTGGATATAGTGGAGTGAACAGCTGTTCCGGGGATCGCCGTTTGAGGCTGTAAAATCTATAGCTACCTGGAAAAGAATGGAGGGGAAAACAAGATATACTGTATAGCTTCACTGCCGTGTGCGTCTGTCTTCCTTTTCACACTTCCCTAAATCCGCCTCTGACTGTAGACCCGGGACAGGTTACAAATCACAAAAAGCAAAACCAGCATCAATAAAACTCACACAGCATACCAAAAAAAGCAGCAACATTTAAAAGTAACATTTTTTTTTTAATTTTTACTATATTTTCTTGTAGTCCTTCTTTCCACTAGACGTGCCCGAGGCACTGGGGGGTGGGGAGGAGTGGGCAGGAGGAAATAAATTCACAATGAAACAAAAACAGCAAATGGCTACAAAACAGCAATACAGATCCAGAATTGACAGCAGTCAAAATATAGTAGAGAATATGACTTAGGATTTCCAAAAGGTCCAAGGTCCAAGGCCTATTGAAAGAAGATCTTAAGAACCGTACTGTATTCAGCATGAATGGACATCATGTTCAATTCATTCTCAGAGGAGTTATCTGATGTAGATCACTTTCCTCTGAATAAACAAAGAACTGAGATTGTAAGGTGGAGACTTCCTTTCCCCTCTAAGGTACTACGTGGCTTGTCTGCCTGAGGAATGCGCTGTAGTAAATGTTTTGGGACTACAACTCCCATCATCCCTGCCCGCGGACTGTCTCGCCAGAGTGGTGCATGCTCTAGTTATCGCCTGCTTGGACTACTGCAATGCGCTCTACGTGGGGCTACCTTTGAAGGTGACCCGGAAACTACAACTAATCCAGAACGCGGCAGCTAGACTGGTGACTGGGAGTGGCCACCGAGACCATATAACACCGGTCTTGAAAGACCTACATTGGCTCCCAGTACGTTTCCGAGCACAATTCAAAGTGTTGGTGTTGACCTTTAAAGCCCTAAACGGCCTCGGCCCAGTATACCTGAAGGAGTGTCTCCACCCCCATTGTTCTGCCCGGACACTGAGGTCCAGCGCCGAGGGCCTTCTGGCAGTTCTCTCATTGCGAGAAGCAAAGCTACAGGGAACCAGGCAGAGTGCCTTCTCGGTAGTGGCGCCCGCCTTGTGGAACGCCCTCCCATCAGATGTCAAAGCAATAAACAACTACCTGACATTCAGAAGACATCTTAAGGCAGCCCTGTTCAGGGAAGTTTTTAATGTGTGACATCTTAGTGTATTTTTGGTCTTTGTGGAAGCCGCCCAGAGTGTTGTTGTTGTTGTTGTTGTTGTTGTTGTTGCTGTTATTATTATCCCTAGCTAACAGGACCAGCAGTCAGGGATGATGGGAGTTGTAGTCCCAAAACATCTGGCTGGCTGAGTTTGCCTATGCCTTATTATGGGGGTAGATGGGTAGGGGTTAGTCTAGTTGGGCTTTGGGAACATCACTATTCAAGGACACTCATCCCAATTTCACCCCACTCCCACACCAACTTTCTACAAAGGGTCGCTAAGGAAAGATAGGGGGCCAAGAGTTGAACATGGATGGGTCAGGATAGGCAGTCCAATTACACAAACTGAAACAGAGCTGGAGACCATACTGCCCTCCCCAGCCAAGCACACAGACACACAATGGAGATATCTAAACAGAGCAAATGATGGAGAACAAATCAATCACACATACTCCAGGTGAAGCCTTCTAGAACAGCAGCTAAGGGAGCTCATCATCAATGATCAGAGGGGAAGGCACCTCTGACCCCCCCGACAATTTTAGTGCTGCCAAAAATGCTTCTCCATCTTTCCAACTGATTTCCAAAGCAAACTGCAAATGCCGGCAAATCTCAGCATGCTTAAAGTAAATCACATTATTTGTTTCAAGAAAACTTATCGATGTAAAACAAATGAAACACACCGTCTCTTCCAATTATATTACAATGTTCATTTGTTTAATTATAAGCTCAAAGCATGCAGAGCTTAATTTAATCCCCCACACTCAGGTGCTTTCAGGTTCACACATCTGTCTAACATAAAATCGCTGCAAAATTAAAATGTTCTACATTGGGAGGGGTGTCTATGTGTGTGTGTCTATCTATATATACACATATCTCCACACACACACACTCCAGGCAGTGTCATATGCCTACATTCATTTCATTCTCGCTGCTCAAACTTTATTATGATTACTATAAAACTAATAATTGGTATTTCACTTTCCATACCCAAATAATTTCATAAGCTAATTAACCGTTCCTCATTTCTTTTACCAGATGGGAGAGAGCTTGAAGGTGAGCCAGGAGGCAGAATTAAAATTTGAGCTTTGAACAAATTTTGATACACCATGCCCTCGTTTCTGAGAGACGAGAGTCATCTGGCAGCAAAAAAAAAGAAAGAAAGAAAAAGAAAATAAAGTAAAAATAAAGTTTTACTTAACCTTTTATAGAGCCCACGGTTTCTCTTTTTGGAAATGTCTTAGTGTTTTTCTAGTTCACTGAAAATGGGATTGTGTCATCGTGGAGTCTCCTCTGTGAACCAGGACAAACATGCAAGACAAATGGGATGATCGTATGAACTGAAATAATAAAAATGTAATGGAAGTTTAAAAGGGGGGTGGGGTGGTTAGTCACACAAAGACTAAGTTTCCACCAGAAGACAAACAAATACAACAAAGTTTCCACCAGAAGACAAAAAAATACTAACTGGAAAGTATAGAGGAAAGAGAGATGGTGGTTGTCAACCAAGTCAAAGATGTCATAAGCAAGGCCTTATCTGAAGATTGTAACGTATGGAGGTATGGATATACAGTGGTACCTCAGGTTACATACGCTTCAGGTTACAGACTCCGCTAACCCAGAAATAGTAGCTTGGGTTAAGAACTTTGCTTCAGGATGAGAACAGAAATCGTGCTCCGGCGGTGCAGCAGCAGAACCCATTAGCACCCATTAGCTAAAGTGGTGCTTCAGGTTAAGAACAGTTTCAGGTTAAGAACGGACCTCCAGAACGAATTAAGTACTTAACCCGAGGTACCACTCTGTGTGTGTGTGTGTGTGTGTATATACCCCCCCCCTTAAAACAGGGGTCACCCACCTTTTGCAGCCAGGAGGTAGTGCACTTTGAATTTTGAGAGAGTGCTGGAGATGCCAGTCACAAAACCATAACATAACACTAAATGCCTGCCATGGGGGCAGGAGGAGGAGATGTGGAAGACCTTGACTCTATATCAACCTGACCTATATCTCCCTCCTCTTGCACCTGTTCTTATCTCTCCAATCCTGCAGCTTCTCCTGCCTCTGACTCTCCTGGAAGTTACAGGCTCCCACCAGATCACTAATCCCTTCTTCCCAGTCAGTCAGTCTGTCAGTCTCCAGCCCCACTTCTCGTGCTGCCCACTCATCAGTATGCAGCCACCACTCCTCTGTGCCCAGGAGATGGGCACATAGGTCACCTCTCAGTTTCTCTTTTTCCCAGTCTTAAGTTCAGTTCCCCGTGTCTCTACATCAATTAGCTTTCTTAAAAAAAGTAAAAAGGGGTCCTTGTGAAAATTTATCAGCATTTTTGTTTGAATTTCTCCTCACACATTTTTGCATGTGATTTTTCCTGATAGAAACAGCTATTCCCCCTACTAAAATGCATCTTTGTATGTTACTGTTGTAAATATATGCATTTGCAGGCCACACTTTATACCCTGGGTATTTGCATTTTTGTCTACCTTTCATGGGTGGAAAACTGTATTGCAAAATTTGGAGTAGTACGAGTCTTGTTTTGCTTCAAATGTTTTTTCGGAAAGTGCAAATTAGGTACGTTCCCCATTAAACGTGAAATTAATCTCCCTTGTGAAAAAGGGCTTCTGCTTGCACAAACTGAGTCAAGGCAATTTTTTGCAGCTCCTCCTCCTCTGCCTACTGCAGCCCTCCATGTCATATCTCATTCTACTGTAGAGCGTGTCCCAATCCCCAGGAGCCAGATGGGGTGGATAGGTGAAAATCAGGTACCCCAACATTTGTGAGTGGATGCACTTTAAAGTAAGGAAGAGCCAACAGTGGACACAACCCGCAAAGTTTTATCCAGTCTGGGCACATCACGTTAGGTTTATGGGCAACTGATTCCCTCCCTTGAATTGAATCAGAATTGAATCCATTTCCCCACTCATATTTCCATTGTACTCAAAAGAGCTACATGGAAACTTCAGCCATGTGAGCTATGAGATTATTTCTCTTTGGCGTCTAATGCAATGCCACCCAATTGCCCTGGTCAGCACAGATCCAGATTCAAAGAGCATTTGTTTAACATTTTTGCATAGAGGCACCCTGCCCTCAAAGGGATGGCTTGATCATGATGTCTTTTAAAATGATCCTGAAAGGACCACACATTTGCTTTTATTTATCAGAGAGGTTCTTTCCAGCCAAAAATGATGTGCTTACAAAGGATGTGCAGAGCATCTTCAGAGCGCCCAGCATGATGCCACAAAAGCTCTCATTAGCTCTTCAAATTAGCAGGTACATCATACCATGGCTTTTTGTTCGCAAACCCATGCTTAGCGTCTTGGCTCCCTCCCCTATCAAACAGCCTTTCAGATCACAGCTGCAGCTCATTGTCTGCACCCAACTTGAACTCAATGGAAACATAATTAAATTGAAAACAAAAAGAGAGTGGGCTGACTTAGGAGTAACTCCAGAACTCTGCACCTGTGTTCGGAGAAAAACTGTCAGGAAAAAAAAAAAGCAGGTCCTTAATGCCATTAAGGCTCCCATCAAATTATGGGGCCTATTTTCTTCTGTGGATATTGCAATAATTGTGTTTTAAAAACAACTAGAATCATGTTAATAATTTTTAAGCAACAAGACTTTTGCACAAAGGATGAACCCTGTTCATCCAAAGTTGGGATGACTAAGTTCATTTTGGCAAAAGTGTTTTACAGGGCAATCCTATGCCTATCTCCCCACATGTAAATCCCATTGGGTTCAGTGTGGCTTATGCCCAGGTAAGGATGGGGAAGAAATTTGATTCCACTTGCATTTTAAGGTGATCTTACCAGATTTGCACTTTAGCCATGCAATTCTCCAAGCAATGTGTACAAAAAAGCACCTATTTGGATAAAGTGTGCCTCTAAATGCATACATTAGTGAAAACAGCATACAGAAATGCATTGTCAAAACTGAGTACAAAGATACATTTATTAGGGAGAAATACACATGGAAATGAAGAGGAATTTTTACTAGCATTTTTTAAAATCACCAACTGCTGCAGAAATGTGGAGAACTGAATTTAAGAATGGGAAAATGTACAACTGAAAGAACTGAAAATTGAAAGATGCGTTCATCCCTACTCCCAGCTTGATCCATAGGTTTCACTAGAACCTACAGCCCAATCCTAAACAGAAATAAATCACACTAAGTTCAGTAACTCTCAAGTAACTGTACACAGGATTTCAGGTTTAGTTGTGACAAATGTTACCTGGATTTGAGCCACCAGGTTTCCAAAAGTTTGTCTGCCCCTCGTTTTCCTGGGCTTATGTTTTGGGGTGTCAGAGGGAATCTGGTTTATCATATCCATTTCCCAGCTACTGTCATCAATGTAGTTTCTGGCAAGCAGAGAAGAATCTGAAGAATCATGCAAACAACTGTCCTGATTACTGGTGGAAGTGGAAAGGCCTTGATAATGCCTTGGAAATGCCTGTTTAGTGCAGGGAATGACCGAGCGGGTGGGAGGGTCTGCAAGGTTTGTGGGCCAGATTAACGAGCCAGGTGGGCCGTATCCAGCCTGCAGGCCTTAGTTTGATGACCTGTGGATTAGGCATTGGAATTGACCCAACTATATCTGACTCCTGCCTGCCAAGCAGGAAGTCCAGTAAGGGTCAACCACTGGTAGGGGGAGCCCCGTCAATGCAAACCAACTTGAGTTCCCCTGGGTTCCCGACAGGGTCGTGGCATGGGCCTAGCCCCACCCCGGACAAGATCCACACTCCCAGATTCCTTTAACGGAATACCCTTAAGCTTGGAGCGGCAGGTGATGGCCACCCCCCTATCACACGATCAACCAATGCCTAACCGC
This sequence comes from Podarcis tiliguerta, assembly GCF_965153285.1. Lineage (NCBI taxonomy): Eukaryota > Metazoa > Chordata > Lepidosauria > Squamata > Lacertidae > Podarcis > Podarcis tiliguerta. Next base: position 14,208,567 of record NC_139545.1, on the reverse strand, counting down.
CAAACCTTACAAAGTTGTGACGATTGCTATGAGGTAGGCAAAAACCAAATGGCCCTTGCCAATTTGCCAAGTGGAAAAATTCCTACCAGGCCCCTCAACGGCAACCAATCAAGGTCCATAGCAAGGCCAATATCGAAACCTGCGAATTACGGAGGGTGGGCAGGAGATTGAGGAAGCGAGTTGAGAGGAAGCTCTCCTGCTCAGTTTAAATGGGGCCCAGCCACGCCTCCCCAGCTAGCGGATTGGCTGGCCGGATGATGTGGCCAGGAACCTCCGGGTGATGCGGGACTGTGTCTCCCACCCCCAGAGGAGACTGGGTGGCCCTGTGGTCCACCGCAACTCCTCCCTGCTGTGAAGCGGAGTGGATTTGCTGCAGGAGCATGGAGAGTGAAAACATGAAGAAGACCTCATTGCTGTTTGATAAATTTAAGAGACCACACCATACATTTAAAGCACACAACTTCCCCCAAAGAATCCTGGGAACTCTAGTTTGTTAAGGGTGCAGGTCATTGTAGTTCACAGGGTTCTTTGAGGAAGCCACACACTTCAAATGTACTTTAAATGTGTGGTGTACATGAATTCGCCTCAGAGTTTCTGTGACTTGGCAATTGTGAGAAATATTTGCAGACTGGCCCAAGAGCGTAGTTTTCAACAAAACTAGAATAGTAAAGCGGAAATGCAAAGAATAAACATTTAGATGTACATGAATGTGTAATGATAAATACATAAAGAGAGACATGACTGCAGAATAGGGTTGTTCTTGAATCTGACTTCAGTGAATATAACACTTGCTGTCTATGCAATTGTTAGCTGCTTGTAGGCAAAGTAATTCTGGAACGCTGTCAGGTTTTAGCTGAACGAAAACAAGAATCATGCAAGCACCAGCATTTAAAACGTGCCATATGAACAAAAGTAGATAAAACACAAATAAAAGGCTTTTTACACATTTAAAAGCAATATTCACTATTTAAAAAACACATAACACTATATAATCTCCAGAGCAGTCATAAAACACTATGCATATTAATGCAGTGCACCTATAGTAAATGCACACTTTGATTAAGGTAAGGTGTTAATGACTAATTTAAAACTTGAAATCTTTTTGTCTAATGTTTATTGAGGCTGCAATTCTGTATGTGTTTACTTGGGAGTGAGACCCATTAAAAACAATGGGACTTGCTTCTGAATATCCATGAATAGATTATGCTGCCACTCTTCCATGTGAACACAGTGAAAATGTACAAGACATGATATATGGGGGGAAACGGTACCTGGTTGTCTAATTTTGTCCTGTGTGTGGAAAAAAACAAATATTTAGCACTGTGAAAGCTATCCATCTGCTGTCCATTTAAAAACCACTTACTGTAAACTGTATTTGGCAGCCACCCATGATGTAGTCTAAGAAGGAATGCATCTTGTGAATCTGGAAGAGAAGAGAGCCAGAAATTCAGATTTAAACGGCACATTCTTAAATACTTCTTCATGTATTAAATGGGAAGGTACTTCTGTGAAGAAGGCATTTATTTAGAGTGGGGGGTGGGGCTTATTTTAAGCTAGATCCTTATTACTGGAGAGCCAGTGTGGTGTAGTGGTTAAGAGCGGTAGTCTCGTAATCTGGGGAACCGGGTTCGCTTCCCCGCTCCTCCACATGCAGCTGCTGGGTGACCTTGGGCCAGTCACACTTCTTTGAAGTCTCTCAGCCCCACTCACCTCACAGAGTGTTTGTTGTGGGGGAGGAAGGGAAAGGAGAATGTTAGCCGCTTTGAGACTCCTTAAAGGGAGTGAAAGGCGGGATATCAAATCCAAACTCTTCTTCTTCTTCTTCTTCTTCTTCTACTCCTCAACCCTATGGGCCAACTCTGACAACCTGACATTATTACGGGTCCTGGGACCTTAGGGTAAAGGGTTGGAAATAAATATATAAGCAACCCCCCCCATGCTACATGTGGTAAGCAGCTATATGTGTTTTGATTGCACACAGGGAACAGAATGGGTTTCTGAGGATCAGCAGCAACCACATTCCTGAACAGCAACTGTCATCCCAGTGAAAACACTGATCCACCTTGACTCTGCAACATCTGTTATGCTACCTCTGGGAGTCCCTTGCTATAATTAATTTCTGAGACATGTTTCAATGGACTTTTTTACTTTATTTTAACATAGCAATTCCTACAAAATGCCTACAGTGAATTCAATTCCCTTTCATCAATTGGGCTTTTAACTTAGCTAAACACACACACACACACACACACACACACACACACACCGCCCTTCCAATTCTAAATATTGTGAATCTGTTCAAATGACAGCACCTTGCAGAGATTGAGAATGACAATGCCAGAGTTCTTGTAATTCTTCTTCTTTACTTTGTACTTGGGGTTTATGCACTCCCACTGTACCTGTGAAGACACAAACCGGGAGCATGAAAGCCATTTCATGTAAGAATCTGAATAATTTATTCAAGTTGCATAATGTGTGCTCTGCCGATGAAAACAGAAATCACATGAAACAGTCCAAAGCTAAAGACATTTCTAAACATCAGCCAATCAGGAGGGAATTATCCCTTATCCGAGACCTTCTGCAAAGTAAAACACCTGCACATCAATTTATTTTTTTTACAAGTGCCATTGCAAACACTGATTTGGCATGCACCTCTGCAAGCTATTCAAACATTAGGCTAACTCTGATGCCTTGCTGGAGCAGATTGAAGGTCCATCATGTATAGGGATGAGGAACCCGCAGATGCCCCAAGCCCTGCTGTAGACCAAATGGAAAGGCAGAGCCTGTGTAAATGCTTCAATAAGACAACCCATTGCCACCAGCTGTACTTTGAAGTGCGAGCCAGGTTTGTATAAATTTCTAAATATATAAAATGCACACACAAAAATACAGCTATGGCTATTTAAGCTGTCATGCACTGCCTCAGTGAAAATGCTTTAGTCCCCTAACCAGTCAAGCCAAAATGCTCATTTTATCAATGTAGTCCTATTTAAGTCAATGCAAATCTGTTTTTCAATCTAGCATGTATATATGGACAGAACATACATCTCCTTGATGTTATCATGCTTCAGTGTTTATAATCCATTAGTGGGTCTCATTTGCTTCCATAAACTATTAAACTGTGTTATGCTGTTTAAAAAACTCAACCACTTACCCCAGGGTAAAGCCATTAGTGCTGGAGTCACAAATTGCTTAAAGGGACAATTTGCACTTAGCTGGCTTGACTCCCATTGAAGTTAAGGAATGAAACACATTTTCTGCAAACACAGGCATTTTAAGGGACTGGAAGACACCGACTATGGGTATGCTGAAACAACAACAACAAAAAATATCCTTCCTGTAGCACCTTAAGGTAAAGGTAAAGGGACCCCTGACCATTAGGTCCAGTCGTGACTGACTCTGGGGGTGTGGCGCTCATCTCGCTTTATTGGCCGAGGGAGCCGACATTTGTCCGCAGACAGTTTTTCCGGGTCATGTGGCCAGCATGACTAAGCCGCTTCTGGTGAACCAGAGCAGCACACGGAAACGCCGTTTACCTTCCCGCCAGAGTGGTACCTATTTATCTACTTGCACTTTGACGTGCTTTCGAACTGCTAGGTTGGCAGGAGCAGGGACCGAGCAACGGGAGCTAACCCCATTGCGGGGATTCGAACCGCCAACCTTCTGATCGGCAAGTCCTAGGCTCTGTGGTTTAACCCACAGTGCCACCTTAGAGACCAACTAAGTTTGTTATTGGTATGAGCTTTCATGTGCATGCACACTTCTTCAGATACGGGTATGTTGTTGGACTACAACTCCTATAATCATTGGATGTGTTGCGTCGTGCTGCTGGGAGTTGGGGGTCCCACAACATCTGGTGAGGCACAGGTTCTCCAGACCTCTGCATTAACCAAAGGGAATGGCAGAGCCAGTGTAAATGTGTCAATAAGACAACCCCTTGGGCCTTGGGCATCAATTTTACTCTGCTCTGCCAACCAATCCTGTGGCCTCACTGTCCACATGGGAGATTCCACTCTGCACACTGAGCTGCAGATTGGACATGTTGCCCCTCTCTTTTCATGTGTCCACAACATGTGGTCTGAATATGATGCTGTTCTAAAAGGAGTCATCACCTCATCTGCAGGACACAATAACTAGTATATAATATATAAGCAGTGCTGCTGCAAATAAATATCACACATCTTTTCCTTTTCTTCTGCTGGTGCTCTTTGGATTATCATCTTTTGGTCATCCGGCCATGAGCCACCCAGGCTGCTGTTCTTAGTGTATTAGGTCCAGTCGTGGCCGACTCTGGGGTTGCGGCGCTCATCTTGCTTTATTGGCTGAGGGAGCCGGCGTACAGCTTCCAGGTCATGTGGCCAGCATGACTAAGCCGCTTCTGGCGAACCAGAGCAGCACACGGAAACACCATTTACCTTCCCACCGGAGTGGTACCTATTTATCTACTTGCACTTTGTGCTTTTGAACTGCTAGGTTGGCAAGAGCAGGGACCGAGCAATGGGAGCTCACCCCTTCGCGGGGATTCAAACCGCCGACTGTCTGATCGACAAGTCCTAGGCTCTGTGGTTTAACCCACACTCAGGCTGCTGTTTTGAGTGTATAGCACCCAGCTAAAGGTTAAAACATGCTCTTTTTTAATCACTGCTGTCTTTGACCCTGCAGATGGATCTGATAACTAAATAAATTTAACAAGAGGGACATATCCATACTCTGGCTGGCCCAGATAGCTGAATGTGGCCCAGCTTCCCCAGGAATTCAAATTATTCATCTTGTGAATTAATTCTCTTTTCCAGTCGAGGTAACAGACAGGACCACATGTTTCTGGGAATTTTTCCAACATCTTCATTTATTTATTTTGCTTTCTGATCCCTGGAGTACTTGCTCAAGTTCAGCCCCTCCTTTCAGATCTGATATACTGTATCTTAATTGATGGTTTACCAAAATGCTGGTGGGAAGCAAATTTGACAGGGATGTACTAGTCTAATAGTTCATTCATATCTGCCCAGATGTTCTACCTTAGGCTGAAGGGTGAGGACAACAACAACAACAACCACCAGTCCTGTGTGCTATGTGGACACCCATTTGCACAACACTTGCTTATGTTAATTTATACAAACAGATGCAAATTTAGAAGTAATTACTAACATCAGATTTAATTTTTACAGTTTAAATAGAAATACAGCACATCTCACCATAGTAGGAGAGATTATGATCAGGTCTGCTTGGTTGGTGGCCGGGTGCTAACTGATGATGGGAAACTTCTTATTTAAATATTTTATTTATAATTTTCAGTTTTATACATTTCAATAATTTTACAATCATTTTAACATTTTGAAACTTCCTTCCCCCTCTTCCTGCAGTTCCTCAAATTTATTTTTAATATTTTTTGCATGTCCAAATTAACTTAATTTGCTCATTTATTCATCTACTTTAAATATATATACTCTCATAAAACCGCAGGTTATTACAATAACCCTGCCAATGTTCTTATCTGTTTAGTTTGTAAATATTCCATAAGCCATTTCCATTCTTTTAGAAAATGTATGTTGTTTTGATTTATTATTCTGGTAAGTTTCACCATTTCTGCATATTCCATAAGTTTTTGTATCCATTCTTCATTTGCTGGGACTTCTTTCTATTTCTGGGCAAGTAACATTCTTGCCACTGTAGTGGCATACATGAATAAATTTCTGTACAGTTTGGGTAGTTCTGGGAAACTTCTAAGCCCCTCCTGCTCTCCATTCTTATGGTTTCATCTCTTTAAACTGGACTAGGACTGGAGTGGACAGACCTTCAAACAGAGGACTGTAAATTAAGACATATGGGAACCCCAGTGCTTTAGTCAGATTCAGCTGGTCACCTTTTGTACATGGCATGCGAGATGAGGGAGGTATCACCTTGTCCTTTGCCTCAGGCAGCAAAATGTCTTCAGCCAGTGCTGTGTATGAAATTAGACTCCCAGGATTTGTCAAGCCCTCTTTCCAAGCACCACTGCGCTCATTTTACAAACACAAATGGGAAGCCTAGAGATTCCTTGCACTCAAGTGAACTGATAGGGACTTCTTCAGTAATAAAGAGGACAAATTCTGGAGTCAGAAGCCCTACCAGATCAATCTCACGATGTCAGCTAATGAGTCATTTTGTTATTAAACATGAGCTTGTTCACATTTTATTTTTATTTTTTTGGAAATGAGAATTTTATGTACGAAAGTGACATAACATTTGGATGCCCTGTGGAAATGATTTAGAAGACATGTTTCAATGTTTAGAATATTTCTGGATTTTTACAGTATTTTAACTACAATGAATTGAAAGTCCAAGAGTCCTTATTTTGTATGTACCACATAACAACAACAACAACAACAACAACAACCTCTAAGAAATGCAAGGCTATTGTATTGTCATATTGCCTGCCTCAGAAATCTAGAAGTGTTGGCCTCAGATACATGAAAACTAGTTTTTCCTCCATAATTAAAATAGGTGTCATGTAGGAAGTATTATCCCATTTAGGCTGAAATCCAGCACATACTTACCTGGTAGCTAGTCCCACTAAATTCAATGGGACTGACCACTGAGTAGCCATGCACAGGATTTCACTGTTAATATAGAAATTACATCTAGTTTTGACACCTCAAATCAGGCTTCCTCAACCTTGGCCCTCCAGATGTTTTGAGACTACAATTCCCATCAACCCTGACCACTGGCCGGCTAGCTAGGGATCATGGGAGTTGTAGGCCAAAAACATCTGGAGGGCCGAGGCTGAGGAAGCCTGCCTCAAATGTTCCTTCACAACTTGTTTTTGAACTTCCAGAGATTAGACACTGTTTGTACGACTAGACTTTAACATACTAATAATTATAAACTATCTTGGTTAAATAACATCCTCACCTTCTGGAAATTTCCATGGAGATTGCAAATGTTAGAGGTTTTCTCAAAAACCATTTACTTGTTGTTTTTTCCCTGTCGCAGAAACAGATTTTCACTTATATAATATTCCCATTGCTAACTGTCCAGGTGCACCTTCTTTTTAAGGCTATTTTTAAACCCCTCTGGCTCCCTTGAGCTGAGCAGAGGAATTTCCTTGGCACCTTCCATTGCCTTTATCAAAACTTATTATCCAAATACGTGCATGATGTATTGACATGTGTGCCATAGGCTTTTGTGTGGGTGGGTGGAACTGAAGGAAGTCGCCAAACAGAAAGCTGAAGAAGTTCAGATTTCTTAATAAAAAAATGACCGAAACAACAAATGATTCCAGCGTTACATACTCATCAGAAATGATTGTCGTTTCTCATTTTCAACAACAAAATAATGCAACGAGAGCCTGCTTAATAAGGCCCATGACCCATCTAGTCTAGCATCCTGCCCACAGTGCCTCTCCCAGGGGCTTATGGGAAACTTGCAAGCAGGACAGCATTCTCACACCTGTGACTCCTAGCAGCTGGTATTCAGAGGCACACTGCCCAGCATGGAGGTAGAACATAGTCTTCATGGCTAGTAGTCATTGACAACCTTGTCCTCCATGACCAGTCTAGCAGCAGCTAGACTGGTGACTGGGAGTGGCCTCCGGGACCACATAACACCGGTCCTGAGAGATCTGCATTGGCTCCCAGTACGTTTCCGAGCACAATTCAAAGTGTCGGTGCTGACCTTTAAAGCCATAAACGGCCTCGGTCCTGTATACCTGAAGGAGCATCTCCACCCCCATCGTTCAGCCCAGACACTGAGGTCCAGCTCCGAGGGCCTTCTGGCAGTTCCCTCAATGCGAGAAGTGAGGTTACAAGGAACCACACAGAAGGCCTTCTCGGTAGTGGCGCCCACCCTGTGGAACGCCCTCCCACCAGATGAAAAGGAAATAAGCAGCTATTTTCTCTTTAAAAGACATCTGAAGGCAGCCCGGTTTAGGGAAGTTTTTAATATTTAATGCTGTATTGTTTTTAACACTGGATTGGGAGCCGCCCAGAGTGGCTGGGGAAACTCAGCCAGATGGGCGGGGTATAAATAAATTATTATTATTATTATTATTATTATTATTATTATTATTATTATTATTATTATTATTTTGTCTAATCCTCTTTTAAAGCCACCCAAGTAGGTGGCCGTTACTGCCGTCTGTGGGATCCAGTTCCAGAGTTGCGCTGTGTGAAGCGCTTTCTTTTATCTGTCCTTCCAACACTCAGCTTCATCTAGCATCATTAGTCCAAATTTGTGTGGATAGAGCTGATTCCGAGAAGTGGTTTTGTCACAGAGTTGCTTATGCCGTCTTTATTGAAGCTTTTACTTCAGAAGTCAATTTGTTTCATCTAACACAGCAGAAGCTTATGAAAGCAGAGGCAGTACCTAACAAAGGTTTCTACACCCTACTTAATAAGCAGTGTTACTTACTTCCTGTCCTATTTTTCTAGAAAAACAGGTGCCAGAACTCAGCATGAAAGCCTCCTCTGTTCTCTTATGACGACTACGGTGCCCACCTGAGAGGGGCCAGAACTGAGTTCCAGAAAGTTCCAGCTGAAAGAAAAGCCCTGCTTTCTTCTTATTGTATTGTTCTTCTATTGCAGGCACCCCCAAACTCAGCCATCCAGCTGTTTTGGGACTACAACTCCCATCATCCCTGACCACTGGTCCTGTTTGCTAGGGTTGGTGGGAGTTGTAGTCTCCAAATGGCTGGAGGGCCGGGTTTGGGGATGCCTGTTCTACTGCATAGAGCAGGTATTATGAATGAAAGCTTCAAAGAAGCAACCAGCTGTTGGAAGATGCAAGTCTTGGAAAGCTGGCAAAGCTGTTGAACTCAGAAGATTCTTTTGGCTAACTATGATCTTCGGGGGGAAGGGGGCAACAGAGAAACCTATGAGGGTGCATGAAATGTAGCGATGTGAGTAAACTAAAGAGCAGCAAGGAAACACATCTGCCTAGAAGCTCCCTTCAGTGTGGTTAATTTAGGCCAGTGTTTCTCAACCTTGGGTCCCCAGATGTTGTTGGACTACAACTCCCACCATCCCTGAGCTCTGGCCTTGCTAGCTAGGGATGATGGCAGTTGTGGTTCAACAACATCTGGGGACCCAAGGTTGAGAAAGGCTGATTTAGGCAGTAGAGAATGAGTAGAAATATTATCTCAATTAGCTCACCTGGCCTTTATCAGTAGTCTTCAGCCAGTTTGGTCCTGGAACCAACCTTCAAGCCAAGCATGCATTTGGGGACCCATTCCTGAACATGTTATGATATACTATCTGCCTGGTGTGTTGTGCTCCTAATGCAGCCCACCTTAGGTCATGGCAAGACTCAATGGAGAGTCTCAACTCAACTTTGTGGCCTTAAGAATCAGAATGAGGATTAGAGCCCTCCAAAATGTTTTCATTCTAGGAGAGTAGGGGGGAAACCAGAATGAGTGGGATGGAGGGAAGAAGCACTACGGTGTCACTACGGCAGAGAAACAAAAGAATGTGCAATGGCATGCTGGATCAGAAGTTTTAATATCCTTCCCAGAAGCAAATTGACAGCTTTCTAGATCTAAAGGTTGCTAATAAGTTGACCTGATAAAGTGGGAGGTCATCTACCCAGGGAGGAATAAGAAGCTTTCTCAGAAATTCCAATTAAAGTCTAGCTCAGCTCTGGTTCCCACTGAAACCACCGGTGACATTTTAACACAGCACAGATGCAGGAGGCAAAAAAGCAATCTGTAAGGCGGAGGTGGTGAGAACAACTGTATTATTTTCTATAGAAGAATTCGTCTGAAATAAACAACATATGACTGCTTGTTAAGATGTCTACTAGGTCTGAAATGTGATGACAGGTGGGCATGGATAAAGCCTGAGGAGGAAGAATGAGAATTGGGAAGAATGAGACACGGTCGCCAGCCTCAGTTAGCCCCTCAACCCAACTGAACAATCAGTCCAGGGGGGGGGGGGGAATTCCTGTCAGCTTCCTCCACTGTAGCCTCAGTGCTGTTCCTTGAAACTCAGCAGGGAGGATGGGAGCAAACCTAGAATAAACCAGCTTTGTCTGTCATTGGTTCTGACTCCACTTCCTGTTGGCCTTTCTTGCCTTCCGCACTACCAGTCTCAATGGCCACCAGCCACCACTGGATAAAGCGCTTATCCACACAAGTGTTCTGCATGAGCCCTGTCACATATTTGCCATATAACTGGCTCTTTCATGTAAAGGTTTGGTGTTAAATTGGCTCCTTGCGTCTAGTCCCGGGGCAGGTTGAGTATCAGATTTGCTCTGGACGCCATAAATGTTCTCAGCCACCCTGGCTGCAGACAGGCCTTGCTGCCTTAGTGTTATTTTCAGCCCTACTACACACAAAATGGTTTACATGGTTTTGTAAGAAGACTAGTCCTCCTGTAAACAATTAGCTCATTTTGTGGTCTAATAAAATAGAAGTCTAGAGTTTTTAGTGTGCATTCTTTTTCTTTCTTTCTTTCTTTTTTATTAACGATTTTCTTGATTTACAAAAGTGTGTGCAATGTCTCTCTCTTGTATTTTTTTCCTTCCTAATGTCTCAACAAATGAAACAAATCAGTTTCATTTGTTGAGATATTAGGAAGAAAAGGGGAAAGAGGTGGGGGGGGGAGATGGGGGGGGTCGGGTGGCAATGTTTCTATTTTACTTACTATATGTAGGGTTTGGTGTCAGCGTTGCTTATGCAGATTCTTTGCTGTTCACTTGTGTTCCTTTGGTGGCGAGAGAGGTTGGGGTTGGCCTAGGGTGTGGTTATTCATTTGTGGTTGCCTGTGGTGGTCTTTGTTTTCATGTGTGAGTGGGTGTTTTGGATCAGGTTAGCCATATTGATTTGTATGCTGTTGGTGGATTTTTGTCGTTGTCTTGTTGGGCTGTGTATGTGATAAAGGGGAGCCATACCGGTGTGAAGGTGTCTTCTTCTATTTGTCCCTATGTCAGCTTCAGTTTATTGGTTAATTTTTCTAGTATGGTTGTTTCCCATACTATTTGGTACCATTGGTCTATGCTTACTCCTGACAGGTCTCTCCAGTGCCTGGCTATGATGCTTCTGGCTGCTGAAAGTAGGTGGGTTATGAGTTCTTTGTGGTGTAAGTGGGCATTATTTTCTTGGAAGATGTTTAGTAAGGCCAATTCTGGAGTGATTTTTAATACTTGCTTGGTTATTTTACTTATTTCTCGTATGGTTGTTGTCCAGAATAGTTGGATTTTGGGGCACTCCTACCACATGTGGAGGTATGTGCCTGTGGAGGTGCACCCTCTCCAGCATTTTGGTGAGGTTCCTGGGCGTATTAGCGCTAGTTTTCTTGGTGTTAGGTACCATGTGCATTCTAATCACTTTTTGTCCACACTACTTTTATGAAATTGTCTTAAACACCTAAGGTGCTTCCAGACTGTCACCATTTTCTGGTGGGAATCAATAATATACTAGCAAATTTAGGCAGTACAATTAAAGCTTATTTCAGACCTTATGCGATAAGAAAAAGTGATGAGGAAATGCACAGAAAAGTGTGAGTAGCACTTGTTTGACAGAGTGTCATATAACATTCCTGCAAGCAAATCAGACTGAATACTCAATAAACAGCTAATATAATCTAACTTCCCTGCAAGCTTTGTGCAAACAAATCAGACAACCAACCATCTGGAATTCACCCTAGTGAAAAGCTGGCTTGAATGCTCATATCACTGCAATAAAAGGGACTGCATGTTTGGCAGGGCAGCCCACGCATTAAACTCTGCTGGCTATGGATTGAAAAGGTTAATTTTTTAAATTCTGCTGTTGCTTTTAAATGGCACACATTCACCTGAGCCTACCTGTCTCCCTTCCAGGGCTCCTTGCATCTCCTTGAATGTTGAACTGAATTCTCCAATGAAGTCATGCTTGCCATTGGAATCCCAGTCCCAAACTATGCACTGAAAGGAAAAAAAGAGACAGAGAGAAATAATTCTTCCCCTTCCTTTAAAAAGGTTTTTGGAGCTGATTTTATCCAAAACAATCCATAGACCTAGTTTGTGTGACATGGCAAGCCAAACGATAGCTTCGTAATACCTATGTGAATGTGTGGGCTCCCAGAGATATTACAATGGCTTTGCTCCTGCCTGGTCCTTTTTACTGCTACTCTATGCTCAGCTAAGCCAAAGTTTGGCATAGCCTGTTGTCTGAACTGGAACTATTGGTTCAGCTCTTTCCTCACTAAACACAAGGCGGAGCCAAAGTTTGTACACAACAAGGAAAAGGACCATGGAAGAGCAAAGTTCCAGCAAGCTCCTCTCTTGGAGCCTGCAGGTTCAAATCGTCTTGCTGAGCCATAGTTGGCTTCCTGTGTCATAGCGCTATTGGCTAATTTTGTCAGAAATGGCGCTGGGAATGGAAATTGCTACGATACATGTTAATTCGAGGTCAGGAACAGAAATTGTGCAAGTGAATAACAGCAGTATTTGCTATTGTATTTTTTTTTCCCAGTTCACAAACATTGATGTAAATGTAATTATGCTACGTTCTGGTTTTTTTTTTAAATAATATTTATTAGAAGTTTTATAGTTACAGAAAAAAACTATAAGGAAAAAAAGCAATAAAAAATAACAAACAATACATCAATAGAAAGAAAAAACAATACATCAAAACAACAAGAAAAAACAAAAACATTTAAAAACACATCCAATTTCCATATCTTTATCTTTCATTTACTTATTTCCTCGACTTCCTCACACCTCCCTTTTTTGTATTCTAGTTCAAATTAGCTAATTCAGCAAATCCTTTCCCTCTTTCTCAATTTTTTGTTCTATAATTTATCTTAACACAGTCTAACTTTAAATTTTCCACTTTAGCCCATTAACAATCAGTTTTTGCTTAATTCTTTATAACATTTCTGCTAAAACTATATAATTTCATTCCAGTATTCTTCTAACATTCCTTAATTTTGCAGTATTTCTGTAAATATACTTTAAATTTTTTCCAATCTTCTTCCATCAACTCTTCTCCCTGGTCTCGGATTCTGCCAGTCATTTCTATGCTACGTTCTGATTGCTCTTTGGTCTAGCCCCACATTTAAAAACAGGGTCTCTAAAAAGATGTCTGTCTTAGACTGCATCCCATTTTCTTCATTTTTGAAGTGATTATGCAATACTTGAAAACGGTTTTTTAAAAGTATTTAGGCCCCCCCATACATCTGAGGTCCTAAGCTGTGCATAAAACTGTACTGTGTGTATAAATCTGGCACTGTCTCTGTGTTATGTTGTTTCTGCATGGCATTTTGGGGTTTCCCCCCCTAAGAAATGCTGCCACCTCCCCACTCCTTCCCCCCCCCCTTGGGAGAGTAGCAGGTTGGGAGGGGAGATCCAAGCAGATGGGTTGATTTGGATAGAAAAATTGGCAAGGATTTCCTCCAGTTAAATGCAAAGATAAATATAAATACAACAAACTGTGATATATTAATTAATTCCTATGCACAGTACCTTTTGGCTGCGGAAGACCAAAATTTTAATATTTGGTGGGATTCAGAGTACAACTGTGATCTAAGAAGCACTCCTTTGCAGGGGAGCTGCTGAGCAAGATATTCTGGTGCCTTTTCAGACTCAAGAGGGAGTGAAAAAAAGAACACGACTGAAGTAGTCTGTCATTTTTCACCACATAAGTCTACAGCTTCTGCTTTGACCTTTATATCCCAAAGGGACGGAATATGCTTGAATCAGGTGCAGGAAGTACATCTCTCTCTTGAAAACCGACAAGCTTCCTGACAAGTCTGACAGAGATAGGAGTGATGTGCCCCTCTGTGCCCAGGTTTGTATGTTTAGAGGTATACAGTTAAAAAGAGATTGCTGTGAAATCTGCCCCCCCTCCCTCATTTGATAAGGTTTCATTTTCACATTGCCAGTGCTAACAGGAAAAAAAACACACCTGAACAAGAAAATTGCGGGCAAGGAGAAACGATTTAACCCCTTTTCTGCTTGTTGTTCTCCAAACTGGATATAAAGTCCCTATATCTAGCGCTACTATGGGAGGGCGGAAACCCCAGCTGCTTTGGATTAAAAACAACTGAAGGGGAAAATAATGGTATTGAGTCTTAAGGTGCCTCACTTGCCCCATACATTTAAAGCTCTGTTATATCACTGATTATATCATTTGGGTGGCTTTTTTACCTTTACATACAAGGCAGAGAAGGGTTTCTTCTTTCTTTTATCAAAACAAAAAATAAAATAAAAATAAAAGGCTTTTCCGTCATTTCAACCAGTGGCTCAGCTGCATTTCTGGTGCAGAATGCTGATTGGAATGACACTACACTGTGATGTAACATCATTCCCAAAGGCACACTTGAGGAATCTCCCTACGACTGCTGCTACATAATGATGTACTGTTGCTCCCAGGAATTTTCTGTATCTGCAATGTGGCCCAGCTGCTGAGACCAATTCTGCTGCCTGAATTGGCAAGGTCCCCCCCCCCTTTTGGTAAAACAAATCCTTCATACGCCTCTCATTTAAAAAGATCACCCCCAGAAAAATCTTTAAATGTTCCCAGCCCCCTGAGTTCTCAAAATACTCTGTCCACTTCCATGGGTGGTCAAATGGTTTGTCTCTAATAGACAATACTGACAACAGCTATATAATTATATATTGCATTTTGCTTTGGTGAAATGCGGCGTATTTTCCATTGTGGTACTGGCCAGATATTGTTGGACTTCAACTCCCATCATCCCTGACCTTTGGCCATGCTGGGCAGGACTGATAAGAGTTGGAGTCCAACAGCAGCTGGAAGCTACCATGTTGGCTACCCCTCTTCTATTTCCAGACTTGTTTGATTTTGCCTCTTTGAAAGGATGCAGAATTAAACCTGTTCTCCTTGGGAGGAGGAGAGGGGAGCTTAAAGCCAAAGGTAAAGGGACCCCTGACCATTAGGTCCAGTCGTGGCCAATTCTGGGGTTGCGGTGCTCATCTTGCTTTATTGGCCGAGGGAGCGGGCGTACAGCTTCCGGGTCATGTGGCCAGCATGACTAAGCCACTTCTGGCAAACCAGAGCAGCGCATGGAAGCGCCGTTTACCTTCCCGCCAGTAGGAAATACCTACTGTATTTTTTGCTCTATGACTCACTTTTTCCCTCCTAAAAAGTAAGGGGAAATGTGTCTGCGTCTTCTGGAGCGAATTCAGGCTGCACAGCTATCACAGAAGCCAGAACAGCAAGAGGGATTGCTGCTTTCACTGCACAGCGATCCCTCTTGCTGTTCTGGCTTCTGAGATTCAGAATATTTTTTTTCTTGTTTTCCTTCTCCAAAAACCAGGTGCGTCTTATGGTCTGGTGCGTCTTATAGAGCGAAAAATACTTGCACTTTGACGTGCTTTCAAACTGCTAGGTGGGCAGGAGCAGGGATCAAACAACAGGAGCTCACCCCGTCGCAGGGATTCGAACCGCCGACCTTCTGATCGGCAAGTCCTAGGCTTTGTGGTTGAACCCACAGCGCCACCCACTAAAGACACAAACTCAGCTAGTTTTAATTTTCCCAGGGATCTTCATTCATAGATACAGATTAGATGGTAGATATAGATAGATAGATGATAGATAGATAGATAGATAGATAGATAGATAGATAGATAGATGATAGATAGATAGATAGATAGATAGATAGATGATAGATAGATATACATACATACATGTATTACACACAAACTCACAAACAAGATTGTGATATCAAGATGATATGCTGCTGGCATGGGAGCCATTCTCCCATGGTAGTCCTTCTCTTGTTAGTGCCATCAGGATAATTGTGAGCAGCCCCGGGACATGAGCGATGAGCCTCATATTCTCTCTGACAACAATATCAACCCTTAAAACACCACCCAAAGCTGGTTTGTGATGCAGTAGCCCCCATGCCACCAGGATAATGTAAGAGAAGCTTGCTCCATGGTGTTGAAAGAGTAGCTAAGGGAGCAATTCTGTGCACATCTGCTTGGGCACAGGTTCCACTGAAGTATATGGGCTTTACATAGAAGGGGAAGAAATGGAGGCAGTGAGAGATTTTACTTTCTTGGGCTCCAGGATCACTGCAGATGGTGACAGCAGCCACGAAATTAAAAGACATCTGCTTCTTGGGAGAAAAGTGATGACAAACCTAGACAGCATCTTAAAAAGCAGAGACATTACCTTGCCGACAAGGTCCATATAGTTAAAGCTATGGTTTTCCCAGTAGTGATGTATGGAAGTCAGAGCTGGACCATAAAGAAGGCTGATTGCCGAAGAATTGATGCTTTTGAATTATGGTGCTGGAGGAGACTCTTGAGAGTCCCATGGACTGCAAGAAGATCAAACCTCTCCATTCTGAAGGAAATCAGCCCTGAGTGCTCACTGGAAGGACAGATCCTGAAGCTGAGGCTCCAGTACTTTGGCCACCTCATGAGAAGAGAAGACTCCCTGGAAAAGACCCTGATGTTGGGAAAGATGGAGGGCACAAGGAGAAGGGGACAACAGAGGACAAGATGGTTGGACAGTGTTCTCGAAGCTACCAGCATGAGTTTGACCAAACTGCGGGAGGCAGTGGAAGACAGGAGAGCCTGGCGTGCTCTGGTCCATGGGGTCACGAAGAGTCGGACACAACTAAACGACTAAACAACAACAAACTTTTGAGTGTATGTTTGTGTGTGTGTGTGTGTGTGTGTGTGTGTGTGTGTGTGTGCAGACTGGGCAACAAATAGTTCCTCCCTCTCGTTAGCTTACTCCTATAATGCCATTTACTGAAATGCAGGGAACAGCCAACTACTAAGTGGCATCACTTAGTAGCTTAGCCTTGTTATAGGGTTGGTGGCTTAGCCTGCCTGTCACCTTGGGGGTCCCCTCCAATCCTGCAGCTTCAGAGCAGTGATGAAAGCAGTCCCTCTGTTAAGTTAACGGCTCTAAGGCAAACCTGCTAGCTGGGTCTTGTGGAGTGCTTTGCAAAGTGTTCTGCACGTGCCCTGCAGGAGACAGACTGGTGGGCAGGGCAGCCCACCTATCAAACTTGGCCTCTGGAGGGGGGCAGGGGGCAGTAAACCCTCTGTTGCTCAGATCCAGTTCTGCCACCCCTGTTCTAAGGGAACCAAACCCCAGCGGTGCACTGGCACCACTGACCTCTCTCACCGCTTGAAGACTGGGCTGCATGTAACATTATTATCTGCACTGACTAACAGCACATCTCCAGGGTTTCAGAAAAGAGTGTTTCCCAGCCCTACCTGAAGACGCCAAGAACTGATGCTGGGACCTTTTGCATAGCTCCAAAGCTATGACTCTTCCCTACTACTTGTAAGGAGCATCAATCTTTTCTTTTTTCACATGTGTTTAAGGCAGCAGAGCTAATCTCACCTGGAGGAGATGATAAATCAAGTGGTTTACTGCTCTGTTAACTTCCAGAAAAACTGCTTGCCAGCTGAGTCTCTGTTTACATACCCAGGGTCTGCTAGGGCACTATTTGCACACCATACAACTGTCCTCTGCTCTTTATTGAAGCAGGTTGCTAGCGATACCAGGTTGCATAGCCTCTAATCACATGTCCTTTATTCCTACACAAGTGGAACCTGCAATAAAATGCTGTGTAGGGCTGCTGTTAAAGAGTGAAAAAACCCATCTCACCATCACTCTCCCAAATAGGTGCCAACTCCCTGGGGACCTGGGTGCCCGAGCACCCACAGAAGTCCCCATGAAAGGGCAGGGCACCCACAAAGTTCGGTGCCAGAGAAATGC
This sequence comes from Podarcis tiliguerta, assembly GCF_965153285.1. Classification (NCBI taxonomy): domain Eukaryota; kingdom Metazoa; phylum Chordata; class Lepidosauria; order Squamata; family Lacertidae; genus Podarcis; species Podarcis tiliguerta. The sequence goes on along the minus strand of NC_139545.1, from coordinate 14,190,908 downwards.
ACTCTGCATGGCACGCATGGCCCCGGGCACCCATGGTTGCAGGGCCAAGTTGGCACGCCTGCCCCCTCATATCCCCCAACAGTCAGCATTCTGTGGCCACTCAGCATGCTCATTCCTCACTTATCCTTTAGCCGCTGCCCCTTCCATATTTTTTGTACTTCTGAAAATCTTATAATTGCGACACAGGTGACACTGGTCTAAACCACTGAGCCTCTTGAGCTTGCCGATCAGAAAGTCGGTGGTTCAAATCCCCGTGATGGGTGAGCTCCTGTTGCTCTGTCCCAGCTCCTGCCAACCTAGCAGTTTGAAAGCACGCCAGTGCAAGTAGATAAATAGGTACCGCTGTGGTGGGATGGTAAACGGCGTTTCCATGCACTCTGGTTTCCATCATGGTGTTCCATTGCGCCAGAAGCGCTTTAGTCAGGCTGGCCACATGACCCAGAAAGCTGTCTGCGGATGAACGCAGGCTCCCTTGGCCTGAAAGCGAGATGAGTGCCACAACTCCATGGTCGCCTTTGACTGGACTTAACTGTCCAGGGGTCCTTACCCTTTTACCTTTTTATGATATCCCCAAGCCAGGCAATACCTCCCTTATGGATTTGTGGTGCTGTTTTGGTTTTAAATACATAAGCAATGGTACATTTTGGGTTTGTCTACAGGAGCCACAGGACTCATAGCCTAAATAACATAAATAGAGAACAAATAAAAGCTACCATAGGCAATGTGCAGCCCCTCCTGTTCTTCCCCCTCCCTCAAAAACAAACATTCACAATTGCCAGTTGCTGATTAAAGAAAAAGAACAAAGAAGCCTGATTGCACTAATGATCCATTCATTATCTGAAGTTCGTTATAATGCCAGAAAGTTGTTAAGCAGAAGGCGAAGGCGAAGAAGAAAGGACTGTTTTGGATTATTTGAGGTTTGAATTTTAATTGGAGATCATTAAAAGTCAAATTGCATCTAACAAGGTCAAGGTTAACATAGATCAAGCTGGTTGTTTATTTCATTCCTGTGGGCTTCTAACTTTAGCTTTAGGGAAGCAACCTAGTTCTTAGTACCACTGAGCTCTTGGACAAAGGAAGCCATTATTCTCTCAGTGTTGTTTGCACAGCTATAATCAGGGTGAGGGTAAGGGTGCTTGTTAGCTGGCCTATTATAATTGCCTATTATGCAAGAGATTTACAACTGGCTATAAACATTCATTGCCACCCCAGGTCAGTATACTACATACAGTGGGCTGCTAAACCAAACAGCAACTGATGTGAATTCACGTACCAGTTTACAGAATATGCTGTTAGGGATAAGCAAATCTGTGGGTTCCCTGTAAGTTTGTCACTTTTCCAATCTAAAGTTCACTTCCCAATATTTCCACATCCATTTGCAAATTCGTTTCTTGAAAAGTCCTCATGAAAATCCATCAGTATTTTAGTGCTGATTTCTCATGATATGCTGATTTCTCATTTTTGTACGTGATTTTGCCTAATACATACATTCTTTCCTAATATTATTTGCTTATTTATCAAAAATTTATACACTGCTTGATTGTAATGAAAACTTCAAAGTAGTTTACAAAAAGATAGAACAATAAAACCAGGATTTTTCTGATTTTTCTTTTTTAAAAAACATTAAAACACACCAGGAGTTAAAAAACTAACACTATTTCTAGGCTTGTCTAAACAAGAATGTTTTTGGCAGGAATGCAAAGCTTGATCTTAATAGGCAGGGAATTATTTCCCCAAGTGTTGGTGTTGCCACACCGAATGACTGAGTTCTTACAAATGCATTTTGTAGCACCTGCAGTAGTGGCAATTCCACCGACTGAAGCAGAAATAAAATGCATTTTATTTGTTATTTTCACATATAGACACACTGGTGTACTGTACCCTAGTATATGCATTTTTGTACCGATTGTCTGCCAAAATGCATTGCAAAATTAGGAGAATTTCAAAGGACGGCTGTGCTTTGGTTTGTGTATTGTTTTATATTCAAGTTAGATAGATAAAGGATGTTCAGTACACATTAAAAGCTGAATCTACCAAATCTGTGCACAACTGTCCTTCAAAATTTGCACTTATCTGAATTTTGCAACACAGTTTTCCAGTCCCTGTTTACAAAATAGCACAGGTCAAGGGAAGTGTTGTGCCCACATGAAGGTGTTAATGAAAATAACATATAAAAATGAATTAAGTTAGAGAAAATAGTTTGCAAAAATGTGTAGTCAAAACTGCATATAAAAATGAGTTTGTTAAGAGAAATTTGCACAATACGGATGAACTGGTATGAGGGTTTACTCCCTACCCCAGAATACTCATTCACTTTTGATCAGCTGTCTCTGACATGAAAATGTTCCACACCAAGTGGCTATTGGCTGCTTCTTTGAAGGTTGCTCATCTCGCTTTACTGGCTGAGGGAGCCGACGTACGGCTTCCAGGTCATGTGGCCAGCATGACTAAGCTGCTTCTGGCAAACCAGAGCAGCGCACAGAAACACCATTTAACTTCCCGCCGGAGAGGTACCTATTGATCTACTTGCACTTTGATGTGCTTTTGAACTGCTAGGTTGGCAGGAGCAGGGACTGAGCAATGGGAGCTCACCCCGTCGCGGGGATTTGAACCACCAACCTTCTGATCGGCAAGTCCTAGGCTCTGTGGTTTAACTCACAGCACCACCCACGTCCCGTCTTTACAGAGGTGCAAACAGCATCTGCACTGTTCTGAATACTTTGTACTCCTCAGAATGAGATGCTTCCATGCTCATCCAACTGTGGCTGAAGCCATCCTGCCACATTACCAAGACTTAGTGAACCTCTGGGTCAACTGCTTCGTTCTTAGTGATTTGTGGGTTGGAGGCTGCAAGGGGAGAAGGGGGAAACATGCTGTTGCATCTGCTACAAGAGCTGAAGTCTGGGACACTGCACACCATCAACACTGCCCGAAACAATGCATTATACTTGAAATGGGGAGCTGTTGCTAAAGTTTTGTTACCAACACTTTTCTAGACCTCCCTGCTTCTAATGCAAACCAACAACGAAAGTTCTATGAACGGTGGCATCACACACACACGCGCACACACACGGTGTGTAAAACATGAATAGACGTAAGACAAGAGCCTTTTAAAGAACAGGGAATACCGGCAACATTTTTTTTCAATGGCCTGCTGGTGCCAAATAAAACACAGCATAGTTCTAATTACACCAAGTGAGAATCTGGTCCTGTGAATCAATGTTTTGTTGTATAGCTTCCTGCAATATAAGCCACTGTTTCTACAACACAACAAAAGCAACATATGTATGATTGCCACTTTTGCGAACACTGTTTTCAGATTCTCTCTCACTCAACTGGTAAGGCTGCCAAAATGTCTCGGCAAGTTTTTTGTTTTGTTTTTTAACAATAATTATTCTCTTTTTAATTTCTTTGTTTGTTCTCGTCTCTTCAGCAAATGCTACCTCCTGTATATATATGATAACTCAGATACCACATCCCCCTTGAATGTTTTCTATCTCTCTTTTTCATGCACTAGCCACCTGGTGACCCAGACACCAACCCCAAAGAGGGGACTTGTCTCATTCTTGGTCTAGAGTAGTGATGCAGACATTAACATGGAGGTGGAGATCATGAAAGGATCAGAAGCTTCATCTAGGAATGAACTGATAAAGGATTCCAGTGCAAGGAAAGGCCTCTGCCACATGGAAAACCATGTACCAGTGACAGAGTTCACCTGATTTTGATTTATTAGATTTCTAAGCTGCTTTTCATTCATGTGAATTGCAAAGCGGCTTACAAACAATAAACAACACTAACCATAATAGGTAAAGGTAAAGGGACCCCTGACCATCAGGTCCAGTCATGACCGACTCTGGGGTTGTGGCACTCATCTCGCTTTATTGGTCGAGGGAGCCGGCGTACAGCTTCTGGGTCATGTGGCCAGCGTGACTAAGCTGCTTCTGGTGAACCAGAGCAGTGCACGGAAACGCCATTTACCTTCCTGTCAGAGCGGTACCTATTTATCTACTTGCACTTTGATGTGCTTTCGAATTGCAAGGTTTGCAGGAGCAGGGACCGAGCAACGGGAGCTCACCCCGTCACAGGGATTTGAACCGCCGACCTTCTGATTGGCAAGTCCTAGGCTCTGTGGTTTAACCCACACCGCCACCCGTGTCCCATGTACTAACCATAATTGAACATGACAAATACAACATACATCATATAGTTGCTGGCATCCCTCTGTCCTGAGAAACAAGGGAGTGCACCTCCAGTGGTGAAGTCAAACTGCTGCATTAGCAGCATTGAAATGACCTGCCCGGGATGCAAGCCTGGGAAGTGAGAATCTGTACTTAATATTCTTATAAGCCCTCCTTGCCCCCAAGAATCAGATATAGTAAGCCATTGATAAAATGGTCCAAGATGGCAAACAATCACAAATGATGGCACAACACTTCTGATGCAGCTGCAGGTCCTTTGCCCTGCAGCCAAAATGGCAAATAATATTTAAATCATGAATCTCATGTCAGTCCCCAAAGTGATGTCAAATCATGCACATATTAATACGCTCCTCCAAATTTCTAGCGATTGTTTGCAGAAAATAACAAGGTTTAGTATTGTCAGGGAACTGCCATCAACTCAGAGACAAGAGATGGAAGGGCAGTTGTCTTATAGGGAGCCTCCGGAAATCTTGCAAAGCAGCTCCTCCTCTGGCGAGGAGGAAAGCCCCTCCTCCAGTGGGGAGGAGGTGGTAGGACCAGGGGATGGTAGGAAGAGCCTCAACACCGAGCCTGAGCAAACCGGAGAGGCGGGAAGTACGCCCCTGCCAGCGCCCATTCTGTGCAGTAAGCTTTGGCGCAGGGAGGGAAGGAAAAGGCTGGGGGTGACGCGACTTTTATGCTGGGGGAGGTACAAAGACCGGCCACTCCCAGATTCTGCTAGCAACTGAGCCAGACATGAACTTAGGAACGCTCTTCACTGTAAATAGTTTGCACCAAGAATAAAGCCTGGAAAAAACAGGTCGGAGTCTTGCCTGTTACTCTTGAGCAACCACACCAGCTGTGCTGGTCCCGGGGGGGGGGGGGAGGTTACCATGTGGCATGGTCTGAGTCCGGTCCTAGGTTGAGGGTATGGAGGCTGTCCTTCAAGGGTGAAGTGGGGTCCAAGGAAAGGAGCCGGGCGTGGTCAGGAACTCCAGAAGAGAAGGGCAGAGTGCTGGCAGGAACAGGTTATCAACGATGTTGCTCCCGCAACCTAGGACTGGGCTGACTGGCCTTTATCTCCTCTGAGGAATAGGGCGGTCCCGGCCCACAGGTGACTCGTCCCTCCTGGCCTGGAGGCAAGCACTCCTCCTGTGAAAACTTAGTTCCCTCTGCTTCTCTTCCCTGAGCCTCTGTAGCTCCGGAGAGGCTGGAGGGTTACTGGACCCAGAGGCAACCTCACCTTTCCCTGACAGGGGTGGGAGAGGAGCACCTGCAGGTAATGGGTCCTCGATCACCTCCGGAGCCAGAGTGGATTCAGCTGGTGTCTGCTCCTAAGGTGAGGGCCCTTCAGGTTCAAGCACCTGCCCCGGCTCAGTCGGCCCTGGAGGCGGGGACTCCTGTGCAGGCTGGGACTCAGGTTCAGCCTCTGAATCGGATTCCCAGGCCATCACACCAGCATCTGACAAGTATATTCAGGCAGTGCGATAGGACAGTGCATCTGGCAGCTAGCCCAAAGGTTGGAGGTTTGAGCCCATCCAGGGACGGCTGTGGACAGGATTCCTGCATTGTAGGGGGTTGGCACTAGATGAGCCTTGAGGTCTCTTCCAACTGTACAATTCTATGATTCTACGCATTTGGGGGTGCACCTGCTGTTTCTGATGAGGGGCCCCCCAAGCCCTGCCTCGATGGCACCAGCAAACAGACCATGCTGGCTCCCAACTATTCTCCGTTCTGTCTTGGTTCCCAGACTTCCCAGAAGCAGCGCCGTTCCTATCATTTAATTGGCACATAATCTTTTTTTCTAAAAGGTCTGAGCAGCCAGAGATTTTAATTTAACTCTTCCTGGCAACTTCCCCCAGATATTAACTGTCAGAGCAGATAACAGAAATTTGGCGGAGAAGGTGATTTCGACAGAGGGGTTGATAAGAGACTTGTGGAAGATAAATGGTAATAGTGAACAGAACCAAGGGATGGGGAGGTTAATAGAATGCTGGGAGGGAAACCAGCTCAGAGGTCTGAGACAGAACAGGATCACAGTGGCCTAGTCAGAAATGGATTTCAAAGAGGCAGAAAATGGATTGGTTCACAATTAACACATCAAGCACACATCTAAAGAAAACGTGGAGGGTTTAGTCATGTTGAGTATTAGGCACAAGCCGTTGTTCATGAGCTTTATTTCCACCATTGTGTACTGGAGGTGTGATGATGTACAAGGTGGTCATCAATCCAATTTGCTATCAGGCCCACTGTTAGTGGACTGCATGGTTTGCAGCCAGGCCTGGTGTTAGTGGAAAGGCTGGTGTTAGGTGGAGGGCATGGGTGGCGCTGTGGTCTAAACTACTGAGCCTCTTGGGCTTGATGATTAGAAGGTTGGCAGTTCGAATCCCCATGATGGAGTGAGCTCCCGTTGCTCTGTCCCAGCTCCTGCCAACCTAGCAGTTCGAAAGCACGCCAGTGCAAGCAGATAAATAGGTACCGCTCCGGTGGGAAGGGAAACGGCATTTCCGTGCACTCTGCTTTCCGTCACGGTGTCCCATTGTGCCAGAAGCGGTTTAGTCAGGCTGACCACATGACCCAGAAAGCTGTCTGTGGACAAAGTATAGTGAATACTTCGCTAGATGAACCAATGGTCTGACTTGGTATAGGGTAGCTTCCTATGACCTATCTGAGCACAAATCCCAACTAGGAGGGCCACTACTTATTGGAACCACTCCAGTTCCTCTCTCTGCCCCCCACAAGAGAAGCTGATTTGGCCATACCTCCTTCCTTCCTTCCTCCCACCCCACATTTCCCAAGAGCACATCCTGATTTCGAAGACAACGAGGCCAGTGCTGCACACTGTACTAGGACTAGTAAAAGCAAGAGAGCAGCAAAGGACCAGGACTGAGAAGTTCTGTGTGCTAAGAAATCAAGTTTGGCCAGAATCCGGCTTCAATTTCCATCCAAGGGACTGTATCACGAAGAACAGAAGACAAAAAAGAATTTACTACATACATTCTCCAATGGTGTGTGTGTAATTCATATTGAAATTCCCAAAGAATATTTTTTAAAGCATCGCTATAACGTTTATTTCACCGGCCCTCTTGGACTCATCTGCCTGATCTGGTGCTTGACCCCAACCAGTCTCTGACACATTCCTTCTGATGCTCACAAGCCTGTACCTGAACCAGACCCCAGATGCAGCCCAACATAGACTAAGCCAAGGCCTGATAATGTGAGCTGAAGGCCAATGGATGTAGACTTTTCCTCCATGGCTGCTACACAGAGATACACTTATGAGGGCACGTTTTACCATATGTGGTAGACTTGTAAAAGGATAAAAGAGTACAGTGGTACCTCGGGTTACATACACTTCAGGTTACATACGCTTCAGGTTAGACTCCGCTAACCCAGAAATAGTACCTCAGGTTAAGAACTTTGCTTCAAGATGAGAACAGAAATCGTGCTCTGGTGGCACAGCAGCAGCAGGAGACCCCATTAGCTAAAGTGGTGCTTCAGGTTAAGAGCAGTTTCAGGTTAAGAACAGACCTCCAGAATGAATTAAGTACTTAACCCGAGGTACCACTGTATTGGGATATGATATATAATGAATTGGACAAAATGTTTAAAAGTATATTTTAAAAAACAACAACAACCCAGAGTCTTTTTTGTTGGGGATAATTCAGAGGGAAATTCCCAGGTGTCGAAAAAGGCTATTTATGCATGCTACTACCGAGGCCCGTGTTTTGTTAGCTCAAAAATGGAAAGCGAGTGAGGTCCCAACCAAAAAAGAATGGCAACTTAAACTGATGGACTATGTGCAGCTTGCAGAATTAACTTATAGAATAAGAGAACAAGAAGAATGCATGTTTAAAGAAGACTGGAAAATGTTTACTGAATATATAGGTGAAAATTGTGTTTATTTAAAAACACAATTTGTAGCATTAAGATAAATTCAACAGTGTAAATAAATTTTGATGGATGTAACAATGGAATATTGAATGGTTTAGTTCATGTAACATATGCAGGGATGTATGGTATGCAAAATGAAGCACGGAAGGAGAAGAATGGAAGTCATTAATTTAAGGTTGTTTAAATGAATACTTTGAAATGTAATTTAGAAAATTCAATTAAAAATATTTTAAAGATGGAAAAAAGAAAGATACACTTATGATCCTTTCTCTGCTAATTCAGCACACACGTTATTTTGAGCCAAGAAAATAAGCGTACTAGATTATAAAACATCATATGACAAGCCACCATATGGTGAATTTCAAAAATAGTAATTTGATATTGCCTGGCTGAAAATTATAGCAAAATGGAAGACAGTCATCCTGTTCATGATCCTACTGTGAAATCTCACCTAGTCTCCCTTTTTCTCTGTAGAAGACCTGGTTATTCAGGTGGATTAAAAAGCCTTTTTAAAAACATGGCAAATCGAGAATGCTTAATGGCAGTAATGTTTAAATGGACAATTTTGTATGTCTCGAGGCCCTTCATTGCTCTTTTGTTAATTCAGCCCGCAGAAAATATTAAGTCCTGCTGGGATTTGAAGCGATAGATTTGACTGCCTGGGATATCTCTGTAAAAATGTTAAAACCATTATGTTGATATGATTGCTTATCAGAATAATGCTGTTCAGCTACTGATAATGTGTCAGACTGTAGTCTGCAGAATGGGGCAAAATATTGTTTATGTCTAGAATGTGCTATAGCTAAACTGGCATCTCTGAAAATTTTGGACTGGATCTTCCAACAGTCCCAGCCAGGAAAGGAAAAGTTTATTTGGGTGATAGACAAACCACGGGATTTGAGGGAAAGGGGCATGATATAGCAGCACTGTTTTATAAAGGCCTGCTTGGAATGAATTGGCTTAAACACATTTTAAAAGAGGTAAAAAAATAAAGAGAGGCGGAGATGGCCTAAATAGAGAAAATGTAGCACCAGGGCTTTCAATCACCTCTGTCTAAATTTTACAATTTAATTACAGCAGGAGGAAATAGGTCATCCAATTTAGATATTTAACTGCTAGTCTTGAATACCTTACCAGGTACCTAGGTTGCCCAAATAGGACCAATTACTCTCATAATAATTGCAGGTCTGAAATTAAAGGCTTGGTTAAAGCAGACTCCCCAGGCCAACATTTTGCACCTGGAATATGCACCCTTCTGAGTTTATACAATGGTAACAAGCGATGCACTAAAGTAATACATGTTGTGAACATCCCTTAACTGACACATAAACTAACACTGGGAGTATCAATGAACCAGAAGACTAAATACGATTCCACTGAAATGTCTCTAAGCAATAAAAGGTATTCATTTAACTTGCCAGTAGAAGATGCAATTGGGAACCATCTCCTGTAAACCCTGCCTTTTCTCCTCCTGATCCTTCCTACCCCACCCTCTGCCACCATCTTATTTTCCTGCACCCCATTCTTTTTCTTACGTCCTGCTCACCCCTCCTCTTGAACTTCTTGGATACTTTTTGGGAGAAGAAAAGCTCCCAGATGTTTACTCACACCATGTGTGATCTTCCTTCCTGCCTCTAAAATGGCGGCATTGCAGGAGGAGAGTTAAGTTCTTACAATTGCTTGGGAGAAGAGGGGACAGACTTTGGGGCAACCAGAAGCTTTCTCATCATGGCAGCAGATCAGGGCATCTCCATTTAGATGGCTGTTTGGGACACGGGTGGCGCTGTGGGTTAAACCACAGAGCCTAGGACTTGCCAATCAGAAATTCAGTGGTTCGAATCCCCGTGACGGGTGAGTTCCCGTTGCTCGGTCCCTGCTCCTGCCAATCAGAAATTCAGTGGTTCGAATCCCCGTGACGGGGTGAGTTCCCGTTGCTCGGTCCCTGCTCCTGCCAACCTAGCAGTTCGAAAGCATGTCAAAGTGCAAGTAGATAAATAGGTACTGCTTCAGTGGGAAGGTAAACGGCGTTTCCGTGCGCTGCTCTGGTTCACCAGAAGCGGCTTAGTCATGCTGGCCACATGACCCGAAAGCTGTACAGCAGCTCCCTCGGCCAATAAAGCGAGATGAGCGCCACAACCCCAGAGTCGGTCACGACTGGACCTAATGGTCAGGGGTCCCTTTACCTTTAACCTTTGCATGGGCATCTTGGCTGCTCCGCCCCCCGGCGATAAATATTTTAAGACCGATGGCACTGCTATCCGTTGTGAGAAGGGAGAAGAAGGCAGGCCACAATACGAAAGAAGAATATTTCAAAACGTTTGCCATAAACCTAAATTACAGTGCGAGTTACACACAAGTGGCTCTCCTACAAGAAAGATTATACAGCAAGCCACCTGGCAAATTAAAGCCAGGTTTTTTCTTCCCCTGGACAAGAGATTAACCTCAGCTGAGAATGGCTACGATGTCAACATCTCATCAGGATTCCAACTCCGTTTTTAGAAACAGGAAGGGCGTTCTTGATTTTTCTGCTCCCTTCATTAACTTTGGATATGATATGATTCTATTAAGTCAGAAAGCTCTTAATACTTGTGGCAAAGCCATACAACTGAGGGGTAAACTAACTAGACAGTACAAGACACGTGCAATTTCTTCTTTTTTTAAAAAAGGAACAAGCAGGTGTGCAGGGAGAGGTTTAAATCCTTCCACCTAGTGCCAAGATCCTGGTGAAAATTCTCCCCCTCACCCACCCACAGCTCATTAAGGAAGGGAAGCTGCCGTTGGTGCTATTTCTTTTAAAATACAATATACATGAAATTGTGTGTTTCTAGTATTATATGGTTTGATCCAGTTATATAGCTAGACCCAATACTGGGTCCAACAGTCAAGAAGCAAGTTACTGCATGTGCTGTAGAGGAAAATGAGGGGCAGATGGGGCTCATTCACCTGGGAAGGTAGCCCATCTAGGAGAAGGAAAACTCTGATTTTAAACCTCTGCTACCAGGCAGCTATACCCTTTCACAAGAAAGGCCTTGGGAGTAAACTCTGAGGAACAATCCATAACCGTTGCCTTGCGGGACATCTTTGGGAGAAGAAAAGGCTAAGGAATAAACCTTCCACAAATCTGGAGTGGAGTGCCTAAGACAGTTGGATGGTGCCTTGTATATCTCCTTCTAGCAACTCCTATAGCCAGGCTAGTGCCAAATGTATTTGGTCCACACCAGCAAGGTCAAGGTTGGAGGTCTTGTCATGTGGGCATACTCCATACAACACTGCCAAGGCCTGCGCCCCGGAAAGGTCAATTCACATGGGAGGCAGCAGTTATGAGTTAGCAGGCTCTGCAGCCACAGCAGGTGCTGTGATTCTCCGGCGGTTTGTCTTCACCCTCTAGAGGCGCACTCCATTGTCTCTTGAGACAGATGGGTGCAAATAACAACAATATAGTTTGACCCTTAGAGCCAGATTTCTTGGATATATTACAGACCATGTTTGAGTAACAGAAAGTGAGATTTTGAAAAAGTTAAGTGTTCAGTGGGTGTTTTGGAGAGGGAACAAAGTTGGCTTCCTGTGCTCAATCAAGTCCCAGCAGGCTGTAGACCCCACATGGTTCTATGTAGCTTGTTAGTTCTCTGCTAGTTCTGAAGCTACCTGGTTTGCACTTCTCAAACTAATGTGCAGGTCGGAATGCAGTTACCATTCATTTTGGGGTTATCAGAGTATCGCAATGTAGATTTCAGCTCCAAAAAATAAATAAATACAAATCTTGTATAAAATCCACATATTAGGATAAAACACATCTAGAAATGCACACTTTTAGAGAAAACAAGATTAGAAATTCATGTTCATGGATTTTGATTGTATTTTCTCGCCAAAATTAAATTCATACGTAAATATGCGGGGGGTTTTGGTGTGGATTCTTTTAAAAATCACAGATGAATGCAAAAATGGGATGGAACAGACTTATGACTGAGTGCGCACAAAACTGAGACAGGTCAGAAATAGATCAACCCATCCATTCCTAGTTCTGAGCTATCTCTTCTCACTCACACCAGGGATTCCGTGAGTGCACAGTCAGTTTGGAGTATACAGCCATTATTGCCAATGTAATATTATGATCATTTGTCTTTAAAGATGCCAATTTTCCAATACTCTTCAGGTCTGGGTAATTTAAGAGAATCTAGGCTCTGAACCAAACTGTCACCCCTACACACTTTGAATTGCAAATGTCCTTTGCAAGTTCAAATTGAGAGAAAACGGAACACAGGCTTTTCAGCTTTGTTTTATAAGTGAGAGACAGAAAAGGCAGATTTGCACACACACACAAATGCTTTTTAGCAGAAACTAATTTTATCATTTCTGTTTGAAGATGGTATCACTGATATCTAAACCAGGAAATGGCAATGAGCACAAAGACTTTAGGCACCAGCAAGACACAATCTTTTGGCTTTCAGGACATCAAAAGAGGGGATATGAATAATGTCATATCAAGGAGCTTCCGTAGATCACAAGCTCTGTTAATTTCAAAGTAATAAATGCATTCAGCTCTCTAATATTGATCTTTCATTACTAATAATGATGGATGTGAACTATTGGTGAGCATTCTTTTTCCAACCTCAGAATAAGCAAAGAACAGAAACTGTCCTGCAAATGAACAGTGGAGTAGACGTTCTTAAGTCTTAGCTTAAACTTGTACTGCTTGTGGCCAAAGGCCCTGCAAAAAATAAATAAATCCAAACACACCGAAAATGCTTTGTATGTGAAACATGGTTAATAAGAGGCAGACTCAAGGATAAACACAAAACAAGGGATAATTAAAACATTCAGTATAACAAACAAAATTTAAAAACCCCCAATAAAAACAAAATGATCATCATATCAGGGCATCACTACAGCTATCCCTGTATGAAATTCTAATGGACCCATCTCACATGCTTAAATAAATATACCTGGATACTTACAGCTACAGTGGTAGCTAGAATTACATACGCTTCAGGTTACAGACTCCGCTAACCCAGAAACAGTGCCTCGGGTTAAGAACTTTGCCTCAGGATGAGAACAGAAATCATGCTCCGGCGGCGCAGTGGCAGCAGGAGGCCCCATTAGCTAAAGCGATGCTTCAGGTTAAGAACAGTTTCAGGTTAAGAACGGACCTCCGGAACGAATTAAGTACTTAACCCGAGGTACCACTGTACTTAGGAAGCTCCCCCCCCCCTCTCCAAATAATATGTTTTCCCAAGAACTCTCCCTTTCTTCTGCAAATAATTGCCCACTTCAGGCAATCTGATTAGGGGTTAGCTTGTGATTTGTGGTGTCTGTTCACTCCATGACCTGGAAGGCATACTTGTGACATGGGGAGCCTCCTGTATCTGAAGTGGTTAATATTTCCATGTATAGAACCATATCTGTTTTATAAAACCACCTTCTTAATTTTTTTTTTAAAAGTAGCTCATAAGATAGAAATCACTATGTAAAAAGGTAAAGGGACCCCTGACCATCAGGTCCAGTCATGGCCGACTCTGGGGTTGCGGTGCTCATCTCGCTTTATTGGCTGAGGGAGCCGGCGTACAGCTTCCGGGTCATGTGGCCAGCATGACTAAGCTGCTTCTGGCAAACCAGAGCAGCGCACAGAAACGCCGTTTACCTTCCTGCCGGAGCGGTACCTATTTATCTACTTGCACTTTGACATGCTTTCAAACTGCTAGGTTGGCAGGAGCAGGGACTGAGCAATGGGAGCTCACTTCGTTGTGGGGATTCGAACTGCCGACCTTCTGATCAGCAAGTCCTAGGCTCTGTGGTTTAACCCACAGCGCCACCCACGTCCCTAAATCACTATGTACACCTTCCTACAATAACCCCCTGACTCCAACTATGCAATCGTGCTCCTTTATTTCCCGGGGTGGGGTGGGGAGTGAGAATCAGTTTCTTTCTCCTTTGTCCAACCACGATCAGGTGCAGAAACAATCTCTGGAACCCCCACTGTCTCTGAAAAGGCTCACAGCCTCAGGGACTCGAGACGTCCGGCATCATTCGTTTGTTTACTTGCTGCATCTTCTGCCCAGGTCTGCAGACTCATCAGCGTGTCAAGAGGCTGTAACTGCTCTGTTTCCGAAAACACAGTGGGGCTGTGGCAGTGATCTGGAGAAAAAGCACCTGTCAGGCTGAAAGAACATGCTCGCCTGCCAGAAGCCAGCCAAGCAGAGAGAGCGAGGCTCGGAACGCCCTCATCCCATTATGGGCAGGAGCTATTCATTGTCACCCTTCACCCTCAGCCTGCCATGTCTCTAAAACAGAAGAGTCCGTGGAGACCCAAAGAGCGGTGCCGTTATTTTATTTCCCTGATAGCACATCTCCTGAGAAATCCAAGTTATTAGACCAGCTAATAGACGCCGCTTACACTGTCTTTTGATCTTCAAAGTGTCTCTGAGGCAGATTAATTGACACAAATCTATACTAGTAATTAAACCGACGAGTCCTTTGCAATATATATGGGGAATTGTAGTAACCATTGCCCATGACATAGGGGACATGAGCCAGTTCGGATCACGAGTTCAGCTGCAACGTTTGCAGTGGGGAGAGTGTTGTCCCCACCCCTACTTGTGGAGGCTTAGAACCATACATTTCCAAATCATTTACGGAGCCTTTATAAGAGTAGAAAAGACTGTAAACGTTATGGCAGAACAGCCAACAGGAGTATGAATTTATCCCAACATGCACAATGTTGCTTGCAATTTTGCGAGATATACACATTTCTGAAAGCGACACCCCCCCCCCCATTATCATGCATTTTCATATGTTATTTCCACAAATGTGCCATTTATATCCACACACTTTACACTAGTATCCACACTTTTGTACACGGTGTTTGGCTGGGGAACTGCACTGCCAAATTTGGAGAAGTGTGAATTTCAATAAAAGGCTGTGTTTCAGTTCACACCTTGCTTCGAAAAGTGTGAATTAGGTTAGGTTTGCCTCCCCCACCTCTAGTTGCCGGGCCCTGCAGCCCCTTTCAGCTGGCTTTTCCACTACAGGCAAGAAAAAACTGAGGAGAACTCGGGCGTCCTTTTGGTAAGGGTTGGCTAACCCCCAAGTCAAGGGGCTCATCCAGCATCCCAAGCAAATAATTTCTGTTGCCCTCCAAGATCCTACAGGTGATTGTAAAAAGAAAAGGAAATGGGAGTGGTGGGAGACACCAGCTGGGGAACCCCCAGAGGAAGAAGGCTCAGAGTCAGGGGATTGGTGGTGGGACAATGGTGAGTGGTCAGAGGGAGAAGAGGGGGCAGACTGGGAGGAGAAGGTGTCAGAAGCTGAAGAGGCAACAGGGTTTAGTGAGCAGGAAGAGGCTGTGGCAGAGAGCAGTCCAGACTCTGAGGCAGGAGAGGAGGGTGGCCAGCAGACAGAGATGAAGCAGGCTGCTGAAGAATCCAGGGAATCTCCAGCCCCGCTTCCCCCTGGTCTCCCAGAACATACAGAGAAATGAAGAGAGACGAGATGAAGGAGCCTCAGGTGGCTGGGGAAGGACCCAAGGGAGGAGAAGCCTTAGAGAGCAATGGAAGGCAGGGACCTTCAATCCTCACAACTGCCTCGCTGTGGCAAGACCTAATGAGAAGAGTTGCTGCGATCGCTAGGTCTGAGTTGTTTTGGATTCTTTGAATAAAGAGTTCACTGACACCGGGTGTTTTATTGCTGAACTGGCTCCGGCTCCTGACAAGTGGGCACAGGGCAGAAGGGTGAAAATTGACCCTTCCCTGTTGATCAGCTTGATTGTTTGATGAGAAAAAGAGAGGGCAATAGCCCTCTCCCTCAACTGATATGCATAGATCTTGTGTGCACATGCAGTGTGTGTCTGTGTGTTGCTGTCTAGACTTGCCTTCAACCAGGAATGGACACAGTGCCTCCACCCCACCCCACCCCACCCCACTGATGCTTACATGTCTCTGGGGGAATCAGGAGACCTGCAGCTCCAGAATCAGATTCCAGAGCTGAGCCCAAACTCACATTAAAACTCCAGGGTGGTTTTAGACCAAGCTATTTTCTCTTTGTATTAATTCACTTGACCTGAAGATAACCCTTTTCATGTGAAAGGAGGGCATAGGGGGAACAACACAGCCCGATTGCTCTAATATTGTTCGGATTTTAGATAGATCAGTTTTTGAGCAGCATGCCTGCAAAGCTGATTGACACACGTAGGCCCCTTATTTTTGCTTTCTGAAATATTTCAATTTTGTTGGCTTAAGTGGTGTTACACCGAGAGACCTTTTACAATATTATGCACAATCATTAAGGAAATGTACTGCTGTGTGGGTTTCAATTCAAACTGCCAAAGCATAAATAATTCTGCAAGATGATGTACTTCAAGTCAAAGGAGTGGATGTGTGTGTGTGTTTAGTGGCAGTCTTTAATTTCAAAGTTTTTAAAGAAAATGTTTTTTTAATAGGAAAAAAAAACTTGTTCCACACTTGATAAGAGACCACCGACCTTCAGCCTGCGATCCTGATCTCCGCTGCAGAGTGAATTTACAGACACCTTAAATGACTTCCAGGCTGGATTTAAGTTATTCATCACCACCTATGAATGAGAAGGAAAGGACTATAAACATATTTCAAAACCAAAATGCTAAACACCAATAATTATCACTTGCAAATGAAGTTCTATTATCACAATTAAAAAAAACAACTGAGCAAAAGAAACAGTATCTTTAGGCATTATTCATTTTTTGGTATACTTTTTGTGGCTATATGCTAGGCAATCAAGTCAACATAATATTGAGCATGCTTCTTGTTATGTTCTATTTGATAATTTATTCTGTCTTTTGACGCCTTTCCAAAGTCCATTAAAATCAGTGGAAGTCAGTTAAAAGACAAACAAACCCAACGGATTGTACATCACAAAATGAGAAAACAGAACACAAAATGGGAAAACAAGATAAGGATTGAAAAGTCTGAAACAACAATCTGAACAGAGAAAATAAATTTGCTTTATGGGCAAATTTACTAGCTGTGTGTGGGGAATTCACACTCCCCTAACTACTGACCATGCTTTCCAATTAAACACTGGAATTTCCCCCATCTTCTATCCCTGTTATATGATCTAAGCCAGCCAACATTGTTGGAGCACTGTGCAATGGAATCAAGGAGTGACAGCGGCAACGAAGCTGCTTTGCTAACATATGGGCAAACACATACAGGGTCAGTCCTTTAAAAGAGGCCCCATGGATACAGACTACACATGTTCCACGGGGCCTCTTTTAAAAGACTCACCCTGTATATGAACAGAGAGAGGAGAATTACCTGTTGCCAAAGGAGTTGAAAGCCTATCTATGGCAGTGGTACATGGTTCAGGTAAGGGAGCTGCCTGCAAGCCTAGGTAAGCTTTCCCCTTGGAGCAGCTCAAGAAGGCCTACGCTTGCTAAATAGCATGGTATGTGAGGAGTGAAGAATGTCTATCTCATTTGGAGGAAATAAAAAGGTAAAGGTACCCCTGCCCGTACGGGCCAGTCTTGACAGACTCTGGGGTTGTGCGCTCATCTCACTTAAGAGGCTGGGGGCCAGCGCTGTCCGCAGACACTTCCGGGTCACGTGGCCAGCGTGACAAGCTGCATCTGGCGAGCCAGCGCAGCACACGGAACGCCGTTTACCTTCCCGCCAGTAAGCGGTCCCTATTTATCTACTTGCACCCAGGGGTGCTTTCGAACTGCTAGGTTGGCAGGCGCTGGGACCGAGCAACGGGAGCGCACCCCGCCGCGGGGATTCGAACCGCCGACCTTTCGATCGGCAAGCCCTAGGCGCTGAGGCTTTTACCCACAGCGCCACCCGCGTCCCAGTTGGAGGAAATAGGGAAGTAACAAATGTCCCTCAGATTGACATTTCTGGCTCTGGGAATCTGAATGCGACTGGTGATGCACAGAATAATGGCTACTGGTAGCTATATATCTGTTTGGACTTAAACAGCCACCTCTCACCTTGACTACTGAATCACTTCTGTGAGGGAACCTTTTGGCTGCTATGAGCGCCCTTCATCAAATGCTAAAAAAATATATATTTCAGAGTACTGTTGGCAACAACATAGCTCACTATTGTGGAAACACTAGAATAAAGATGGATTAAGAAACAAGGGGAGAGAAAGCACCCACCACCCATCACTTTAAACGTACAATTTGAGGAGCCTCAATGGAAGTCTTGAATAACCTTCCCCAAATGATCACGTGAGCAGGGAAATGGAAAGAGGTGGGCTGCTAATCATTTGTGACGTGACTGGTACTATCCAATACATGGCTGCGACCCTGACATAGCTACATTCCCCCCAGCAACTGCACCATTTTGTGAATTACTATTGCTTGCTTACTTCTCCTGAGGCCAGGCACATGCTTAATGTGCTACTGAAGCGCAGGACTGCTGACGTGACAGAGCAGAATAGCAAAACTGCCTCTTCTTCCACAGAGCAATGCCCAAGAGGTTCATACGACTTTTTATTTCCCCCTCCCATCCACCTTTGTTTAGATCACTTCTTTGAAGTGTAGTCCCCTTTCCAAGTGGAATGAGGTGCCAAAACACATCCTCCCAATTAATGGGGTACTGCTTTCTTTCCAAGCCAGAGCAAAGTGTTTCCTTTTGTTCCTGTTCAGCAAGGCTACTTCTCTTCAACTACATGGGGACAGGATATTATGCGGGTCTTGCTGGATCCATGCTACCACCAGTCATGAGTGGTTGGTGCCACAGAGGAGCACACACACACACACCCAACATTGGCATCACTGTCACTTAGTGAGACTGGATTGGCTCTGCTGCCATTCTCGGATAGTCCCTGCACATATCCTTGTAAGCAGCAGCAGTGCCATTGTCCGAAGGGCAGCCCCAGCACACAAGACACTGGTAAAGCACTAAAAGTCTAGCACATGGGTAGGCAACCTAAGGCCCGGGGCCCGGATCCGGCCCAATTGCCTCCTAAATCCGGCCTGCGGACTGTCCGGGAATCAGCATGTTTTTACATGTGTAGAATGTGTCCCTTTATTTAAAATGCATCTCTGAGTTATTTGTGTGGCCTGCCTGGTGTTTTTACATGAATAGAATCTGTGCTTTTATTTAAAATGCATCTCTGGGTTATTGGTGGAATTTGTTCATTTTCCCCCCCTCCAAAATATAGTACGGCCCCCCGCAAGGTCTGAGGGACAGTGGACTGGCCCCCTGCTGAAAAAGTTTGCTGACCCCTGGTCTAGTAGTTTATATTATTTCAAAAGACCCTAAATCTCCCCCACAACAACAAAATTACAAGCCTACCAAGGGAGGGGGGCCACAATAATGCAAAACAAAGTAAAAGAGGGTTGCTTTTGAACATCCTATAAAGTTCAATGTAAGTAAAAACAAAAAGAGCCCTCTCCTCCTTGCCATAGACAGCTGGGCCCAGCTGATTTCAAAACGGGCTCATTTCTCACCTCAGTCCTGTGGACGAGCTGCTGAGTGGCATCATCATTCATCCGGAAAATTTCCAGAAATGGATCAGATTTGCTGAAGAAATCCTGAAATCGAAACATATAGATCGTTATTCTTCCAGGCTTATTTGATTTCATCCACACAATCTCTCTGCTCCCCTCCTGAAGGAAAATGAAAGTTCATTCCATTGCAGAGTGGCATTACCAAAATGTATCCCCAAAAGAAGAGGAAGAGTTGCATAAATTTGCATATGCTTTTTTTATGCCCACACCTGTATGTTTAGAAATAATTCCTACAATTTAAATAGAAGCACATTGCATCTCACCGTAGTGAGATCAGTGTGCCTTCTCAGCCTGCTAAGAGGAAACTTCCAGGCCCCTGCTCTCCCTTGGTCTGGTTTGTTATTTTGAATGCAGCCTTCAACTAGAGTGCTTTTCAAACATAGGATGCCTTCAAATACAGGATTATCCTCTGACAGACCTTGGAACAGAGGACAAAACTCTTTCCAGTAGGACACATGACCACACTATGGCCAAATCTGTACCATGCATTTAGATGCCCCACGATACGACTTTAACTGTCATGGCTTCCCCCAAAGGATAATGGGAACTGTACTTTGCTAAGTGTTGAGAGTTGTTAGGAAAGAACTGTAGCAGAGCTATAGTTTGTAGGGTGCTTTATCAATCCTTCTTCATAGGGAACTCTTTGGGAATTGAAGCTCTGTGAGGGGAAGAGAGAGGTCTCCTAGTCATTCTCAGCACCACCAACCCCAGGATTCATGACTGTTAAAGTGGTAAAATAGTGCTATTAATGTATGGCGTGGATGTGACCTGTTTCTCTTTAATCTCTGAGTAAATATGCCTGCTCTCTTCCGGGTGGACCTGATTTTGACTTACGGTGGATGGCAATCCAATAGGACAAAGGCCTCTATCAGAGAGGGTTCTAGATGTGCCTCTCTAGGAGGTGACAGTCAAGTCACTAGGATGGTAGTGTGGCAATATGTCCTACTTTGCGATCAACCCTTTATTTGAAGGCTGCATCCAGTTATTTTTCTGTTGCTAAATCTTCCTCACATATAGCCAGAATTCTGCTTCTGAACACAGTAACCTCCCACCTTGCTGTTTTTCAGTTCCAGAAAGCATCATAGAACGTTCAGTCATACAAATACCAGATTTGTGAAATTCTTCTGCTTCCAAAGGCGAGGATTCATGTGAATTTGACACCTGCACAACGGCACATCCATATGGAATGCCCACACCAAAGGCAGCATTATGTGTGTGGGGAAGAGGAGAACACCTGCTCCTTCAACCATAGGGTGGCTCTCAATCTGTCCCTTCTTGTCAGGTTTCCCGTGACTATAAATTGCAGCAAGATTCGTAGCACTATTTTCAGGTTCGTTGAGACTCGGTATTGTTTAACTCTGGCCTTTTAGTCCAAAAGAATTGCCTGCTTGTATATTGATTTCCACTATGAAGGCTACTTCACCCATAGGGCTGGATTCAGACTCAAGTCATAGTTAGAGTAGACCCATTGAAATCTATGGAACTTTATGACTAAATCTGGATTCAACCCATATGGCGGGCTCTGCCAACCTAGTACACTCCAGACACTTTAGAGTACATCTCCCAGGATTGCTGGGTGGGGCCAATGAGAGTTGCAGAAGATGGATTTAGGGAAACATGACTGGTTCCACCCCCCACCCCCAGATGCTGAGCCAAGGGGGTACCTTCCTGCCTCCTTCCCAAAGCCTAGTAAGCCCTTGCTTTGAGAAGGAAGTGTGAGGGCTCTGGCAGGGTCCTAGAGTTCCCCACCTCCTTCCCAAAGCCTAGTTAGCTTTTGGCAGCTTTGGGAAGGAGACAGAAGGGCTCTAGGACTCTTCCAGAGCCCTTACACCTTCTTCTCAAAGCCCAGCGCCTTGCTTACCCAGCTTTGGGAAGGCAGCTTTGGGCTCGGTGGGGGGCATCAAGTTTTGGCCTTGCACGGTAGCAGACTTTGGGCTCTCAAATTTCAATGGCACCTTGTGCAATGCTAAAATTTGTGAATAGTATGCTGCCACTGTAGAAACAAATTAACTTAAGATCACAGGAAGCTGCCTTATCCTGAATCAGACTATTTGGTCCATCTATCCTAGCATGGTCCCAGTATTTTCCAGTCCTAACGAGAGATTTTGAGGATGGAACCTGGGACTTTCTGCATACAAGACACATGCTCTGCTACTGAGCTGAGTCCTTCCACTTCAGCTGCAAGGAAGTCCAGTTACATTTTCTGTAGAACGTATTTATGAATTTGATCCCAAACTAATTAAAGCTCATTCTCCTTTCCCCCTCCCTCCCCTTAAAAGGCAAGACTCTAGTGTAGTGGGAAAACAAAATATGTTTAGCCTGGTGGGGAATGTTGATATACGATATGATAAGCCGATGTACTGGACCAAAATTTAAATAACAGAAAATAAGAGGGCTCACCCTGGGCAATTTGAATTACACACTCATCTTTAATAATTAGACTCTGCCAAGGGAGAGGAGAGGAAACTAGGATACATTGTTTCATAAAAGCTCTTTAAATGCATAATGCAAACACTAATTATTTATAAAGTAATGTTATAAACACAGCTTCTGATACCATTATTGCCTGGTAACAATCCAGAATAACTCTTGCTTAAGGAAATATTTTTCCGCTTGCTCTGATTCAGCAGATCTCCATTCAAAGTTAATGATATTTCCAAAATGTTTATTAAGATGGTAAACTGGGCCTAATAGCATGTTCAATTTCATTTTGTTGTGCCACAGCAGGAGAAGACCTCTTTATAGAAATAAAAGGTTTAACAGCATTCTAGTTTCACAATATTTTTATAACTCTGTCAATAACAACATACGTATGTGTATATGCCAAACATATACAATTCTATGGGAAGATAGGCATGCAAATATTTTATCATAGGTTTATCGTGGATTTTAATTTGGCATTGAAAGTATTGTTTGATGCCCATTCAAGCGAGCTTGAGAGAAAAGTGCTTATTCTGTCGTACTGCATAAAGGCAGAATTAGGTACTAGGTACAAAATAACTGCAAAGTAGACAGTATGGTGTAGTGGTTAGAGTGTTGGACTAGAACCTGGGTCACCATGGTTCAAATCCTTGCTCCACCATGAAACTCACTGGGTGACCCTGGGCCTGCCTTTTTCTCTCAGCCTAACCTACCTCACAAGGCTGCTGTAAGGATAAAATAGGGAAGAACAGAACAATGTAAGCCTTAAGCTCAAAGGAGCAAAAGTGGGATAGAAGTTTCATTAAATTACATTAAATTGAAACATGTAGTCCTTATTCCTATGTGGTTTATTGTGTACAGCTACAAACCACCGTGGAAAACTACTTATTTATCTGTTGCCACTTTTGCTGCCATCCTGCTAATTTTGACAGCCATTTTCCATACAGTCATCTCACAACTTGTGCACCTTTAACTTGTATGATCGCAGCTTTACACGTTTGGCGGCGGGCCACCCAAAAGTGCACAAATTAAGCACACGCAAGGTGGAGAGATTTAAAGCTCTTAAGTTCTCAGAGTTGCTTGCTCGGGGCTGAGAGGCTTTTGCGAGACCTTGCGTGGCTGTCCAAGATAATAAATAAATAATAAATAATAATAATAATAATAATTCCAAAAAAATATTAAAATACTGTAATACATCAAACATTAAAAGCTTCCCTAAACAGGGCTGCCTTCAGATGTCTTCTAAAAGCCTGGTAGTTGTTGTTCTCTTTGACATCTGGTGGGAGGGCATTCCACAGGGCGGGTGCCACTACCAAGAAGGCCCTCTGCCTGGTTCCCTGTAACTTGGCTTCTCACAGTGAGGGAACCGACAGAAGGCCCTCGGCGCTGGACCTCAGCGTCCGGGCAGAACGATGGGGTGGAGACGCTCTTTCAGGTATACTGGACCGAGGCCGTTTAGGGCTTTAAAGGTCAACACCAACACTTTGAATTGTGCTCGGAAACGTACTGGGAGCCAATGTAGGTCTTTCAAGACTGGTGTTATATGGTCTCGGTGGCCGCTCCCAGTCACCACTAGAAGAACTTGCAAGAGCCTCCCTAAACTTGCGCAAGACCTTCCTCGCCAAGGTTTTTATGTTCTCCTCCTTGTGGCAGGCTCTCTTTGCACAGCAGCTTCAGAAAGTTGCAGGTGGTCATACCAGGGTTGGCGCTAGGCTTGTTCCGACAATACACCATTTTGACTTTACACGCAATCTCCAGAATGTAATTCCCGCACAAGTTGTGAGTCAACTGTATTTCTATCCAGGGAGATGGACACATAGAGGGCCACCTCTAGGTTTGAGGGGACTCCTGGCAAATTGCATCCTGGCGAATCCGATTGACACCAGCAGGGCAGTGGGTAGAAGAAGCACCAGGTTCAACGACGAACAACTTTGAGTTCCCTGCCATTTAAAATTGCTCATACTGCTCTGACATAGTGTCACCCAGGGCATCATGGTAAATTTAAAATGGTGGGTGGCTTCTCAGGCCAATCACTACCATCAGGTAAACCTGCAGCTGAAGGATCAGGCAGGTGGGAGGGCCAAAATGGGCATCAGCATGAGGGGAGAGACTCCATCAGGCGAGGCCTCCTTCCACCTGCCTTGCCCCTCCCTCCAGCCCTCGGAGTCCTCATAAGGGAGCTGTTCCTGGAGGAAGAACCTTGAGGGGAGAGGCTCCATCAGGCAAGGCCTCCTTCTACCTGCCTTGCCCCACTCTCTGCTTCTCGATGTGTATTGTATTGTATTATGTACTGTGGCTTGCCGTTGTTTTATTGCTTATAGTTTAGATATTATTGTAACTGTTGAGTGGATTTCTGTTTAATTTTTATATGTCTATATTATTATTTTATACTATTCTAATGATTGTTGAATGATACTTTTTTGATGGAGGTTGCCTATTTTAAAGTTATGTTTTATTATCACATTTTTGTATTGCATTAGATTGTTACAAGATGTACATTTTTTGTTTCTTCAGTCGTGAGTATTGTAAGACAGAAAAGCGGTATACAAATTAAAAATGATGAAAATGGTGATGATGGCACACAGTCGGGGCATTTGAACCGCAGCAGCTGCTTGGGAAGATGAGCGCCTATGTTTGCTCTTTGCAGGCATGCTCCACGCTTTGGAGCTCAGTGACCCAGGCCCGTCCCCCAGCCACCTTTTCTTTTGCTCCAGAGGATTCCCCACAAAAACACTCTCTTTAAAACTCAATGGGAACAAGTAACCTATGAAAAACATGAACTGACATTTGCTCCGATTGAACGCCAAAGAGCAGCGTTTCGCGGGGGAAACTCCAGGGTGAAAACAACAACAACACACAGACATACCCGGACACAGAGCTTTTATGTAAGTGTGGACCTGTGCATGGAAAGGGTGAGGCAAAAGGGAAGTGTGGATAAGCCCTCTCTCAAGCTCTTTGTTCTGGCACAAAGGTACACAAGGCTTTTCTTTTCTCTCTCTTTCTCTTGCTCATCCCTTCTTTTGGGGTGCAGAACAGCACCCCAAAAGGAAGCTGCAATTGCTGGGTAGAGTGAGAAGGAGCACCCCCACACCTTATTTCTCCTAGAGCTTTCTCTTCCCCTAAAAGAAACCCATTTTCAGTCAGATATCTACAATGCCAACCAAGGCCTATGAAGACAGGTAAGCCTACGTTACTCAAGATTAATCTGCCCTAATCCTGAATTATCACGTAATAGTCTTATTTTAACAAAGAATCCTTTTACATAGCCATAATAATCATGAGGGTGCATCACTCTGGGGATTTAAATTTACATTTAAATGCTTGTAAAAAAACTTCCCTGTGTGAAACAAGTGAGAGCTGCAGCAAGATGTGACAGCGTGAAGCATTCTGTGACATTCTCTCTTGTACAGTGGTACCTCGGGTTACAAACACCTCGGGTTACAAACGCTTCGGGTTACAAACTCCACTAACCCGGAAGTAGTACCTCAGGTTATGAAATTTGCCCCAGGATGAGAACGGAAATCGCGCGCTGGCAGCAGGAGGCCCCATTAGCGAAAGCGCGCCTCAGGTTAAGAATGGTTTCGGGTTAAGAAAGGATCTCCAGAACGAATTAAGTTCATAACCCGAGGTACCACTGTATCTGGCTTTCCATTTCACCCCCACCCACCTGCAACATACAGCAACCACTGAGCGAACTCAGTTCTCATTGGGATGTGTGTTTGGGTTTCCACCTTGGTGGGTTAAAGGTTCCTAAAGATTGTATCTCCTGCAAAACATGGGGCTCCTCCACTCCTGCTGCTATCTACCCCTTGTGAGATAGTAGTGCTGTTTTGGCTGTGAAAGCAATGGCACTCACGGCTTGAACATCAGAATGAGAGAGACGTCTGTTCTAGCCTATCCATTTTCCTAAACGCAGCGAAGGTTCTTCTCCAGGGTGGTAAGCAGGTAAGCATTCACAAACGTTCTCCAGTGATACAATCTTGAGAGAGCTGTCCCGCCGAACACATTAGCACAGTCTTCTAAAAAACAACAGCACCACTGGTGCATATTCTCCTCTGTTTTGATGTTCTTTGTAAGGCTGTGGAACTCCTGTCTCTCTGCTCCTGATACATACTTGGGATCAAATCTTCTGAATGACCTTAACAGCTATAATGTTAACTCTGCCTGCAAGGCCATTGTTTTCGCCAGATTATAGAGTACACTTTTGGAAAGAAAGGAAAATCAGCTACGGGTGCACCTGCTCTTTTGTAATTTGGGAGGTGCTTTAAAAAATATATATATTTTTGGCATGACCACCAGAACACAAACTACAGCTAACAAGCCTGCTATAATTTTGTGCTGTGTGGCTTCGCATGTGTGTGTGTGTGAAAACGCTTAAATTTAGCCTCTCAGACTCCCTGCCAAGGAGTTAAATATAATAGGCAGGTTTTCAAAGGAGATTGAGAACTAGCAGTTCTCTCCCCAATGAAGCACGATTCACCTTTCAGAGGAGAGGCAAAACCAAAGGTCCTGGATGGTTAGAATGATTAAAGATCCCTAACTTAAGGATGCTATTAACCTTTGCACTTTAGTCAAATTACAAAATCATTACACTCTGCCCACCTAAATATTTCTGGCCGTTTTAATTAGATTTGCTACTACTAATCATATGCAGCCTTCGCAGGCTAATGCTGTTCATAGTCATAATCTCCCCCAGATGAACAGACCTTCTTCCACCGCTCCCCGCATGGTTTTACTTTCCTGATTGCCTGCAATCTTTGACTGCAAGGAACAGTGTTTAAGCATTTACACCTGAACCTCAAGATAATATAGTTCCACTGACTTAAAATGAATGGTCTCAGTACAATAAGCAGGTGCACAGAGGCAGGAGCAGTTCATAGGTTGAAGAAGAAGAAGAAGAGTTTGGATTTGATATCCCGCCTTTCACTCCCTTTAAGGAGTCTCAAAGCGGCTAACATTCTCCTTTCCCTTCCTCCCCCACAACAAACACTCTGTGAGGTGAGTGGGGCTGAGAGACTTCAGAGAAGTGTGACTGGCCCAAGGTCACCCAGCAGCTGCATGTGGAGGAGCAGAGACGCGAACCTGGTTCCCCAGATTAGGAGACTACCGCTCTTAATCACTACACCACACTGGCTCTCTACGAGCCTCAGCAATGGAGTCAACCCTGTGCACAGACCTCCAGGCTGGTACCAGGATTGAGAGGGTCCTCCATTCCTACGGAAATCAGCCCTGAGTGCTCACTGGAAGGACAGATCGTGAAGCTGAGACTCCCTGGAAAAGACCCCGATGTTGGGAAAGATGGAGGGCAGAAGGAGAAGGGGACGACAGAGGACGAGATGGTTGGACAGTGTTCTTGAAGCTACCAACATGAGTTTGACCAAACTGTGGGAGGCAGTGGAAGACCAGAGTGCCTGGCGTGCTCTGGTCCATGGGGTCACAAAGAGTCGGACACGACTAAATGACAACAACAACAACATGGCAGTCACCCTCCATATCTCACTAGTGGTGGCAGTGGTAGACATTTAAATGTGAGTATTCACAATGCAGCATCACTCCTTAGCATTATGGGATTTGTTTTAAAAAAGTAGTTCCCAAATCTACCACTCAGTGTGGGGGTGGGGGAAATGTCAGCACTAGTAGGCCCTGCAGCCGGCACCCCAACAGCTGCTCTTCATCCAAAATGGGAAGAGGGGACCTGCTATTCGCCAGGTGCAGCTGGACTAGATCCCCCATCATTTCTGACCATGCTGCCTGAGACTGATGGGTCTTGTTGTCTAACAATATCTGGAGGGCCACAGGTCATTACTGCTCCTGCCCCCCAGTTGCTAGATGAGAACTCATAATTATAGAAGGGATACCTCCCATTAAGTTAAATGAGGAATTCTCAGTTATTGTGCTTGTATGATCTATTAGCGTAACTGGAGCAAAAAGAGTGATCTGTGTAGGTCAAACCCAGCTGCCAAGAATCTTAGCTGCACACAAGCATGACCGAGGAACAACCAAGGTGGTGTTGGTAGAAGCAGGTGTATTTTCAAAGGTTGTGGTCATTGGGATTGTTCAACTACCAAACCAGTGGTCCCATCAAATGCTCCCCTTGCCTTTTCCCCACATGCATGAATGGCTACAGTCCACTCCTATGTGCACCTGGAAACATTGCTGTCTTTCAGCCCCTCTGATCCCTGGTGGCTCACTCCACACTTATTGGAAACTATTGTGTGTGTGTGTGCATGTTAAGATCATTGTGTTCTGCCTCCCCCTACCGATCTCTGCAACGCCTCCACCACTCATAACAATGAGAATTTTGCTAGCGCTGTGCAGACATTACAGTACAGAGAAATGAAGAATAAAGTTTTTCCATAGAATAAGGACTGTTTGGTTAAATGAGCAAAAAAGTTGTGCCAAACACACACAAAGGGAATTAAATTCCCTGTTGCCTGATATGCGCAGCTAGGAAAACCTTCCAGAAAAACAACAGCCCAGACTCAAAACTATTCCACGCAGTCCCTAAATTTATAATTTAAGGCATCAATCTGGAATGTTATGTCTTTGATGGCTTGTAAAAAAAAGCCAACTGATGTGATTGGCGGCATTTTAAATACATGAGGTCTCAGCATAATTGAATTGTCTTGGTCTTAATTACATTCCATTGGGATTCTCTTTTTTAATCTAATTACTATGCAACTTGAAGAAAGCCTTATTATGAGCATTGATTTGAAATCTCTGATATGTTTAATAACATCAGCATTCCAAAAATAGCTGCGGCAGGGGATGTCTGAGTAAAACTCATTTGTCTGCATTCTTATGATGTCTTTCGGTCAGGTTAACATCAAACTGCTGGCTTACCTTGTCATCCAATTTCCGTGCACTGAAGGAAAGCTCAACATAGTCATCGTTACCAGATAATTCTTCAGCAATCACCTAGGTGAAAAATCACAGATAAGTTTAAATGGAGGAGGGGTGGGGGTGGAATTAAATCTGGAACAGTGCCATTTCCTAATGTGCCTTCATGAAGATTTCACTTATGTAGTAAGCCCTGTGAGGCTGCAGAAATGTGACAAATGTGACAAGGAAGCTCGCCTGATGCCTTTGTTAAATATCTTTTAGGCGCCAGGAAAAAAACGTCCAGCTTCTCCCAGGCCTTTGGTTAATTAAACCATCTATGTCCTCTTAAACTGTGTGTGAGGAGTGGTGGTTTTTGCTTTTGTTACTATGCATTTTTGTGATTTTATATTGTAAACTGCCCTGTGATTCGCGGATGAGGGGCGGTACAGAAATTTTAAAAATGAATGAAATGAGGCACAAATGCCAATATAATTTAAAGCCGGGATATCCCATTTCTGGGCAGCATTGTTAATTCAGTCCTGGGGATCCACTCCACTGTCTCTCAAGACAGACAGATGCCAACCAAACAAGGGCACCACTGCTCACCAGACAATGAGCTGAGAGGATGGGGCAGAAGTCTATTTTGTCCATTCTGACAGAATCACGCTGAATAATAAATCTGTTATCCTAGCAATAAGGGCTTCGTGGTGTGGAGAATACAGACTTACACATAGCTAAGCAATATCATTACAAGTACTATCCCGAGAGGGAGGCAACGTTAAAGTGTGATCCCACTCTCTCACACTCATGTACACAACTTGAAATTTTTTTTAAATAAAAATGTTTCGGTGAAATTGAGACTGATCCCCCTCACCCCTGTGTATAAGGTAAAGGTAAAGGGACCCCTGACCATTAGGTCCAGTCGTGACCGACTCTGGGGTTGCGGCGCTCATCTCACTTTATTGGCCAAGGGAGCTGGTGTACAGCTTCTGGGTCATGTGGCCAACATGACTAAGCCACTTCTGGCGAACCAGAGCAGTGCACGGAAACGCTGTTTACCTTCCCGCCGGAGCGGTACCTATTTATCTACTTGCACTTTGAAGTGCTTTTGAACTGCTAGGTTGGCAGGAGCAGGGACCGAGCAACGGGAGCACACCCCGTCGTGGGGATTCGAACCTCCGACCTTCTGATCGGCAAGTCCTAGGCTCTGTGGTTTAACCCACAGCACCAACCGCGTCCCTCCCATGTGTATAAAGGTAAAGGTACCCCTGCCCGTATGGGCCAGTCGTGTCCGACTCTAGGGTTGTGCGCTCATCTCACTTAACAGGTCGGGAGCCAGCGCTGTCCGAAGACACTTCTGGGTCACGTGGCCAGAGTGACGAAGCTTCTCTGGCGAGCCAGCACCAGCGCAGCACACAGAAATGCCGTTTACCTTCCCGCTATAAAGCGGTACCTATTTATCTACTTGCACTTAAGGGTGCTTTCGAACTGCTAGGTGGGCAGGAGCTGGGACCGAAAGATGGAAGTTCACCCCGCCGCGGGGATTCGAACCGCCGACCATATGATTGGCAAGTCCTAGGCATTGAGGTTTTACCCACAGCGCCACCCGCGTCCCTATCCCCCTGTGTATAGCTGCATATAAAAAAATATGTGTTGTGTTGTAGGGCTGGGCGATAATCAGCTTTTCAACACTGTGATACATCACCAGCCAAACTTAGCAATACATTGCAATGTTGAAAAGCAGAGGAAGGAACAAGCTGCATTGGGCCTCAGCAGGAGCAATGGTGATTTCACCCTGATCCCTTGCAGGACCAGGGCTGATGGAGTTCGTTCCTCCACGTGCCAGGCAGTGGCTGGAGGCTGTCCACTGACAGCACCCAGCACGCTGAGGGAGAAACGAGCTGCACTGGCTCCGGCGCCTCATTTTCCCCTTAGTTTGAGGGCCAGAGCGCGATGGGGCCTTCACCCATGATATGCCACTGAGTGAAGTTGCCATGGCACTCTGGCCCTCAAACCGGTCCTGGGCGATGTATTGATACATCACCCAGGCCTAGTGTGGAGAAAGGGGATCAGGAGAAGTTTTTCTTTCTTTCTCATAATACTACGGAAGATTCAGTGTAGACAAACTGAGTCAATTTTCCACACACTGCAGAGGTAAACTATGGTATCTGCTCCCACAAGAAGGAGTGGTACCTACTGTGACGTTAACATATGAGAGTGCTGGAGGTGAAATAGTTAAACAACTTACCCAATCAGAACCCAAGGGGGTGGAGTCAGAGAGACTATAAAACCAGCTCTGGGAGGGGCAAAGAGGGGAGTTCGTTGGGAGTTGGGTGGTTGGTTGGAGTGGGAGTGAACTGGGATAGAGTCTATGGGTAGGTTGAGTTAGTGTAGCGAAATAAGCTGAGTCAGGAAGAGTTAGGAGCTAGGAAGACAAGTAAATATCTGAGAGGTGGTTTAGTGAGTGAGAGCAGGTGGCGGAAGTTATAGGTCTGGATAGGCAGCCCATGATTGTAATTGACCGATACCGTTTATGAAACCACACGCTTGTTAAACTGCAATAAATAAACAGAAGTGAATGTTCCAATGTAACCCTGACTGGACTCGGTATTGTACCAGGTAGGGCCTGGGTGGTGGCAGCGAGAAATAAAGTGGTGGCACAGGGCTCAATAGACGGTGAAACGTCTGGGGACCCTGTGTGATCGCCACACCTATCAAATTGGATGGCTTTTAAAAGGATTAGACAAATTCATGGAGGGCTAGGCTGTCAGCTATCACTAGCCACAATGGCCATGGTCTGCCTCTACCACCAGAAGCAGAATACCTCAGAATAATTTTGGGGAGAGTGATCCTGCGCACATGTCCTGCTCATTGTTTTGCCATCAATATCTGGTTGGGTGCTGTGACAACATGATGCTGGACTAGATGGGCCTTCGGCTTGAGTAAGCAAACACTGGCAACTTCTACTCCCATTTCCATATTTGCTGAAATTCTCTCACACCCCCAAGTGTTTCTGTTTACTTATTAGTTTTAGACAAGTCACTGAACATTTGACTGCTCCTTATAATCTAGACAAAATTACTCTTCCAGGCTCACTGACCGGATGATTCACGCTGATCTCATTTGTTTGATGGGTTTCAGGTCCATGAGAGACATTTAACTAGGTTACAAATACTGTCAATATAAATTTTAAACCCCATTAAAATTTCCCTGAGTTTTTAACATTGCGTTTTGTGGCCACATGCCCATATTATAATGCTGATTAGATAATTCCTCAAATAATGGGAAACTAAAGAAAATACCTTGGGTTATATCTGGACTTGGGTTGCAGCGTTACCTATGTATACACAGAAGTCCTATTGAATTCTAGGGTCTTAGAGTTAGGATTGAAATCTAAGTTGTTTATACTTTGTTCCTATTGAAATTGGTGCGGATTAAGTTCTTATTGATCTGTCCCACTGATTTCACTGAGACTTAGTGCAATTAAATTTCTGTTGCAACACACTAAAACTGCTAACCCTTTGCAAGTTGGTACATGAAGATTACATTAAAAAGTGCTCATCCATGAGTCTGTTTTTCCCCTGTTTCCCTGTTTTCATTCTGTGATTTTTTTAAAAACCCCACCACAAAACTGTATTTAATTTTTGCATTTGTATTTAAATACATTTTTAAACAATCTGGGTTATAGTCAATGTGAGGAATATTGCATCTTTTTTATTTATAAAAAATATCCTGAGGCAAAAGAAAAGCTTATTCAGATGGACCTACCGTTATGGAAGATTTTCCTGCCGTGTTGCCATGTTTCAATAAAGATTTTGAGAGTTTTCTCTGTGAAACAATCTGCAGGAAATGATAAGAGAGGGTGTTAGAAAATGTATCTAGGTTTGTGATGTAATTTCCCTCTAAGAAATGTATGCACATGTCTCACCAAATAATTCACTAAAACAGAGATAAAGTAATTCCACAGCGCAGGAGATCGCAATCTGGTTTTAAAGATGAAGGATTAGTGAACGATCTCAAAATAGTTCTTGCACAGAAACTTAGAAGAAACCTAGAATCAAGGTTGCAATTCTGAACACACTGGTTAGGGAGGAAGCTTCAACTAGTACAGTGGAACTTACTTCTGGGCAAAAAAAATCCAACATGCATATAGGATTGTTGCCACCTCTGTGACAAATGGGTTTTTCAGTTGTGTCCCCATTTGCGGACTGTGTTTACCAGAGAAGCAATGATTAGCACCTTCCTTCATAGACAGTTTTTTTTTTACTTGTCAGGCTAAGACATTTGAATTAACTCAGGCTTTGGGTGCTGAAGTTAGCCATTACTCTTTTGCTCATCTTTTTGTGGGGTGGGGTAGGACTTACAATTTTTACTGTATGGTTGGATGAGCATTTGGGGAATTTTATATTGCATGCTGTTTTTAATTTGGTTTTATTTGTTTGCATTCCCTGGTAAGTCATTCTGAGGCTTTTTTAACAAAGCAGCAAGCTGAGGTAAACCAACATCATTTCCCATGTTCCTGCAGTGCCTTGGTGGGCACATACTTAACTTGTGTCTGTTGGGGGGGAGGGAGCAGGTATAGATATCATCATCATCATCATCATCATCATCATCACCATCATCGTAAAAACAATAACTTTTCAAGTGAAATGGATATCATTTCTAGAAGCTGAAGAAAAGGTGAGCAACCACTTACAGTGGTACCTCGGGTTACATACGTTTCAGGTTACATACGCTTCAGGTTGCAGCCTCCGCTAACCCAGAAATAGTGCTTCAGGTTAAGAACTTTGCTTCAGGATGAGAACAGAAATCGTGCTCCAGCAGCGCAGCAGCAGCAGGAGGCCCCATTAGCTAAAGTGGTGCTTCAGGTTAAGAACAGTTTCAGGTTAAGTACGGACCTCCGGAACGAATTAAGTACTTAACCCGAGGTACCACTGTATTTACAACCTCAGAACTTTTTTTGTCTGAGAGTGTGGGCTCATGGTGAGAGGGCAAAAGACTTTCTGAAACTGCTCCTGTTTTTGTTCTAAATGGCTTTTCTTTGTTATCTATGTCATTTTAAATTGTGATTGATATTATTGATGTATTCTTAGTTTTAGATTTCATTATTTATGTGGAAATTGTTTTCCATTTGATTGTGTACATTTTGATGTGTTTTATTTATTGTGTATGACTTTTGTGATGTTGGTAATTATGTAAATCTTGTTATGTTGTAAGCCGCCTTGAGCATTGTTTTAACTGTGGAAAGGCGGCATCCAAATAAAATGATGATGATGATGATGCACCCTACTCACCTTTTCAGTCATCACCTCCACCTGTTTCATAGTCTGGGCAGCACCAGTGATAATCATCCTGGTGGTCCCCATTTTCCCCTCACAGGGCATTGCCCTCACTCCGATTTGTCAACTCATGGCATCACCATGAAGCCAAGTGAGAGTGAGGGCAATGCCTCAGAACATCCCAAACAGAACAGCACAAATGAACCCTTGCATCTGGAACTAGGGAGAATGGCTTGCTGCTGACAGACATAACCTGGCACCAACGCCTCTTGTTTGGGAAACCAATCAGTGGGAGATAATACATTTTGGTCATGCATCTCCCTGAAGCTACTTCTGCCTTAAGCCACAGCCTCCGAAGCATCAAATAAAGCAGATATTGCTGCTTTTTTGATTCAGTGTCTGCCTGCATGGCTGGAAGATTGAGGTACCCTGTCAATCTGCAAGCTGTTACAATTATCTGTCATATGCTCACTTAACTTCCTGGTGGGGGGGGGGGGAGAGAAACATGATTGGCACCTATTTTCTTCTCTGGCAACTGTGCAATAAATCAAAATGTGCCACAGCTTCAATGGTGGAAGGAAGAACACTATGAAAAAGGAGGGCTGAAAAGCAAAGCTTCATTTATGAGAAGCAAATATCAAATGCAAGACCAACTAAAATGTTTGGGCTAGCTTTAAAAAAAGAGCTCTGTCTCTTGCATTTGAGTACCCATTTTGTCTGAGCTACATTTTCATGCTTCTTTTTTAAAAAATAGACAAATGGCATGCAAAATGTTTTGCAAAAATATTATGTGCATAATGCATGTAAGAGTCTAGCCCCAACGTGATACTAAGTTTCTGCAGCATCATTTTAATGTGTAAGTATTTTTATACAGTGATATGCTCTGTTGTATCTTTCTGCATACTTTCAAAAACCCGGAGCATATATGCAAGCAATAATACACATAACAGTGTATATAATATGTGAGAACGGGTCATATTGTTAATTGAAGTGGTAAAAAATAATAATACTTCTTGTTGAAATCAAGGAACAAGACGTGAATTAGAAAAGCATTGTGTGGATTGGCTTGACATTGACATTTTCAGAAAATTCTGTCCCTGATAATGATTCCCCACCTCCACCTTGACCAGCACATTTATATCTTCACAACAACTTTGTGAGGGGGTTGTGCTGGGAGATAATAATAGTAATAATAACAATAATAATACCTTTATTGTCAATGTACAACCTGTGTATAATGAAATTAACCGAGCCTCCCTCCCCCCGACACAAAAACTCAATCTCATTGCACTCTGTGTGCTTGTCGCACAACACACCAACCCCGAAAGTCAGTTGCACTATATTATTTTCTGTTCAGCAGCCTAACAGCCCACGGATAGAAACTGTTTTATCCCACCTTTGTCGCTAGTATTAAGTAGTGGGTTGACAAAGCAGACGACACAAGAGATTCCTCCAAGTAGTTCTTTATAAGTAAGCTGGAACTGAAGTGAACTGAACTGAACAGCTCAGCCGGCCTGCTTTTATAGGCAGCCGGCTGTCAACATTGTAGCAACAACAACCCAGGGTTTCCTGCCTAATTTAACTGATGTGGACCTGAGTGAAAACTATATACAAAATACCCCTGGTGGCCAGGGTGAGCACTTCAATACATAACAAGCCTGTTGGTACGCCTGGTTATAATTCTATATCTCCTGCCTGAGGGTAGAAGATTAACCCTGGCTCATTCAGCTTCTTGGTTAATGGGGGGGGGGGGGCTGTCAGCAGTGATTTCACTATCCAATTCTATGACCAACGTTCTGCTTAACAGCATCATATAACCTCCCACCTCTCATTGAGAGCCATTATTCATAGCAGAGTGTTGCCCTGGAGAATAAGGTAAAGGGACCCCTGACCATTAGGTCCAGTCGTGGCCGACTCTGGGGTTGCGGTGCTCATCCCGCTTCATTGGCCGAGGAAGCCGGTGTACAGCTTCTGGGTCATGTGGCCAGCATGACTAAGCCGCTTCTGGCGAACCAGAGCAGCGCACGGAAACAATGTTTACCTTCCCGCCGGAGCGGTACCTATTTATCTACTTGCACTTTGATGTGCTTTCGAACTGCTAGGTGGGCAGGAGCAGGGACTGAACAATGGGAGCTCACCCCGTCGCGGGGATTCGAACCGCCGACCTTCTGATTGGCAAGGCCTAGGCTCTGTGGTTTAACCCACAGCGCCACCTGCGTTCCTTGCCCTGGAGAGAGAGAGGTTCAAAAACTCACCCAGCTGTGAAGCTCACTTTAGGACTTATGGTAGGTTGAGAGATTGTGACTGGCCCTAACTTACTTTGCAGGATTGATGTAAGGATAAAATTTAGCGGAGGCCATGTTCACCACTCTGAGCTCCTTTGAGGAAGGAGCAAGATAGAATGCAGTCCATAAACAGGTACAAGATGGGATTCATTACAAACCTTCCAGTAAGAAACCCTGAGAGATTTCTAATGAAGTGTCAAACATTGAGATCTTTGCTCATGCAGTAGCTACATTTTCTTAAATAGCGTGGTTGGAATTATTTTGATGCTTCCGTCACTCACTCGCTCATTTAAAGGAGTGCAGTTCTCGAAGAGTAATTTTGCCACAGCAAATATTTATCACACAGAAATGCGGCTTTTTTGTTCTCTCAGCCACAAGCTGTCAAACAAACGAATAGTAAAATGGATCAATTTGGCAGTTAAATGCCTTCATCATTGCCTTCGACAGTAATGAAAAATTAGGCAATGCAGGGCATCAATTATATAATTGAGAGGAAATCAATTTTTACTGGCATTAAACTGCCCTTTGAATATGCATGCCTCTTAACTAGTCACCTTTTGGAAACTGCCATCAATTATAAATCATGTTTATTGCTTATTTATAGGCATAAAAATCCCCTACCAAGAAAGATCATAAAGACTGCTGGCTTCTAAGCAAGCAAGTTGCAACCAAGCAGAAAACAGATATTAGAAGCTGCTGAAATATCAAAAATGCAAACAAACAAATATCAGTAGTTCAGGGGTCAAGTTTCAAGGAAGATCTCCGATATGACTAAATGAGCACCCTTTGACTGTTAAGTTTGACCTCTTTTGTCTGCATTTTGCAGGCAAAAACTGGCTTTCAGTGGGTCAAAATTCATCTGTCAGACTTATAATACAGTTTTCAGTCTGTACTTTGCTCATATTCATTAAGATAATGGAAAACTTCCCAGGCTCAATGTCAGATAACGGTGCACTTGGGCCCATGCCTGCAAGGGGGTCCAGACTTTGATTTATTTTTATTTTTATTTTTAAGTAAGCCTATATCCTTCTGAGAAGGAAGGTAAATTGATGCAAAATGTGCAGCTTACTGATTTCTGTGAGATGAACCAGCCTGGCTGGTCCCACCTTTCAGTGCTTTTAGCCAAGCTGTGAAGTCAAAGTTGTGATTGATAAGTGAGATCTTTGGACAACCAGTGACAGGAATTACTGGAGTCCAAAAGAGCTGCAGTTTCTCCCTCCCCTTTAGTGCAACTTCTTCTTCTTCTTCTTCTTACTATTATTATTATTACTATTGCTATTATTATTACTTTATTATTATTATTTTAATGAGCATGAAAGAGGAGAGCGCAAAATATGGTCTGAAGCTCAACATCAAAAAAACTAAGATCATGGCCACTGGTCCCATCACCTCCTGAGAAATAGAAGGGGAAGAAATGGAGGCAGTGAGAGATTTTACTTTCTTGGGTTCCGTGATCACTGCAGATGGTGACAGCAGCCGCGAAATTAAAAGACGCCTGCTTCTTGGGAGACAATGACAAATCTAGACAGCATCTTAAAAAGTAGAGACATCACCTTGCCAACAAAGGTCTGTATTAAAGCACTGGGTTAAGGTGATGGAGGCGTGGGCTCTGGTGCAATTTCCAAAATAGCTACCTTTTGCAGGGATGGGGTACGTTTGTAAGCTACACAGACAGTAACCAGACCGTTGGGAGGAGATGCCTTTGTGTTAAAACAGAATTATAATAACAGCAACGATAAAAAATGCCATCAAATTCAAACCTTCATTTCATCCAGTTCCTACATGGAGAAAGCACAACGAACGAGTTTTGCCAGTAGTTATAGATTTACCCAGAAAGTAATAAGCAGGAAAGCCATGGTTCCTACCTGCCCAAGAGTACATTCCATGCCACCAAGGAAGTCTGCATCTTTAAGCCCATTGTGGTTGCTGCTGATGTCATGGACTTCAAATCGCAGCCGTTGAACCTCTTCAAAATAGAAGTCCACTGTGAAAAGCTTTGAGAAGATGGGATTTATGCAAGTTCGGATCACTTCCGTCCTGTCGACCTGCCAATCAAAAGACAGTTTACATGTGTGGGGGGTTTTTTTATTCAAATGGAGGAAAAATGACATGTAAAAATATCTTCCACCAAGTGCAATAAGGGGTGTAAATTATGGCTGTTTAGCACAACTACTGCTGAAAAACACTTTCTTTAAAACAAAAGACTATCAGGACATGGGCCATTTTTGATGATGGTGGTGATGATGATATATATTACATTTCTGGGCCTCGCTAAAATAGGTTTGGTGAAGTTTTAAACCAGCCTTCGCCAATGTGGTACCCTCAGCAGGTTTCATATTACAACTCCCATCAACTGCAATCCAAAGTATCTGGGAGGTTCAAGGTTGCTGAAGCCTAGCTTAAAGGTTCATATTTTTCAGAAAAACAAATAAAGTCATTGGGGTGTTCACATGCTACATTCAGTGAGTGTACATTCTGTGTATCTGCATACCCAACAGCTGTACACTTGTTCAGTTATTCACATGTAATGTGCAGCAAGTGTACAGTCTGTGCACCTGTGCACACAATAGTTGAGTTCTACACAACTGTGAACAAGCACACCCTCTTTCACACAAGCACTGGCACGTGTACAGACAGCTTGTCCCTGTGTCCAGCGTAATGTGTGAACACACACCTATTAGTGGAAATAAAACAGCATACAGATGGATAGAATTTCTTCATTAATAGACAGCAAACGAGATGAGCTTAGGCAAAATTTTATCATCTGAGCATTTGGGATACATAAAAGATGCCGGATTGATCGCTGATTTGCACATGCAAATCAGATGTTTCATTCCTTGCCAACCTGAAGATGAACATGTGAACAGTGAAAGGCTTTATGATGTAAATTCAGCAAAGGTTAGTCAGAATGAGCAATTCCCATAGAAAGCGATGGCATGGGACTCAGCTGAAACAAAAACAAGACCCAACAATTTGCAAATGGGCTCAAGGTGGGACTAGATGTGATGAAGAACATGGGATGGCTGCCAAAAATGGCAGCCTCATTTTCAGTTCTTCATCTTCTCCTCTGTAGTACAGTATGTAGTAATGGGAGCATGTGACATGATGTCGCAAGTAGGACTTTCTCCTGCCTCCCACCGCATTACACATCATCATCTGCTTCTGGGAGGGAAAAGCAAATTACTCTAGATGCCAGAACAAAGAGGGAAGTAGTCAGGGAAGCTCAGGAGAGAGAATCCTTCTCTGCCCCCATACACCCCAGCTGCCTCAGGGCATCTGTCTCCCAGCTCCACCCAGTATGACAGCCGAGACCCTGCCTGCCTGCGCATTCTCTCACCAGAGCGGTGCATGCTCTGCTTATCTCCTGCTTGGACTACTGCAATGCACTTCTGTGTGGGGCCACCTTTGAAGGTGACTCGGAAATGACAACTAATCCAGAATGCGGCAGCCAGAATGGTGACCAGGAGCAGCCGCTGAGACCATATAACATCCACATTGGCTCCCACTATGTGTCAAACAGATGGATAACTACATGCCTTTTGGAGGATATATGAAGTACAGGGAAGTTTCTAGTGGTTGAGGTTTTGTTGTGTTTAAATATGTCTTTGGGAGATGCTCAAAGTGGGTCAACCAGTCAGA
This sequence comes from Podarcis tiliguerta, assembly GCF_965153285.1. Classification (NCBI taxonomy): domain Eukaryota; kingdom Metazoa; phylum Chordata; class Lepidosauria; order Squamata; family Lacertidae; genus Podarcis; species Podarcis tiliguerta. The sequence continues at coordinate 14,150,905 of NC_139545.1, read as the reverse complement.
TGGGTGGCAAATAAATAATAAAATTATTATTATTCTGAGAAGACTAAAGCTGAATTTCTTTGAACTGGAACTTAACTTATATTATAATTTTTATTGTTAATGTCTGTAATGTCGCTTGTATTGTCTGTTTTATTATTCAATCAAACAAAACAATATAACAAACCATAGTTAAGCAAGCCATGGTTTATAAACCAACAACAAAAAAAGAAAAAGAAGAAGGACATTCTTGTTGAGTGTTTCTGGTGTCACGGTCCTGTTCCTCATCAACGTCTCATTCCACCCTTAGTCGTGACCTGCTGGATTCTGCCTACTGTGCTTGAGGAAGGAAGATCAGAGAGCTCTCACTCTGCGAATCACGTCTGCAAATGCTGTGAAGGTGGAATCAAATCATAACAGCTCTTCATGGTCTGAGTCCTTTCAAGAAAGCACCACTCAAACCCAACAACAGTAGCTTTTCACAAGCTTTAGATTTTGACCGAAGAATTGATTGAAGGTCGAAGCAGAAATATGGTCTTAGCAGACTTTAGGCTTTCATGACTGACAGCACAATCCTATGTTTGTCTACTCAGAAGTAAGTTGCACTATATTCAATCCATCTCATTTCCTAGCAAGTGTCCACTGCCATATAAAAACTTAAAGAACTTGTGACCAGGATACAACATATCACCTATCCCTATATTGACCCAGTCTGCCACTAACATCATTGGGAGATGCTCTGTCACCTTGTAATATTATGGAAATGGTCCTTCTCTGTAGCGTCACGAAGACCCTGGAATACCACCACTCATGCCATTTTGAATGTGGCATGTTTCAGACACCTTTTAGAAGTGTATTTCTTTGTTCTTTGATCATTAATTATTTCCAGATTGTGCTACTCAGTAATGAGAGCCAGTATTTTACTATATTTTGAAACTATGTATCTTAGATGACATGCACATTCCTGAAATGTTCCATTTTGTTTTGTTTTGAGAATCTGAACCATTTTTAGATCTTAAAAAATGTTTTAATATAGACAAATATAAATATAAATATAAAATTTTAGCTTTGCAGATTTGTGATTGTATACTCTCTTGTATGCTTCTTGGAGATTATTTCTGTGAAGCAAGACACACATATTTGAAAGAAATTATGTGCATTAAAAATCATTAAATGTCCATTCCTAAATATTGATTAAATCTGAGAACCCTAAGAGAGAAAACCCTGAATGTGGCTGTGGAGAGCAGTGCTATTTTTAGGACTAATGGAAATTAACAAGATGAAACTTTCCAGGCAGCAATAACTTATATGAGATTCCAACAGAAGCACAAAGTAATTTACACTTCACTTGGTAGCTCATGAGTAAGTTTGGCTTTTTATTATTAACTCTGCTTTCACACCACTTCATCTCCATTCCACAAATGGTCAGAAAGGTCACCAGGCTTTAGAGCTATTGCTTTCACATTGACTGACGTCTGAGAATAGTGATGAGTAGCTCATGTGAAGCTCTTTTTTCCAGTATAGTGTTGGAATGTCCCAGGATTCGGGCACTAACCTAATTTTTTCAAATCCCCGCTATGCTCCAGGCATGAGTTATTTAGGCTGCAATCCTAGACCTCTGCCTTGTAAATAAGCCCACATGACTTTTCATGCATGACAAACTACACCTGCTGAAACGGCGGTGAGCTTCGCATGACGCGAGCACAGCAGCGGAGTCAATCTGGCACTTCCATTGCTGTGTTTGCTCAGCGCCAGCTTCTGCCACCTTGCCCTCCTCCTCTCGGTAAACACAGCAACACAGCAGATGGGAGACCAGTTGCCCTGTAGCTCTCTCCATGCAGCCACCCATCCCCAATGATGGATGCCTGTGATGGGATGAAGAGCTGCTTGTGTGTAAATTGCAATCCCTCAGAGTTTGAACAGCTTCTCAAACCTCTGCCTGTGACGGAGCCCCTCCAGCATGGCTGCGTCAGTCGCTAGCAGAATCCGAAAGTGGCTGCTTTCGGAAACGTTTCCAACATAAAAGCTCCTTAACGGAAACACGTCTTCTGGACTCTCTGCGTGACAGTTTCCGCCGAGGAACGGGTGTTCCTATAGGAGGTCCTGAGACTTCCCCACTGTTTTCACTGGAAGCATCTCTGAGCCATTCCTCCGACTCTCCTTCCCTTGACGTTCCTGTTCGCCCCCTACTGGTTCCCTCTTCAGGTGTCAAGTCTCTCTCTACCTCAGAGAGCCTTGGCACCTCCTGTCCTGCCGATGGCAGTTCCCTGACATCCACCTCCCCTCCAGGGCCCCCTTCACCCCCTCCCGTCTCCTCCCCTACGGGTTGTGAGGAGGTAAAACCCCGGAAAGAACCTTCCTCATCGTCTGAAGTTTCGAACACCTTTCTCCACTCGTTGTGGTTCCTAGTCTCTCGGTACTCCTCGTCATCTGAGTCCGTTCCTTCTTCCAACTCCGACTCCGCGAATCCTTCCAGTTCCTCTTCCTCGTCTGTGGTGCCGAAATACTCCCTTCTAAACCTTGCTACCGGCTGTGGTTTCCGCGGGAATCTTTGGTGGAACGTTTCTGTTAAAACCTCGTCATTGACCTCCTCTGCAGTCACCCAGGTGTTTTCTGACTCCGGTTCCCCTTCCCACGCCACTAAATACTCCACCTGATTGCCCTTCCACCTGGAATCGAGGATTTCCGCTACATGGTTACTGCTTTCCCTCTCTTCCAAGACCGGTCCCCTGGTGTGCTCCTCTTCACCTCCCCCCTTGTACGGTGACAGTAATGACCTGTGGAACACTGGATGCAATTTCATGTGGTTGGGTAACCGGAGTTTGAAAGCCACTGGGTTGACCTGCTGAATGACCTCAAAGGGTCCCAATCTCTTGGGTCTTAATTTCTTACAACCCCCTTTGAACGGCAACCCTTGGGTGGACAACCACACCTGATCCCCCACCCTTATGGTTTCACCTTCCCTCCTGTTCTTGTCTGCCTGCTTCTTATATTGAGCCTTGGCCCTTTCTAAGTTGAGCTGAAGCTGACGATGGATCGCTTCCATCTCTTCTACAAAATGTTCGGCCGCTGGGACGCTCCATCTCTCGCCCCCCTCCCCCGGGAATGCCCTGGGGTGACACCCGTAATTGGCCAAAAAGGGGCTCATCCCTGTGGACACATGCTCCGCATTGTTGTAGGCAAATTCTGCCAGCGCCAGCTTTTCGACCCAATCATTCCCTCTGTCATTGACATAGCACCTCAGATATTGTTGGAGGATGCCATTTGCTCTTTCCGCCTGCCCGTTGGTTTCAGGATGCCGGGCCGTCGAAAAATTGACTTCCACGTGCAGCAAGCTCATGAGCTTCCTCCAGAACCTGGAAGTAAATTGTTTCCCGCGGTCCGAGACAACCCTCAAGGGGGCGCCATGCAGCCGGAAGACGTGTTCTACAAACAACTTCGCTGTTTCTTCCGCTGTGACTGCATGTGAACATGCTACAAAGTGGCACATCTTAGTTAACAGGTCCACTACTACCATGATGGCCGTCTTCCCTTTGGATTTGGGCAGATCCGTCATAAAATCTATTGATACCGCCTCCCAAGGCCGTTCTGGCGTGGGTAGTGGTTCCAATAACCCTGCCGGCGCCCTTCTTTCCCCCTTGGCCCTCTGGCATTGGTCACACCCTCTTACATACTCCTTTACATCTTCCCTCACCTTGGGCCACCAAAACTCCCTGGTGACCATCCACATGGTCTTGTGTTGTCCAAAATGTCCCGCCGTGGGACTATCATGCAACTGCTTGAGCACCCTCCCTCTCAATTCACCTTCTGGTATATACAGTGCCCCTTTGTAATACAATGCCCCATTTCTTTCTTCAAAACCCTCCGGGCTCTCACCCTCTCCCCTGAGGCCTCTGAGCTTATTTTGGGCATATTCGTCAGTTTCCGTTTCTTCTACCAGCTCTCGTCTCCCCACCAGCGCCGCCCCACACACCCAGCGGTCCTCAGGAATGACATGTCTTTCTTCGCTTGCCCCCTCCCCTTCCAAGTACTCTGGTTTGCGTGAGAGAGCGTCCGCCCTGACGTTCTCTGGGCCTGGTACATAACAAATCTCAAAGTGGAATTTGGAAAATTCCTGTGCCCATCTCACTTGCCGTTGGTTGAGTACTCGAGCTGTTCTCCAATACTCCAAATTCTTGTGGTCGGTGCACACTTGCACCTTGTGTTGTGCCCCAATCAATAAATGTCTCCACCTCCGGAACGCTTCGTGAATGGCAAGTAGTTCCCTGTCATACACCGTGTAGTTCCGCTCGGACTTATTCAGCTTCCTCGAGAAAAAGGCACCCGGTCTCCACTCCGACGTATTTCTTCCCGGCTGAAGAAGCGCAGCCCCCACCGCTCTGTCTGACGCGTCTGTCTCCACCCTCATGGGCTTCTGTAGGTCCACATGCAGAAGTTGTTCTTCCGAAGCGAAAGCCCTTTTCAGTTCTTCAAAAGCTCTCTCCGCCTCCGCCGTCCAAACAAATTTCTTCTTGCTACTGAGGCAGTCGGTGATGGGCGCCGTCAAGTGTGCAAAATTCTTGATGAACTTCCGATAAAAGTTCCCAAACCCCAGGAATCTTTGCACATCCTTCTTGGTTTTCGGTGTCTTCCATTCCAGCACCGCCTGGACCTTGCCTGGATCCATGGCCAATCCTTGGTCTGACAGGCGGTACCCCAGGAATTCCACCTCCTTGGCATGAAACTGGCACTTCTCCAGTTTCACCCACAGCTGATTGGCTTGCAGCCGGCCCAACACTTCTCTCACGTCCCTCACATGCTGCTCTTCATTTTCCGAATACACCAACACGTCATCCAAAAAGGCCACACAATTCTTGTAGAGCAACGGCCCCAGGACGTGGTTGATGAAAGCTTGAAAACATGCGGAGCCGGCTTGGAGACCGAAGGGCATTACGAGGTATTCAAATGCTCCCAAAGGGGTGAACATGGTGGTCTTCCATTCATCCCCCTTCCTTATTCGTATCAGATTATACGCCCCCCGCAGGTCCAGTTTTGTAAAAATCTTCCCCTTCCTCACCCTGGTCAGAATGTCATCAATTCGGGGCATAGGAAAGGCCAGGGGTTCCGACACGGCGTTTAGGGCCCTGAAATCCACTACAAGTCTCGGCTTATCTGTGTTTTTTTTGTCCACAAAAAACACTGGGCTGCCCCCCACCGCTCGGGACTCTCTGATGAAACCCCTCTTCAGGTTTTTGTCAATGAACTCCCTCAGCTCCTGCATCTCCCTGTCTGACATGGCGTACAGCTTGCCCACTGGGAGTTGAGCCCCCGGGAGTAGGTTGATTTGACAGTCAAAGGGTCTATGCGGCGGCAGTTTGTCCGCTTCTCTTTCGCTGAATACGTTGCTCAGATCTGCATATTGCGGAGGCACCTCCCCTTGCTTCATTACCTCCATCCCAGCTAAGGTGATCTTGGCTCCCCCTGGATCCTTCCCCTGCTTGCAGTGTTCCAGGCAATGCGCCGACCCAAAGGAGACCACCCTCTGGTGCCATCCCACTAGAGGATCGTGAAGTGCCAGCCAGCTCATCCCCAAAATAATGGGAGCTCCTCCCAATGTGGCCACATTAAACGCTATCCTCTCGGTGTGTCTTGCCACCCTCATTATCATGGGAACTGTCTGTTGGTTCACTTCTCCTCCCAACAGCTCTCTGCCGTCAATCGTGGTTACCTGCAGGGGTTTACTTAAGGGGAGGGTTTGTATCTGGTGCTCAGCTGCGAACTCCTTACTCATGAAATTACAGGAGCTGCCTGAATCCAGCAGGGCCTTGATCTGTAGGGGGTGTCCATTTGGCAGCTCTAGCAACACCTCTATCACTAGAGCAGGCCTGGGAGGTTCTGGTGCGGGCACTCTCACTGCTTTTGAGCCTGGCTGCTGTGCCCCGACGGCAGCCAGGCGTTGGCTTTTACTTGCTCTGTGCTTTCCTCCACCTCTCCCCCAACAGCTCCTGCCATGCCTTGCCATTCCTTTCTCCGTGGACAGACTCTGGCAAAGTGTCCTGGCTGTTGGCAGAGATAGCATTTTTTCCCGCCCTTTCCCTCTTTCTTCCGCCCTTCACCGATGTTTGAAACTGTGCGCGCACGCGCTGTTCCCACTTCCATCGGCTCTGCCGGCGGGAAAGGCTGCTCTGGAATGTCTGGAATGCGGAGCTCCCTCCAACGTTCTCCTTTCCCCTCCCGCTTCTCCAAAGCCCTCGCTTCCTGGCGCGCTCCAATGGCTAGCGCGGCTTTAGTCAGCTGGTCCATAGACTCTGCTCTGGGGTTCCGGGAAAGTTCATCTTTCAAGGACGAAGACAGACCCTCTTCGAAAAGCATTTGAATGGGCTCAGAAGCCAAGTCCCACCCCAATCGATGAATCAACATAGTGAACTCAGTCCAGTACTCACGGACAGTCCGGTTTCCCTGTTTGCAAGCCATTAACTGCCTTCGCACCCCTCCCTGCTCAATGTCACTGGAAAACATCAGGTCCATGGCACGAAAAAACTTCATCGCGTCCTTTAGGATCTCATTATTTGCTGCCATCAAGGGTCTAACCCAGTCCTTCGCCCCTGATTCGAGGTGGCTAATTACAAAAGCCACTCGCGATTCCTCATCAGGGAAGTCATCGAATTGCAGATTGAGAGCATATTGCATCTCTGTCCTAAAGGCATGGTAGTTCCTGGGGTCCCCCCCAAATTTCTGCACCAATCCTGGCATCTTTCTGTTGAGTGGGGTGGCTTTCTCCCTCCCCCTCTCTGCATCCTGAGCCCTCCTTTCTTCCAGCCTCGCCGTCTGCAAGGCAAGCTGGATTTCCAACGTCCTATACCTTTCCTCCAGGCTTGGACCTCCTCCAGCTGCCCCTCCGGTTCCTGCTGGTTCGCTCATGATGCCTCTCCCTGGCACAAGCTAGCTGTCGATGACTTTCGGATTGCTGTGATGGGATGAAGAGCTGCTTGTGTGTAAATTGCAATCCCTCAGAGTTTGAACAGCTTCTCAAACCTCTGCCTGTGACGGAGCCCCTCCAGCATGGCTGCGTCAGTCGCTAGCAGAATCCGAAAGTGGCTGCTTTCGGAAACGTTTCCAACATAAAAGCTCCTTAACGGAAACACGTCTTCTGGACTCTCTGCGTGACAGTTTCCGCCGAGGAACGGGTGTTCCTATAGGAGGTCCTGAGACTTCCCCACTGTTTTCACTGGAAGCATCTCTGAGCCATTCCTCCGACTCTCCTTCCCTTGACGTTCCTGTTCGCCCCCTACTGGTTCCCTCTTCAGGTGTCAAGTCTCTCTCTACCTCAGAGAGCCTTGGCACCTCCTGTCCTGCCGATGGCAGTTCCCTGACAATGCCCTTTCATGACACCCCAATTCAGCTGCCTCTCTCTGCTTAATAGTAGAGCTGGCCCTGTGTTGCTGTTGTTAAAATTTCTGTATCACCTTTCATCCAGGTTCACAACAGAAAATGAGAATACAGTGGTACCTCGGGTTAAGTACTTAATTCGTTCCGGAGGTCCGTTCTTAACCTGAAACTGTTCTTAACCTGAAGCACCACTTTAGCTAATGGGGCCTCCTGCTGCCGCCGCGCCTCCGGAGCACGATTTCTGTTCTCATCCTGAAGCAAAGTTCTTAACCTGAAGCACTATTTCTGGGTTAGCGGAGTCTGTAACCTGAAGTGTATGTAACCTGAAGCGTATGTAACCCGAGATACCACTGTACAAAAAACAAAACAAAAACAAAAACAAAGCACCCCCCCCCCACACACACACTTAAATTTGGGATATTATCATCTATTTTATTCTCAGGCTACCACATCACTACTTTGCTTCATATATATTTGTTCTTACAGAACAAGATACTACTACAGCATTTCAGAAATAGCCGCGCATAATTTCTAGAGCTTTCTCTTACACACACACACACACACACCCCTCTGCAGTCCGATCATTTTTCTTCTGCTGAGAAGGCCTTTACATTCTCTGAGCTACTGCTTTAACTAATCATTAGGTACTTGATATTCTTGAGTGAGGTGCCTTTCAAGTGCATTCAAATGCACTTCTTCAGAGAGGTCCAGAATTTTGAGGCTGATCCAGCTGCTGTAAGAAGTGTGACTCTCCATTAAAATATGAAATGAACAGAAGACTTTTTTTTAGGTCATTCAGTTTGACTGGGAAGGAAATACATGAAGTAGAATACATAAGCTATTTGAATTCTATGCTTCACTTTCCCCATAATTCAGTTAATGTACTACTCTTCTTTTAGTTTTGATGATATGCCAATACCCTGCCCACACTAGTTCTGTCTGTCTATATATTTATCTATCTGCACACACACACACACACACACACACACGTATTATGAAAAGCTGTTCATTATACATTTCAACAAGACTGCACTAGTTTTTCAGTTTACCAGCACACCCATGAAGAAGACTCATGACTCAAGTTACTACAGTGGTACCTCAGGTTAAGTACTTAATTCATTCCGGAGGTCCGCACTTAACCTGAAACTGTTCTTAACCTGAAGCACCACTTTATCTAATGGGGCCTCCTGCTGCTGCCGCACCATCGGAGCACGATTTCTGTTCTCAGCCTGAAGCAAAGTTCTTAACCGGAGGTAATATTTCAGGTAATATTTCTGGGTTAGCGGAGTCTGTAACCTGAAGCGTATGTAACCTGAAGCGTATATAACCCGAGGTACCACTGTATTATTATTATTATTATTATTATTATTATTATTTTGACCAAACAGTGGGAGGCAGTGGAAGACAGGAGTGCCTGGTGTGCTCTGGTCCATGGGGTCATGAAGAGTCGGACACGACTAAACAACAACAAAAATTATTATTATTATTAGAATTTATATACCGCCCTATACCTGGAGGTCTCAGAGCAGTTCACAAAACAAAATTAGAATATAAGACCACAAAATGTATAATCAAAATAAAAACAAATAAACTTACATGGTTTAAATGGTTATATTTGTTACATGTAACAATTTAGAAGATCTGCCACAAATCAAATAAAGCTAATCATAGGAGTCCAGGCAGGTGAGGTTGTCATAAAAAGGGATTAAATCCCTTCCCACTGGACATGTTCACAGCTGCAGCCTGTGGCCATGCAGAAAAGGACTCTTCCTCTTTTCTGTGTGAACTTGGGTTATGTGGATCTGACAGGCGCACCCTGGTGCCACTGTCCAGCATTCGCCAAGGTGCGCATACCAAGTCTAAAGGGCATTCCCAAGGACCACCTTTTACACACCAGTGAAAATGGTAAAGCTGTTATTTTAATAGAGTGGGAAACCAAAGATGAAGAGGTTAAATCAGCTATGATTAAATGGGCTCAGGATGCGGGACACAACATTCAACTGGAAAGTTGGGAGAAATTGTGGAATGTTGACATAAAATCCACAGTTTGCATACTATTAAGAGAGAAGTACATGAAAATGATGTATAGATGGTATATCACACCTTTTAGCTTCAGCCAAATTTATGCCTTCAGAGAAACAAAAATGAAGATGAATCGTCTTTGGACTCTTGCATTCTCACCATATTTACATCTTACGAGCAAATGCTGCAAGATTTACATTCTTTCAAGCCTCCTTACTTTGGATGTTCCTTGGTCCCAATGAAACCAACATCTGTGCAATTTAGAACTTAACTACTTATAATTATATTAACATTGTAATAATTATTGTTATAACATAAACACTGCTGAATGAAGGGGTTGTTCACCTTACTGAGGATCCAGAAAGTGATCTGTTCAGAATACAGAACGAGACTCTTCAATTACTTTTTTTTAAAAAAAGGTTTTTGTGATTGGAAATGCCTTTGAGGTAGACAAACAACAGTCAATATTAAGCAGGGGTGGCATCGTTAAATAGTATATTATTTTTTTGAAGCGATGTTTACTCACAGCAATCAAGACTGCTAAATTCTGAGAAGTCACATTTTGATGAATGATTTCAGCTTCATTCACTTAAGAAATTTTAACACTTAACAATCAAGTTGAAGGAAAGAAGTGATTTTTTTGAATAAAAAAATCCAAACACTAACTTGTAAACAGATTTGTCTATCAGAAGATAGAAGAGAACAAACAATGGATTTTTTTTTTTTAAATGATGCCCTCACATCATAACTGCAGATGCCTGGAAATAAATAACTTTAATTTTCTTTGAATATAGTGATGCTGTTACTATGAAGATCATTATCTGATCTTCTTACATCGGTGTGTTAACCTCATTACATCGTTCCTGTAATTTGCCACTTAATGAATTGCCTATAAATAGCAATCCAATAAGGCATTTGATGCTGCTAAAGATCTCCTAATGTATACGCTTGGGTAAGCAAAGCATGATTAATACTCATGCTCAGAGATGGGCTTATGAATCATATCAATTGATACAGATCCAGTGCAGCTGTCAGTTTAAGAAATCTGTCTGCTAATGACATGCTCTTAATGAAAGATTTATTAATTCACTTTCAATGGTATAATGCAAATGGCAAATCAATTATGTCACTGAGGCATTAAAAAGATAGGGGACCCAACAGGGTTCCCTTTGAGTCTCTCTGCCGTAAGTGAAAGTTTTGAGATGAAGCCTGCACTTCTGCATGCTGAGGTCCCATTGGATCAGATTCCATACCCAGTTACACATTTTGTTCTGTATTTGAAATATACTCGGAGTCGAGAGTGGATTTCATGCTCTTTATTCAGCTCATAGTGGTGAGGAGGAATGGAAGTTCCCCCACAATATCTGCTTTATATACATTATTTACACAATAGGCTGCATGTGATTGGCTAATTCTGGGATTCTCCAGTAGGCCAATCAGGTTGTGGATTCACTTCCACCTGGAGCTGGATTGGGTGGCTCCTGCGGACCAATCGTACTGCTGCATTGTTCTAGGACCAATCAGACTGCTACATTCTGAATCCTATTGTTCTAGGACCAATCAGACTGCTGCATTTTGGATCCTATTCAACTCAGTATTTTAGCCACTATCCTTAGCATCTGCAACACTGCTGCTATTGTTAGAGTTACCATGTATCTCTACATTGTTATCGGAACATAAGAAGGGTGATCAGGCCAAAGACTCTTCCCAGTTTAACATCCAACAGATACCGGTAGGAAGGCCACAAGCAGGACATGACTGTAGACATAACCTTTGGTATTCAGAGACATAGGTCTATATATAGCCACCCTAGCTAGTTGCTTCCCCTTGATCTGCCCCATAGGAGAACTGTGATGTTAGCCATTCTTGCCTGCTACAACCAGTCCAAATAGAAACATGAGTGGGTTGAACACTGCTTACAAACCCTCAGTCTGTTCCCACTCCAAGGCCATGCCATCTGGCTCCCAATGCCTGGCACATTTATCACTCCCACCTCTCCTTTCCTCTCTTCTCCATATGCATACAGTTCAGTTAAACCACAAGTAGACAGCAAGGTGCCCTCCACATGTTGTTGGACTACAATTCCCAGCATCCACAACTATTGGCCATGCTGGCTAGGGCTGATGGGAGTTGAAGTCCCAACAACATCCTGAGAGGTCTACATTGGCTACCTCTTAGTTAGGTACACATGAATTGCCAAGTGGCAATCAAAGAGGGTTTTGGTTTGGTGGCCAATTTTCTTCTCGTAGTATTATAAATTATGCCATGCATTCCATAAAGTCGACCTTAAGTGTTCATAATAATAAAACTATTGGCCACATTTTCTTCATTCCCCACAATATCATATAGAACATTGTTTGGCACCTTAAATAGTGCATATTCACTTAGCTTTCATTGTTCGGGGCACAAGGAGTGGGGTTCAATTTAAATGAAACTTAAGAAAAGTCAAGTATTCCACTCCACTTGGCTGAAATGACAGTCAGAACTGGGCTGCCCAGATCCATCTGGCACCTTTGAAATTGCTCAACTCAACACAACCTAGTGATATTTTCAAATACAGAAGGGTTTATACTTGAAGAGAAAACTCCTTAATAGCTTAGGTCAAACACTCAGCCTTTAATATCTTGGGAACTGGCAGCTGCCTCGAAAGAGCCAATCCATCAAAGGAGGAGCAGCAAAAAGCCAAAAACATAGATGAGAGTGCGCAGGAAAGCATTCCATATTTTTAGAACCTATTGCCTGGCTTTTCAAAACTTATTTTTCAGGGGCAATATCAAACCATATTTTTCAATAAGTGTCGGCTGGATAGAAAACGATTTGTTAAGGATCACTTTATTGGCCAAAGCCCCTCTAACATTACTTTGTAACTGGTCTTAAGAATTGTGGGTTGTATCCAATGCTAGTTGTATTCAGAGTATGGCTCATTCATTTCAATAGGTCTACTCTAAGTATAATGTAGTTGGATACAACCCATTGATGGGATCAAGGACCCTTTTGCTTGCAAAGCTCTACCGCTGAGTTGCAGGTTGCCAGGTTGAGGGAGGCTGGTGTAGATGAAGCAGTGATCTGTCTCCATATAACAGCAGCTTAAACAATTTCAGGTGCATGTTCAGTGAGAAACAATAACCCTTTCTTAAAAAATAAAGGCATATCTCAGCTATGAACTAGATATGCACCTAACCATTCTTTAAATCACATGTTTGCATAGCATTTGATGTACACTGAACGTGTACATAACTGAAGCAGCCCTGAATTTGGGCCTTCTGTGCAGCGGTATGGAAAGCTTATGAGAACTGTTGAGTGCTGGAAAACGAACAGGGAGATGAAAGTGCTACCTTTAAGCTTTCAAGCTAAGATTCAGAGTACGATCCAGAACTGGATACAATGCGAAAAGAAGAGGAGTGAACAGAACATCTTTTCTAACGCCAAAAAGCCTCTGCTGGTTGTTTTTTTTTACTCTCTGACCCCACTGTACATTTTCAAAAAGAAAAAGAATCTAGTCATACAAAAAAAAAGTACAGTGAAGCAAAATCATCTTGATCATTGAGGACTCCTGAAAAGAAGAGGATAATGCGAAGGGAGAAAGGTCTTTATTTTAAAATAGCAGTGCAGTTTGCATTAATTCAGTCCATTTGAACTCAATCTGTTTGAATCTCTTCCATTCAAATTCTGCATGAAGGACGTGGACACGAATACAAAAAAAGCTTTGGCCTGCAGCATCCTCAGGCGGTATTGGTCAATGATCAAGGGTCTCGTCAGGTCTGGGATTGTCTCCTGCAGCAATCCTGTTGAATATCATCCTTCCTTTCTGCTCCCAGGAAGGAAGATGAAAGTTTATCTCCCAGTGCAAACAGCACTTTCAGGATTGCAGCAAGGCATTAAAAAGCCTCTTCCCCATGCACTCAGGCCCCTCATCCCTGCAATTTTAAATTGTTTTAACAAACCCAAAGCATGTTAATTGCACCCACCTAATGCAGGAATCTAGTGATGTATGGAAGTGAGAGCTGGACCATAAAGAAGGCTGATGGCCGAAGAATTGATGCTTTTGAATGATGGGGCTCGAGGAGACTCTTGAGAGTCCCATGGACTGCAAGAAGATCAAACCTCTCCATTCTGAAGGAAATCAGCCCTGAGTGCTCCCTGGAAGGACAGATCGTGAAGCTGAGGCTCCAATACTTTGGCCACCTCATGAGAAGAGAAGACTCCCTGGAAAAGACCCTGATGTTGGGAAAGATGGAGGGCACAAGGAGAAGGGGACGACAGAGGACGAGATGATTGGACAGTGTTCTCGAAGCTACCAGCATGAGTTTGACCAAACTGCGGGAGGCAGTGGAAGACAGGAGTGCCTGGCATGCTCTGGTCCATGGGGTCACGAAGAGTCGGACACGACTAAACGACTAAATAACAACAACAACAATGCAGGAGTCAACAACACAGTGCCCGCAGGCACTCGTGCACCTTCCCTGGTGCCCACAGGGTCGTCTCCTCTTGCTGAAATTAGCTCCAAATAATCCTTCTATCACAGCCAACAGAACAGGTTGCGGCATGTGCTTGGTGGCAGGGGTGCTCATGACAATTCCTCCAGTTTACAAATGTGCCCATCTATTATGTACTAAGCTTGGATCCTAGAACAATAGGCAAGTAGGATCCTAGAATGCACAACTGATTGGCTTGCAGGAGAAGACCAACCAGGCTCCAGGAGGAAGTTAATCAGCCTATTAGGCTGGTAGGATTGTAGAATGCAACAACTGGTTGGTCTGCAGGAGAAGACCAATCAGGCTCCAGGAGGGAAGCAGAGTTAGCCAATCAGATGGGACTCATTGTGTAAATAACGTATATAAAAGCCTGAGCTTTGGGGAGCAATTAAATCACTGTTTTACAAGCTGCAATAAAGAGCACGAAATCACTACAGGACTCCGAGTATATTTCACCACCGGACCCAAAAGTTTGACAGCCCCTGACAATGAATGTAGCATGTGGTTTAGGATGACTTGAGCTTTACAACTAATAAAACTTCTGCAGCTTACTTGGATGCTGTGGATTACACCATTGGCTATGGATCTTCATATAAGTGACCCCAAACACCCACTTAAAATGAGGATGGGGACCATCCAATGGAGCGTGTAAAGCTTGGCCAATATATTGTTATCCTCTCCCCCTATAGAATCACAGAACTGTAGAGTTGCAAGAGACCCAAAGGACCATCTAGTCGAGGGGTGAGCAAACTTTTTCAGCAGGGGGCCAGTCCACTGTCCCTCAGTCCTTGTGGGGGGGCCGGACTATATTTTGAAAAAAATATATGAATGAATTCCTATGCCGCACCAATAACCCAGAGCTGCATTTTAAATAAAAGGACACATTCTACTCATGTAAAAACACGCTGATTCCCAGACTGTGCACAGGCCGGATTGAGAAGGCGACTGGGCTGCAACCGGCCCCCGGGCCTTAGTTTGCCTACCCATGGGTTAGAGATGGGGTCAGCAAACATACCGCGCCTCGGGCCGGTGTCTCCAGTGCCGATCGTGCGGCAGGCCAGAGGGCGGGGGAGTGCATGCCCGTATGTGCGCACACGCTATTTCCAGCGCACCTCTGGGTCAGAGGAACACCGGAAATAGCTTGTGTGCATGTGCACGGGCCTCCTCCGACCCGGATGTGCTTGCGCATGTGCAAATAACGCTTGCGCATGGGCACAAGCTATTTCCGGTGCTCCTCTGACCCGGAAGTGGGTAGCCGCGCAGTGCAACGCCGGTAAGAGCAGGTGGCAGCAGTGGGCGGCGGGGGTCACTGCGGGCCGGATAAACGAGTCCCTCAGGCCTTATCCAGCCTGCAGGCCTTAGTTTGGGGACCCCTGATCTAGTCCAAACCCCTGCAAAGCAAGAATCTCAGCTAAAGAATCCATGACAGATGGCCATCCAACTTCTATTGAGCCCACCTCCTACAGAGGTAGTCCATTCCACTGTCCAACAGCACTTACCCTCAGAAAAGTTCTTCCTAAAGTCCTTCCTATTTCTATTCATTCATATAATTAACTCCCCAGCAGCCTTTTCTCCTGAGAATTTAAACAGGGAGAGAGGCATCACCGTCTTGGCACCTTGATCCCACTGACAATATCATTTGGCACCATCTAGGGTCATTTACTGCTGGCTGCGAGAAATGGCATTATTTTACACCGTGACATTACCTGAAATAAGAAGAAGAGACTAATGCACTGGCCTGACTGGAAAAGAACAAAGGTGCTTGGAAGAATGACACAAGTGGGCAGAACCTTTCCTGATCAAATCTGTGCAGCGCATTGTTCAGTTCAGGGTCTTTTTGCCAGTCATCCTGAATAAAATAAAAAAAACACCCCAGGAAATGACAGAATAATTAACACAGACAAAACTGTGCTATCTGCTTTCAAACACAGAGAAGCCTAACACGAAAGATCTCAACAGCGACATCAAATTTCTAATGCAGCGGGGGGAAATGCAATAAACGCGAGCACCCCCCCCCCAAAAAAAACCACATTTGGACTTCAAGCAATCTTTTTCATTCCCTGCAAATCCAATCCCTTTACACTTGTTATTAATAAGAGAGAACCACGGTTTCTAACAGCTTCTTTCTATTATTTCTTCATAGGATAGTCTCTCCCTCTCATCAGTCTGAATCAGATAATGCTGCTGAGGAGATTAGGGAGACGTTATCCACACGAAAGTGAAAAACAAGGATGAGCAAAAATAAAAGTACAGTGGTACCTCAGGTTAAGTACTTAATTCTTTCATGAGGTCGGTTCATAACCTGAAGCACCACTTTAGCTAATGGTGCCTCCTGCTGCTGCCACGCCGCCGGAGCCCGATTTCTGTTCTTATCCTGAAGCAAAGTTCTTAACATGAAGCACTATTTCTGGGTTAGCGGAGTGTGTAACCTGAAGCGTATGTAACCCGAGGTACCACGGTAATGAAACTGTTAAATCTGTATGTTACTTTTGACCTAACGCATTTGAGAGCAGGCATTGAGAAAGGTACGCTATCAGGTGTTCGGAACAATCTGGGAAAGATGCTGCAATTTAGTGGTATGAATACACGGATGCCTAAAGGGCAAACAAGGACAACTGAATAATAGCAGCCTTAATCTCAGATAGCCTTAAGGCAGGCTTCCTCAAACTCAGCCCTCCAGATGTTTTGAGACTATGATTCCCATCATCCCTGACCACTGGTCCTGCTAGCTAGGGATCATGGGAGTTGTAGGCCAAAAACATCTGGAGGGCCAAGTTTGAGGCCTGCCTTAAGGTCTCCAACCAGACTTACAGGTGTCTGCAGTGGTGCTAAGAAGAATTCCCTGGTCCCCAGAAGGAGGCAGCCTGCTCTACTTAAGGAGCAGGGTCATGTTGCAGTGACTGATCTCCATTTTCCTTGTTTTCCTTTGAAATTCATTTTGAACAGCTAGAACTCCACATTATTAGCTTTGCAAGAGCTTTTATTAACCACTCCTTGTAATGATCAATCAATCAATCAATCAATCAGTTGATCAGTCAGTCACCTTCCACACAGGCCTCAAGGCAATGCACAAAATACAAGCAGTTGAAAACAACACAGAAAATAAAATCAAATGAATATGAAAACAATATAAAGTAGACACCAATGGCAGAGACTTATTCATCCATCTGGAAAAGTTTGTTAGATCAGAAATGTCTTCAATTGTTTCTGGAAAGTGCAGGCATTTTGGCACCAAAAGCAGAAAGTTCCAACAACTGCATTTCCCTAGGAGTAAAAATACAATAAAAAGAGGCTCGCTAGCAATTTACTGCCCTTTCATGACAACAATCAAAACCTGCTGCCTGAGGCAGTCACTCCAGCCTTCTAATGATAGGGCCAGCGCTTTGTGCTGCCCACTCACCTGCACTATTGTCGTCCATGCAACAGCACCTGGCTTTGGATGACAGTGCGACAAAAGGTGACCTTTTATTTCTATTTGTGAAAAATAGCAGCGGTATTCATTCTTCCTATTATTTTACCTCCTTCTACATGTCTTTCCATAATGCCATCCTAATTGGTCCACCTGTGGATATCAATCAAGCGCTTTTCTAACTCAGTCGAAGTCCATTACACTTGATTAAGAGAATGAGCCCCATCTAGTATGAAGACAAATGTTGACATTTATTACACCATCCCGTATCCACGGTTAAGGCATATTATGTTCTCAGCGCCTTTCCATTACTATTCAAATGGATTTTTAAAATGCTCTCTAATAGCCATATTGCAGAAAGTGCTGTACAATCATCTGGACGCCTTCAGCCACATAATCCATGGCAGGCAAAAGTTTAATGCACCCTCTGGCATGTGGGCTGTTTATCTACATTTCAAAATCAATTTAGGGAAGGAGAAGCTTGCTTCTAATCCACTTTGGGATTGGGATCAAAGTCATTTAGGCCTTTCCCATCAAAAGGCATTTTAGAAAGATTAACACCCAAAACTGTGGTTCCGTTGGCTTCAAACCATAATTTGCTGGGAAAAAATCTTTTTTCTTCTTCTTCAAGCAAACAGTGCCAAGAAACCATTTATGACATTTTAGGTTCTACGACACCGAAAAAGCTAAACTGTCAGAGTGCCAGGAGGAGGATGATCCAACAGCAGGGGTAGACAATGTGTTGCCCTCCAGATTTGAACCAAACAATCCTTCAAGTAGAGGGTGTCCTCAAATAGAGGTTATGGCCACCCTGTGTCTTCTCCACACAGTACTCCAGTCTTTTCAAAGGGATTACTGCTTCTAGTCCAGTTAAAACATATAGAACCATTAGTTGGGAGAGAGCAACCAATGTGGCTGCATTGTTTTATACTTTATAATATGACCATATAGTCATATTATAGGTCCTATAGTTAAAGCTATGGTTTTCCTAGTAGTGATGTATGGAAGTGAGAGCTGGACCACAAAGAAGGCTGATCACCGAAGAATTGATGCTTTTGAATTATGGTGCTGGAGGAGACTCTTGAGAGCCCCATGGACTGCAAAAAGATCAAACCGATCCATTCTGAAGGAAATCAGCCCTGAGTGCTCACTGGAAGGACAGATCGTAAAGCTGAGGCTCCAATACTTTGGCCACCTCATGAGAAGAGAAGACTCCCTGGAAAAGACCCTGATGTTGGGAAAGATGGAGGGCACAAGGAGAAGGGGACGACAGAGGACAAGATGGTTGGACAGTGTTCTTGAAGCTACCAACATGAGTTTGACCAAACTGTGGGAGGCAGTGGAAGAGAGGAGTGCCTGGTGTGCTCTGGTCCATGTTGTCACGAAGACTCGGACATGACTAAATGACTAAATATGACCATGGGACATCCAGGAAGTATAAAACAATGCAAGTACGTAAGAATATGTATCGTTCCCAAAATACAATATTGATTGTCCTCAAATCTTCCTGTCAAACTTGGCAACTTCTCCCTTGGAGAACCACTGGGTCTGGTAAATGTGAACTGGGTCTTCTGAGCGCAGGAAAAAATGTAGACCCTTGAGAATGTGGCGGATGCCTAACTAAATGACTCAAGAGATGCCAACAACCACACTAAGTATGCGATGCTACATAACATTTATTCTGGATGTGATGAGCCTTACTAGTTCACGGAAACAGAGGTCTTTTGACATGTGCTCTGGGGATCAGAGTATCTCTCCCACTCATACAAACTCTTCAGTAGCCTGAAAGCTCTCCTCATAACAGCTAACTGTATTCCTTCTGCTCTGCATCTGTCATTGGTAGCCTTAACTTTGACACCTCTATTTACAACTTCACACTTCAACACACAAAAAATCACATCACGTTCCTCAGCCTGTGACATGCTATATTAGTCATTCCTTCTCCTCCTCCAACTAATTCCTACTTTATGTAGCCAACAGCCACAAAGACCGAGGGACACTTTGCATTAACAAGATACCTGCCTCCTGGCTCAGAAGGCTCTGGGATAAGTACAACAGGGAGATACAATGCTTCTGAGCAATTTCCACAAAACTGATATGTGTGATACCGGGTGTAGGAGATGAGCAAACTTATGTTCACAGGTGACAGTTTGCAAAAAGGAGTTGGCAGATCAGAGCTGGATAAATTATCATGCTACGGGTGGTATTCAACTAATCTTTACTCAAAGTTAGACTGACTGAATTAATGGACCTAACTTAGTCATGTTCATTAATTTCAGTGTGTATTCTGAGTAAAACCGAACATCACTCTGTGTAAGGAAGGGTGAGCCTAGGAACACTTTATGAGGGTCCCTGCTATGGTGCAGTAAAATCAACCATGTATTTTACACCGATAAGAACATCATATAAAAATAATAATTTACAGCTCAGAGCAGCATTTTTCAACTAGGGTCTCTTAAGCATCTTCCTGGAGAGGCCCATTGAAATGTTCAGCTTCCTATCAAACACCAATAATAAATTAAGTAGCTAGCAATTCTCTGCCTCGGTCCAGTATACCTGAAGGAGCGTCTTCACCCCCATCATTCAGCCCAGACGCTGAGGTCCAGCTCTGAGGGCCTTCTGGCCGTTCTCTCCCTGTGAGAAGTGAGGTTACAGGGAACCAGGCAGAGGGCCTTCTCGGTAGTGGCACCTGCCCCGTGGAATGCCCTCCCATCAGATGTTAAAGAAATAAATAACTATCTGACTTCTAGAAGACGTCTGAAGGCAGCCCTGTTTAGGGAGGTTTTTAATGTTTGATGTTTTATCATATTTTTAATATCCTGTTGCGAGCCACCCAGAGTGGCTGGGGAAACCCAGTCAGATGGGCGGGGCATTAATAACAACAACAACAACAATAATAATAATTTTAAGATACCCCAAAGCAGCTGCTTGAGGAGGCCGTCACACTCTGCCTAAGGGACTGAGTGAACCCGGGTGGCTGCCAAAATATAATATAATATAAAATGAAATATATAATTATAGGTTGAAACATTGCTACAGAGATTAACTTGTTTTAAAATGGGATGAACTGTATGAAAAGCAGGCCTATCAGTCTCTCCAGGCTCAGAGTCAACATTCCTCTGAATTCCAGTTGTGTATGTGTGACAAGTAGGGTCTGTGTCTTCTGCCTTCATGCCTTGATGTGCTCTCCCCAGAAAAATCTGGCTGCCCACTGTTGGAAACAGATTGCTGGACTAGATGCTAGACATGGGTGACAAAAATCTTTCATAATGACACATCACCTATCTTTGATTTCACACTTCCTGTTGATGCTGTCATAAATTATGGTTCCTGTTTCCTCAGTGTTTTTTCTCTGCTTAGGATTCCTAGTCAGACATGTGGAGCATGCAGTCACTTCCCCCCTCCCTCCCTCCCCAATTCACTGAAGGAATTTTTGGCACTTTAAAGGTAATGCCTCATGTGAATATTCAGGGATGAGTGAAGAAGAAGAGGAGAAGAGTTTTGGATTAGATATCCCGCCTTTCACTCCCCTTCAGGAGTCTCAAAGCAGCTAACATTCTCCTTTCCCTTCCTCCCCCACAACAAACACTCTGTGAGGTGAGTGGGGCTGAGAGAATTCAGAGAAGGGTGACTGGCCCAGCAGCTGCATGTGGAGGAGCGGAGACGCGAACCTGGTTCACCAGATTACGTGACTACCGCTCTTAACCACTACACCACAAAAATTTAAAGCACATTCCCCCACCCCCACCCCCTAAGCAATGGCTGTTGGAAAGGGTGCTGGAAATTCTAGCTCAGGGGTGGGTAAACTATAGTTCCCAGGTGTGTGGGGGTGTGTGTGGTGTACATCAAACATATGGTGCATACACAATCTTGGTGTGATAAAAAAATAAAAAGGTGAAAATACCTCAGGCAGACTGACCTTAGGCAAAATATTTGGACCACTGACTCCAAACCTCACTGCATTTCTTAGTGGAGGAATGATCTTGCTATGCTATCATTGCTATGAGGGGCTGGGGTTGTTTGGGATTATTATTATTTTTGTCAGGATCGAGGTTGGTGCTGCTGGTATTTTGTATCTTTATTTTAGATCTTCTTGTGATATATGTGGGAATTGTTCAGCTTGGCTGTGTATTTTTTCAATTTGCCCCCCCCCCCAGCGCTGTAAGCCACCTTGAGCATGGTTCGAAGTGTGGAAAGATGGCATACAAATGAAATTATGCAGGCAGGTAGGTCATTTTCCAGTAAGACAGATTCCATCTATTATCTCTCCCTCTTATCTCACTTCTGGGCTGGGGGAAGAAGTTCTCCAAGTGACAGGAAGGTACAGCGAGGGAGAAAGGCAAAGCGGGGGGGGGGGGGGCAGGCGTTCATTTGCCTCTCCCTCCTCTGCTCTGTTCATATTCACATAGCTACCTTTTGGAAACTGCATGTCCCGTTTTCCCTTTTGCCAGGAGTGACCAGCATGGTAGCATGAGGCAAACAGAGCCATTCTCCCAATAGCACCACCAGAGCTGCTTACCTGGAAGGTGTGGCACTAGGGTACCGTTGATGCTGGAGCCGTGTGAGTTCACCAGCAAAGTCAGTGTGGGCTGCTTACCTCGGCCACACTCACACCATACATTTAAATCAGGCTTCCTCAACCTCGGCCCTCCAGATGTTTTGAGACTACAATTCCCAGCATCCCTGACCACTGGTCCTGCTAGCTAGGGATCATGAGAGTTGCAGGCCAAAAACATCTGGAGGGCCGAGGTTGAGGAAGCCTGATTTAAAGCATCACCATATCTATTAAAACAGTCATGGTTTCCCCCAAATGAATCTGAGAGCTGAAGTTTGGTCAAGGTGCTGAGAGTTGTTAAAGGTAAAGGGACTCTTGACCATTAGGTCCAGTCGTGGCCGACTCTGGGGTTGCGGCGCTCATCTCGCTTTACTGGCCGAGGGAGCCGGTGTACAGCTTCCAGGTCATGTGGCCAGCATGACTAAGCCGCTTCTGGCGAACCAGAGCAGCACACGGAAACGCCGTTTACCTTCCCACCGGAGCGGTACCTATTGATCTACTTGCACTTTGACGTGCTTTCGAACTGCTAGGTTGGCAGGAGCTGGCACTGAGCAATGGGAGCTCACCCCATCGCGGGAATTCGAACCGCCGACCTTCTGATTGGCAAGTCCTAGGCTCTGTGGTTTAACCCACAGCGACACCTGGGTCCTCTCATGGAGCCACAACTTCCAGAATTCCCTGTGAAGAGGGACTGATTGTTAAACTACTCTGGGAATTGTAGCTCTGTGAGAGGAATTGGGATCTTCTAACAACTCTCAGCACCTGTAGCAAACTACAGCTCCCAGAATATTTTGGGTGAAGTCATGACTGTTCAAAGTGGTATCATACTGCTTTAGAGGTATGGTTTGAACATGGCCCAAGTTAAGCAGCCTTACAGTGACAGCATCTGCAAACTTTTGCCATTCCAAACTTGACCCTTAGAAACGTGCCAGACCCAGAAAGTCTGTAACTTCAAAATCTGTTAGAAACTTCCCAACTAATCATTATTAACTGCTTTAAAAATAAAATCTGTTTAGTGAATTTTGCATTTGGAGCATTTTCCCATGTGGCTCTGTCATGAGAAAAAAAGTTACATATAAATAATTTCTCTGCTCCCTGCACCTGCCATCCACACTGGGATGCAACCAGAACAATACATTTCCCCTGTAGGGAGGAAATTGATTTAGCCTCATTTGATGCTCTCTAGGAAGAAATCACTCCACCATGAGCATCCTAGGGTGTTTCTGTTTACTATACAAAAAGCTCGAAATGTCATCACATTTAAAAATGAATAAAAGGCAGTCTTTGGACCACAGGCTATTTTTTCTCCAGGCTAATGATTTATTGTCAGAATAATAAGAACATGTATATTAATGATGCCACCCTCAATCAATAGGTGTTTTCAAGGGATGTGCACCAGAAAGAGCCAAGTCCTGAGACCAACTGGGCCTATTCAGAGGGCAGTGGGTGAGTCACATACAAGAAGCCACAGGTGGGTGGGTGGGTGGGAGATCAGGCAGGTAGGAGAGGCAAACATCAGATGGGAAAACCCCATGAAAAGGCTGAAACTTACCCTAACCGCTAGCTGCATCAACTCATGCCTATCCAAAGTGGAAACATAGTTTCCTTCAGTCAATTAAGGCTGCAAGCTCATACTCACTAACTGAGGAGTTTTACTGAACTCAATGGGGCTTCATTCTCAATACTTGAAATATTCATTTTTGTAAAAAAGCTCAATACTTGTCTATTGTATACATGTCTAATATACAGTGGTACGTCAGTTTACATACACTTCAGGTTACATACGCTTGAGGTTACACACTCCGCTAACCCAGAAATAGTGCTTCAGGTTAAGAACTTTGCTTCAGGATAAGAACAGAAATTGAGCTCTGGCGGCACGGCAGCAGCAGGAGGCCCCATTAGCTAAAGTGGTGCTTCAGATTAAGAACAGTTTCAGGTTAAGAACGGACCTCTGGAACAACTTAAGTACTTAACCCGAGGTACCACTGTATTGAACTTTTGTTTGGTTTAAAATGAATATTTAGAGTATTCCCCATCAAATACATTTGAGCTCTATTCAGTATCATTTGTTTTCTGGATACTAAAAAAAAAAGTTCTTTGGACTGTGTTTTAGGGAACCCCATAGTTCATTGGAAACTTAGTAGGAGCACCTCAACGAGAAGATAATTAATGATGGACAATGGCTTGGCTGTAACTTTGAACTATGTGCTTTGTGCAATTGCAACAAAGTGCTGGACCTGACTGGGTTGACCTGCGCCCTATTTGACTTGAATATGTGTCCTAAAATGGTGCAGGATCATTCAGTGTCATGGACTGGCTGGATGCAGAGGAGCGGTGGGAGGAACCAGCTATGGAAGCCCCAAGAGAAGAAGGCTCAGAGCCAGGGGATTGGTGGTGGGATGACGACGAATGGGCAGAGAGAGAAGAGGGAGCAGACTGGGAGGAGGAGATGTTGGAAGCTGAAGAGGTTACAGGGTTTAGTGAGCACGAAGAGGCTGTGACAGAGATAAGTCCAGAAGCAGAGATAGAAGTGGAGGCTGGAGAGGTGGAAGGGTGCAAGAGGCAGAGATAAGGCAGGGTTCTGAAGAAGCCAGGGGATTTCCCCCTCCTGCTGTGATCAGCTCTCCTCCCCCTGTGTCAAGCTCGGAGAGTCCTCCCCTCCCTTAGGTAACAGATAAGAATTAACGAGCAGTTGATAGATTTATTACAGTTTCATGTTGAGGTCACGAAACACACAGCTCTCCGCGAGGAGGGCAGTTGCTTACTCTGAATCTGATTCCCTACTTCCGCAGCAAGGAGCGCGCCAACAGGAAGTCCCTCCCCCTCTCTGCCTCCTTTGTTCCCTGATACGTTCGGACCTCCGAGTCCGTGAGGAGCAGGGTTTTCCCACACTCCCGATTGATGTGACTCCCACTGCCCCCTCCCTCCTGAATCTCTTGTCATTATCTCATAGCTGGGTAACTCTTCCCTAATCCATTCAGCTTCTACATCTGTGTCTGCCTGTTTCTCTGCTTCTGAAAACACTGGAGGTGTGTGTGTGTGTGTGTGTGTGTGTGTGTATTCCCCATCCTCCTCTTCTGAGAGAAGCTGATCTGCCTGTGACTGCATTCCTCCATCTTTCAGATCCAGACCATTACCTGACACCCTGGTTTTCCAGGACCAGAAGCGGTATGAAGAGAGTGCAGCAGAGACAGACAAGGCGACAAAAACTTAAGATTGCTTGGGGAGGAAGAGACTTAGCTGCAGCTGTGGGGATTTCCCTCTCTGTTGCCATGTGGCCCCTCCTGGACCTCCAGCTCTGGCTTGCTGCCTAAGGTGTGGTGGCAGATGCCATCCCACTGCTGGTATTGAAATAAGATTTGACTGCCGGTACAATCCATCAGTCCAGTACATGGAACGGGAAAGGGGCACCACTCTGTTCTTCACTCCGGGCGGTAAAATGTCTTGAGCGGGCCCTGCCCACAAAGGTGGTTAATTTGAATGCTTAAAAGGATGAGTCGATGCTGCTGTCAAAAGGCAGGAGCTGCCAATAGCCTGAGCAGACACATGAATGTGTTTAAAAATTCCTTTTGCTTCTCTCTTAGACGAGAAGCCGCAAGAGTCTCCTGTCGAATTGCCCGTTCCTTGGCTTTTAAATCAGGCCAATCATTCTGTGTACAGTTCAAGCTGAGCCAGAGATGTCATCCAGCTGACAACCCAAAGGATGTCACACTGCTTGAGTGCCTAAACAGCGTAGATATTCAGACCTTGGGCAGGAGGGGGAGAGGACCCTAAAAGCTTTTGATGATGTCCTTTTAGTCTGATGAACATGCCTGATAAAGAAGCAGTGGAGATGCTCAGATTTGATGTAGGTCTTTTAATAGTCACTAAGGGCTCGTTCACACTTCTGCATTTCTTGATTGATCTTTATCACTAAACTGAAACAAACAGCAATCTGCTAAACCGTGGGTTTTCCCTGGGGGAAAGCAGTGGAGCAAATGGAGGTATAGATGAGCCCTAAGTTGGTGAGTGGGGGGCATTTTGAGATCTGCGGAATCTAAAACTTTCTACCATTCACACTAATGAAATTTGGTTTTTGTGTACAGCTGACATTTCAGTTCCAGGAACTAAACCTGAAGTTTAAAAAGTTTGCTTCAATCCATTTGTCCCTCAACGACTACATGCTGGTGACCTACACACCAGGTTTCCAAAATAAAGTTCTGGTCCCCATCTGGAGTTTTTAAAATATATACAAACAACATTAATAAAATGTATTCGTGGTGACCTCTTGGTGTTCTTTTCCTGCCAGGGCCACTGCCACTGCCAGAGAAGCAAGACACAACAGCAGTGGCTTCTGGAATCCGGAATCTGCAGTTGTGTAACTCCAGTAAGCAAGACTTTGGTGGGGCAGAGGGGTCCCCACCTTCCTGTTTTGCCTCAGGTGGCAAAATGGGATGAACTGCCCCTGCTAACTCTCTCTCTCTGTGTGTGTGTGTGTCTACATCTACATCTACATCTACATCTACATCTACATACAGTTTTTTAAAGGATAAAGGTAAAGGGACCCCTGATTAGGTCCAGTCGTGGTCGACTCTGGGGTTGCGGCACTCATCTCGCTTTATTGGCCGACGGAGCCGGCGTACAGCTTCCAGGTCATGTGGCCAGCATGACTAAGTCGCTTCTGGTGGACTAGGAAACGCTGTTTACCTTCCTGCCGGAGCGGTTCCTATTTATCTACTTGCACTTTGATGTGCTTTCAAACTGCTAGGTTGGCAGGAGCAGGGACTGAGCAACGGGAGCTGACCCTTTCGCAGGGATTCGAACCACCGACCTTCTGATTGGCAAGTCCTAGGTTCTGTTATTTAACTCACAGCGCCACCCGCGTCCCTTTTTTAAAGGATAATTATCCACAATTATTAATATGATTTTAAGCCTTCCTGTCTTCTCTAAAAGTAAACATCCAACATAGAATTAAACTAGCATACAACATCTGTATCAGCCTATGTCAACCTGGGACAATCCAGATGTTTTTGATGAAACAAAACCTCTGCAGGGCACCGCTTACCAAAGGCAAGTAATAAGCAGTAAACCAGCATCCGACATCCTCTTTCAGGTTCAGAAACAGGACTCTATGTTTCTTCATCATACTGAATGGCAGTGGGTTTTGGTTTTTTTTGTCTTTAATCTTTATGGAAGATCTACAGCTCTGAGCAAAATCAGCAAGTTTTTGTGTCACCTGGGACGTGCTGGAAATCACTTTTTATGTATGAGCTGAGATATATTCTGCTTTGAACAACTTTATAGCTCTCCAGCAAACTCGTGACTGCAAATAGAAAAGGATATCTCCAGCCCACGGGGAGGGAAGGGGGGATTTTTAATTTATGGAAATCCTGATAGATAAGACTTTTATGAATTCATTAGGATGCAAGCGGGAGGGAGCTGCAACAAAACATTGCAGTAGAGCCTCTCCTTCGGAACTGGACTGCTTTGCAAGAAGGGGCCATAGCTCACTGAATGCTGGGGGTCACAGATTCAATCCCTGGTACTTCTAGGTAGTAGACAAAACTGAGCTAGGTGTACTAGAGGTCTGACTCTGTGTACCACAGCTTCCCATGTCCCTATGCTCAGGGTGCCAGCCAACCTGCTATGTGCTCCACTGAAACACAATGTTCCTTGGCTATTGACCACGCTCAGTCCTCGCCAGGCTGTTCTCTGGGGTTTTCCCCATTTTAAAAGATCTTGTGTGCACCTGAAAAATTTGGGGTTTCCTAAAATGTGAGGATAAGCCCCTCTTGCTCCTCGGGAGTCCTATTTTTGCTGCCTGGTGGCCACACGAACTAAATTCACTATGAGAAGGTGTGATGAAGCATTGTGAGAATCAAGTGCTCTTAAACAGGAGCCGAAAGATGCCGATTGCTCTCCTCACCTGCCTCTATAGTCTGATTGATGTGTGGCGGTTTTCTACGCTGATGACTAATCTCCATGTAGGAGATTTATAAAAAGTAAGTGTGTGTGTGCGTGTGTGTGTGTGTGTGTGTGTGTGTGAGAGAGAGAGAGAGAGAGAGAGAGAGAGAGAGAGAGAGAGAGAGAGTGTCTCTTATTTCCTCAGTTATTTTCCTGGGAACCTTTTGGGTGAAATGTCATGACCCTGAAGCACCTTCAGGTGCTGGAGCAACGCCAAGTTCCCGTGAAAACAAGGATGCTGCAAATTAGCAGCAGAGCAAACACATTCTGCTTTTCATACTGCACGGTTTCTGCATATATCCACCTAAAAAAGAAGGCGCAAAGCAATGATTCCACCAGGGAATGACTGGGGTGAAAAAATAAAAACCAGAAAACTAAACTGCAGGAGCAAAAGAATTTAACCTTTCTAAACTCTCAAGGTAGCAGTTGCAGGGGAGGGCCCAGGGCATGTTCAAGCACATACATACATACATACTCAGAGAGAGAGAGAGAGAGAGAGAGAGAGAGAACTCTCCTTCTACAGACACAGCTGAGCATTTTGAAGAGCAGTACTGCAGACCACATTACTCTTTAATAAACAGGAGATTAAATATTTATTCCATCTTTTTCCTGAGCGTGTTGACTAACCACTGCATGACCTCAAAATCAATGAGAAACGGAGCAGTTTCCCATGTTTCTGGGCCAAAAAATAGATAGTTGAGGTTGTTTTTTTAAAAAAACAAAAACAAAAAAACAAACCAACCCACACAAACAAACCCTCAAGCATGCTCCTATCAGATCAGTGAAGAATGGAAATGTAAGGACGATAACAGAAGATCCACCACCTTTATTACACTGGAGATAAATTGTAAGGAAAAGAACTAGGTACGCATTTCACTGTGACAATCATATCTCCTGCCAAGAATTGGTATCCTAGCATTCAGTCCTTTTCCTCCACTCTGTATCCTGTAGCATTAACCCACTGTCAAGATGCCATGTTGCATATCGTATCTGCGTCCCTGCCCTGTGCCACTGGCAGGTTGTGGAGGCCAGAGTGGAGAAATTCACAACACGTTGGCATCGTGATAGTGGCTACCATGGCAGGTTATGAAGGATGCCATTGTGGGAGACCTCTGCGCAATGCATGTATTGAGCAGCCACTGCCTGGGTTTACAGCACTGAGTTTGCATGGAAGAGGCAGATTTTAATCAAACGGGCAGCAGTCCATGTCCCTAATGAGACATAAAACTTCAGCCTGTCCTCAGTCAACCTCCACCTTCCTGTCCTCTTACTACAAACTGTCCAGCAGGGGGCACTTGCCTGTCGGCTTCCCCTTCCTTTGGCTCAGTGTTGCAGAATTCAGCAGAGAAGCAGATGAGTGGACCATTATTATTATTATTATTATTATTATTATTATTATTATGACAAAATGAGCTGGTTCTGCCTATAACTGACTCTGGCAATAATAATAATAATAATAATAATAATAATAATAATAATAATTTAATAATAATTTAATATTTATACGCAGTCCATCTGGCTGGGTTTCCCCAGCCACTCTGGGCAGCTCGCAACAGGATATTAAAAACACGATAAAAGATCAAACATTAAAAACTTCCCTAAACAGGGCTGCCTTCAGATGTCTTCTAAAAGTCAGATAGTTGTTTATCTCTTTGATATCTGATGGGAGGGTGTTCCACAGGGTGGGCGCTACTACTGAGAAGGCCCTCTGCCTGGTTCCCTGTTACCTCACTTCTCGCAGGGAGGGAACCACCAGAAGGCCCATCTCAGTGTCCGGGCTGAAAGATGGGGATGGAGACACTCCTTCCAGGTGTACAGGGCCAAGGCTGTTTAGGGCTTTAAAGGTCAGAACCAACACTTTGAATTGTGCTCGGAAACGTACTGTTCTTCTTCCCTACCTTCCACTATACCAGTCTCAATGGGCACCAGCCGCCCCTGCATGGAATTGAATAATGCCACAGAAATTTCTAATGCTCACCATGGACGCATTGGTCTTTTTAAAATGGTGTTTGTATGCTGCACCTTCAGTAAGAATTTACTATAACTGAATCACCGAATTCAAACACAAAGCCCATGGCACACTTTCCAAATTCATCGGTATGAACAATGAAATTTCAGTGTTGAAAGCAACAGCTTGAATTCCCCCTTAGATCAGTAAAAAGAAGAAGATGATGTGATAAGCAGTATAGAAAGCAGAAATGGGAATAAAGGCTACTTTGGATTATTTTTATTTTTTAGTGGAGTTAGCTGGGGTAAGTTATTTTAACTGGAAAGTTTTGGTTTTGTTTCAGTTTGTTAAGGTGCAAATAATTTACAGGTTTTTTTAATGATGGGGGATTTTTTATGGTGTGACTGACTTGCCTCAAGGCCTTCAAGATTAAAAAGATTAAAATGTGGAGAATATATATATATATATATATATATATATCACACCAAATAGCACACTTTCCCAAAGGCTTTCAATCCTTGAACAAACAATAAAAATGCTCAGAATTTAAACAGATGACAATAATTCGGCAAAATCTGATGCAATTTTAATTGCATTAATATGTAATAAAACTCTTGTTTTTGACAGCCTGAGCTACATAACCACTTATTAGTTTAAATATTAAATACAACATGGGCTTTTCACATAATTAAACGCTTTTTCTTCCTGAAAGCATTTTGAAAACTAATGAGTAGCTTCAGTGCAGCTGGCTTCCAAACTGTTGAGTACATTCAAGTGAGATTAAATATAATGTCTAGCATCACTTGGATATTAATCAGAAAACCATTTTCTTTTGCCATTCGGATGCACTGGAGGGGCTTGAAGAAGGCTGTGCAAAAAGGGCCCAAAGCTGCCAGACAAAAATGTTGCGGATAACATTTTTAGATGGCATAACTGGGTATGCGAGCAGCGTCTTATACACTTCCTTCCAGCAACTTCTGCAGCTTCGAAGGTGCCAAATGTACTGCTCTGCTTTCCTTTGGTCCACATCAGCGAGGTCAAGAGGGGGGACCTGTCATCTGGGTAGCCCAGGACCTCCATACAAGGCATGCGCCTTGGGGAGGTCACTTTGGTACCTCTAACAAACAAAAACAATGCAGGAAGTGCCAGTTATGAATTGCTGGCCTCTGCAGCCACAGCAGGCGCTGTGAGTCTCTGGCAGTTTGACTCCAGAGTCACACACCATTGTCTCTCGAGACAGACGGATGCCAACAATGAGACCAGTTCTTTGACAAGTTGGGTAAAGGATAAACCTGTTTCCAGAACGGCCCTATTTCCTCTCTCGTCTCTGGCCAAATAGCTGAGAAGAAGGAGTAAATCCCATACATACCCTCGTGAGTCATCTGCTGGGGAGGAGATACAAGGCTAGTTGAGGCAGTGGGGAGGTTGGAACCAGCGCAGCCACAGAGCCAACCCTGAACTCCCAGCATTGCAGCCACACCAATCTCCTTGCTGCCTAGCCCTTCCCTGTCTCAGTAAGCTCCTTCTACGTATCACCCATTTGTTGAAAGGTCCAGCCCTGTCATTCAGCAGTGAGGCGCCTGTCTCAGGCAGCTGATTTTGGAGCCCATGAAAGCACAGCTAGTTATTTAATTCATTATTGGTGTGGTTTTACTGACGGGGGGGAAGTGTTTGTGGGATTTTCTGGCTTGGTTGCCCAAACAATTTCCCTAGCCCTGGGTACTACTGTGCAGCTGGACTTGGGGGTCTTTGCTGTTGTGCCTCAGGGCAGCAGACTATATTAGGCCAGCCCTGCAAGGCAAAAACAATGAAGTCCTATCTGGTGATATATTGTTCATTGGTTTGTCTTTTTCCCCTCAGGTCTACTCATAGCACAGCTGTATAAACTAATGAACATGAATAATGTAGGCCCATTAATTTCAGTTGGTCTACTCTAAGTAAAACTTTGTTGGTGGCAACCCTCAGTTATAGACTGGCCAAAACTACCACAGATCACGGCGGCGGCCAAACAAGTGAAACCATCTTAAATTCAAGCAGGTGTGTGGCTCAGGTTGCTTATAGATTCAGTGGAGCAATTATATTCCTGCTCAACTCCAGAACGCAATACAATTTGTATTCTCTGGGACATAGAGGGTGGAGTAAATGCTGTCACTCTTATACCCAAAGCCTACTAACAAAAACCCCTTAGCCTCTATTAACATTTGCTACAGTATCAGGTACAGTCATACCTCGTGTTATGTCCGCTTCATGTTACATTCTTTCAGGTTACGTCCCACGGTGCCCCGGAAGTACCAGAAAGGGTTACTTCCGGGTTTTGCCGCTCGCGCATGCACAGAAGCGCAAAATGACATCATTTGCATGCGCAGAAGCGGCGAATCACAACTCGCGCATGCACAGACGCGCCGTTGTGGGTTGTGCTCTTTTCATGTTGCGAACGGGCCTCTGGAACAGATCCCGTTTGCAACCAGAGGTACCACTGTACAATACATTCGTGAAGTTTCATCTGGCCGAATCTACTTTCGAGGGCTTTTGGCAAAGGGTAAAGATGTCAAATGTTTTGACGGATGCTGTAATAAAAACATAACACAACTCTCAAGGGGCAGCTGTAATGGATATGCAACTGCTGGTGTCTCTCTCTTACATAAATCAAGGCATGTGTCAAAAGTGATCATCATTTCACTTTCTTTTGCCAATACTAGCTTTCTCTGCTTTGTTTGATTTTGGCTTAATCATCACACTGTGTTCTTTTTCCACACCTTATGGAATCCTCAGCACTTGGAGACACGATGTCTAATGTCTTGTCAGTTACACTTTGACCCATATGCTCACTCTAAGCTAGATCTATGGGGTAACTTGAAAATACAGAGGCAATCCTTTTTTATGGAAGATGCGGATTGATAGTGAGATTGATACGCTAGAGCAGCTAGTAGTATCAGGTGGAGCTACAGCAACCGTTGCCATCTTTCATGGACCATCTGCTTTGAGTTACCTTGGCCTCTCCTATATTGCCGGAGGAAATAATTGGATTGTCACAAAAAACCTAAACAGAAACGGTTATTGCAATGCTGCAAATTGGATGTTCAGGATCTTGGAGATGAACAGAATAGAGAGTTAGAGCTTGATGCCCTTGTGTGGCCATGAAGTCCATGTGTTCAGTTGACGGCACAGGGTTGTGCCCTACAGCATGGGAACATGTGTTAGGGGCCATTTTACACGTTGAACAGAACACAGGGCCGTTGCCACAAACAGAAGCTATTACCTCCAGTGACAATAGCAGATACGGGGGCTGTGATGCTGATCCAACCATCAGCAGGTAGCATGGTATTCAAGCTGTTCTGCAAACCGCACAGGGACCTGATCCAAGCTGTACCCCCACTCCTGCAATGAGCTCTTTCAAAGCCATCCACCACAACTGCTTATTTATCTGGGATTTATATTTTGTTTCTAATAATAATGATCATATCAAGTATAAGCACTATCATGCTACAAAGCGCCTGGTACAAGTAAATAAAAATTTAAATCTACAAAGTTCCTAAAGTGCTGGACAATTTAAGACTTTGGGGAGGAGTGCGAGATCTGTAAAAGGAGATGCATGCATTAAACAAAATGCACCATACACAGTACAAAAAAGTTTTCTTTCTCCCACTGGAATACCAAACACTGTTTTTCATGAATATGTATAATTAGATGTTCTCTGTGAGTGAGAAGTAGTAATTAATTCAGCGTTAAAAATCACAACCTATTACTTGAACACCATAGCAACCAACATTGCCAAAAGAGAAAATGAAATTTCAAAGCCTATTTTTAAATTATTACATTTGCACATTTTCCAAAATTTCAAAGCAGGCTAGAATTATTTTTAGATAAAGACAATAGAAGTTAAGTTGTCAGAATACTAAGGCGTAAGCTTAGCAAAGCAACAACCCTTTGCTGCAGAATGATCAAATGGCTCGGTGACTTCTAAGATATCGGGAGTGTTAAAATAAAAAATCAAAACACAACAAAATAACGGACTGCTGTGCTTCACTTCTTTCAAGAAGAGAAAGCCATGTATTCTGATAATCGCATCTTTATTATGACTGGAGCAATTATTTTCAACTTTTTATTAGGGAGTCTTTTGTTGTGGAGACAACAACAAATTAAATGACTGTTCACCTTCTTTCATTTCCATTCACTGCTGTTGCCTCCGCTCCCTGTGCCTGTTTGGTGCATTTTTTCCTTTGATTGTCCTTCTTCTTGGAAATTGTGGCATGTGTGGTTCCAGCCAGCCAAAGAGCACAGAGTCAATGTTATGACACCGCAACACTACAAAGTCAGCTTTGACAATGTGATTATGCCAGTAAGACCAAGTAAGGCCAACTGAGAATGAGAACGGCGTTTCTCATTATCAGCATTTTGAATTTGTGAACATTTCTGCCTTTTTCAGAACTACTCATAAAAAAGAGGAATAAGGATTTTTAGCCTACTTGGTATATTTGCAGTTGGCTGGCAACCTTATTCATAAGCATTCCAACTGGAAGACATTTCATGGGGTAACTCTTTGCATCAGATCAGCTCAATTTCCTCAATATGAATTTAAGGCCACATATACTGTGTATTCCTTTCACAAGTATGCCCCACTTCATAGCTGCTCTGACAGGGAAGACAAGGATATCTATGTACAGGCATTTTGCTGCTGTTGCATTGAGTCCAACACAGTCATGCTTACTTCTAGCGAGAATGGATGCGAAGTAGTTGCATCGGTGTCTTGGTATCTTATCTATCTTCACTAACCTTGATCTTCTTCACAACAGGCATAGGCAACCTTCGGTCCTCCAGATGTTTTGGCCTACAACTCTCATGATCCCTAGCTAATAGGACCAGTGGTCAGGGATGATGGGAACTGTAGCCCAAAACATCTGGAGGGCTGAGTTTGAGGAAGCCTGATCTAGATGGACAACCATGAACTTGGATTTGGGCATTTGTCAGAGAGAAAATGGACAGGAGACAACAGGAGGCTAAGATCCTCCTGGGGGCTAAGATCAGGCGGAATCCAGGGCTGCCTCCAATATCTTACAGTGTGAGAACATGGCATGCCTTTGGAAATGATGCTATTTCAACCGTGCCATTGCAGGTTCCTTTCAATTGACACAGATGTTCAGGGTTTAAGCCAGATGTATAGTACATAAAGTTGCTCTTCATCACAGGTTGCCTATGCCTGCTCTAAATTAAATGTGAAAAAGCCAAGGCCCTCCCTGGGGCTCCCTTTCCCATTTTTAAGCAGGATGTAGATATGCAAAAATAAATGCTGGACTCTGGGCCTTTACCTCTTTCCTTTGAACAGGGCCTCCCATGGACATATAAGTCATCATAGGAATCATAGAGAGCTGCAGTATACCAAGCCGGACCATCGGTCCATCTAGCTCAGTATTGACTCTACAGTGCCTGGCAGTGGCTCTCCAGGGCTTCAGTCAAAGAGTTTCTCCCAGCCCTACCTGTAGATGCTGGGGACTGAACATGGAATATTCCGCACACAGAGCAGACGCTCTGCCCAGGAGCCCAGGCTTCCTTGTTTGATCACTGGGAAGGCATTTTACATTTTCTTTAATGGATAGCAATTATATCCCAAATCTCAAAAGGTTTGTTTTCATTATTTGATAAAACGGTTCTAATAATCTTGACTGTGTTGCTTTGAGACTATGCAAGTAATAAACAGGACTTTCTCCTTATGTAACCCAGCCGGTTTTCCAGATTTATATAGCTCGTTTTTGTCCATAGACACATGGATGGATGGGCCCTGCTGTTGGTTTGTGGTTGCCTGCTGAGTGGCTGCTTTTCTTAAAAAGCTACTTCCTATTTAATAATTTTTCAATTCCGCTTTCCCAAAACGTAAAATAGAGGGAGTAAATAAACAACATCTAGGGGTTGAAGCGGGAGTTGTCTGCATGGTGTCTGTGGAAACCAATGGACCCCACCAGTGTCTTCTTACGGCAGCCACAGAAGGTCTAGTAAATATTCCCTCAAACATCCTCAATGCACAAAAGGCTGTTCTTGCTGCTCAGTTCCTATTAGCAATGGCTCAGCCTCTCCTATATTGAACATGGTTCCACAAATATGGTCACATTTCATTGGATACCAAGATTGGATGCCCACCTTCCTTTCCATTTTGAATGGAGGAAAGATGCACAAGGGGGAGGAGCAACAGCAAAGACTTTGGGAGATCTTTCCACATGAAGAAGAAGAAGAAGAAGAAGAAGAGGAGGAGGAGGAGGAGGAGTTTGGATTTGATACCCTGCTTTATCACTACCCTAAGGAGTCTCAAAGCAGCTAACAATCTCCTTTCCCTCCCTCCCCCACAACAAACACTCTGTGAGGTAAGTGGGGCTGAGAGGCTTCAGAGAAGTGTGACTAGCCCAAGGTCACCCAGCAGCTGCATGTGGAGGAGCGGGGAAGCGAACCCGGTTCACCAGATTACGAGTCTACCACTCTTAACCACTACACCACACTGGCTATGACAACAACCCTAGTCATGGCATAATCAAATCTGCCAGAAAAAGGCAGGCTTTCTCAAAATGCAGAAAGAATGTCAAGAGACTGACACAATCTAAAGGAGATAACTTATTCTGTTAACCAATATCGTCTGGTCCTTGTCAAGCCACATCACAAACACCAGGGAAGCAAGGACAAGATGGTTTCTGAACAACTTGGCAAGCCAGCCAGATGGGTGGGGTATAAATATTATTATTATTATTATTATTATTATTATTATTATTATTATTGCAGAGTTTTGTCTGCATACAAACAAACATCAGGCAACAAGTTAAGCAAGACGTTGGAGCATGAAGTCAATTCTGTGTCTTAAGCTTACATCGCGTATCCCCAAGACATGGCAGTGAACTCAGGGCAGTCTATTAAAATACATCAAAATATACCAGCAAATAGATGCAGAAAAAGAAAAACACAAATTGTTCAGGTTAAACAAATTCCTTTGCAGGAATGCTCAATCTACCCATTTTAGTTCCTCATTATTTCCAGTCTCACAATTCCACATCAATTTGTGTCATTGTGAAAAGTCATTTAACATTTTAGTGCTAGTTTCACCCAGTACACAGATTTCTATGCACTGCATCCAGGTAGTGGTCTACAACCTGCAAACAGCCTCTTCACTTAGATGATGCAGAGAAATAGAGCTGAGGTTAATCTACCTTGCATGTAATGGTGCCTGCATGTGAAAGGTATGGCTCTAGATAGAGGCTTTGTAATGCTCCTAGTGGAGGAGGCTTGAGTCTGCTCCATCCCAGAGGTGAACCGTTGAAATAGTACTTGGGCAGGGGGAGCTGTGACTCTAGTCATCCTTCCCTCTTCTCACTTCATACCACTTCCCCATTGTAGGATAAAACAGCCTCATATAACAAGCATAGGTAAAGGTAAAGGGACCCCTGACCATTAGGTCCAGTAGTGACTGATTCTGGGGTTGCAGCGCTCATCTCGCTTTATTGGCTGAGGGAGCCGGCGTACAGCTTCCGGGCCATGTGGCCAGCATGACTAAGCCGCTTCTGGCGAACCAGAGCAGCGCACAGAAATGCTGTTTACCTTCCCATCGGAGCGGTACCTATTTATCTACTTGCACTTTGATGTGCCTTCAAACTGCTAGGTTGGCAGGAGCACGGACCGAGCAACGGGAGCTCACCCTGTCGCGGGGATTCGAACCGCCGACCTTCTGATCGGCAAGCCCTAGGCTCAGTGGTTTAACCCACAGCGCCACCCGGGTCCCATAACAAGCATACTTAACTCTAATTATTGCATGAAGGGGTTAAGACCATAGAGTAAGCTATCCTGCTAGGCTTAACTAGGTCACTCCCGCTCACATTGCTACCAAACTCTTTGTTCTCCCACTTTCCACAGTTCCAACTTGTGAACCCTATCAGTAAGGATGTCTAAACTGGATGCTCCAAGCTTAGACCATGTAAATTTAGCAAACCATCTTTGTGTTTCTATACAGATAATTTAGAAATCATTTTTGAAAGTAAGATGTACTGCCTGTCTTTTCTTGCTGCTGTATGGAAAAGCACATAAATCTGACCTTTGGAGCGTTTGTAAGTAAACAATTTTTAACTTATCAAATGCATAGTCTCTTTCTATGCTAATGGAAGTAGGAAACTTTGGAAGCAACTTAGAATGGGATATTTTAAAAGCTTAACAGCCTATATTTCCACATTTTACTCTGGTCCTCAAAACATATAAACTATACAGTAATACAATTGTCTTTAAGGTGTCATAGGACTGTTATTGTTGCTGCAACAGATGGGCAACTCTCTGCAGCACAGCTACTCCTCAGAAGTGAGATTGCTATCTATTCCTTTGGTTGCCAATATTGACAAAGAAATTTTGTTACTCTAGTCATGCCCTGAAGGCATTCACAAGTATTTCCCTAGCATTTCTCTTCCCAAACAGCTTTTGTGCCCATAAATTGAAAATGTGCCCAGAGAGATCCCTAAAGGGGGTACATTGCAGAAAAAAATACACTTATTAATGTTTCTGCCATTGTGAAAATATTTCAAAAGTGCCTCCTGTAATGGGTCCGAATGCATTCCAAATTAATTTAGTATTGGTTTTAGGATCTCTTTTATTCCTCATAAGGCAAATGGGATTTCAAATGCCTCTCCCCCAAGTATTTCAGATGGGTTGGGAAAGTACATCTAACTGAATAAACATCCTCTGTTGAATAACAAAACGGTTCTGAGATGGAAACCAAAATTAAGGGGCTTCGGTCCGCCCGCAAATACTTGGCTTCATTTCAATCCTGCTTTCAGGTTTCCCACATGCCACTGTGAAAACAGAATGCCGGAGTAGATGGGCCATCGGCCTGAACCAGGAGCACTATTTTTATGTCCTTGTGACTAGGTGGACAATATTAGGCAGCTCCTGTACAATCACTAATCCAGGAGAAGCCAACATGATGCTCTCTAGGTAGAAAGTGGCCTGTAAATTATTTAAGCAAATACAGTGGTAAAGGTAAAGGGACCCCTCACCATTAGGTCCAGTAGTGACCGATTCTGGGGTTGCGGCGCTCATCTCGCTTTATTGGCCGAGGGAGCTGGCGTACAGCTTCCGGGTCATGTGGCCAGCATGACTAAGCCACTTCTGGCGAACCAGAGCAGCGCACGGAAACACCGTTTACCTTCCCGCCGGAGCGGTACCTATTTATCTACTTGCACTCTGATGTGCTTTCGAACTGCTAGGTTGGCAGGAGCAGGGACCAAGCAACGGGAGCTCACCCTGTCGCAGGGATTCGAACTGGCGACCTTCTGATGGGCAAGTCCTAGGCTCTATGGTTTAACCCACAGCGCCACCCGCATCCAAATACAGTGGTACCTCGGGTTAAGTATTTAATTCGTTCCGGAGGTCCGTTCTTAACCTGAAACTGCTCTTAACCTGAAGCACCACTTTAGCTAATGGGGCCTCCCGCTGCTGCCTCGCAATTTCTGTTCTCATCCTGAAGCAAAGTTCTTAACCCAAGGTACTATTTCTGGGTTAGCGGAGTCTGTATCCTGAAGCGTATGTAACCTGAAGTGTATGTAACCTGAGGTACCACTGTAAATAAATAAATAAATAAAGGGAAGCATGTGCTCAGTTGGAAATCCAATTGCTAATTTTTGATAGGAAATTTCAGAGTCCCTGCCATTCCTTATTTAAAACATACTTGGATCAGGCATTCATAGAGAGTAAGCCTTCAAATAGAGGCTTGTCCTCAGTAAAGTAGGACTCACAGCTACCAAACTTACAGGCAAGAACAAACTTCTAATATCCTGTTTGAAAGCAGCCCAAGCAGCCTGTGTCCACAAGACCACTTCCTTATCTAGAATTTGGACCCAATATGCATTATACATTTAAAGCATCATGATACCACTTTACACAGTCAAGGCTTCCCCCTGTTCTGGGAGTTGTAGAATGTTAAGGGTGCTGACAGTTGTTAGGAGACTTCATTCTCTGCACAGAGATACAATTCCCAGCGTGGTTTAACAGGTAATATCTCTCCCCAGGGAACTCTGACAATTGTAGCTCTTTGATGAGAACAAGGGTATCCTAACAACTTTCAGCACCCTTAATAAGTTCCCGTTGCTTGGTCCCTGGTCCTGTCAACCTAGCAGTTCGAAAGCACGTCAAAGTGCAAGTAGATAAATAGGTACCACTCCGGCAAGGAGGTAAACAGCGTTTCCGTGCGCAGCTCTGGTCCGCCATGAGGCTTAGTCATGATGGCCACATGACCCGGAAGCTGTACGCCGGCTCCCTCGCAAGGTGAGCGCCGCAACGCCAGAGTTGGTCACGACTGGACCTAATGATCAGGGGTCCCTTTACCTTTAGCATGGTCACTGCCTGCATTATCCTTGCATTTATAATATTTTTTGGTTTTTCAGAGATGGGAGAATCTTTCATCTGTTGATTGCTGGAAAAATACAACCCACCTGTCTCAACCACATTGCTATGTGCGCATCCCTTAAAAAAAATAAGAACTGAGGCTCTAGACTTCCAAACGGATAATCTAATTACAAGAGCAGGAAATTCAGACAGAAATCGTCAGAAAGTGAAATCAGTCTTTAATAATGCAAGTGGAACAGTGTGTGTGTGTGTGTGTGTTTTAAGAACACTGCCAGGGGACCTCTAGCCTAAAAGAACCCAATATTTCTGTATCTCTGCAAAATTCATTTCCATCTATTCAAGTGGTTGATTAGGCTACTTGAAGAATACAATGCATTAAATTGAGAAACAAGGAAAAGCTGCAAGCTGATAAAGGGACAATTACTTTAATATTTGGCATTCATTAAAAACCAACCAGCTTAATTCCCCCCACTCTTGTAAAAGAGATAATAGTCCAATAAATATTCACAGTTTTAGAAAAAGACTGAGAATTAGACAAAGAAATTTGTATGTGGAGAGTCTTTGGAGATGTAACAACTCCTTGCTTGAAGGCCCACTCTAAAAGGCAACACTAAGAAAAATTAACACTTTCAGTGGTCTCTTGCTAATAAAACCAAAGTGCATTTTTAGGCAACGGCTTAAAGTGATGCCACTTTCCTTCCTTTCCCTTTTTTAAAAAACCAACCCTCTTCCTGCACCTTTAACAGCAGATCAGGACACAAAAATGGAAGTTTTGCCATGCTAGAAGCAGCTGTTGATGGTTGAAAGCACAGGATTAGGAGCAGTAAAATAAGGTGGTAACCCCAAATGTGATTATTTGAGAAATGATGATAAAATCTCCAGCTCAGATTCTACCTTCTGTCTAGTTTAAGCCAGAAACATATTTTGTATGACTCCCTTCCTGTACAGCAGCAAAGGATATACTTTCAATATATTTCAAACCAAGAATAAATTCATGTTTCTCTGAATCCTACCCCCCATATTTATATATAACCTGTACACTTCTCTACTCACAACAACAAACAGCTCACACTCTCAAACAGCACAGGTATTTATGCATTAGGTGAAATATTTCAGATGCCTAACACAAGGAGCTGTGTGCTTTGACAAACCATTTCATCCAGAGCACTTATCTACCATTTAAATTTTAAGCACCACTGGGGAAAATTGGGGTCAGTCAGCATCTAAATACATGACTGTCTATCCCACCCCCCTCAAACATTGATTAATCTAGCCTAGTGCTGTCTTCTCTGATAGGCAATTGCTCTCCAGTATCTCATTAGAGGCCTTTCCTGGGCTTCCTATCCAAAATCCATTTAGCTGGACCATAGGAAGCCGTCTCAGTCTGGGTCAGGCTGCTCATGCATCTAGCCCAATACTGCAGCACCTTTCCAAAGTCTCATGCAAATGCCTTTTGAACCAATTGCTAGCTGATCCCTGGGGATGCATCAGACCTGTCACTTGTAAAAACTTGTGCTCTACAATTGACCAAAGGATAAACCAGGCCTGGCCATAGAACTGAGTTGCCCTTGGTTGCCCTGATGGACAACCTTTGCAGAGTTCTCTGCACCCTTGTTCCTGCTTCTTGATTTCTCAATAGCATTTTATACTATCAACCATACCAAATAGTATGGGAAACAGCCCTACTAGAAAAATTAACCAATAAACTGAAACTGACACGGGGACAAACAGAAGAAGACGCCTTCACACCGGTATGGATCCCCATTATCACATATACAGCCCAACAAGACAATGACAACAATCCACCAACAGCATACAAATCAATATGGCTAACCTGATCCAAAACACCCACCTACCCCACTCACACACGAAAGCAAAGATCACCACAGCCAATCACAAAGAAACAACCACACCTTAGGCCAACCCCAACCTCTCTCACCACCAAAGGAACACAAGTGAACAGCACAAGCAATGCTGACACCAAACCCTATATACATTAAGCATAAAAGAAACATCGCCACCCGACCCCACCCCCACCCATCTTCCCTCCCTCCACCCCCTTCCCCCCTTCCCCCTAATGTCTCAACAAATGAAATGGATTTGTAAAAATGTTACATGGAAAAAATACGAGAGATATTACACTTACCTCTGTAAAACAAGAAAATCTTTAATAAAACAAAAACAAAAACAAAAAAACCAACAAACCATGATATCCTCCTATACTAGCTCCAGAGAATGGGAATTGGGGCACTGTATTACAGTGGTATGAATCCTACCTTCAGGACTGAGTCCCAAGCATAGCATTGGAAAAGTGCCTTTCAGCCCCCTGGCAACTATGGGGTGCCCCAGGGGACAATCTCAAGTGCTATTTAAGAGTCATCTAGTCCAACCCCTTG
Organism: Podarcis tiliguerta; assembly: GCF_965153285.1. Taxonomy (NCBI): domain Eukaryota; kingdom Metazoa; phylum Chordata; class Lepidosauria; order Squamata; family Lacertidae; genus Podarcis; species Podarcis tiliguerta. The sequence goes on along the minus strand of NC_139545.1, from coordinate 14,108,454 downwards.
CAATGCAGGAATCACTCGACATGGGGCTCAAACCCACGACCCGGAGATTAAGAGTCTAATGTTCTACCGACTGAAATATCCAACCAATGGATAAGTGCTTTCCATTCTACTTATTCGTCTAATACAGGCATAGAGAAACTCAGCCCTCCAGATTTTTTTGGGACTGCAACTCCCATCATCCCTAGCTAACAGGACCAGTGGTCAGGGATGATGGGAGTTGTAGTCCCAAAACATCTGAAGGGCCGAGTTTGCCTATGCCTGGTCCAGTATGTGTGAATCTGGTTGGTTAGCTTAAAAATGCAGGCCAAACATAATCCAGGAGCATCTCTACATGTAGCCAAGCTCTTAAGCCATTTAAAATTAGAGAGCTTCCTGTGATTCCCACAAATGCACATTTGCACTTGAACAACGGCAGAGGAACAGTCAGACAAAGATAAAGAACTTTTGATGATGGAGCACATTTTCAGAAGCCCTTTTCTATTGTATTCCATGACTCATAGGAAGGGGGATGCCATCCTTGACTGATAAAGAACTCTGATGTCACGATGGCTAATTTTAGATTTACACAATGCCCATATTCCGGTCTAACCCAGGTTCTTATCTTTGATAATAAATTCTCAGAGCATAGACTGCGACTTTCAAATGGAAAAATGCAGTACCTAGCAGGAGCCCTTTCTAGGACACAGCAGCTTTTATGAATGCCTCCTAACGATCCATAGCCTGTAAGCTTCGATAAACTGTATAATAGATTTTTCGCATTGTTTGAAGACATTAGAAAAAAATTAAGATGGATTTCAACAAGAACTGCTTCCAGCAGAGCATAAAATCTTGCGACGTATGTTACAATTCATTTGCCAATTATATAGGAAAATCTGGTTCATTGGCTTCCTACTTCCTTGAAAGCTTTCTGTGCATGTCTATACATGTGCCTGCACAGTCTAGGAATCCATGTAGCTCCCAATGCATTGCAAAGGCAATGACCAATATTATTATTATTATTATTATCAGTGGAGTGCTGGACTCTAAAATGATTTACCTGCTTTTATCCATTCACATAATGCTATATTTTCAGATACTCTGACTTAGGTCAACAGAAGAATAGTGTCCAGATCAAGGGAAGTAATAAAAAGGTAAAGGAACCCCTGACAGTTAAGTCCAGTCGCAAACGACTCTGGGGTTGCAGTGCTCATCTTGCTTTACAGGCCGAGGGAGCCAGCATTTGTCCGCAGTTTTTCCAGGTCATGTGGCCAGCCTGACTAAGCCGCTTCTGGTGCAACAGGACACCGAAACAAGAGCAGCGCATGGAAGCACCATTTACCTTCCCGCCGGAGTGGTACCTATTTATCAACTTGCACTTTTTGGCGTGCTTTGGCAGGATTGAGCAACGGGAGCTCACCCTGTTGTGGGGATTCGAACCACCAACCTTCTGATTCGCAAGCCCAAGAGGCTCAGTGGTTTAGACCACAGCGCCACCCCCGAGGGAAGTAATAGTCCCGCTCTAGTCTGCCTTGGTCAGACCACACCTGGAATACTGTGTCCAGTTCTGGGTGCCACAATTTAAGAAGGATGTTGACAAGCTGGAACGTGTGCAGAGGAGGGCAACCAAGAAGATTAAGAGTCTGGAAGCCAAGCCTTATGAGAAACGCTTGAAGGAGCTGGGTATGTTTAGCCTGGAAAAGAGGAGACTGAGAGGAGACATAATAGCCATCTTCAAATATTTTAAGGGCTGTCACATAGAGGAGGGAGCACGCTTGTTTTCTCCTGCTCTGGAGGACAGGACCCAAACCAATGGCTTCAAATTACAAGAAAGGAGATTCCGGCTAAACATTCAGAAAAACTTTCTGACAGTAGGAGCTGTTCGGCAGTGGAACAGACTCCCATGAGAGGTGATGGACTCTGCTTCCTTGGAGGTTTTTAATTAGAGGTTGGGTGGCCATCTGTCATGGATGCTTTAGCTGAGATTCCTGCATTGCAGGGGGTTGGACTAGATGACCTTTGGGTCCCTTCCAACTCTAAGATTCTATGATTCTAAGTTAGTGGTACTTAGTTCCCACTGAAATCAATGGGAAAAGTTTGAAGTCAAGCTAGTCGTCCATTTATTTCAGAGGAAACTCAGTAACTGGATGCAACTCTGCATAAAAACGTTTCAAGAAAGACAGAGTATTTCTTCAGATACATCCATTAGACAATACAGGATGCATGCTGATAATTTTTTATGGGTCCAAAGAGATGACAGTCAATTTTATTTCTCGGCTTCAAAGTCTGAGAGGTAGACTGCTTTGAGAACATGTTTAAAAAGGTAAAGGTACCCCTGCCCGTACGGGCCAGTCTTGACAGACTCTAAGGTTGTGCGCTCATCTCACTCTATAGGCCGGGAGCCAGCGCTGTCCGCAGACACTTCCGGGTCACGTGGCCAGTGTGACAAGCTGCATCTGGCGAGCCAGCGCAGCACACGGAACGCCGTTTACCTTCCCGCTATAAAGCGGTACCTATTTATCTACTTGCACCCAGGGGTGCTTTCGAACTGCTAGGTTGGCAGGCGCTGGGACTGAACGACGGGAGCGCACCCCGCCGCGGGGATTCGAACCGCCGACCATACGATCGGCAAGTCCTAGGCACTGAGGTTTTACCCACAGTGCCACCCGCGTCCCATAATAGCACCTTAGAGACCAACTAAGTTTGCTGAGGTTTTACCCACCCAAAGAGATGACAGTCAATTTTATTTCTCAGCTTCAAAGTCTGAGAGCTAGACTGCTTTGAGAACATGTTTAGACCATGTCTAAACAGTGACTTTGTCTTGGGGCAGAGCCGAATTGAATCCAGTGTAGTTCATTATGGAACATCCATGCTGAACATTTTTGAAATCAATACAGGTAGTTGCCCCAGCATATGATACAATCATGCTGAAAGCAGCAGGTCTGTTTCCAGCCCATCTCCACTATGCATTTAAAGCAATATCATACCACATACATAGTCGTGATTTCCCCTAAAGGATTCTGGGAACTGTAGTTTGTTAAGGGCGCTTTGAGTTGTTAGGAGACCCCTATCACTCCTCACAGAGCTAAAACTCCCAGTGTTCTGTGAGAAGAGGGAATGATTGTTAAACCACTCTGGAAACTGAAGCTCTGTGAGGGGAATAGGAATATCCTAATAACTCTCACAGTCCCCAGAATTCTTAGGGGGAAGCCAAGTCTATTAAAGTGGTTTAGTGCATACAGGGCTTGGAACACTGACTGAATATTGAGATGCTTGAGGAATAGGGTCAGTTCAAGACAATTTGTTGCCTTATTTATTTATTTTATTGTATTCTGTTGCCTGAGCTGAAGAATGATGGTGCTTTCCACATAACGAAGCCAACTGAACTGGAAACTGAATCTTCAGTGTGAGAAGATAGCATCTCCCACTGTACCTGAGGGCAGCCGATCAGCTTAAAGGGCTCAGGAAGGCTGCACAACACACAAACATCTGTCCTCCAACATAAGGAAACAGCCCAATCATACTCTGCCTAGTAAGTAAGGAGTTCAGGAATTCACTCTCTGCCAATTCAGACTTGTACAAATTCAGACATGAACTCAGTGCACCTCTCCTGGACACATAGATCAGAACGCATACATTCAGATTTCTGATTTCTCTAAATTTTACAGTACAGTGGTACCTCGCAAGACGAATGCCTCGGAAGACGAAAAACTCGCAAGACGAAAGAGTTTTTCGTTTTCTGAGTTGCTTCGCAAGACGGATTTCCCTATGGGCTTGCTTCGCAAGACGAAACGTCTTGCGCCTTTTTTAAAAAACCACCAATGCATTCCTATGGGAAACCGTCAATACACAGTGGTGCTTCGCAAGACGAAAAAATTCACAAGACAAAAAAACTCGCAGAACGAATTAATTTCGTCTTGCGAGGCACCACTGTATAGTTTTCAGCTCAGTGTATCAAAATACAGTTTAAAATAATTTTGCGAGGAGAAATGCATAATTAAGTATGTGCAGGGTTTGTTTGTTTTCCCCCCAAAGGTGCAGATTAATTCAGAAACGGGGGGAAATTGATTCATGGATGAAAATATGCAAAAGCAACACAGGCCTTTTGGGGAATGCTATGCAAGTTGCCCTCAGTTCCACAGAAGAAATGTTAAGTACAATCAATTAATAGTGCCCTGCCTTGAGAAAAAACTTTGGAAAGTACAAGGGGGAGGGAGAAAGATCAGAACTGACAGTACCAGACAGGGCTATACTTGGGACATTAACATTTGCAGTTTCAATCAGACATGAAAAGTTTCCTGTGGGGAGGTTGCATTAAAAGGACTATTTCAAGAAGACATTTGATTTAATGTGGCAGCATCTGCAAGCTGTGAGCTAATGGACAGAAAACCCATTTTCCTGACAAGTAACATTTTTAAAAGGAGGGAAACCCACCTTTTAGAGCAGTAATTACTGTTTTTGGTTTTAATGGAAATCATGTTTTCTAGTGTATCCAGGGGGGCAATCTAGATTCATCTACTAGAATAAGCATTTGCTAAAATGCACGTTCTTCGCTGTGTCGCTTCACGACGCCAGCATAGATGGATGCGGCAAATTATTCCCTGCACAAATCTGTATTAACAAATGGTTAGCGTTGCAAGACAAATGTGAAGAAGCCGAGCAAACTATGGATGAAAGTCTGTTCGGTACGGTAAGCTCAGCGTTATCTTGGTTTCAGCATCACCACACTCCTGAAACACAACTTGTGTAACCCATCAAGCTGAACTTTACTCAACCAGCCATTTATAGTGCCTTGCCAAGGGCTTGACATTTACACCTCCACTGTTATTTTCAGTTCTGGGCAACAGCAACAATAAAAAATAAAAATGTAACAGGCCTACACAACTTTTTATCAAGCATCTGTTAGGACATCATGGGTGGCTTGTGGACTGCCTGATGGATCACAAGTTGTGTAGGCCTGATATAACAAGGGCAGAGTGGAGACATATCGTGGTGGGGGCTGATCTGCTTGGGGGTGAGACAAAGAACACAAAATAGCTCACCAGAGAAGCATCAAAGGGGCAACGCTAATGTAAGGCAGCCTTGAGAACATTTTCATCCACTGCCTTGCATTTTGTACCAGTGGGGGATAAAAACAAAGAAGCACCCCACCACACAAGGTGACTCCCATATTAGGGATGGGAGAGGAATTCGATCCAGAATTTTAATGAAACCTACATAATTTGCACATTTTGAAACAAACATCGGCCCAATCCAAGCTATCCTTTAAAATCCACACTTCTCTGAATTTTGAGGTGCAGCTTCCCAACTAAATAATGTGTAAAGGGTAAAGGTAAAGGGACCCCTGACCATTAGGTCCAGTCGTGGCCGACTCTGGGGTTGCGGCACTCGCTTTATTGGCCGAGGGAGCCGGCGTACAGCTTCCGGGTCATGTGGCCAGCATGACTAAGTCGCTTCTGGCGAACCAGAGCAGCGCACGGAAATGCCGTTTACCTTCCCGCCAGAGTGGTACCTATTTATCTACTTGCACTCTGACGTGCTTTTGAACTGCTAGGTTGGCAGGATAAATAATGGGTAAGGTAAAGGTACCCCTGCCCATACGGGCCAGTTGTGACCGACTCTGGGGTTGCGCACCCATCTCGCTTAAGAGGCCAGGGGCCAGCACTGTCCGAAGACACTTCTGGGTCACGTGGCCAGCGTGACGAAGCTGCAACTTGCGAGCCAGCACCAGAGCATCACACGGAAACACCGTTTACCTTACCACTATAAAGCGGTACCTATTTATCTACTTGCACTTAAGGGTGCTTTCAAACTGCTATGTGGGCAGGAGCTGGGACCGAACGACGGGAGCTCACCCCGCCGCGGGGATTCGAAATGCCGACCATACGATCGGCAAGTCCTAGGCGCTGAGGTTTTACCCACAGCGCCACCCGCATCCCAATGCAAATATTGGCGAAACTGGCATACAAAAATGCCTAATATTAGGGGGAGCTGCTTGCAAAATGTGTATCTCAGGCAAAAGTGTCTATCAGGAAAAATTCCTGTTGAATGTTCATGAGGACTTAGAAATAAATAAATCATGAACCGATGCTGAAATGTGGAGAGCTGAACTTAAGGCTGGGGAAATGAGAAACCGAGAGAAACTCAATTTCTTCCACCACTAGCTATCCCCACCTCACTTCTGCCTCAACCCCACCAACACACTTCGATTCAAGGTTCCAAAATCATACCCTAGGGGCATGTTCTCCTTGGGGCAGTCTTCTCCTGGGGACTGAGACCACTTGCCCTTGGCTCTTTGACTACCTCTCCCTGCCTCAATGTCCCCTAAATGTACCCCAGTGGCAGAGGTGGGTGCTCCCACTCCCCAGAGAGGGCCTTTTCCTGCTGAGGACTGGAACCACAAGTCCCAGAATCCCCAAATGGGAAACTGACACTCCGTGCCTACTCTGTTACTTTAGGAAGCATAGTTTCCCACTAAGGATTCTGGGACTTGTAGTCCTAGTTCCCAGCGGGAAAAGATTGAGGACATTGACCCAAGGTAGGAGCACTAGCATCTAGCAGGCTCCTTTCAAACCTATCCCTATCCATGATTAGGAGTGGGCTGGAATCAGCCACAAGCCTTCAAAGTCTAACACTATCCAGTATACTACATCGGCCCTGTGATACAGGGTTTCTGCAACTGTGGCATATCTGAGCTTATTTTCATATCGTACCTCAAATGCAATCATTTCTTTGGTAGTAAGCTTGAAGCTTTTTCTTGAGTGTTGTGCATTATCCCCCGACAGCAGTTCAATAACCTGCTTTGTAGCTGACAGATAAAGTGAGCAGCCCAAGCAGCTTCACGGTGTAACAAATTAACCTGCGCCTATTGCTGTCCGGCAAGAAAACATTGAAAGGATACAGCATCACCATCAAATCCTGTCCTGGTTGTCCCATGATCATATTATAAAGTAGTTGTGTTCTGTGTTATAAATCAAGCACTGCCGGGAGTTGTTTATTCCTGTTTTCCAATATATTTCTTATCAATTAAAAAAATGGTGTGGCGCAAGCAAATTTTTATTCTAAAATTGTGGTCCGGGCGGGGGGGCGGGGAGGAGGTGAGAGCTGCAAATCAAGTCATTTCATTTAAGAGTTTGCAATATCAAAATATTCAAGAATCTCTTTTGCATGAAGTCTCCACAGCTTTTTAAAAAATTCACAGCAGTTAATGTTTTGCAAGAAAATATCAACCCCAACTGGGTGGTATTCAACTGAGTTTTACTCAGAGGAGACCCACCCTGGGACTTTAGGGCAAAGGGTGGGTGATAAATAATCACAAAGAGAAGAAATGCCATGGTGCAACTGCAGCAGCACAACCGGACTCCTTTATCTGCCCCAGTTGCAACAAAACATGTCTCTCCCACATCAGTCTCTACAGCCACAGCAGGCGCTGCAACCTTCCAACAATTAGACCTCACCACCAAAGGTGCATTCCTACATTTTATCCCAAGGCAGGTGCATGCCAACCTGTGACTGAGTTCAGTAAATGAATTTCCACAGGTCTACGCTGAGTAAGAGGGAAGCGGGTGGCGCTGTGGGTTAAACCACAGAGCCTAGGACTTGCAGATCAGAAGGTTGGCGGTTCGAATCCCCATGACGGGGTGAGCTACCGTTGCTCGGTCCCTGCTCCTGCCAACCTAGCAGTTCGAAAGCACGTCAAACTGCAAGTAGATAAATAGGTACCGCTCCGGCGGGAAGGTAAACAGCATTTCTGTGCGCTGCTCTGGTTCGCCAGAAGCGGCTTAGTCATGACCCGGAAGCTGTATACCGGCTCCCTCGGCCAATAAAGTGAGATGAGCGCCACAACCCCAGAGTCGGTCACGACTGAACCTAATGGTCAGGGGTCCCTTTACCTTTACCTTACACTGAGTAAAACTTAATTGAATACAACCCATGACATCAAGTATTTTATACCTTTATCCACCTTCATCTTATAAATCCAACAGCATTTACAATAGGGGCAATTTAAAAAAAATAACCTGCTAATTTTAAATCTGGAGTATTTGCTTGAGAATTCCACACATCATTTTCGTTAACTCCAAGAGACACTGCCTTGGTCTGCAATCCTACCCCTTTTTACCTGGGAAATAGCCTCATTGTTCAGTGGGACTTATTTCTGATTCGATGTGGTTAGGACTGCAGCTGTGATCTGCAACTCATACCCCATGTATTTTTAAAAGGGAAATTGCAGCCACATTTCTAGACACTTCAAGATGTTTGTGTCATACCAGCTAGCACAAATATACATATTTTTAAGGGGAGGGGGTACGATTGTTTAAGAGGCAACAGCAGACATTTATGAATGTTTATAAGACATATGGTAGATGCCAGAGCCACTCTTTCTTGCTATTGGCAAATTCTGCTGCGAAATTTGTTTCCATAATTAATGTGTTTTGAAGTGAGTGACCTTATGTAACAACAGAATAAGCCTTAATTATTGTCGGTGATTAATCCATTCTGTTGGTTTTATTTTTAATCCTGTTATCCTAAAATTAATTTCCAATTTAAAGGTCATTTTACACGTTGGTGATATCGCATATGGCAATGCTAAGCCTCTCTTTCTTGTGAGAAATAAGAGTATCTGATTATCAAAGACACAGAGTGACTATCCACTGCCCTATAGGACAGGCTGGGGGATTCTATCCATATACATTTTCAAGCACCAGGCCAGTTGCCCATCCAGTCCAGCCTAGTGTTCTCACCAGATGCCTATGGAAAGCCAGCAAGCAGGACCTGAGTCACATTCCCCTCTGGTGGTTTCCAACAGCTGGTATTCAGAAGCATACTGCCTCCGACAGTGAACATAACCATCAAGGTAGATAACCTTGATGGCAGCTTTATCCTTTGTGAATTTGTCTAAACCTCTTTTAATTTATTATTTATACCCTGTTCAACTGGGCAGCCCCCAACAGAATATTAAAAACACAATAAAACATCAAACATTAAAAAGTTCCCTAAACAGTGCTGCCTTCAGATGTCTTCTAAAACTCAACGTATTTTTCGCTCTATAAGACGCACCTAGTTTTTGGAGGAGGAAAACAAGAAAAAAAATATTCTGAATCTCAGAAGCCAGAACAGCAAGAGGGATCACTGCGCAGTGAAAGCAGCAATTCCTCTTGCTGTTCTGGCTTCTGGGATAGCTGCACAGCCTGTATTCACTCCATAAGACGCACACACATTTCCCCATACTTTTTAGGAGAGAAAAAGTGAGTCTTATAGAGCAAAAAATACGGTAGTTGTTTGTTTCCTTGACATCTGGTGGGAGGGCATTCCACAGGGCGGGCGCCACTACCAAGAAGGGCCCTCTGTCTGGTTCCCTGTAACCTCACTTCTCGCAGTGAGCGAACCGCCAAAAGGCCCTCAGAGCTGGACCTCCGTGTCTGGGCTGAATGATGGGGGTGGAGACGCTCCTTCAGGTATACTGGACCGAGGCCGTTTAGGGTTTTAAAGGTCAGCGCCAACACTTTGAATTGTGCTCGGAAACGTACTGGGAGTCTAGCAGGGAGGAAGCAGTGAAGAGCAGAAGCTAAACGTCTATGAGAAGTGGTGAAGGCAAGCTTTTTTGGGGCAGGGTGGCGTTGAAGTTACAGAGCTAGATTTCCAGAGCTGGAGAGTGGGCACAGCGAAAGCTTTGATCTCTGGAGATGAGCCAGCCCACCCTAAGCCAAGGTCAAGGCTGGCAGATCTTTAGCTGTCCCAAGGACAGTAGAGATGCTAAATATACTCTGCTTTTTCAGAAGGGGTTTTTTTGCACATTCCCATTGAATGTAATATAATATCCAACTTCCAAGTGACTTCAATAGGATTATATGATCCTAGCTTCGTAACACTTGGGTCAAGATCTCAATGCCCTGTGAGTTAAGCAGGAAATAGTTCCCTTTTGAAGTCAGTCTCGGGAAGTAAGCATACAAGCAATATTAACTTTTTAAGGTGTTAAATGGCCTCCTTCCGGGAAACTTGCTGCAACAAAAGAGGGGGGAAGGCTCCCATTTACAGGCGTTCTTACCAAATAGGGACCCATGCTATGAATGCAAATGGAAGTTTCCCCTGCTTTGCCTATCTACCAATCCAGCACGCAGGATTCCTCATGCAGCTCCTGTTACTAGATTGGAATTTTTGGATTGTGCACATTTCTAAATATGCATCCTAAAATATACATTTTAACACATTTGGGTGAATGTTTTTGAGCAAAGAATTGTATTGCGAAATCTGGAGAAGCGCAAAACCTGAAGGATAAGTATGTTCTGATCTGTGTATCAATCTAGGAGGTGTGAATTAAATGTGCAGACCAAATGAAATTCTTCTCCATTCTTAGTCATGCATACAGTATTTTTATCATTGGGAACATTGGGGAAATAATACAGCTTTCTTGCATTGCAACCCTATTCATTTCTACTTGGAAATGAATCCCACTGAGCTCCATGTGCAGGGGATATAACATCTCCAAAAGGAACTGCACTCTTGATTCTTCCTCTCACCAGCATTCCTTACATAATCCAAATAAGTTGGTCTATAGGAGGAACAACTGAAGCAAAATAGCGCCCTTAAGTCCTCCCTGATTTTAGCTTAAGTCTCATTTGAAATCAATGAGATACAGAAATGCTTTAGTGAGACAGTTTTCAGAAATCTTTATTTTTCCTCAACCAAGTTAGAAGTGGGGATTTTTAAAAAAACATAAAACCTATTTTTCCACCAAGCAGCAGATTCCTTTTGTCATATTATAAGCCGCTTTCTAACCCTGATGGATTCAAAAGTAAGGGGAGAAAGGGGCTGATGCTAGCCCAAAATCTAAGCAGAGCACCTCAGTGGCTGTAAGCTCTTAGCATCCCCAGACTCCCCAAAGGGCCTTGCTGGATTGCAGCCTAGAGAACTGATTAATAGTTTTCAGCAGCAATGGGTAGTACAGCAGGATATCAAGTCAACTGCACACACATAAAGCCTCCAATATACATTTAATTGGGCACCTACCTCAAACCACTGCCCATGCGACTGCATTTTCAGGATGACACAAGGATCTGGCTTGGAGAGGGCATCTCTGTCTGATATGCTTTTGCATGCGACTCTCAGTTCCACCTTCGTCAGACATGGGCTACTAAAGATCCCCAGAGTATTGGCTGCTGATTCATAGATGTTGCTCATTTTCTGCATTCTCTGTGGAAAAAGAGGGAAAGGTCCAATGGTAAAACCACTTTTAAACAGGAACACTGTATTTCTTGTATCCGGAGGGAGATTGTTCCAAGAATCTTCAGTTCTCGAATAAGGGACAATTTCTAACCAATAAACCAAGCATGTTTGCTCGGTGTGGTCTTTGGTTACAAAACCAAATGGCACTCAGGGCCTGAACATGATAAATCAATGAAATCAGAGCCGTCTTCCCCATTGGTGTTAGTGGTTCGTTGCGCCAGGGCACCGGCCTCTCAGGGGCGCCCTAGCGAGTGGGGGAGCTGCGCGGCTTTGCCGGCAGCCTCTCCTTTCCCTGCATGCCTGCCAGCTGTGCCCCGCCAACTATATGACTGGCAGGCATGCAGCTTCCTTCCCAAGCCTCTGCATCCGCTAAAGATGGCCCTGCTCCCGGTCGTTGTCCTCCTCCTGCTTCCTGGCAAAAGGTGGTGCGCAGCCTTCCCGGGCGCCCCAATGCCAGAGAGCAGGTCCACCAGCCCCCTCCCTTGTTTTGGCGTTACCGGGGGGGGGCGCTGAAGGGATCTTTGCACCACGGCACCGGATATGCTTAAGATGGCCCTGAATGAAATTATTATATATACTCCTACTACTTTGAAGTACACACAGATCTCACTACCTGAACACAATGTGTTTTCAGGAAATCATTGGTTAGGTGAACGTTTGCATAACAAGTTGATGATATCCATTGATTCCGATGGGAAATTTTAAGGCTGCTTATTTGTTTAGAGTACACGCAGGTCCAGCTGTTTGGATGTCTAAATCTGTGGTGTGCATAGCGAGGTTTGAGTACTAATTCCTCATGTCTGTTGCCGGGGTGAGGAGACAGGAATATTGGAGTGGGAGAGGTATTGCGGTGGAGTGGAGTAGCTGGAATTTTGAACAGCAGCACTCTATTCCACAACAGTTTGTTGCAGTCCCACTGACAGTGAATTTCATGGTTCATATCCATCACACATGCAGTAAAACTGGTGAATTACAGAATGCAGAAGGACAATGATCTTTTGAAATGATATTGGTATATTCAGTTGGTATAGAGATAGCAGCGGCAGAAAGCACAGTGTTAAGAAGGATGAGCTGGAACAGAAATCTTCCATTCAAATATCAGCTCATCCTTGAGCGCAGCAGGTGGCCTTAGATAAACTACTGGCACTTTCCCTTATGTCACCATTCATAATAACGTAAGGGCATAAGAGGATCCTTCCTGGGTTCCTATCTAGTCCAGCCCAGCATTCTCTTTCCCACAGTGGCCAACCAGATGTGCACAGTGAGGCCAGGAGCCAAGCGATGAGCACAACACTTGTGACGCACAGCAACTGGTATTCAGAGGCACGCTGTCTCTGATCCTGGCCAAGGAGCCATCAAAAGTATCCAGAGATTCTCCAGGGATTTCCATGACGGTTGTAATGATTGCTGGAATCATGCATGTGAAAGTGTGCTGAACAAAACTTGTTCTCCAGCAAAGGCTGATCATCTCCCAACCAAATCTGGGGAGCTGTTTGTGGCAGAAATGCATCCTCTGTGCATCGGTGGCGACCTTACTGCAACGTGCCTCTTCCCGGGGATAGTTGGGCTGTTATTCTTTGGCTGTTGACTCTCCACTTTTTTAAAAAAAACTCTCACGAGAATGTATGCAGCTGCACATTCGCAGGTTGCTATTGCATTGGATTTTAAATAAGCAACCTTGGCATTTTAATGAATTTATGGCAGGGCTGCAGAAACTCAGCCATAGCTGCCAGGTCACACCCCACACTGACTTGGCTCTGCACTCTTCTCTAGTGATTTCACTTGGCTGGAATGTGCCCTTGTATTTCACAAATACTAGAATCAGAATTTTTCTTTTGATTTTTAAAATGAGCTTTATCTTCCTCCCCCCCCCCCTTTTTTTCTTCTCTTATCTACTTTGCTTTTGTTTACTGCTTTGTTTTGTTCTTCAATGTCCTCTACTGTGGGTTAATGAGGGTACTCACATGAAGGTGATGGATGGTTGTTGAAGGACCCTGTGTGAGTGGCATAGAAGGGAAGACCTCCCAGGGTGGGAGGCTGGGAGAAGAAAGGGAAGCTCCTAGGTGAGAGCTGGGAGGGCCCACCACCTTCTGTGTGAGACAAGGGTTAAGATCTACCTTTGAGAGAGGGCTTTGAAGTTTGCTTGCCTGGATGGAGGATGGAGAGTTTCTCTCCATATCCACTTTTCCCACACCCTCCACTGCCATGCGGCCCCCAGAAAGTTACCCAAGAGGGAATGTGGCCCCTGGACGGAAAAAGCTTCAACAACCCTGGTTTATGGGTCAGCCATTAACCGGTGGGGATTGTCTGGCTTAAGTACCAATATGTCAAGGCAGTGGCATCAGGGAGTGTTGAATTTTGAAACTTGCTAGGGGATAGATGTCCACAGCTTCAGAGTTACAAAATTATTGGAAAGTTTTGTGTCCTTTTCATCTCAAGCGAGCAATGGGGTGGGGTGGGGGGTGAGGAGAGTATCATCACCCCATTCTGCTACATTCTAGGTTATTTAAAACATTGCACTTGTTCCACCTTTCCAAACAGATTAGATGGGGTGTTAACATTTGCATCATTCCAATCTCACAAGACACTTGAAATGTACTGTAATAGGGCTGGTAATGATTACACCTAAAAACAAACCAACCTGGATGACTTCAGTATCAGGAGAGGTGGAGGGAAATCTCTCCAAGGAACAGAACCTGATTGCCTCATTCCGCTCGGATCTAATAAATATCTTTTCTTCTCCTTGATATAATGCTATACACTTAACCTACTCCTTCTATATGCAGCATCCAAGGACAGAGTGGGGCTTGTGGTTCTTCCTCTATTATTCCCATCACCCAGTCACTCTATTCCTACATTACTGACACGGAGTTAGGAAGTAGCAGGAGGACCAACTAGCCCTTTGCTACTGGCCCTTAAGTGTAATCACTAATTTGCAATATTCCAGTAAAGCTTGAATGCATGGAAGTTGGGAGGATAAGAAAAGTACAGTGGTACCTCGGGTTAAGAACTTAATTCATTCCAGAGGTCTGTTCTTAACCTGAAACTGTTCTTAACCTGAGGTGCCACTTTAGCTAATGGGGCCTCCCGCTGCCGCCGCACGATTTCTGTTCTCATCCTGAAGCAAAGTTCTTAACCCGAGGTAATATTTCTGGGTTAGCAGAGTCTGTAACCTGAAGCAACTGTAACCCAAGGTACCACTGTATTTTATAGCACCTTTGATCACACCCAAACCAGACTGCATAAAAGGCAGATAAAAGGAATATTCTGCTGCATCTTAAATGGAGAATTATGTACGAGTAGTTGTTATTATAGTTTGCTTTAGTATTTCCCCCTCCAATGTTTCACCAGCACATTAGTATTTTATTAGCCGCTTCCTTCAGTCCTTCCCTGGCGAGAAGCTAGTATTTCTGAGAGGGAGATAGTACAGAAACATGATGGGTTTGAGAAGGAAGTGTCCTCTCTAGGTCACACAGTAATGCATTTTTCATTCACTGCCACGTTGATTTCATTTTCCCTTTCTTTCATCAGGGAAAAAGGTACATCATGTCACCTAGGGACTCCCTTGCAGAGTCATTTCTCATTAACCAGTGACACACCTCATGGCAGAAGAGATAGCTGGAAAAGAGACCCATACACAAATAGAAGGTGATTCAAAAAAAGGATTTTTTTATATACCGTAATTTTCGCTCCATAACACGCAGTTTTTTCCTCCTAGAAAGTAAGGGGAAATGTCTGTGCGTCTTATGGAGCGAATGCCTACAGATGGCAGGGGAATCTGCTGCAGTTGTGAGCAGTCCATGGCTCGCTTTGAAACTGCAAAGCGGGTGTAAGCGGCTCCTGTCAGCGAGCCGAGCCGGGGAGGAGGGCAGAGCGGGGTTGGCTGCTTTAAAACAACCCCGTCCTCTATGTCCCTCTCTCCTCCCCACTGAGCTGCTAAGTAGCAGCAAAGCTTTTCAGCCAGCCTAGCCGGGAGGAGGGAGAGAAGCAGAGCGGGGTTGGCTGCTTTAAAACAACCCCGTGCTCTCTGTCCTTGCCTGCAGTTTTTTGCTGTCCAATTTTGGATTAGCCACTGTAGGGGCTCTGTGTGTGTGTGTGTGTGTGCTTGAGCTATCGTTCTCCTCCTCCTGCTTCCCGTTCACTCTCCCAGCGCCCCTGCGCTCTCCTGCGACTTTAGGATTGATACTCTGTGTGTCTCTGTGTGTGTGAGGGATTGTTCTCCTTCTCTTGCTTCCCATTCACTCCCCCAGCGCCCCTGCGACTTTAGGGCGACTTTAGCATGGATCCACATGGATCCTCAGGATTTTTGCATTGGGCTACCCCAAACTCACCGTCAGATCACTTGTCTGTGGCCACAGCATGAACCACAAAAATCATACATCCACTGTTTCGTTTAGAATATTTTTTTCTTGTTTTCCTCCTCTAAAAACTACATGCGTGTTATGGTCTGGTGCGTGTTATAGAGCGAAAAATACGGTATATAAAAGGAAAACCTTACGTAAAAGAGAAAAAAAATCCTTACTGGGAAAGAAGGAAATATGTAATCAACAAGGCTAGGGATTGTTTGTATCCGAGTATAGATGCCAAAGTACAAAATACAAACTAGTTTCTTTGGCGGGGGGTGGGGGCACATGAAATTCGACGAATTAGAATCTGCCTGCCTGCCTGCCTGCCTGCCTGCCTCATACTTCTCCCTCCCAGACGCACTTGATGTGGACACATGACAGATTGAAATTTATTTTATATCTCTCCCGGTATGCCCCACGGAGAGCCTCAAGGTCCATAAATAGAAACACCCTAGTGGTCCCAGGCCCTAAGGAAGTTAGATTAGCTTCAACCAGAGCCAGGGCCTTTTCAACTCTGGCTCCGGCCTGGTGGAATGCTCTGCCTCATGAGACCAGGGCCCTGCAGGATCTGATTTCTTTCCGCAGGGCCTGTAAGACAGAGTTGTTCCGCCTGGCCTTTGGCTTGGAGCCAATTTGATTCCCTCCCCTTCTTTCTTTTTTCTTTTTCCTTTATCCTGCTATGATGAGGCTGCATTTTAATATTTTATTGTTTCAATATTTTAATGTTGTATTTTAAGCTTGTTTTTAAGGTGTATTCATTCAACTTGCTTTTATTATTGCTTGCTAGCCGCCCTGAGCCCAGCCTTGGCTGGGGAGGGCGGGGTATAAAAAAATTTATTATTATTATTATTATTTGTATCAGCCACTGCAATTTTTGCACAGAGTACATCAAACTTAAAGTACAACTGAACAGCTACAATTGCCAAATGAAAGACTGTACAAATTAAGACTCAGAGAGCACCATAGTAGCCCTTATTTTAATGGTAGCTGCTAGAAGTGTTGCTGTTGCACATGCTTTCAAATAACATGATTCACTTTTGAGTATGAAAACCAGAGCAGTGACATTATAGATTTATTGTGCCCTAGAACTGCTGCTTGGAAATTCAGCTACACGCCTTAGGGTAATGGTTTAGCACTGACATAGCCCTTTCAACCACCTTGGTTACTGTACCATGTCTTATTTTATAAGTCCAGCTGGACAAGCAGTATTTGGTATGATTCCTGAAGATGCCCGATGGTCCAATTCAGAGCACCTATTGCCTACATGTCTACCATGCCCTGAAGTGTCCTAAGTGTATGATGTTTTCCAGTGACTTACTCACTTATTAAATGTATTTATAATCCACTCTTCAACCAAAGGTCTCAAGGCACAAGTATACACAGTCTAAACCAAAGACTAAACAATAAAACTGAAACACTGTCGACACTGCTGGTTTGCAAATAAAACCAGCAGTGTCGACAGATATTCAGATTTCCAATGTACCTCACTGCTTCCCAAAAAGTCTTTACCTGCCTGTGAAATGACACCAATGCTGTGGCGAGATGCACCTTTGAGGGGAGGTCAATCCAAAGGCAAGGGTTACTGCAGAGAAAGTGGACCCTTGCTCCACTCCATGCCTAATCTCATTAGAAATTAGGATTACCAGCAGGGCTTCTAGAATGGATAGTTTTGTTAAGAGGAAGGATGGAAGAATATTTTTGGGGAAAGGGAAGTCCGGTGAGTTTGATGCAATGAATACCTTCATTCCGGCCGGACTACATATTCATTCTGTGTCCTGTTTGTTACTTTGAGACTACGACATGTTTTGGATAAACGTATGCTGCAATGAGTTCAAATCATCAGCCAGAAAGAAAGGCCGCCACATTTTCATGCATAGTAATGACAGAAACCCACTGAAGCAAAAGTTCATCTCAGTGCTCTCAGTGCTCCTTCCCAAC
This sequence comes from Podarcis tiliguerta, assembly GCF_965153285.1. NCBI lineage: Eukaryota > Metazoa > Chordata > Lepidosauria > Squamata > Lacertidae > Podarcis > Podarcis tiliguerta. The sequence goes on along the minus strand of NC_139545.1, from coordinate 14,090,971 downwards.
GTAATTATAACACAACAATGGCTTGGAAGCAACGTCTTCCTTACGTTCCCCAAATAGTTTTCCAGTGTCAATTTGTATGACTTTCCTGTCAACTCATTTTACAGATGGCAAATCACAGAGGTTAAGCAATTTATTCAGAGACCACATCGTCAGAGCCCATGTTGATACTTTTCTGTATATTTAAAGTTCACTTATTCTGTCTGAGAGATTCTGTAACAACGAAGTGAGCCTTCAACTAAGAACGAATGAGATTTGAACACAAGCCTGTGTACTGCTTAGCAAGTCAGGTGTCCCCCCCCCCCCATCCACCTTAAGAGAAAAATCCTCTTCCATCAGATTCTTCTCTATCACTTGCCATTACTCCAATAAAGACACAACAGCACAGTAGAATACAGCAAAACAATGTAATACCAACAAAACTTGGCTATAAATCCACATTTGAGCAGACTCACTAACCAAACTGACATGATTTGAGGTGCCTGTGTGACAAAGCAGTTTTCTGATTCCTTTAGCATGCTTTTTACTTTTGCAAGTTCTCTTCATTTCAGAGAGGTATGCATAATAGACATTCAACAGAGGCATTTGTTACATTCTGTCCTGGTAATGTCTACAGTGGTATAGTAACTGTGAGTAGCAGTTCAGCACCATGGCCAGCTCCAGTAAATTTACTTGTTAGTCCACCAACTGCTCACAATGGATGTGTTCTTGGAATCTGAGAAATGTGGCAGGGAGCACAGGACAATATTGAGGAGTGTTCTGAACCCTTTGGCTGCTTCGACGTTCTCCCCACAACTACTCCCTCCAGCTACCCCTTTTCCCCCTGCTGGGATAGGAGACTAGAAATAAGCTTGGCACAGAGTTCTGATGTAAATTGCTCACAGGGATAAAGTGGAAGGTGAGAGAAGCACGAAGCACTCGTTCTCGCATATGTCCCTCAAAATATACACTCCTTAATTTCCTTTATTCTGCATCCATAGGGAGGAAGAGGGAGGCCTGTGTTTCTTGGTGTAACATGAAGTTCTGTCCTCAGTTTAGTTGAGCCCCTTGATTCTGTTTGTGTTCAGTTCATCATTATTATTTTTTAAAATTATCTTGACCTCCTGATTTACAGTCTAATTCTATGTGTGTTGGCTGAGAAGTAAGTCCCACTAGTTGCAATGGAACTTACTCCCAGGTAAATGTTCATAGCTGATTTTTTTTTCTGAAGGGGAAGAGCTGTAGTTCAGTGGTAGAACATCTGCTTTGCATGCAGAGGTCCAAGATAGGAGCGGGGGAGAGTCCTTTCTGAGACTGTGAAGATCCACTGTCAGTCAGAGTAAATAATACAGAGTGTGATGGCCTGGGAATCTGATTCAGAGGCTGAACCTGAGGAATCCCAGCCTCCAGGGCTTGCTGAGCCAGGGCAGGGGCTTGAATCTGAAGGGCCCGCACCTCTGCCAGATCCTCAGGAGCAGACACCAGATGAATCCACTCTGGCTCCGGAGGTGACTGAGGACCCATTGCCTGCAGGTGCTCCTCTCCCAGCCCTGTCAGGGGAAGGTGAGGTTGCCTCTGGGTCCAGTAACCCTCCAGCCTCTCCTGAGCTGCAGAGGCTCAGGGCAGTGATGCGGAGGGAACTAGGTTCTCTCAGGAGGAGAGGCGAGTTCACCTGTGGGCCGGGACCACCCTAGGCCTCAGAGGAGATAAAGGCCAGTCAGCCCAGTCCCAGGTTGAGGGAGCAGCATCGCTGGAAACCTGTTCCTGCCAGCACCCTGACCTGCTCTTCCGGAGTTCCTGACCATGCCTGGCTCCTTGCCTTGGACCCCGCTTCGCCCTTGTTGGACAGCCTCCAGTCCCTCAACCCAGGACCGGACTCAGACCACGCCTCACGGTAACCCCCCCCCCCCGGGACCAGCACACAGAGCTAGATAGCACTGTAGTCTTAGTATCATGCCAGCTTCTATTAAAGTGCTTTCTAAAACAGCACTTAAATACTTCATTCTCTCTCTCACTCACTTTCTCTTTCTCTCTCTCTCTCGCACACACAGCATTTTATAACCATTTAACATCACAGTTACCAGCTGACATCCATTAAATGGCAGAGGATCTTCTATCATCTACTATTCAAGACAACCATGTAAGGAGAGCTGAAAATGTATTCTTTATGGACCAGCTCTGATCAATCTCCATGGTGGTAATGCTGCAGCCTATTAAAATTATCTCCATTAATGAGGACAAAGTATAAACTGTCAGCACTAAATGGAATATATATTAACACTTACTATGGAAAAGGCAAGAGGTGAGCTACCTCCTTCCAAAGAAAAGGCCAGTGCCATGAAAAATTAATTTACCCTGCTCGTGTGCTGGTATTTGTGCAACTCAGGCAACAATCAGGGATGATTATTTAAAATGACATCTATGGAAAGAGGAAAAGAGCTCTTCGCAAAATGAGCAACATCAATAAATTCAGAAAGACAACAAGATGAGAAGAATTGGCAATTGCATAATTGCGAATGCTAAGAAGATCTCTTACGGCAGCTAATGCAGTTGGACAGCAGGGTAGAAGGTCTTAGAACAAAGTGCAAACCGTGCATATGGAAATATACATATCGCTAACAATGTTAAAGGACTCATTACCATCTAACCAGCTGTTTGAAATAGAAAGTGATAAGGCAGCGCCACAATGGAAAGAAATTAAGACATCTGATGCCAACAGAACTAGGCTTGTTAATCCAGCTCAACTCTCAAGTAAGTAAAGGCAATGGGTCACTGTATTTTGAAGCGGAGCTGAAACTACAGTGCCTATTCCAGGTGAGTTTTTGTGCCACCACAAAATATAAAATCAATATGGATGTTGCAAATTTCCTGCATAACCAGCAAAAGACCTGGCTTGATTTGAGACTGTGGTAATCAATATAAAGGTGACTGCTTAATCTGTCGGTCAATACTGATATGCATTTGCCAACTCACTTGGTAATCTGTTGTATGCTACAAAATAGACAATTTGGATAATACTGCCCAGATCCTGTTGAAGCATTTGTGCATGAAAAGATGCTCCTCACTGCTCAGCGAGATATTAATCCATTTATTAAGCAATCGGTGGATCCAATTAAGTCATTGCACAAACAGAATGATGTCTACTCATGCACTGGAACTTCCTGTTCCTCACCTCCGTGTGAATTCATTGCACCAACCCAGGAGAAGATTGAAGAAGGGGCAGATAAAGGAGGAGAATGATGTTGGAAGGCCGATTTGTCAACATGGGAAAGAGGGAACAGAGAGAAGAACCTCCATAGATTGTCCTTTCTGGCCAAACCTGTGCTGACCCTCACTCAGATGCTAGACTTGGGGTTCCTAACCTCATTTCCTACTACTTTCTTCTTCATCCTCACCATGGGAGAAGAGCAAGCAGAACTCAAAGGATCTCCACCTTAGTTAGATAAAACCAGGATATTTCCAATCATGCCTGTATTTCCTGTAATAAATGTAGCTTTCTTATTTACCTAAACACAGAGTCTCGGTGTGATGATATTCAGGGTAAAGTGTAGTCCTTCAACAACGATACAGTAAACTCCCACTTCTGCTGAGAATTTTAACTCCAAATGCCAACAAAGGAGGGGAAACTCCCATTGTGAAAGCAGAATTCATTCCACTTGCACAGCGACTTAGATGAACACAACCCAATGGCTTTCCACAGTTTACATAACCTTGTACAAATAACAGTGACACATTAATCTGTTTGTGACTAAACTCCACAGGGGAATCATTGCCTGGAATCATAGTGCAAAACTGTGGAGAATCTGCAGCCCTGGCTTTGGGTGGGTTGCAGAACTTGGCAGCCAGTGAGAATCATGCAGTGGGACACTAGTATGAACAACACACTGTGGCAGCTATTGACAATACCAAAGCTAATTAACATGGTGACAACCACAGCAGCGATGGGGAGCCATGGCCCTCATTATATTGCTGGACTACAGCTCCCATAACATCTAACCACTGGACATGGGGGCTGGGACTGTTGGCATCTGCAGTCCAAGAACATCTCCATCCCTGAGCTAAAGAGCAGATCCACCACTGGTATAAAGTCTACCGAAGGTTGAAATATTCATACAGAGACACATGTTCTAGGCTTCACTCTCTTTGGGGAAGTGTGTTCTGAGTCTGACTAGCCTTGAGAAGATCAGTCCTCAGTTAAAGGAGTAGTGATCTGTTTTGCTGGCATGCATTAAGGCAAAGTTGATAGCTCTCCTGCTACCCCTGAGTTAGTCTTGTTGTGAAGCAGGAATGCTCAGAAACGAGTTTCTGGGAAGAGTAAGAAGAATCTATTTTGGCAAGAAAATATTTTCAGGGACAAGGGATCAAAGAAGCATGGCTCTTTGGGATTCATCCTCATCATTCATGGAAGGCTCTACAACAGAGCTTTCCAAACTGTGTGTCACGCTAAGTGTGTCGGCTGCAGTGTGTCGGGTGAGCACTCCCCACGCTGCTGCCGGGGCTGGAAAAGGGTTAGTTTAACCTCCAGTTTGCTATGAAAACTGAATTACTGTGTTGTGAAATGATGCATGTCTAAAAAGTGTGTCACCGACATGAAAAGTTTGGAAAGCTGTGCTCTACAAAAAGATTGCTTCAGTGATTATTTCCTAAGATGGTTTAGGGAGAAAGTCTCCTGGTTCTCAGTATTCTTTACATCCCACAGTACCGCCTCTGAAGCAAAAGTGTCCAATTCTGGACCATGCCAATTATGGTCTGTGCCTGGGTTCTCCTGAATACAGTATTCCCTTAACCATAGGAGGCTAATGGTGATCTGGCACAGATTACTAGAGATAGGGTGCAGAGTCTTTTCAGTGGTGGCCCTAAAAATTGTATCTCTTTTAATATGAGGAGGCTGCTATGAAACATATATATTTACCTAGGTTTTTAATTCCATTTGAAGATAGCTAATCACTTGGTTATTAATTGTAATATAACATGGCACTTATATGTGTAGTTTAGTTGCTTATTTTCTCTCCCCCCCCCCTCAGTGTTGAAGTCTCAAAAATAATCCACAGAGCAACTCTACCTGCTAACACAGTAACATTCGGTACTCATATTTCTTGTGCTCTCATTTTGTATTTCTTGACACAAAGCGTTGCAGAATATTGAAAAACACAATATAATTCAACAAAAGGGCATGGCATGTTACTGGCAGAAGGCTTGCCTCTGACAGCCACACAAATGATTGCTCAGGCAGAGCTCAACAAATTGGTGAAACTGACAGTAACACAATAGTTCTTGGTCAAAGAGCAGAACATGAATGTTTACACAGAGTTATCCATCCATGCTAGATCTAAACCTTTCATAGATTTGGAAGCTGTACATCAGCAACACACACACACACTAGTTAAATATATATATATATTAAATTATCTAGCAATGGTGGTAGCATAATGAAAGAGTTGATTATTGTGGATTTTAAAAACACCACGCTCTTTTATTTCTTGTCTTTTGAGATTGATTGGTATTTTCCCCTCAATACCTACTGAAAAAGTTTTCCTTATGATATCAAACTGCCTTTATCTTCACCAGGAGAATGACATGGGACCCAATTTAGATTTTTTGGGGCTGACAGCAAGCATCCTAATATGAATTCAAGTAAACCTCACAACCTTCAGAGAGGTAGGAAGGCGCACAAGGACTATGCTACATTGTAGAAGATATACAGTGGTACCTCGGGTTAAGTCCTTAATTCGTTCTGGAGGTCCGTTCTTAACCTGAAACTGTTTTTAATCTGACGTACCACTTTAGCTAATGGGGCCTCCCGCTGCCGCCGCTACGCAATTTCTGTTCTCATCCTGAAGCAAAGTTCTTAACCCGAGGTACTATTTCTGGGTTAGGGGAACCTGTAACCTGAAGCATCTGTAACCTGAGGTACCACTTTATAGCATGAAAACTATCTGAGCATGTATCTTGCAAGTTATATTCTTATTGATGGAAATGTGTGTTGGAGGGAAAATATAGAAATAATAACATTAAAAGTTGAAATGTGTGGGGGCAATGTGAAGGTTGGAACGTGAAGGCTGGGTTTGCAAGAGAAGTTTGCACGTGAGAAGGACAAATAGATATGTTTGGAGGAGCTGCTGCTATAACTGTTTAGGACAAAGCATGGAAGAAAATATAAAAAGTCACTATGTTTTGTGATTAAACCAGTAAAAAGACGCACTGTCATAAATGGACAAAGCTGCCCTTTTGCTTTCCTTTGCTTGCAAATGTATAAATGCATGTGATTCCCCCCCCCCCCCATATTTAGGGTGCCACCCCTTAATTACTTGCTGGTTGAGGCTGTGTCGCACTGGCCTTGAAATGCCTAAATAAATGTCTTGTTTGACAACTGGAGTCTTATTGGCCATCCAGGCTGAACCCACGGAGTATTGGGTATTGAATCCCAATATTTCCCCAACTAGTGGGATACTAATTATCTTAATTATCTTGGGTTTCAACGGACGCGGGTGGCGCTGTGGGTAAAAGCCTCAGCGCCTAGGGCTTGCCGATCAAAAGGTCGGCGGTTCGAATCCCCGCGGTGGGGTGCGCTCCCATTGTTCAGTGCCAGCGCCTGCCAACCTAGCAGTTCGAAAGCACTCCCGGGTGCAAGTAGATAAATAGGGACCGCTTACTAGCGGGAAGGTAAACGGTGTTTCCGTGTGCGGCTCTGGCTCACCAGAGCAGCGATGTCACGCTGGCCACGTGACCCGGAAGTGTCTCCGGACAGCGCTGGCCCCGGGCCTCTTGAGTGAGATGGGCGCACAACCCTAGAGTCTGTGAAGACGGGCAGGGGTACCTTTACTTTAATTATCTTAAACAACATAGATACACATATCCTTCTATTTCCAGTGTTCAGAGGCGAGGGCCTGTTTTTCTTGTAGCCATGCACAAGAGAGATGCCTCAGAGGTAAGCTCAAGGGTAAACTCAAAATCTGGAGGATTACAAAAAAAGGAGGGGGGGACCAATGGGGAAATACATCCCAAACAGCTCAGTGAATAAAAGCACACTCACTGGCTACATAATTCTGACTTGACTGGAAACGGGGAGGGAAGGAAACATGATAGAACGAGAGATGGAATGGAGTTTTCTGAAGATGGGCACGACTGACTGGATTAGTGAATAGGAGCATGCCAAGTTTTGTTGCATAGCCCATTTGCGAATACATCCTTTGCAGTAAACCTAAGCCATGAAACACTCTTTTCTCCTTGCTGAACACATTGCCAAGATCCATTAAGTTTCAAGAAGCAAATACTCTCAGGCATCACAAAATTAGCCCCAGCTGAGAAGATATGTTAACTCGTGCATTCATTTCCCTTCCCTGTCAAAGTATTTTTTTTAATATAAAAAATAAATGTTATTTTGAAGCCAACCAATCCACTCGCTTTTTGAATGCAGTGCATTCCAGTAAAGGACAATCTGACCAATCACCACCATGAGCCACTTCATACCCTCTCCACCCACCCTGCCGCCTTGGCTGCAAAACTCGGGCTGATTGCAAGCTACAATCTCTACACATTTAGCAGCATATGTGTTGCTGATTTAGATTGTGTAGGATGGAAGCTGAAGCTCTGGCATACAGCAGCAGCAATTAATTAGTCAGTCCATTTGCCCTACCAAACACACCAAGTCCTAGCTTTACAGGTGATTCAATCGTTTGTGCAGATGCAATGGATCATACTGGGGGCCTTAAAAAGTCCAATAAAATCTCAAGGGCTTGGGTTTCAACCGGCATGATTCATCTAGATCAGGCTTCCTCAACCTTGGCCCTCCAGATATTTTTGGCCTACAACTCCCATGATCCCTAGCTAGCAGGACCAGTGGTCAGGGATGATGGGAGTTGTTGTCTCAAAACATCTGGAGGGCTGAGTTTGAGGAAGCCTGATCTACATGGACAACGACGTACTTGGAGAGCCAGTGTGGTGTAGTGGTTAAGAGCGGTAGACTCGTAATCTGGTGAACCGGGTTCGCATCTCCGCTCCTCCACATGCAGCTGCTGGGTGACCTTGGGCTAGTCACACTTCTCTGAAGTCTCTCAGCCCCACTCACCTCACAGAGTGTCTGTTGTGGGGGAGGAAGGGAAAGGAGATTGTGAGCCGCTTTGAGAATCCTTAGGGTAGTGATAAAGCGGGATATCAAATCCAAACTCTCTTCTTGGATTTGGGCATTTGTCAGAGAGAAAATGGACAGGAGACAGGTTTAGGGCTAAGATCAGGTGGAATCCAGGGCTCTACATGGGTGCTCTGCCTCCAATATCTTACAGTGTGGGAACGTGGCATGCCTCTGGAAATGATGCTATTTCAATTGTGCCATTGCAGATTCCTTTCAGTCGACACAGATGTTCAGGGTTTAAGCCAGACGTACAGTAGTTCAAGTTGCTCTTCATCACAATAAATTACTAGTCCACAGCCTACTAGCTAGAGCAGGGATGGATGGAAGAAGAAGAAGAAGAAGAAGAAGAAGAAGAAGAAGAGGAGGAGGAGGAGGAGGAGGAGTTTGGATTTGATATCCCGCCTTTCACTCCCTTTAAGGAGTCTCAAAGCGGCTAACATTCTCCTTTCCCTTCCTCCCCCCACAACAAACACTCTGTGAGGTGAGTGGGCCTGAGAGACTTCAGAGAAGTGTGACTAGCCCAAGGTCACCCAGCAGCTGCATGTGGAGGAGTGGGGAAGCGAACCTGGTTCACCAAATTAGGAGTCTACCGCTCTTAACCACTACACCACACTGGACTCCATCTCCCATCATTCCTGGCCACTGGCCATGTTAATTAGGGCTGATGGGAATTGCATTCCAACCACATCTGCCAGGACACAAGTTCCCTAGCCCTGCAATAAAGACAACAATCACAAAGATGCTTATAACCAAATACCAGAGTTCTGGCACCTTGCACTTACTACCTGCGTAATCAGCTATAGAATATGTGGTTGACAAACCTACAAAGAAAATAAGTCCTTGGCATTGCCCCATAAATCTCACACTCCTTGTTTATCTCAAAAATAGCCTAAATTTTTATTGGCTCTTCCTGCACAGAAGCAGCTTCTGAATAACCCCAGTCAAAATTTTACACGAAAGCTCAACAATAGCAGCAGCATCAGGATTAAGAGAAAATAAAATCTTGCTCTCTCTTTTTTTGGAGGTATGCTGTCAGTCGCTGAACTTCAAAGTAATTGAACAACCTCAAGCCTGTCAAGCATTTCTCTCTCACTCCACCAGACACATTATATGCCATCAAACACAACCCCACACTCAAAGAAAGAAAAATTCAACTTCAAAGCCATCTGTCCTTCATACACAGCTCAGTTCTATTGTTACTCATAAATTTAGCCTGTCAGTTGCAGACATTATAGCCAGTCCTAACCACAACAGTGATGCACATGACACTTCCTAAAGGAAGGATGCAAATCTTATGTATGTTTGTTCGGCATTTCCCATCAATTCTAGAATATTCTGTTATTAAAAACTTTTTATCCCCACCCCCATTTCTGGATATATCAAACAAGGTCCTTGAGAGACTGGCTGAAATGTTAACTAGACAGAAATACAGCCCAACAACAACAATCCATTGATCTGATAATGTATTGCACTAAAAGTATTATTTCCTGTCACCAGAGAGGCAGAGACAGCTGTACTAATTCTTTATGATACAGATCTCGTTCAGGAAAAAATACTGCTTGAGAGTGAGAGAGGAAATAACTGTAGGACAGAACTCAAACGGGAGGGTTGACGCGGTGACATGCTCAAAATTCATAGGTAAAATTCCATCTGCGGTTAGATCTATTTTCCCAACCCTGAGCAGCAGACGTCAATAAAAAAATCAATTTGCCTATTTGAACTTCAACCATTTCTGTTTGTTTTTATCGTTCTCAGTTCTCAGTTCCCCTAAAGGCTGTGAATGTATGTGGCATGAGGTTCACCTATGTCAATGATGGCAATTTGGAAGGAAAAGCTTTTTAAAAGCCATTCGGTTTGGTGGCCATCACTATACTTTGTGGTAGCAAACCCCATAGCTTATGCGCTGTGCAAAAGTGTCCTTCCTTTTGGTTGTTTTGAATCTCCCATTACTCAATGACTCCAGTACTTTGGGGGGGGGGGATGTCTCTCTATCCACTTTCCACACAACATGCATAATTGTATACACCTCTGACATGGTCTCTACACCCACACCCGTTCCTAACTAACTTCTTTCTTTTGACCTTAGGTAAAGGTAAAGAGACCCCTGCCCATTAGGTCTAGTCGCGACCGACTCTGGGGTTGCGGCACTCATCTATTGACCGAGGGAGCCGGTGTACAGCTCCTGGGTCATGTGGCCAGCATGACTAAACCGCTTCTGGCGAACTAGAGCAGCGCACGGAAACGCCGTTTACCTTCCCGCCGGAGCGGTACCTATTTATCTACTTGCACTTTGACGTGCTTTTGAACTGCTGGGTTGGCAGGAGCAGGGACTGAGCAACGGGAGCTCACCCCATCGCGGGGATTCGAACCGCCGACCTTCTGATCGGCAAGTCCTAGGCTCTGTGGACGTGGGCACCACCCACGTCCCTTAAAGGGCTCCAAATCTTGTAACATGACCACCAACAGGAGCTTCTCCAGACCCCTGTTCATGTTGCTTGCCATTTCAAACTCTATTATATCGTTTTTTCAACGTGTTAACTACCTAAAAAAAAAAATTGTGCAGCGCTAGAAAAGCAGTCGAAGCTTGTGAACTTAGCTGCTCAAAACTCATGTCAATCTTAGCCAGCCCTAATATGAACAGCACCAGGGTTATCTCTGCTGAAGAGGGAAAGTATAGAGCAAATCCAATCTCTCTTCCATTTTAGTGGTTCTCTCTCTCATTATAAAGGTTGCACCTGAGTGCTGTCAGCAGCAAATCTGCCCCTCTAATCAACAGTATATGAAGTTAGCCAACTGCTTGTCTCCTATGAGGGCAGAGCTGTTGGGCTACTGGGGGGGTGTTGCCCAATATAATGTGAATTAGGAAACAACAGATAGCCAACAGATGTCCATCAGACATATTTTCTATCGCAGATATTGTCACTATGACAACACAAGAGCCCCTGGATGATCTTGGAAACGTAATTATACAGCAAGAGGAGAAATGGAGTGTATCCCTTATCAACCTGATTGCATTTCCACTGCATATTTCAGGATCAAATTTTGCTTTAATGGCTTCTGCAAGTGAATCAACTCATCTCAGAGTCCAGAGACGAAGAGGGGATTCACCTTGTAAGCATTTTCCCCTGAATATGAGCATCCATTTGCTTGGTTATCATTGCAGCCGTTTCCCCATTCACCACCCTATTGTGCCTAATTTCTTGAATTCCCAGAGTTACAGTCTGTTTCTTACTCTTCTAGTGGTAGTAGCCATCATACGCCTTATTTATATTTTTATTAATTTACTATTACATTCTTATGTAACCACCCCAGGAGCAGATTTAAGTGCAGGAGGATTGTGAACTTCATTTATTTCATTCACAAATTCCTGGACTTATATTTCTAAGTATACATCTTTTGTTCCTGGCTCTGGCTGGCAGGTCTCAGGGGTCCTCGTAAAAAGCAAAATAAATCTGGAAAGTTTGAGGTCTGCTGACCCTGTAAATTACAAAAGGTATAAAGCAAGTGATGGATTGTGGCACAGGGATGATCCTCATGTCACAATTGTCACTTTTCCCTAATGTTACCGGGCAGCTCAATCAGCAGCCTTCAGTTCTGTTAGCACAATTCTCAACAGTGGAGCCGGTTGAGATCATTCAGGTGATAGCTGAACAGTATCACACGTAGCAGTGGGGAAAGGAAATTAACTTCATGCCATACCGCCACTGAACCACAACCTTTTCGATTGCTGTGTACAGGTGAGGGAGGGGAGGCTGTATGCCTGAGACCCCTTCTAATTCCTGGATCCAGCATAGATTCAATTCCAGGCTAGCTTTCCAGAGAGGCCCTCCAAGTATGGGCAGGGGCGGAGGAAGGGGTGTGTGGTGGGAGTGGACTGCCCCAGATGTCACCACTGAGGGGGGTGACAAAATGCCAGGTGGCACTCGCCGTGGGGCCTGTAGCACGCCAGAGCCACGCATCTCTCCTGGGAGTGACATGGTGGCTTAAGTGCCCGCAGGCTCCGCTCTGCCCCAAACAGTCCGCCCATTGCCTCCCCCACAGCTGTAGGGCAGCTGAGTGGGAGGAGGCATGCAGACTCCTCGGAGGCCCCACGGAGTGTCCTGCCCTGGCTGGCCGTGCCCCATGGGCAGCTGGCCCCGCCTGTCAGGGAACTGCCATCGGCTCAGAGGCGAGGAATAGAAGGGCAGTTGTGTTACAGGGAGCCTCTGAAAAACTTGCAAAGCAGTTCCTCCTCCGGGGAGGAGGAAAGCCCCACCTCTAGTGGGGAAGAGGCCCAAGGACCAGAGGATACTGGTGGGAGCCTTAACACCGCTCCTGGGCAAGCCGGACAGGAGGGAAACACACCCTTGCCATCGCCTATCCTGCGTAGTAGCCTAAGGCGCAAAGAGGGAAGGAGAAGGTTGGCGGTAACAAAACTCTTATGTTGGGGGAAGGTCCAAAAAAAGACCACTCCCGGATTCTGCTAGCGATTGAGCCAGACATGAGCTTTGGAGCTTTTCACTGTAAATGGTTTGCACCAAAATAAAATCTGTAAAACACAGGTTTGGAATCCTGCCTGTTTACTCTCGAGCAACTGCAACAGCCATCTGACACCGCCCCTGGGCACAGGGCACACATGCCGCCCCAGGCACCCGATCAGCTTGCTCCACCACTGAGATAACAAAAGAAGTGGCTCTGTGCTAGACAGAATATGAGTTGGGGGGGGGGGCCTCCTTCAACTCACTAGTAGTGAGAAAGACAAAGGCCAGAATTGGGAGTTGTGGATGCCAGCTAGACGTGAAAAGTGGCAGGCAGGCTGCAAGGGGAGACAGAAGCACACCTGATTCTGGTTTGAGTCCAAGGCTGAAGCTATGAAAGGACCACCCTGGAGTATTAAGGCTGTGAGCCCTTCCAGCAAAGGCTCAGGCTGTACATCATATTTCATAAAGACACCACCGTCTCTGCTGTCCCTCATTCTAAGGAAACCAAACCATGGGTAAGTGCCTGGAATCTCACACTGCTCCGAGATGAGGTGGTGTGCAACACTATAAGCAATGCAGAGAAACAGAGACAGGAGGAAGGACTATTCTCACAGAAATGCAACATCATGCAAGAACCTCAAGCAGGATTTTGATCACTGGCAACACCGGCATCAGAAATTGTTCTGACTTCCTCCTGGACAAGTTTGTGCAGAAAACTCTTGCTGCACTGAAAGAGTTGGCAAATACCATCCTTTAATAGGCGGTCTCTTCCACTATGATGAATTGCAACAGGAGAGAAGTGTGTGTGTGTGTGTTTCAGGCAATGATATATGAAAAGAGGCATCCTCTTTGCTCTGCTCAGGCTTGTGTGCACGAAGAGTTTTAATTAGCAACACAGCAAGTGGCAGCTCATCATATAGCAAGCAATTAAGTATCAGGGGGTTTACCTACATGATTCATCTACTAAGGGATGTGCAGTGAGCTGGTACTTTTGTCTCCTAAACACACTTTCATCCGTAAATGATATCCCAGGGTGCCTTATCCCTGACTGCGTAGAAGATTCCCACTGCCCTCCTTTCGTTCTCGGTTTTTTTTCTTTGCCACTTTTGTATAGTCAATGAAGAAGTGAAAATGGGACACCAAAGTTGATTACATATTACTTTTAGCATTGCATTAGCATAATTTCCCACACACTGAGAGAGGAACGGATGCACCCTTGTTTTAAAAATTCAACAAGCCTGGGGAATTGTCGTGATAGCAGTGAGCAAGACAAATGAGGAAGTCTGACGGCTTGTGCCCCATCAAACGGGTTTTGAAGTATCAACTTGAAAATGCACATTTCCCTATACAGTCATACCTCGGGTTGAATGTGCTTCGGGTTGAGCGCGTTCGAGTTGCGCTCCGCGGCAACCTGGAAGTAACGAAGGGCGTTACTTCCGGGTTTCGACACTTGCGCATGCGCAGACGCTCAAAATGACGTCGCGCGCATGCGCGGAAGTGGCAAAACGCGACCCGCAGACGCACCGCCGCAGCTTACATTGCGTTCAGGATGTGAACGGGGCTCCGGAACGGATCCCGTTCGCATCCTGAGGTACCACTGTAATCTAGACAGCACCTATTTACACTTACACATACCATACTTTCTCCTGAGGCCTTTTAGTGTAAAGAAGAAACTTTGCCAAATAGTGAGGTGAATGTTCAGACTCCACCTAAAGCAGCAGTGGCTAACCTGTAACACTCCAGCTGTTGTCGGGCTCACATCCGCACCAGTTGGCATAATGGAACCTGTAGGCTAGCAACATCTGAAGGTTAGTCCCCCCTGATCTAGTGATTTTGGTAGGGTGAGAGGGAGCACGGCCGTAGGTAGGGGGTGGTGAGGTGGGCCCCCACGATTGGGGGGACGCAAAATCGGCTAAAAAATATGTCCATAAATATAAATATTGATTATTGCCACATAAGAAATGGTTTTAAATAGAGGGTGAATTGAATGGGTGGAGGGGGGGAGGTTGGAGGAGAGACGGAAAGAAGAGATAATTTGTCCGTGGCTAGGGGGCGCAATCTGGACGGTTCTGCCAGGGGTGCAAGATCACCTGGCTTCGGCTCTGACTGGGAGGTGGCAACTACTGCAGAGGGGGCATCTGATGGATATATGACGTCAGATGCCCGGAGAGAGGTCAGAGGTCACTGCAGTGGCAAGGACAGCAACAGCAGCAGGGCCAGGAGTAAGAAGAGAGGGTAGCCTTTCCTCTGATCCATGACGGAAGCAGAATCTTGCAATTTAGTTTTGCGGACAAATCTAGTGGCAATAGATGTACTCTCCCTAAATAGCACGGAGTGGGGGAGAAATAAGTTTTTCTTTCCTTCCTTCTCCCCTCTTCCTGTTAAGCTTGTACACTGCCCTAAATGTGGTGGTGCTTTAACTTCACCTCCCCACATGCTGCGGACCCAATGAAGGTTTCCTATCCCAAATATGTAAACTGCTGACAACACTACATACTACACATTTAACATTCTGTGTACTTAGGCCCTGAATAGAATCTGTGATTGGATCGTATTAATGGATAATATCATGTAAAGAGTGCACTGTGTTTTCTAAATGAAAAGGGACGCTACAAGAAACACATTTCTCATAAATTATAATGGAATAAGCTATATCAGGGACGTCTAACTCCCAAGAGAATGTGATCTACTTGGGGGGGGGATTGCAGTGATCTACCCATTTTGGGGGGGATTCTAAGTTGTTAAACTTTTTTTGGGGGGGGGGAGCCAAAGTTGTTAAGCTTTTTTAAGGGGGGCAGCAAGCCAAAGTTGTTTTCCGGTCGCACAGTCACGGGAAAGCAGAGGATAAGTGCCAGAAACGCCGCCTGATCACATGGGTAGACCGGCACGGCCAGGGAACCATGAAGCCTCCTGCTGGAGTTAATTTGCCACAGCTGGCTGGCAGGGGCTTCCAATACGCCTGCATAGCAAGGCACCAGCAGCCGAGCAATGACTGACTCTCACCAGGTCAGGACGGCACATGCGCAGATACTCTTTTTCTCCCGCGGAGGAAAATGAGTATGTGGTCTACCACAATCGACTGGTTGAAAATCCATATCATTCGCTGGATCCAGAACAGAACAGAAAAAGTACTATTACTGATTCACAAGAAAACCTTATTAAGGTTGGTCAGATACACTTGGCTATACTCGAGGATTTCACCTTCTAAAATATCCTGTGCTGAAGTAGTTAATTCTGGAGCTGCGTTCAAAAAATTCAGAAAGAAGTTCAAGCTAAAAAATAAGATAAATTGGCAGAGAAACTGGTTTCTGGCAGAAGCTGCAGCGTCTCTGTCAAAATGCAAGCTTTTGAGAAGAATCTGGATAAAACACCTCAGGAATTGCTTTCGCTTGGGCTAATCCTGGCCAGGATAGAGGGGTGCAATTAGATAGCAACATCTGGAGGTACTTTTCAGCCATACAATATGATAGTACTGTAATTCCGAACCACACTTTTCACTGAAGGTATCATTGAGAGATCTAAGCTGGTTAGAGCATATAGCCAAAAAATAAAGTTAAACATAGGGCTATAACATTTGCAGGACAATCCTATGCATGCATACTCAGAGGTATAAACATACCTTAAATAAACTAAGTAAGTACCGTATTTTTCGCTCTATAAGACGCACCAGACCACAAGACGCACCTAGTTTTTGGAGGAGGAAAACAAGAAAAAAAATATTCTGAATCTCAGAAGCCAGAACAGCAAGAGGGATCGCTGCGCAGTGAAAGCAGCAACCCCTCTTACTGTTCTGGCTTCTGGAATATCTGTGCAGCCTGCATTCACTCCATAAGACGCACACACATTTCCCCTTACTTTTTAGGAGGGAAAAAGTGAGTCTTATAGAGCAAAAAATACGGTAAGTAAGTAAGTCACACTGTCTTACTCCCAAGTAAATGTGCCCAGAATTTCAGTCTGCAAGCTCTGCCCATTTGCATTAGAATTCCCAGAAACTATAATTCGCAAGCATCTCTACTTCTGCACAGACAGGTTTAAGATTGCACCATGCACCAATATTCAAACTCTTATCAGCTAAAAAATAGCCCAACTTGGATACTTTCGAGATTTAATTGCACAACTGCCATCATCAGTAGGGTGGGATATACTTTGTCTTTTCACAATATTGCTGGATGAGCATGTTAGATGAAACATCCTATTTTCTTGATGTATTTGGGTTTTTTTAATGTTTCTAAGCTTTATTTATTTTATGAATCTGCAAGTTTGCTTTGGGACAGTTTTTGTGGGAAATGATGAATAAATGAAAACTATCCATCATCTACAGAATGTCTTGCTGAGATTATATGGACTGCTTAACATACTGAATACATATTGTTATAATCTCATACTGTTTGTATAAATAGTCCCCTGCAAATTTGCTTTTGAAGTTATATAAGCCTTTGGAAACTCTAAATTTTCTGCATATTGCATATCTCAGTGAGCACCTTCTTCATTATGATCTGCTTCCCAGATTTAAGATGAGATTTAAATCAGAAAAATGCCCTAGAAAATATTATTTGGCTTTTACAGGAGATTTTTTAAAATAAAATTCTTCTTGCAATAAAAATCTTTATAAATCTTCTGAGGTGAATCAGATAAAAATCCGATGAGATAAGGGAAGTCACTGATGACCCAAAACCAGTTGCTTGTTAATCCTGTTAGGATATTGGCCTCATCATTAAGAAAATTAAGACCTCAAAGGCACAGGAACAGACAGCTTTGCAGGCATTTTTTAATAAAAAAGTATGTTGATGTACTATCTCCACAACAGGTACACCTTTTTAACTCTTTCTTACAAGGTGATAGTCCCCCTCAAAACTGGATTTAATCCAGGATAGTTGTGTTATTAAAACCAGGCAAGGATTATTCATAGTTCAGGATATTTTTAATTTTATTTTATTTATTGAATTTATATACCCCCCTATACCCAGAGGTCTCAGGGCGGTTCACAGATTATAACCAGGAAGTTCATCACAAACAACAAAACCGTTACGACACATCACTAATCCTTTTGTGTCACTGGACATCAACATTCAGAATGTTTGGGCAAAAAATTGCCTCTCTCACCTCCCCATTGACTGCATTTCAGTTTCATCCCATCTTTGATAATCAGGACTTGCGATTTTCAAACTGGTGACCTTTATGGAAATCAACAGCCTTTAACTGGCATGCAGTCTGAGACTAAACTGGGAATAGTAAGTGGGATCCAACTTCACCAAGTGGCTCATTTCTGAATAAACAAACTGGTTCATCAAAAACAACAGGGCTCTTAACTGCTTTTGAAATAATAATAATAATAATAATAATAATAATAATAATAATAATAATAAATTATTTATATCCCGCCCTCCCTAGCCGAAGCTGGGCTCAGAGCGGCTACCAACAGTAAAAGTAACACAGTTTACATAAAATCACAATCTATTAATCGAAATACATTCTAAAATCAATTCATTCTAAAATCAATTCAGAATCAAATTAATGGCAACCATTGGGCTAGAGTTCTATGAGTATTACCAAAGGAGGGGGTCAGACTGCACCTTGGCCAAAGGCCTGGTGGAACAGTTCTGTCTTGCAGGCCCTGCGGAAAGATGTCGAGTCCCGCAGGGCCCTAGTCTCTTGTGACAGAGCGTTCCACCAGATTGGGGACACGGCCGAAAAGGCCCTGGGCTCTGGTTGAGGCCAGCCTAACCTCCCTGTGGCCCAGGACCTCCAAGATGCTTTTGTTTGAAGACCGTAATGTCCTCCATGGGACATACCAGGCGAGGCGGTCCCGTAGGTATGAGGATCCTAGGCCGTATAGGGCTTTAAACCAATGGGGTTCTTTCAATCATCTACAAAATTATATGTGACTTTGCAACTAGTAAGTTTGAAGTGCTGAAAAACCTTTCGGAGTCAGAGTTGCAGAAGGAACAGGAATGAGCAGACTGGTCAAAATGTCAGCTAAAAGCCCCAGTCGGCTCATCCCAATTTCTCCCTTACTGGCCTCTGGGGCAGGAGGCACAAGGATTCTGGGAGCGTGTTGGAGGCCGGTAACAAGCCACCATAGGTGCCAACTCCCTGGAGCCAACTCAGTGCCTGAGCACCCACAAAATTCCCCATGAAGGGGCTGGGCACCCACAATTTTTGGTGCCAGGACCATGCACGTTGCATGGAACCCACAACCCTGGGCACCCATGGTCACAGGGCCAAGCTGGTACTCCTGCAAGCCATTGTCTCAATTATCGAGCTTCTGGAACCTCACAGGAGGGAGAGGGGCCTCCTGCAACCTTCTCAGAGCCTGGGGGAGGGCACTTTGGGGGGTTCTTGACTTTTTGCGCACTGACCCCCAGAACCAAACCCTTGCAAAAGTGGCGGGTCAGCTGTACTGGTTGTCTATCAACCAGGCACTGGGCTTGCCCAAGAGTTATTGAATGCCTGCCCTGAGGAGCTCCAACTGCCTAACCTCGCTTGAGCCTGTTCAGAGGCAGGTCCAATCTATTTCTTTGCTTCCAAGACTCTGGTTAAGGGCAGAGCCATCTAAACCTGCTGCTGCTACTGCCAAGGCTCTGCAGGGCAGCAAAGTTACTGCCACATCCGCAACCTGGTCACTCACGCAGCAGAAGGAAAGAAGTTGCATATAGTTGCAGGGAACCAGGCAGAGGGCCTTCTCAGTAGTGGCCCCCTCCCTGTGGAACGCCCTCCCACCAGATGTCAAAGAGAACAACAACTACCAGACTTTTAGAAGACATCTGAAGGCAGCCCTGTTTAGGGAAGCTTTTAATGTTTGATGTATTGCAGTATTTTAATATTTTTTGGGAAGCCGCCCAGAGTGGCTGGGGAAGCCCAGCCAGATGGGCGGGGTATAAATAAATTATCATCATCATCATCATCATTATTATTGGTCTAATCCATGTGCCAGCTCCAAGTTTATGAAGTGAAAAAGCCCCTATGCTCTCTGGCACCAGTGGAAGCTGGGACAGTTCAACCTCACAATATGTGTGTCCTTCTGTAGTCTAAGATGTTATAATGTTCCTTATTATTTGCTCACTTTTTCATTTTTATGGGTTTTGTTTTTGTTTTTTAAATGTAAACCGCTTGTCTGAAAAAGCAGTTTTTTGGGGGTAAACAATTTTTTTTTAGATAAAAACATTCCTGGTTATTTTAAAAAACAAACTAACATTGTGTGGATATGAAAGTTTCAGTAATGCCAGCAATGTTTCCCACAGGATTTCCTGTAGAACCCATCTCCTCAGTAGGGATGCTTGAGGGATCCGTTCTGCCCACATTCTGAAGTGAATTAACATTATTCACACTTCTCGGGATAACTGATCAGAATGCAGCTCTGCCTCTATCATGCCCTTTTCTGAATTTTGCAACACAGTTTTGGCTCAAAAACACACACAACCCCCCCCCCAAAAAAAAACCACTCCATAGAAAAATGCATACAAAATATGCATTTTGTATATGGGGAGAGATGCACATGAATAATGCAGATTTTTGTGTAGCTCCCCTCCTCCCCCTAAAATGCAGGTTGGCACAGAAAAAAAGAGATGGAACAAATTTTTGAACTATCACATGTGAAACTAACTCAGACTGGGTCATGGCTAAGCCATTCTATCCCTACTGTTCAACATTTCGCGTGCATCACTCTAATCTAAATTTTACGTTGGAGAGCATCTATCTGATAAAGAAAAGGGGGGAAGTGGAAAGGACTTGAAATGACAAGTGGTGTGATTTATTAACTTTCCTTTTCTAAGAGAGAGAGTGCCTGTTTGAGGCAAGTATGCTTTCCTGTACTGATGGGGGTTTGGGGGAAATCAGAGCCTACCCCACAGCAGAAACCCTGCCCAATGCCCACAGGCTACTATTAGGAGATATATCTCCAAGCACCTTCAAAGTACAGATCTCAGGTATGTATTTCTAATATCCAACATTGTTGACTAATGGAATGAAGCAGTACCAAGCTTGTAATTTGCTTCGTGCACTGCCCACTCTTGTAAACTGCAGTGGTACCTCGGGTTACATACACTTCAGGTTACACACGCTTCAGGTTACAGACTCCACTTACCCAGAAATAGTACCTCGGGTTAAGAACTTTGCTTCAGGATGAGAACAGAAATCGTGCTCTGGTGGTGCGGCAGCAGCAGGAGGCCCCATTACCGAAAGTGGTGCTTCAGGTTAAGAACAGTTTCAGGTTAAGAACGGACCTCTGGAACAAATTAACTACTTAACCCGAGGTATCACTGTACATCTAATCTGAGGACTAGCAGGGACTGGATCTGAGAGACCCAGGTGGAATCTACGCACATATTTTATAAGTTCTGAAATGCCTTTTTTTAAAGCATTTTTAAAAATTCATTGAATTTTCCATAAGACTAGTCATCACCATCTAGTGTCACATTGTATATTGCACTTAAAGCACACTTAAAACGTTTTATTTGCAGCTGTATAGCTGAGTCTCCAGGACGCAGGTGACGCTGTGGGTTAAACTACAGAGCCTAGGGCTTGCCAATCAGAAGGTCGGCAGTTCAAATCCCCGTGACGGGGAGAGCTCCCGTTGCTCGGTCCCTACTCCTGCCAACCTAGCAGTTCGAAAGCACATCAAAGTGCAAGTAGATAAATAGGTACCGCTTTGGCAGGAAGGTAAACAGCGTTTCTGTGCACTGCTCTGGTTCACCAGAAGCGGCTTAGTCATACTGGCCACATGACCCGGAAGCTGTACACCAGTTCCCTCGGCCAGTAAAGCGAGATGAGCGCCGCAACCCCAGAGTTGTCTGCAACTGGACCTAATGGTCAGGGTTCCCTTTACCTTTACCTCGCTGAGTCCACAGATAGTGTTTTGGGTGGCTGCAGCAGGCAGTGAGTGGGGGAGGAAATGCACCAAAATATGAATGAGTACATCAACTCATTCGATGACTACTTAACTATGTTCAATAAAAGCAACAAGCTGAAATGGGAAAACCATCTTCCATCTGTTATCTATTATTTTCAATTTCAGGCAATGCTTCATCTTTGCCAGAGTGCAATTATCCAAGGATATACCTCTCTCAGCCCACACGATGTCTGTGGGAAATGGAGGGGCTGACCTTGGAAATGAAGACCACTGTACAGGCAAGCTTTAGCTCTTTTTAAGACCCATTGATTCCATTTGGAGAGAAAGCCAGGTATATGCTTAGCTCTGCCACATAAATCAATGAGGCTTAGGTGAGAAAGGATCACTGTGCTGTGAAATGCTAGGACTCATTTCATTGGTCAGGTATCAAGGGACTGCTTGGGGGCAAGGCAGAAATGGCAGAAATGTTAGTGGTTTTTTTAAGGGAGGGGGATGCAAAACTAGCTAAGTGATAGAAATCAAGAGAAGTAAGCAGTGCAAGAGGCTGTGAAATAGGGATGCGCCAACCTGTTGATTTCAGCTTCTCATTTTTCCTAAAAAAGTTCACTGCTCTACATTTTCATGTCACTTTGCAATGCATTTTTAAAATCCTGACGAAAATTTATCAGC
Source organism: Podarcis tiliguerta (assembly GCF_965153285.1). Taxonomy (NCBI): domain Eukaryota; kingdom Metazoa; phylum Chordata; class Lepidosauria; order Squamata; family Lacertidae; genus Podarcis; species Podarcis tiliguerta. The sequence continues at coordinate 14,068,887 of NC_139545.1, read as the reverse complement.
CCCTTAGGGCAATGCACACAACAATCTTGCTGAATGTACGTATATATTTTTTTGCAAAGGAATCTCCCCCAATGTAATACTTTTTTTGTATGTCGCTTTCACTAACATATGCATCTTTATGAGCGCTGAATGTCATATATACATTACTTAGCTGGAAAACTGCACTGCAAAATTCAGAGAACTGGACATTTTGGAGAACAGCTATGCTTTGGTTTGTGTATTCTTTAAGAAAGAGCAAATTAGCCGAGTTCAACTGAATTGAATATTTCCCCCATCCCTACAGTGAAAACACGATGACACTGTGTTCTTTGCAGTTGCAAAGCAACAGTTTTTAAGAAAATAGCAAACACATTCAGTGGCTAAAGAGGATGAGCTTCCTCCTTTCAAACCATATGAAACGTTTTAAGGTTTAACACATCCTCTCTGCCCAGCTGCCTCCCTGTCTCAGGCAGGGAGCCATGGAGCTTGCCAAAGGGTTTGTTCCACATCATTCCCTTGCGAAGGAAACTGTATTTTTCAAACAACAAGGCAGGCTGCTTCCTAACCTTTAGCATGGCACATGCCCGTGTGGGCATGCAGCATCGATGCCGGCTGGCAGCAAACAATAGCATCCACGGTAGGATCTTTCTGTATTTTTAGAAAGAGGCACGCTGAAGATGCCGTTGCAATTCAGAAGCTGCACAATCCCATCCCTCCTAAGTAGTCATTTGGCTGACAGACTGGAAAATGCCAAGAGGGCTCCAAAGGTTGTTAAGATCAGTTGATTACACTAGGTTGGGGGGGGGGGAGTTTGCAGCTACCATGATACACTTGACTTGCTCTAAAGGGGGAAAAAGTGAAGACATGATTGAAGAAAGAAAGTGTGTGTGTGTGTGTGTGTGTGTGTGTGTGTGTGTAAGATAGGGAGAGAGAAAACTGACCATTTTTCTTGAAAAACAGAAGGGTCTCAAAGCAAAAACCTAACCCTTTTTTTGGAACGTAGATAATTACACAGAGCCCTTTTGCATGGCCTTCCTCTTTGTGACATTAGGGCTGTTAAGCCGTCATTTGTGTCGAGAGCAGGGGCGGCAAATGTCTGGTCCAAACACATCCATTCCAGATTCACTATCTAGCCCAAGGATCAGCAAACTTTTACATCGGGGGCTGGTCCACTGTTCCTCAGACCTTGCGGGGGGGGGGGGCGGACTATATATTTTTTGGGTGGAATATGAACAAATTCCTATACCCCAGAGACGCATTTTAAATAAAAGCACACATTCTACTCATGTAAAAACACCAGGCAGGCCCCACAAATAACCCAGAGATGCGTTTTAAATAAAAGCACACATTCTACTCATGTAAAAACACCAGGCAGGCCCCACAAATAACCCAGAGACGCATTTTAAATAAAAGCACACATTCTACTCATGTAAAAACACCAGGCAGGCCCCACAAATAACCCAGAGACGCATTTTAAATAAAAGCACACATTCTACTCATGTAAAAACACCAGGCAGGCCCCACAAATAACCCAGAGATGCATGTTAAATAAAAGGACACATTCTACTCATGTAAAAACATGCTGATTCCCATATCGTCTGTGGGCCGTATTTAGAAGGCGATTGGGCCGGATCTGGGCCCCAGGCCTTAGTTTGCCTATCCATGATCTAGCCCAAGGTTTCCCAAACTTGTAGTTCAAAAACAGCTGGCAACCCAACTCCCATCATCCCTACCTAGCGGGATCAATGGTCAGGAATGCTGGTAATTGTAGTCCAAAAACAGCTGGAGACCTAAGCTTGGGAAACCCTTGAGATGTATCTCCAGGTGACAGATACTCTATCCAAACTAAGCCACCGTTGCTCTTCCTCTCTCCTACACACAGCGTCAGACTGCTGGTCTATTTAGCTCAATGTGGTCCTCTCCAGGGTTTCAGCCCAAAGACATTCCAACCGCTACCCAGAGATGCTGCTGTTTGACTCCAGCATGCAAAGGAACTGCTCTACTGTGGAGCCATGGCCATTTCCGGGTGCTCCATGCCCTCCCCAGGGCTTTTGCCCCTAGAAGGTAGGACAGTGCACCAGATTCAGCCAAGTCCTAAGACAAATTGGGGGTATTTGGAGGGAACCACACTAGACAGGTACACACAGTTATGGGTCACTGTGAGTTGGATTAGCTGGCAAAACTGACATACAAGCTACGGGACAAGGATAACTGTGGCTTTAAAGATGAATGGGAACCCTTTACAAAGTATTTGAAGATGCAACAAAGCGAACTGGACTCCTTGGCTGGATTTGAATAAACACCCACAAACTTTTTATTGGTAATAATCAGTTAAATAGTTTGAGGATCTGTACAACTGTGTAACATGCAGAAAACAGCTTTTTTAGAGAAATCAAAGACTGGAACTGAGGGAAGTTGGGGGGTGGGGATGGGTGGGTTCTGTGGGGGGAGGGAGGGGAGGAAGGAAAAATGGGGGGGATAAGGATGATATTGGGGATGCGGGTGGCGCTGTAGTTAAAAGCCTCAGCGCCTAGGGCTTGCCGATCGAAAGGTCAGCAGTTCGAATCCCCGCGGCGGGGTGCGCTCCCGTTGCTCGGTCCCAGCGCCTGCCAACCTAGCAGTTTGAAAGCACCCCTGGGTGCAAGTAGATAAATAAGGACCGCTTACCGGACGGGAAGGTAAACGGCGTTTCCGTGTGCTGCGCTGGCTCGCCAGATGCAGCTTTGTCACGCTGGCCACATGACCCAGAAGTGTCTCCGGACAGCGCTGGCCCTCGGCCTCTTGAGTGAGATGGGCGCACAACCCTAGAGTCTGTCAAGACTGGCCCGTACGGGCAGGGGTACCTTTACCTTTAAGGATGATATGTTTCTGCATAGTATGTTTTGTTTTAATTTTGAATAAAAAGTTATTTTTTTAAAAAAAATGATTAGTTGGCCCAGTGCAGGCTATGGCTGTCAGCGGTTGGAGCATTAGAAAGGCAGGATGGGAAAACTGCCCGAAAAGGTTAAGACCTGCCTGACTGGTGGCTGCATCTTTCCCAAGTAAGGTAGGCTCAATGACACAGCTCTCCTTCCTGCTAATGCCCCGCAGGATCAATGCCTCCACTGAACAGCTGCTGAGTGGAGGCAATCTGTGGGGTGGGGGTGAAATATACGCTATAAAATCATAAGTCTGTGTCGCAAGTTTTTAAAAGTCTCTAGATCATTGGCAAACAGGGGATTTAGCTTCCCTCTAGGCACACACATCCTGAATGACATCCTTGTGTGTGACTCCCTGGATTCCCTAGAGAGAGAGAAATCAAACTAATTAGGAGACTACTAAAACAGACAATTCCCCACCATTTGAGAATATTGGTTGTTGTTTTTATTAAACCACTTCAGCTGGAGAATTTTTCAATTACAAAAACAGCAAGACGTCAAGGAATCCTTCATTAACCACTCATTTCAGGAATAACCACCAATGTTCTCTTTTCAGGGTCACCAGAGATCAAACTCAGTCTACTATATTTCCATATTTGTATTATCTTTACCAGACATCTTTTAGAACTTGGTTTGCTTTATTTATTTTTAATTGGTCAGCGTCAATATAAATAGAGGACTGAGCCCAGCAGTGTTTTTGGTTCCTTTTGGAAGCCACCCAGAGTGGCTGGGGAGGCCCAGGGGGATGAGCGAAATATAAGTAATAAATTTTTTATTATTATTATTATTACTATTAACCTTTCAAACTTGTAAGGTTCCTACAGATCTGGACAATAATTCCCTTTCCCCTGATAAGACATGGTTACAAGTGTAGATACCACAAAATAGAAATACTGTACTTTGGGTCCTTTTTAAAATTATTATTACAGCAACACCTTCTGTGTTGTAAGGACCACGGCACAGGGTCTGTGAACCTTACCCATCTCCGTCATTCAGGAAAGGAAGTAACTTGTCACCCAAGTTCAAAAAATGAGAGAAATTCAGACTGTGAAATACTTGGAGCAAAAATTTTCACCATTGATGTCATGCAAGCAATGTCAAATTAAAATGATTTGTTTTTCAAGGAATGAGGCTGTGGTCTGAATTTGCCTTTTCTCAAATTGTATAGAATTTCATGTTTTATTGGAAATGGTTTTTTGTATGTGCCAGATTGTAATTTAATGTTGTTGCTGGGGTTGTGGGTGTAATTTTTAAAGTCTTATTATGTTAATGTATTTTTATGCTTGCGGTTTGTTCATTGACTTGGGAGATGCACATCAAATAAAATAAGTAAATAATCATTCCCTCCCAGGTATAACCAACAGTATATGATCTTTCAAAATACAATCATTTATTTTGACTTGACGATTCAGGCAAAACAAATCTCAAGTGAGCCTTTGGTATGGCCCAATGACTCAGCCATTAGAAATCTCGAGTGCCTTTGTGTTGCTTCATAAACCGGGAGATCAGGTGCATTCAGATCTCCCTTAAGCTATCTTTTGGTATGGCTGGAGGACTAAAGTTGGAGATTAAAGCTGGAGATCAGGTGCATTTAAATCTCCCTTATTACCTGGCCTACAAAGTGCAACAGCTGCTATCCTTGTGTTTCCACTGTCCCCTGCACATTTCCCAAACAGTGTTTGCTGTTCACAGATCGGTTTTTAGGAGGCTTTAAATTGTCTCAGAGTAAAACATCGTAGAATGAACGATGATTCTCACTGCTTGTATTCTCATGACAGAAGCCATGACAAATTCATTATCCCGTTCTTTCAAATCCTTTTACACAGAGCTATTTGATTTGATACGATTACTTTTTATTAAATCTGAACTACTGTTAATGTAAACAGCTAAACCACAGATGGGCAACCTGTTGTTTTTGCTTTTATAAAGCCCTGGATACATTGGTGCCATCGGGGGGGGGGGGATTACACCCCCCCCAATTTCCAAGGAGGGGGCCAGGCCCTCTCAAAATTCTGTTGTGACATGCATATGCCGCACAACATGCTCGCCAGAGGCCAGGGATGATGGGAGCTGTACTCTAACAACGTAAGTTGGGCACTACATTGGTTACTACATTGGGTGGCGCTGTGGGTTAAACCACAGAGCCTAGGACTTGCAGATCAGAAGGTTGGCGGTTCGAATCCCTGCGATGGGGTGAGCTCCCGTTTCTCAGTCCCTACTCCTGCCAACCTAGCAGTTCGAAAGCACGTCAAAGTGCAAGTAGATAAATAGGTACTGCTCCGGCAGGAAGGTAAACGGTGTTTCCGTGTGCTGCTTTGGTTCGCCAGAAGCGGCTTAGTCATGCTGGCCACATGACCCAGAAGCTGTATGCCGGCTTCCTCGGCCAATAAAGCGAGATGAGCGCCGCAACCCCAGAGTCAGTCATGACTGGACCTAATAGTCAGGGGTCCCTTTACCCTTTACCTTTACATTGGTTACTCCTTAAGCAGCCCAATAGAAACAGTGAAGAAGCAGGGCTTGCAACACAGCATGGTAGTGCCGTGGGCAACTCCAGAAAATGGCTGCCATGGGCAGCAAAGAAAAGAGGCGTCAGTACCTTCTACCAGTGAGTACTGTCACAAACACACACAAAGCCCTGCCTGTATCATTATGGCATAATCAAGACGAATAAATGCACTTCTAGTGCCTGAAGGAACAAGCAGGAATATGTGGCGCTAGCTCTGCTCCTCATAGTGATAACCTGTGTACCGTACAGGCTACTAGCATGCCATGGACTGGTTTGATGCATAAATGGTGCGAGGAACCAGCTGGCAAACCCCCTGAGGGAAGAAGGCTCGGACTCAGGGTATTGGTGGGACGACAATGAGTGTTCAGAGATGACTGGGAGGAGGAGGTGTCAGAAGCTGAAGGTAACAGGGCTTAGTGAGCTGGGAGAGTCTGTGGCAGAGAGAAGTGCAAAATCAGAGGCAGAAGCTGAAGCAGGGGAGTACGAGGCCAAGAGGCAGAGGAGTCAGGCTGGTGAAGAGTCGCGGGTGTCTCCTTCTCCTGCTATAACCAGCTCCCTTCCCCCTGGTCTCCTAGAACCAGAAGAGGGCTGAAAAGGGTAGAGCAGCAACAGACTGCATGCAGGAGCAGTCTCCGATTGTTTGCAAGAAGCCCTGGAGAGGAGAGGATTTAGACAGCTGTGAGGAAACAGGAACAACTAGTTTCATGGGGTAAGGCCTACTGGGAGGGGGGGTCTGCTCTGCTCATTAGGCCCAACACTCAAGTGTTTTTGCTAACAAATAATTAACTCCATCTTTGAACCGTGTGATTACTGACTGGCACACTTGAATGGCATAATAGTGAACACCCTTCACCAGCAGTTCCCAGAGTGGGTTGCATCCATTTAAAATTGAGAATTAAAACAAGTTGAAATGTAGCCTTATTGGAGTTCACTGATTGGGTCTGCGTTGCTCCGGGACAGGAGGAAGGAAGTCAAATGACACCGAGGTTGATTCCAAAAAAGAGTTTATTCTGCTCTCCGGATAGCAGAAGGCACTTGCGTGGTGAGCCCACAGCAAGTCCAAAGAAATGAGAAGTTTCATGCAGTATATATATCCTCCAGACACCCTCTCCCTCCTTCCCCAGGAATCCAACCACGCCAGCCTATGTATGCAGGTTGACATCACATATGTTCTTGCTTTGGTATTCTTAACCATAAAAGGGAATTCCTTCCTGTACTTCTGACCATAAAAGAATCTTCCTCTTCCTACTTTTATCTTGGAGGAAGAGGTCATCATCTCCGAGAACACGCTTCTGGCGTTGTTCCCAGACTTGGGTCTGTGCGCCTTTGTGGTCAGAACATAAGATAAGGCACAAATGTGTTTTCTCTGTTCTACTGGTACAGTCAGGGTCATCCTTGACGTCACAAACTGATAAAGGAGAGAGCTGTGTTCTTGTTACGCCTTTGCTCAACGGCTCAAGTTTATGCATTTTAGCTAAGCAAAAATAGGGATTTTGGTTCAGTTTAAAACTGCCTGCACAGTCAGTTTTGGGAAACCCATTCCTTCATTAACAATTTTTGCATGTCTGAAGGGGGCAATGCTTGCACATTCAGCTCAATACACTTAGAATCCTCTGTGTGAAAAAGGACACTGAATGCACGGGACTCCTGATCATGCAGAAGATTCTATGCACATTTCGGTGAACATGCAAAGATTCCCCCCTGTTCCAGTTCAACATGCAAAGGTGGCCAGGCGAAGCTTGTGGGGGCAGGGCTAGTAAGGGTGCCCGCGCACCACTCCTCTTGAACAAGGCAAATGCCTGAACAAGGCTGGAGTTTCATTGATTTCAGCATGAAAAAAACAAGTACAAGCTTGAGTCTCCCATTCAGCTGAACTGAAATGCATCCCTTCTAATTAGATTTGTCATATTGGCATGAAACGTTGGGAAAGGACCATCGCAGCAAAGCCTTCCAAAATGCTGTGCCCCACACCTGCTATATTTTGCTTGCCCACTCGTCCCTTTAAACCTGCCATTCATTAGAGCGCAACGTTCGAAACAGATGCAATTCCAGAATCTAATTTTAAACTTATAAACTGCATTTCACAAGGTAACATGTTTCCAGTAAAAACACACCTTGTTTTCTCATTTGATTCTTTTCAAATGTTGCTTCAACCAGGATCTGCTTAACCCAGGCAGCAATTAGGGGCAGAAAAAGAAAATATGATAGTATCTCAGCCAGTGGCGTAGCGTGGGGGGTGCAGGGGGGGCCGGCCGCACCGGGCGCAACATCTGGGGGTTAGGGTTAGGGGTGCAAATCCATGGGTTAGGGGGCGCAAATCCACGGGTTAGGGGGTGCAAATTACTTGCCTTGCCCCGGGTGCTGACAACGCACGCTACGCCACTGATCTCAGCGGGGTTTCCATATTGCTGGTTATGTACTCTACAGCATGTTTAGCCCAATTCAAATGAACATTCTGAATAGTGTCAACTTTATATTCACGTTACAAAGCAATTTCAGAAAAAGATTGTGTAAGAACTGATGCAATGGGCTCTGTATAAAGGCAAAAAAGGTAAAGGACCCCTGGACGGTTAAGTCCAGTTAAAGGTGACTATAGGGTTGCGGCGCTCATCTCGCTTTCAGGCTGAGGTAGCCGGCATTTGTCCACAGGCAGCTTTCCAGGTCATCTGGATAGCATGACTAAACCACTTATGGCATAACAGAACACCGTGACGGAAACCAGAGCGCATGGAAATGCCATTTACCTTCCTGCCATAGAAGTACCTATTTATTTACTTGCGCTGGCGTGCTTTCAAACTGCTAGGTTGGCAGGAGCTGGGACAGAGCAATGCGAGCTCACCGGGAGCAGGGATCCGAACTGCCAACCTTCTGATCGGCAAGCCCAAGAGGCTCAGTGGTTTAGACCACAGGCCACCCGCATCCCTACCTTTCCCTTTTTTTCTGTGTAACCAGTGCTAGTAAGTCACTTAGCTGTCACATTACTAAGCAAAGTTTCTGAGAAGTCTACAAAGGCGGCCCCCCCCCCCATACAATGCAGGGCAGTAGTCTAATCAAAGTTACCCTCAAGGTTACTTGAGTTACACCCATTTTAAATGTTCTGTTAATTTTATTCTTGTTTTTAATAATGGCTTTATGTATGTGTGTTTTGATTGGTTTGTTCATTTCAGTTGCGCTTCACACAACAATCAGACTTATTATACACCACTTGACAATTTAGAGAGAGAAAGAGTTGTGCCCAGGTAGACTACTTATGTGCAACTGTGCATAGCACTGTGATGTAGAGGTCATCCGGGTGAGACCAAGGGATGATGCCTTAAAAAGGCATGTTTCATATTACAGTGGTACCTCAGGTTAAGAACTTAATTCATTCCGGAGGTCCAGTCTTAACCTGAAACTGTTCTTAACCTGAAGCACCACTTTAGCTAATGGGGCCTCCCGCTGCCACTGCGCCACCGCTGCACGATTTCTGTTCTCATCCTGAAGCAAAGTTATTAACCCGAGGTACTATTTCTGGGTTAGCGGAGTCTGTAACCTGAAGCATCTGTAACCTTAAGCGTCTGTAACCCAAGGTACCACTGTACAAAGAGCTCTCTATCCCTCTTCTTGGATAATGCAAATCCAAAACTGCTTGGTTGGCATGCCTTTCTTAATCTTAAATCATCCCATGCATTCATTAAACTTAATGAATCCCTCGAAACATCTGCTGATCACTTGCTGGAGCACATAATGTACAGAGGGCAAATCCATACCCAAAGTGAACATCTGGAGCCCATGCGCACACATGCATGTCTAGACACTCATCAACTGTCAAACACACGGGTGATAAACAGCAGTTTGGGAAAGTAATTAACAGCAGACCCAACAAGGCACAGCTGTCTGGCATGATTTTAGATCTTGCTAGCTTGAGATTTGCAGTTAATTTTTGTTATATCAAAATAGAGCTACATTTTATTCACCAGGCTTCCCCCCGCCCCTCTCCTTGCTAATTCCAGCAACATCTGATTATGGTTGCAACCGAAGGCAAATCAAGCCCCAGATATCTTAGAGCTACTTATTGACATAAAATATTTTAATATGCTAATAGTGCAATCATGTTTCTCACAAGTAAATCCCACCATGTTTAATGTTCAAATAAGCAGGATTCTCCGAGAAGCTGCTTGCAAAGGAGAACCCTGCACTGTGCAGGATCCGCACCTCTGCTGAACAGCTGTTTCTTGGAGGCACTGATCCTGCCCTGTGCTCCTTTGCAAGTGGCTTCCCTTTGCAGCATGAAGAATTGATGCATCTGCTGATGGAGTCATTAAATCATGGGTGGGACTGCTTCAGGGACAGGCATCAGGCAGGCAGGGCAAGGCAGGCCATGTCTCCCAGGAAGACATAGCAAGTGGTCAGGGTCTGTCTTGACCTTCTGACAAGTTTCCTGCCCAGTGCCTGCCTCTCCTTCCTGCCTGATGTTCCACCTTGTGAGAGCCATGGATCCAGTCCAACCCTGGATCAATCCATGGCTTGTCCAGCACCCGAGTTCCTCCGAAAATGCCCAATTCGGTTCGGGTCTCGGTCAGATTGAGTGAAGTGCTATTGCATATAGTAGTAAGTGTCTGGATGAAACCTAAGGGACAAACATTATTCAAAGATTTCTGCGAAGACTCAGGTAGGGAGAGCGAAGCAATTGACTCAGGATGTTCAATGGCAGTCTAGTTTTGCAACTCTACAGCAATGCAGCTTATTAGTCTCACTGTCGTCTTCTCTCTGTTACAAGCATCTTATTTTAAAAACACTTTGAATTGCTCTGTGCAGCCCTTGTCAGCTTTTTGTTGCTGGAGTGGAGAATCTGCCAATAAATTAGACCTGAGAGGCCTCCCCATTTGGCTCAAGAGGCCGCCTGAGCCAAGCCACACCCACCAGCCCTGTGCCTGCGTATGAGAACCGTACAAATCTCTATAAACGTCTCACATAAAATATACATTAAAACTATTGATAAAGGTCAGAAGGTAAAAGCAAGCTGGTCTAACAATATAAACCGGCATCCAGACATTATAAAATACTGTTACATGTTAAAATGCATGCCAGCTTTATGTTTCTGGGAAGGTTTGCCTAACCAAAAATTTTAACAGGTGGGAAAAACGATATAGTGGTACCTCGGGTTACATACGCTTCTGGTTACAGATGCTTCAGGTTACAGACTCTGCTAACCCAGAAATAGTACCTCGGGTTAAAAACTTTGCTTCAGGATGAGAACAGAAATCGTGCTCCAGCGGTGTGGTAGCAGCAGGAGGCCCCATTAGCTAAAGTGGTGCTTCAGGTTAATAACAGTTTCAGGTTAAGAACAGACCTCCGGAACGAATTAAGTACTTAACCCAAAGTACCATTGTACAGTGAAGGCGCTTGAACAGAGTGTAGGTTCTGCCACAATGAAAAATCAATTCCTTACAAGTGTGGAATAAGCATTAGGTAGTGTTATATGTATATTTTAGAACCATGTACACTGCCTTAATCTCACTGGAGACCAGGCAGGGGGAAAATGTAATTAATAATTCTCTTGGACTGGGAATACAGAAAGAGACCTAGATTGAGACCTAGGAGGAAATCATTGGAAGAACAGCCCAGCTCTCTTCTGGCTCCTCTCTTTTAGAAGAGCATGATTTTACACACACACACACACACACACACACAAATTTCACTTGATGAATGTTGGGCGAGTTTGACCCTGGCCCGATTTTCCCAATCAGGATGATTAAAAAGTGGGAGGAAGATAGATCTCCTTTGCCATTTCCTCCAGACCATGCTTATGAGTGCTGTGTCTTGGTGGAAGGCATTCCATACAGTACTGTATGGGCATATTCTGGATTAATAAAACAAAAGGGGGTGTTCTAAATAGCATTGGGTGCAGTTTAGCAGAGGACTGCAGCATCTGCAACTGGAGAACAGTGTCCAACTTATCTCAGAGTTGGAATCGAGGGACAACAACCCAACCCAACTCTACTCTATTTGCGCCCATGCACACACACACACACACACAAAATTCCCACTCATATATATAATTTGCTCTGTACTTTCTAAGTACTGAGCTTCGGCTTGTACTCCAGTGCCCCCTAGTGTCCTGCCACTCAAATAGCAACAGCCAGCCTCTCACCTCCTCTTGAACTATCTTGAAAATAAACACTCACCCCAGTATTTATAGTGGATATTCAGCACTGTATCTATCATCTATCTATCTATCTATATCCCAAACCTTGACTCTGTTTCATCGAGACTGTTACAGCTTTAAGAGGGTGCCTAAAGAGAACTAACAACATATTCCAAAAAAATATTATAGCGTGTCCCATGTTTTTCTCTAGGATAGACTCCAGAACGCTGAAAGAAAATGAAGCCTTTTCTGCCACTGAAACATTGTTGAAAGAAGTGGCACGCTCTGCTTTCTCCAGAGCTGTAAATTAATAGCCTGGGATTGAAATACATGCAACTTCAATTTGCCTCATTAAGTTAGATGCATGTTTGAATTTCCCTCCTCTTTTATTATGCTGAATGACAATGGCAGCCAACAGGGCTTTCCCAACAGGGCGGCATTAGTCTGAATGTGATGGGCAGACATTCACCTGGTAAAGCCACCAATCCCTTTAGTGTGCTTGGAAAAAAATCCACTTGTAATCAATACAATCTAGTGGCCTGTGGACGCTTCACCTGGAATCAAAACGACACGAGGGGTGATGCCAAGCACAGCCAGCCAACCCAAGGCTTCCTGGGGCAAAGCAGCAAGTCTGAGTTTCTCCATAGTTTCCCTATGCTTTTTTTCCATAGAAACCAAGTCCAGCCAAGTTATTTTTACCAACTGAAGCCGAGCATGCCTCTGAACGCCAGTTGCTGGAAACAGCAGGAGGGAAAAGTGAGCTCCTCCTATGTCCTTATGAAAATGTTCCCTTTCACAACACCCAAAATCAACTGCCTAAGGGGGCCGTCTCAGTCTGTTTAACAGTAGACACAGCATTACGTAGTTGTGGAGGCTTTTTTTCAGCCACTGTCCACCTCACCACAGAAGGCAGGATACCCAGAGAAGGACCTCAGAAGACCATAGCAGGTTCACAGAGTAGATAAGGCTTCAGATACCCAGGTCCAAAGTGTCTTAAGCCATGCCCCTGTTGTAGGCACTGAACCGCCATTGGGTGGTCGTGGGTGGGAAGAAAGAACCTATTATAACTCCACAGAACACGGTTCCTTTCTAAATTATGGGGAAGGGGAAACTGGATTTCTGGGGGGATTTTGTTTGGGTCTCTCACCATGAGAGGCTGCCTGTTGCATTTCCTTCTTTGAAGAGAATGCCTTGAGAACAACACTGGAAAAAGTGCTATGTTCTTAAAAGATATGAGATAAATATAGGTTTCACTGCTCATTTGAAAGCCTGCTTGATGAAGGAGTCACAAGGTCAAGTTCGGTAGTCTTGGTTACAGGCCCCACTATTAATCATCCCCCAAACTGCATTCATGACGGTCACGTCAGCTATGCTATGCATATTTAAAATTAATAATCTGATTCCCACATCAGCCACATAATCTTATCCATCGCCCATGAACAGAAACTTAGAAATTGCTTTTTAAAGTTTTGGCTGCCTTCAGTTGTTAAAGCCCTAAACGGCCTCGGCCCAGTACATACCTGAAGGAGCGTCTCTACTGCCATTGTTCAGCCCAGACACTGAGGTCCAGCCCTGAGGGCCTTCCGGCAGTTCCCTCACTGTGAAGCTACAGAGAATCAGGCAGAGGACCTTCTCGGTGGTGGCATCCGCCCTGTGGAACGCCATCCCATCGGATGTCAAGGAAATAAACAACTATCTAAGGTTTAGAAGATATCTGAAGGCAGCCCTGTTTAGGGAAGTTTTTAATGTGTGATGTTTTATTGTGTTTTTAATATCCTACTGGGACGCAGGTGGCACTGTGGTCTAAACCACTGAGCCTAGGGCCTGCCAATCAGAAGGTTGGCGGTTTGAATCCCCGCAATGGGGTGAGCTCCCATTGCTCGACCCCAGCTCCTGCCCACCTATCAGTTTGAAAGCACGTCAAGTGCAAGTAGATAAATAGGTACCACTCTGGTGGGAAGGTAAACGGCGTTTCCATGTGCCACTCTGGTTCGCCAGAAGCGGCTTAGTCATGCTGGCCACATGACCTGGAAGCTGTCTGCGGACCAACGCCGGCTCCCTTGGCCTACAGGGAGAGATGAGAGCCGCAACCCCTGAGTTGTTCGCGACTGCACTTAACTGTCAGGGGTACCTTTACCTTTACCTTTAATATTCCGTTGGAAGCTGCCCAGCATGGCTAGGGAGGCCCAGACAGATTGGCGGGGTGTAAGTAATAAATTATTATTATTACTGTCATTTTATGCAAACTGGAGGAACAGCCACCACAAGCACCCAAAGCCACAAGTGACCAGCTGTGACCTTGTATGTACTACAACCTAACTCATGCTGGAATTTTTCCATATAAGCCCGTACTCTGGTGGGATGGCAAGGAGGAGAAAAAAATTGGATCCCATAAGCCAGAGGTAGGAAACCTCTAGACTGAACCTCTAGCTGAATTCAGCCCACAAAGGGTTCAGATTCACCCTGTAAGGTTGTTCTCCCCAAACATGAGGCCATATGTAATGTCAGGTGTGGGGGAAAGAGAGACGTAGCTATCAACACACGATTGATGATTGATTGATTGATTGATTGCATTTATATCCCACTTTTCCCCTCTAAGGAACTCAAAGTGGCGTCTAAAGGCAATCTGACCTAGTTCACACTTTCCCAAACAACAACCAAAAGCAGCCATCTTTCAAAACCTGCAGTTGTCCAAATTCTGCAACACAGTTCCCTAACCAAAGAACATGTCAAAAATGTGTTTAGGGTGGTAAAATGTGCACATATATGCACAGACTGAAAAGATCAGAGGAAATTGCTTTCAGGAAAAAATCTCTGGTGAAAGGTGCCTTTCAGGAAAAATTCTCTGGTGAATTTTCATGAGGACTTTTATTTATTTATTTTTAATTGCAAAATGATGTGAGCAACTAAACTTAAGACTCCCTACCCAACGCATTTCGCTGCTTGATTAGGAGAACAGGATGGTGCCCTTCACCTTTGGCAAAATTCCACATTTAATTAATAAATTTATTATTATTATTATTATTATTATTATTATTATTATTATTATTATTTATACCCCGTCCATCTGGTTGGGTTTCCCCAGCCACACTGGGTGGCTTACAGCATAGTAAAACATCAAACAGCCCTGATATAGGGCTGCCTTCAGATGCCTTCTAAAAGTCAGATAGTTGTTGTTGTCGTCCCACATACGGCTTGCAGTTGACTCTTACTTCAACGCAGCCACAAAACAATGACCTCCACCTCATCTAAGAGCTAAGGTACAGTGGGTGGCACAGGGCAAGCCAAATGGCATGCAGGTCTGTTTGCTAACAGTTCACTGTTGCTCTAGGCCAGGCATAGGCAAACTCGGCCCTCCAGATGTTTTGGGACTACAACTCCCATTATCCCTGACCACTGGTCCTGTTAGCTAGGGATGATGGGAGTTGTAGTCCCAAAACATCTGGAGGGCTGAGTTTGCCTATGCCTGGTCTAGGCACACCACCAGCAGCAGCATCTTCTGGCAGAGGCAACTAACCCATTCAATCCAAGGGTAGAGTCCTTTTTAAATAGGCTCTATTTGTCACTTTCTGAGATGCTTCCTGTCCTATGCCATATCAAAGCAGAAGTTCATTAATAGACTGAAGTGCAGGACTACCCAATGTGGGGCTTCTCAAATCTTATTGGGACTCCAGGTCCCATCAGCCCATGCCAGCATAGGCAACGGCCAGGGTTGGTGGGAGTTGTGGTTTAACAACAACTTAGAGGCTATCTCTGCTACGCTGCCACTAACTGTTTACGCACAGGGTATCTAGAGCTAGTTTAAAGTCAAGTTAATTTAGAGTACAGTATTCCCGCCCGCCGCACCTTCTAGCCATTGGAAAAAGAAACACGAAATGAATTTCATTTTCTATCCCAAAGGTTCCATAAGCTGCTCAGAATTTAAAGCAACCTTTCAATCAAAGACTAGACAAGACTGTTTTGTTTTTACGTTTTTTTCAGATGCTCCCTTCGCCACTGATAGTAGAAGCTTCACCAACAAGTCTCTGTTTTAGCCCTCTATGCCTATATTCCACCTGGGCATGCACAGGAAACTATTCTAGCAACCATCCCAGAAAACATCAAATCAACAAACAGTGGTACCTCAGGTTAAGTACTTAATTCGTTCCGGAGGTCCGTACTTAACCTGAAACTGTTCTTACCCTGAAGCACCACTTTAGCTAATGGGGTCTCCTGCTGCTGCTGCTGCCGCCGCGCCGCCGGAGCACGATTTCTGTTCTCATCCTGAAGCAAAGTTCTTAACCTGAAGCACTATTTCTGGGTTAGCGGAGTCTGTAACCTGAAGTGTATGTAACCTGAGGTACCATTGTAGTAACAGATCACTTACTGAACCAGTTCTACTTAAATAACCAGGGGGCATTTTTAATGCTCCTCCTTTTCAATGCATATCTGGCAAACTCAGGTAGAAAACCTGGATATTTCCCCAGAGTTTTCAAAAGAACCGAGCCTATGACACTTCAGCTTTATTTATTAAAACCGAATCAGTTCTCAGAACATTAAAACACACACACACACACACCACAAATTTTTTAAAAGCAACAACAACAACAACATCGTAATAGGTCATCCCAATAAAATCTTAGTAAAGGTAAAGGGACCCCTGACCATTAGGTCTAGTCGTGACCGACTCTGGGGTTGCGGCGCTCATCTCGCTTTATTGGCTGAGGAAGCTGGCGTACAGCTTCTGGGTCATGTGGCTGGCATGACTAAGCCGCTTCTGGCGAACCAGAGCAGCGCACGGAAACGCCGTTTACCTTCCCGCTGGAGGGGTACCTATTTATCTACTTGCACTTTGATGTGCTTTCGAACTGCTAGGTTGGCAGGAGCAGGGACCGAGCAACGGGAGCTCACCCCGTCACGGGGATTCAAACCGCCAACCTTCTGATCGGCAAGTCCTAGGTTCTGTGGTTTAACCCACAGCACCACCCGCGTCCCAAAAATCTTAGTACAATAATACAAATCTGTATTTCAGAGTGGAGAAATGTGCCCCCCAAGCCTCTCTATCAGTTCCCCACCCTCTGGACTTTCCTAAGATCAGACTCCCTCTCTAGCCTTACACACACACATCCAAGACACTGGTCCTGCTTTTCATCCTCTTTCAAAGTTTCTACTGTGTCCCTGGATTTTGCCTCTGGCTTCCATAGATGGAGGCTAGAGAGGGGTGTATGAGCAACTTTAGGAACTAGCTGAGGCTGCATTCAGACATGGCATTTATCATGTCACCTTTACCAATTATAACAGGAGCCTTTCTGCTCCGATTTCTAACGCTCCTTTCACACTGCAGTACCTACGTGCTGCCACGTCGTGCAAAATTCCATCGACGCCAGCAGGTACTGCAGTAGAAACTCTGCCTCCGTCCAACAGCTGTTGAGCAGAGGTCCGTTCTGCAGCTTTCCTTAAAACTGAGCAGCCAATCCACTTGCTGAGCCTCGCTCGTCTCTGCAGAATCACCTGGACCCTGCAGAACAGCTGTGAAGGGATAGAGGCAATCCTGGGGACGGAGTGATGCTTGTGGAACATTGCCTGCACCCTGCAGGATCTTGACCAGTGGACACCCCTGCACAAAACATGATTTTCTGGGTGTCCAGATTTGTACATGGTTTTTTTTCTGGAAGCAAATAAAATGGAAACTACACCTGTGTTTTATTCTGTTTGGCTTCCAGAAGTGGCTTTTGTATCATATGATAGCTCATTTGTGTTGAAATGAATACTCAACAGCCAGTCCAGTCAGATTTTGTATGTGGAATTTTTGACCATTAAACCATCCCCATAATCTTTGAATTTTTGGCTTTACTAGTGTCCTTGCCATCCTTCCGGTCACATCCCAACTGAATTTAAAAACCAACAGAACATGCCATCTACTCTGGGTCTTTTTCAAGTGGCAGGAATACACGGGCATGAAAAAAATTTAAAACTGTCAATCACCAAATCAGGATTACTACAAATACCTAAAACATAAATTACTTCCAGTGTGACACCAGACACATGTACATGGCCATTTTAAGTATGAGACAAAAAAAATTGTAATGAAATGTTGCAATTTAAAATATTTTTTTTATTTATTAATTTTTTATACCACCTTATACCTGTAGATCTCAGGGTATGTCTGGTTAAGTGAGTGGGATAGGCTGCAATCCTAACCACACTTACCTGGAAGTAAGTTCCATTGAACTGAAAAGAACTTACTTCAGAGTAGATATGGCTGAAATTACAACCATGGACTGTTTTATAATGAACCGTTAGTCTGTTCATTAACTTTGTCTTTAAGTTACCATAAGGCTCTCAATTGTTTTTTCCTACAAAAGACTGGAAATTCACTAACTTTGAAAGAGAACACACAGGAAAATTACTGATATATAAATATATGCTGATGTGGCTGAGATATGCATATCTATTGTGTGCTATGATATATGAAAAAGTACATATTTCCACATTTGTGGATTATGAAGTGGAATAAAGACTTACGCAACTTAAATCAATTGTAGCAGAATGCAAAATGCCAGATGAAGGTGTGAATTAATGTTGGAACAGATTGTTCACAAATCGCTACTCCTATACTATGTAACCCGGGAGTAAGAACTCAATGGGACTCACCTCTGAATAGTCATGCATATGATTGCACTGTGTAATTCTAGCAAATGTGTTCTGGGTTGCAACCTTAAGAAAACGCCTTACCAATAGCCTCTAGCCAATCTCCCATATAATCCAATGCTTCTGAGATGAACTTTAAATGTGCTCCAAAGAGCCCCAGACAAAGGTCTTAATATTTGCTTCATTGAATTCCTATAGTTTTCCCTTTTTCTAATTTAAGACTAAACAATGGGGGGGGGGAGGGCATACTGAAAATCGGGGAGAAAGATCAAACCAGAGACGTGGAAGGCGATAGTGATGTGCACTTCTAATTACATCTAAAAGAGCAACAGATCTATCAGTAGATATTGTCTACTTTGGCTGTACATCTGACCTAAACAAGATGACCATGATCGAACACCAAGTAATCCATGGTTACATGTACTGCACTCACTGGACTTGAACATCAACTTGCATTTAGATTGTGGCCACTGTGGAAATAGTTCCATAGATTTCAAAGTTCCCATTGCTATAATGTGTTCAGAATACATTTTCAATCAGGATCAATAGGTTGGAGCCTAAGGAAATTTGAGGCTCATCCAGATTGCCTTTGGCACCACATTTCTAGGCACAGGTCTGAGCTTTAAAGCTCTGTGACTGGGCATTTGGGGTGGTTTGTTGTTGTTTTCCACAGTGTTTTCCCTTGGGAAACCCGCAACAGAGTTTTCTGAAGACTGCCATTTGCTTTGATTCAGCAGTAAAATGCTGGTTTCCCCAGGAAAACGTGGTGCAAAAAGGAAGTATGGTGCAAAAGGAAGTCTGGATGAGCCCTTAAAGAAGTTTTCAGAAGGAAACTTTCCTGTCCTCTCCGCTACAACCCCCTGGAAAACATCTCTGTATAATTAAGGGGCCCTCCTGAGCTATGTGGGATAGGCAACAGGGGAGGAGGAAACAGAAAACTTTCCTTCCATGAATGAAAAATTAATTTATCTGAGAATCCAAGTCATAGAAACGTAAGAAACAATCTTATACCAAGGTAGACAGATCATCTATCAAGCATGGTATTGTCTACACTGACCCTTTCCTAAGCAAGCAGATGTATTACTTCTATGAGATGGCAAAGGTTCTGCTACATTCATGCAACCAGTTGGTAGGCTCTAGACTTTAAAAACGTAACCCCCTACAATGACTTAAACTTTTCTGCAACAGTTCAGTGGGGCATCTCAAAAAGAGATGCTCTCACACAAAGTTATTTAATCAGGTTTAAAGCCAGGTACATAGCAAATGACAAATTGCAATCTTAGGATCCATATATAGGCAGTGCTCCCAGCTGGTTTTAATATCAAATCTGCCTTATAAAGATTAACCAAGTGCCCAGACTAGCCCCAGTTCATCAATGGAAAATAATGGATATGAATTATTTTGAGGCAGTCTCATCAAAGCTGTGCAAAATCACAAGACATGCTTTAAAAAGAGCATCGTGAACTCGTATTTTGTTTTATCTACCATGCCTAAAATTAATCAGGGAGTTTAAACATTTCTTGGAGAAAAATTAACAAAATCACCACATTGTCTAGCTGTATGTTTATGTTTACACAGCCCCAAAGCAAATGTGGAACTAATCATGAAGGATCACATATGCAGAAAAACTGGAATGCAAAGCTAATTTTAATCAACAGAAAATTGACTGTTTAAAAGGAAACTCTGTTTCTGGAACTAGATGCTGCCAATAGCTCACTTTACCGTGTCGTAAGTGACGACACTGGAAGAAGTTGCCAGAGAGAAAAATTAAAGGAAGGTGGAAACAAGATAAGGAACAGAGACAAGAGAAGAATCAAGCAAGTCATGTAATTGGATTGCACCAATATACCTGAAAGGGACACGGGTGGCACTATGGGTAAAACCTCAGCGCCTAGAGCTTGCCGATCGCATGGTCGGCGGTTCGAATCCCCACGGCGGGGTGTGCTCCCGTCGTTAGGTCCCAGCGCCTGCCAACCTAGCAGTTCGAAAGCACCTCCGGTTGCAAGTAGATAAATAGGGACCGCTTACCAGCGGGAAGGTAAACGGCGTTCCGTGTGCTGCGCTGGCTTGCCAGATGCAGTTTGTCATGCTGGCCACGTGACCCGGAAGTGTCTGCGGACAGCGCTGGCTCCCGGCCTATAGAGCGAGATGAGCGCACAACCCTAGAGTCTGGCAAGACTGGCCTGTACGGGCAGGGGTACCTTTACCTTTACCTAATATACCTGAAAAGGAGATGAAGGGCCCATAGCTGTCAATGTTTCCCTTTTTTAAAGGGAATTTCCCTTATTCCGAATAGGATTCCTTGCAAGAAAAGGGAAAAGTTGACAGCTATGGAAGGGCCAGCTGTCAGTTACAAACAGTGACATTTATTTAACATAACTGTAGATGGCTAATGGATATTGTTGGTCAAATTCTGGCTTAGTAAGCCAGGGTACATGGAAGCTTTGTGCAAACGGCTTTGTTCTTCCCTTTGTATAAGCAGAAAAACAACTCAGGAAGTCACAGTTAACTATAGTTCCCAGTAGGTGCAAACTTGCAGGCTTCCCAAAGCCATGCGGTTAGTCACTGTGAGATCAGGATGCTGAAGCAGGAAGATGCTTGTACAAAATCAGACTGTTGGTTCATCTAGCTCGGTATAGTCTACACTGAAGTACAGCAGCACTCCAGGGTTCCAGACAAGGAGTCTTCCCGAGTCCGACTTAGAGATGCCTGGGACCAAATGCAGATGCTCTATCACTGAGTTACAGCCCTGTTTACTAGATGAGCTTTTGGTTCTTTAACCAGGAACTATTGTTAATGGCTTCCAAATCCTGGATGTTCAGAAGTTTTTATAATTGCAGTTCTTGGACTGCATGTAATGGGAAACTTCCTTCCTTCCTTCCTGAGGCTGAATGCAGGAGTAAAAGGTAAAGGTAAAGGGTCATAACTAGTGAAGAGTTGGAAAGCATCATCCTGCATCAACAGGGGCTGATCCAATACGAGGTAGCACCTTACCCAACAAGGATCTATGGGACCAAAAGAGCAACAAAAGGATGTGACTGAATCAGAGGATAACAACTTTATTGCCTCCATCCAAAAACTGATCTACCCCATCTCTGACACAGTCAGTTCCTGATGAATTACAATAGGTGTGACCAAGCTGTGGTCTTCCAGATGTTTCTCTCCCATCAGATCTACCAGCACAGCTAATGGTTCGGGGATGATGAAAGTTGTAGCCCACAAAACATGGAGGCTACACATTGGCACATTGGCAATCCCCAACTGAGAAAACCACAAGAAAACTAAAGGCACACCCTGTGGATACTATCCATGTTTGGAAATACTTTCTCAAGAGAGAGACTTGCGCCTGACTTCTTTATATGCCACTATTGGCACACTGGTTGGAAATAAGTTCACAGGGTTTACTCCCGGATAAGTGCATATAGGATTGCAAAACTGCACCAATGCATGCAATAAGATTTACTTCAACAGGAGCCTGCATAGGATCGCCTTCCACATATTTCAGTGGAACTAGCTCTGACAAAAGAGTGAAAGCCACAGGCTTATGTGGAAGTAAAGCCTATTTCGTTCAACAGAGTTGCACCACAATCCTACGCACACATCCTACCCTGGGAGTAAGTTCAGTGGAGTTGTTGGGGTGGTTGAGCGGGCCCAAACCTCAGGTCTGAACCCTGGGTCTCCTTTCCCTTCTTCTCTTACCCTACTTGTTAAACTTTTCTAAAACAAAAAACTTTGCTTACAAGGTGGCTGAGCATGATGCCAAAGATTGCTACCAGTCACCTGCCATCTGAATATTCCTAGAGACAAATTTGTGTATTAACTCTGTTCCCCGAGTCTTTTTCGGTGCCTAGCAATGCCCATGGGGTAAGTTTAATGGAACTTAGAGGGGCTCAGCCCTGAGCACACACATACTGCAGTGTTTCACGTTCAGTAAGTGTCATTGGAATTGCAATATTAGAACCCCAAGCGGCAAGGCCAAACTTATTAAGGTAAATGTAAAGGGACCCCTGACCATTAGGTCCAGTCGTGGACGACTCTGGGGTTGCGGCGCTCATCTCGCTTTATTGGCCAAGGGAGCCGGCATACAGCTTCCGGGTCATGTGGCCAGCATCACTAAGCCGCTTCTGGCGAACCAGAGCAGCGGACGGAAACGCCGTTTACCTTCCTGCCGGAGCGGTACCTATTTATCTACTTGCACTTTGATGAGCTTTCGAACTGCTAGGTTGGCAGGAGCAGGGACTGAGCAATGGGAGCTCACCCCGTCGCGGGGATTCGAACCGCCGACCTTCTGATCAGCAAGTCCTAGGCTCTGTCGTTTAACCCACAGTGCCACCCACGTCCCTTCCCAAACTTATTACTCCAATGCAAAATCCATTTGACTCTAGCAAGTGTCTGAAGAACTTCAGCCTTAGAATGGCAACCTTGAGCTGCAACTCTAAGCTTCTTATTCAGATGCAAAATTCATTAAAATGAATAGGGCATATGCTAAATAAATGTTTTTGGGGATTGGGGAAATATTCCTATTTTTCACAGCTGTGCTTGAAGTTGCAATCCTATCAAAGCCCCCTCCGCCCCCCGGGATTTTGGTCCAATTCAAATAGAACATCAAACACGTAAGGAAATCACACCTGCGAACCATCTCCAATACACACAGCATCTCTTTTAAACCAGGATTCTCAGATGCCAGTACGCATGCAGTGTTTGCATGCTAGCAGGGCACCCACAGAACTCTGGCATGCTAACAAGGAATGCTTCAGTGAAGTGACCTGGTTTACAATACAATCCTATGCAGACCTACTAAGAATAAATCCAGCTGCAAGGATAGTGAGTGTAGGTTGAGGAATCTGAACCACACACTGCCTGCCAAAAATGCATGGAACCATTTTTCTTACACACCCACATTAACCAGCCTTTTACATGCATATAGTCGTGTATGCCTAAGTAAACACACACAGGCTTTTTAATAATTGAGGCTCCGTACGCTTCACTTCTTTCAACATTTTTTATTTCCCATGTTTGATAGCTTTTGGTGTTGTTTCTAATTTATCTTATGCTTCCTTGTGCTGGTTTTCTGCTGGGCTAGGGGGCTCTACTGAAATTCTAGCTTTTCATATTGATGGTTTCTGTTTGATTGCAAGCATATTTTACTGATTAAATAAATAAATCGCCCATTAATGGGTGGCACATAAACGACTAAAAACATATCAAACTGGACAACATCCTTGTTTCTGAAACCGGTTTCAACTCTTGACAGTTGCTACCACATCCCCTGGCATTAAGTTCCAAAGAATGCTACATCCCATAAAACGGCTGTTCTTTCAAGTCCCTGCAAGCTT
Source organism: Podarcis tiliguerta (assembly GCF_965153285.1). Classification (NCBI taxonomy): domain Eukaryota; kingdom Metazoa; phylum Chordata; class Lepidosauria; order Squamata; family Lacertidae; genus Podarcis; species Podarcis tiliguerta. Next base: position 14,045,391 of record NC_139545.1, on the reverse strand, counting down.
TTTGCATTAGGCAAATTCCTGGTCCGCTCTCCAGATCCTCAAGCAAAGCATCTACACCAGGGTTTCCCGAAGTTGGGTCTCCAGCTGTTTTTGGACTACAAGTCCCATCATCCCTAGCTAGCAGGACCAGTGGTCAAGGATGGTGGGAACTGTAGTCCAAAAACAGCTGGAGACCCCAAGTTCAGGAAGCCCTAATCTACACTACCCCAAAGCTTTGCTTCTGACCATTCTGACTGTACATCAAGTGGGTGGTGCCTTTAATGTGGCATATTTAATATATATTTGACGCAGAGTTTCCTTATGCAGTCTGAAAGTTCAAGTTACTTGGGAGAAATGCGTAGATAGGTGGTGTCAGCACTGGACGCAAGGAACACCATTTACCCTGCATTGCACTTATGTTCAAGAAAGCACAGCTCTGTCTTTTGCCAGTATACCAAGACCAACCACTGGCCCACCTAAGTTTGACACAGCAACTCTCCAAGGCACCAAAAACAAAACAAAAACCCTAGGAGTATTCTGAATAAGCCCTTCCCCTGTTTATAGGGCAGTATCTTTTGTTGATTTTGGTAAACAGCTCTTGCAGCTTTCAAAAATGCAACAAATTCAGTTCGAAAATACAACGCTCCACCCCACTTAAAAAAAAAATAGAAAGCCGAAATAAAAGAAATCTGAACATTGAATCTTAATAAAATTATGAACAGTTGTTTATGGGCATCCTTTCTTGTTGACACCAACTCAAGCCCAAAGGTCTTTTTCTGGGGTGGGACAACTGGCCATCTCCTTCTCTGCAGGCGAACAGAAGCCACCAATGTACCTCTACCATTGCAAAGCTGGGCTCAAATTCTCCATATCCCTCCCCAAACATTGGGCTGAAGGGTGAAACCCTGAAATTCGCTTTGGAATCCTTTCCCCCTCTTCAGGAAAGGAGAGGGAACCTTTTACGGCATTTTCATTCAGGTTATAATCCTATGCCTACTTACTTGAAAGGAAGCCCCATTGATCACAGTGGGACTTATCTCTGAGTAAAGATGCCTAGGATCAAGGTGCCCCAATCACAGACAAATTCAGGAGAGAAGTTGAGAGGGGGAGGGGACCCAAATGTACATCCTAGCCAATCCAGGTTTTCAAAAAAGAAGCCAATTTGAAAGCAACAAAAATGCGACTACTAAAGACAAGGTTGCAATGATCTCTGAGGGTAAATGTGCCTTAGAAATGTGAGCAATTTTACAGTCCTCTTTTTATTTAGTGGATTTGTTAGCCGCCTTTCAAAACACAGTATTTTCCCAAAGAGGTCTCCCAAAACCTATTCCTTCTTACTTTCTAATGATGCTTCCCCTTACTGCCATTGTTCCTGATACTATTTGTGACAAAATGCTCCTTCCTTACGTTTTCCCCAAACCACTAACAACTGCATATATCTTTTTTTCACGCACACACACTCGTTGCTTCTTTTGGGTTGTCCTGTGGTTATTATGCAAACGCAGCAAGTATTTTAGGTAGATAATCTGTGAACCAGCCCCAATATTATTGTTTATTAACACTGGTAACCCACTGGTAAAACTTAAGGTGGAAGAAGTGAACGCAGCAACAGATTTGAACCCAGATCTCACCCCAAGTTCCCGTTACTGCTCCTGTGCACCAAACTCCCATTTGCCTCTCAAAAAACTGCCCTGCACTGCCCAGAGAACAAGGCATTCAAATAGAAGCCATGCCAGTAAACACTTGGGGTTATATTAGGTCTGGAGAAATACTTATTGACACGTTATGCTGTATATTCTTTTTGTAAACGGTGGCTTCAGCCTGGGCTTTCTCATGAGAAAATGAAAGCGCAGTCTTAGGCATGCCTACTCAGAAAGCAGCCCTGCCAAGCTGAGGCTTAAGGAGCACAGGACTGCAGCTCAGGTATGAAGCATCACCAGATGATCAGAAATCACTGCTGAGCACAGGACAGCTGAAGGGAGTGAGGAAAGCTTTAATGCCAGGTGTCAGATTCTGAAACTCAACAGGGATATGACGTCCATCGGTGGGTACTTTGAGCCAAAAAAGAGAAGTTGTTGGTGAACTGGGTATGATGATGATGAAGACTGATCCACCCTTCACCCTAAGGTCCCAGGATGGGTTACAACATTAAAACGCAATTTTTAAAAAAACAGCTTAGAAGAATTTACAATTGCAGAAATAAGGTGGGTTTTAAAACTCTACACCTCAAGTGTCAAAAGTCAGGGTTAAGAAGTGCATTTTCAGCATTCACCAGAAGCTGTGCACCTCTGTGGGGAAGGAGCGCCACAACTTAGGGGGCTGCCACAGATACCCAAAGTAACCGGGAGAGAGAACGGAGCTGTGCAAGGATTTTGAAGCAGAGAAACCAGTACAGGAGATGATTATCTAACGTTTTGAAACAAAATGCCCATCGAGGGGTTTTCTTTTTATAGAGAATATTGTTTTTCAAGATATTCTTTACACTTAATAACTGAGATATATATATATACATACACTTATACCAGTAACTGCCACCGACAACAAGGCTGCTTCCTCTCTCAACTTCACCCAGATGGGGAATAAGTGCAAGGCAAAGAGTCTGCAGTAGCTGTGGGAGCCCATGCAGTGAGGGCAGCGCTGGGGGGAGAGAGACTCATGCTCTCGCCAACTTGGGTTGGGGTCCCTTTGCAAAGACATAAAAGGGATCCCGACGAATGGAGCCCAATCAGTGCCCTATTTCCCCCCAATAACCCGAACAGAGCACAACCAGCTTCCAATAACTCAGCTGGCCAGAGCATGTTGCTGCTAACACCAAGGTTGCAGGTTCGATCCCCGCATGGGACAGCTGCCTATTCCTGCATTTCAGGGGGTTGGGCTAGATGACCCCTAGGGTCCCTCCCCACTGGACAACTCTATGAAAAAAAGGGACCGTCTTGTTTCCCATGGCCTCGAAATCACAGCTCTTTGCCCAAGAGTCCGGGGTCCCCAACTTTCCCCCGGGAGAACCCAGTGACTGAGGGTCCTTCCGCACGGCGAGAAGCGCCGCGTAACGTGGGAACGCGGGTCTGGGAGGGAGAGAAAGAAAGAAACACACCCCAGAAACGGCTGGAGATGGAGAGAAAAAGTTAGCCAGCATGCCTTTTTGGAAGGTGGGATGCAAAGCGGAGCAGCCGAGGGGAAGCCGCCTTACCTGAGCAAGGGATCTGGAAGGAATGGAGCGCTCCGCGAACCGGCTCTTTCTCGCTCCCTCGCAGGACGGAGGGGCTCCTGCCGCGCTCTTAGCAAATCCTCGCTTGCAGCTAGCGGGGCGCTCAGGGAGCCGGTGGGGCGCTCGGGAGTTTCATCCCTCCAGGAAGCCGGGCTCCATCCCTCCGCGCTCTCGGGCTCCGCTCGCCTCTGACTGAGGAGGAGGAGAAGGGAGAGAGAGAGAGAGAGGCTGGGCTGGGCTGGGCGCGGGCGGAGAGGCAGCTCCGCGCAGCGAGAGACGCCCGCCTTCTGGAGCGCGCGCGGGCGCCTGGGCTGAAAAGGAGGCGGAGAAACCCCCCGCGCGCGCCCCCTGGAGGCATAGGGTAGGCACAGCGCCTCCCCTATATAATATAATATATAATATTTATATTAAGCTCTCCGGTGTGTTATTTCTCTCTCCCCACCCCCCCGCCCCGCACATTTTCTTTTCTTTTTTGCAAGCCGAAGACTCCCCGGGGGCCGTTTGCCTTAAGAATATACTGCCTGCTCAGTTAAAGTTCTTTCAAGTGTGTCAATTGCTAAGAGGCTCAGCGCGAAGCTAAGTGGAGCTAAAGAGAACGAGAAGATGTGTGTTCTGGTTTCCCAAATGAAGGATCAGGTAGAATCGTAGAGTTGGATCCCTGAGGATCCTTTAGTCTAGCCCAACCCCCTGCAATAGGCAGCTGTCCCAAACGGGGATCGAACCTGCAACCTTGGTGTTATCAGTGCCAGCTCTGAACCAACTGAGATGTGCAAAAGGTACTGTTTGTCCAAAAACCTCCTGGCGTTTTATGGGACTGAGAGTTTTTATGAGGACGCTTTTATTTTCACCCCTCCTCTAGCTCGGGGCTGGTTATAGCCCTGAGGGGGTGGGCAACCGTGGCCCTCTGTCTCATTTTGTGTGGCCCTCGGCCAGATTTCATGGGGGTGGCAAGGAAGGGGAAAGGGGAGGGGAAAGGTGGCAGGGAAATAGAGGTGACAGAGAGAGAGAGAGAGAGAGAGAGAGAGATGTGTGTGTAAGAGGGAGGGAGTGACAGAATAGAGAAAAAGGGGCTCGCCCCATTGCCTTTGTGAGGCCTCTGGCAAAGCACCTCCAAAGGATTATGCCCCCCCCAACAGAAAAAAAGGCTGCCTATGGAGGGGCTTCAGTCCTAGTCCTGGAAGAAATCTGAAATCCTCTGCACCTTTGCCAAACATTTGAATCAGTGTTAGGAGCCGTGAGGCAACATGCCACAATGTGGGAGCTCCTGGAGTCAAGGAATAGTCTTAAACCTATGAGCAGGGCCTACCATAAAACTTTTCTATCCCATGAGGTGACCAGCCCCAGGGGTGCCCTCCTCAGAACATTACTGCATGTTAATGTGCTGTGAAGGATATCGTGCCATGCTATGGCATTCCAAAGCATGGTTTGAGGTGTTGGAATTAAACTCTAGTTCCTATTAGCAGAGTAGGCAGAAGTCAGCCTTGGGTCATTTGACCCTTTAATTAGTTCTTCCCCGCCCCCCTCCTTCGCAAGACACTCTTTTAAAGTTTAAATAATGGATAACTTTTGCTCAGTGTGCTTGCAGTTGCAGATTAAATATACAATGGCAGTGGATGTTTCTTAAATTGCTAATACATCTGACATAGATCAAACTATTGCAGCATCTTGGCCAACTCTGAGGCAGACAGCACCACAACACAACATGCCTGCTGCTGTAATTGTTAAGACTGTTAACTAACTGCCATAACTGAACCAATTGCCACAACTGCCGCACAGTTCTTGCCATTAACCCTTTGCACATGCATTTTGGATGCTGACATCCCACATGAGGCGGGTGTGAGGAGCCCCAGGCCTGGCAGCTGAATCTGACTCTCCTGTCCTCTCCATCCTTCCCCTGGGACTCTCAACAGGCCATATCCCTCACTAGTCTCAAGCACTTCTGCTCAGCTGGGATGCCCTCATGTCTTTTGCCTGTCAAGATAGAGGTGTGTGTGTGTGTGTTGTGTGGCCTCATGTCCAAAGAAATGGTCACCCCTTTTGGTCTCTGGCCAAATATCGTTAAATTTGCCCATGGCAAGTCTATGTTTATATGTTTATTTTCCCCCATGTGTCGCAAGTTTGTACATAACAGTGTTAGGAACATAGGGAACTGCCTTATACCCTGTCCAAACATTGATCCATCTAGCACAGTATTGCCTGCACTACGTTGCAATCTCTTTAGGGTTTCCAACAGGAGACGTTCCCAGGCCTGCCAGGGAGATGCTGGAGATTTGAACCCAGAACCTTCTGCATGAAATGCAAATACTTTCCCACTGAGCTGTGGATGGGACCTCACATGTGCCACCTCACATACGAGGATGGCAGAAAGGTAATATACAAATGTTGGTGCATTTGTACATCCATTTGCAATGAATAAATGGTTTGATATCCCTTAATGGTGCAGCCTCACCCTACCTTGTGGTGGACCCTCGCCCTGCCTGGGTCTGCCTAGGCAAACCGCCACTCTCCCTGGATCTGTGTAACCAGTGGCGTAGCGTGGGTTGTCAGCACCCGGGGCAAGGCAAGTAATTTGCGCCCCCCCCCGCTGCACTGCCCCTCCCCCAGATAGTCCCTCGCTCTCTCTCCACACCGCTCCGCTCCGCACCGCACGCCTGGCACCCTCCCCTCCACAGTGGGCGGCGACCCGGCGGCTCGGATCGGATTCGCACAGCCAGCACTGCAGTGAGAGAGAGTGAGTGAGCCAGGTAGGGGCAGAGAGCTGCGAGTGCGAGCGCGCCCCCCCCCCCCCGATGTTGTGCCTGGTGCGGCCGGGCCCCCCCCCCTGCACCCCCCACGCTACGCCACTGTGTGTAATAAAGGTTTACTGAGCCCAGAAATACGACCTGGCCCTGTCTTTGATGCACATCCACAAATAATATATTACTTGGGAAGCCAGTTCCTCATGGGAAGAGGGCATGAAGCCATGGTGAATATTACCCCCCCCCCCGGTGAATTCAAGCGGTTGGCAAACTGGCAAATCCTTGTCACGCAGGTGCAGAGCATGGACTTTGAGATGCATGAAGTGCAGGAAATAACCTGTGGTTGCTGTAGCTCACAGGATGATTGGTCACCAGAAGGCTTCCACAGTAAAAAGGGGGGTGTGGACATCCAGCAACAACATGTAATAGAGAGCCAGCCTTCCCTGCCAGCAAGCCCTCGCTCTCTAATGAGGATGTATTAACAACTGCCAGGATTTTATCTCACTTTATCTTATTGCTGGAAACACATTAAAGATTCGTCTTAGTGCAGATAGGCAGCGCATATGGAAATAATGCTTTTTCATTGAGCATGTGGCATGATTATTGAAAGTAGACTAAAACCCTCACGCAACCTCAAAGATGTACAAGACCCAATGAGCATCTGCAAAAAATAAACATAATCCCCTGCTGTAATTCTGAGTGAGATTTACATCTACCTGTAACATCTCTTCCTAATCATCGGTTTCCTGTGTATTTTCCCCTTACCTCCTTCCTGTACCCATTACTGTCAATGTACAAGGCGGTGTTGTCTTCCTAGTTCCTTATTTAGAACACCTACGGCGAAACAGCTTACAGTTTTAACCATTTCTGATCTTCAGCAGCAAAGTTCATTTTCACATCTTGGGTTTGTATACAAGATGTCAGAGGTTAATAATACTAGGGACATCAATTTCATCATAGTGCCCTAGGTTAGTCCTATCAGAGGAATATGGAATATGATGACTTAGGAATGCAAAAGAAAGAACAGATTTTCTTAATTTGCAGCGCAATCTTAGCCATGTCTACTCAGAAGCAAATCCTTTTGAATTCTATTGGAATTATTCCCAGTTCAGTGGAATTAGGATCCTATCATTGCAGCTCAAACACATTTAGCCAATGTTTGGTCTGTATATATAAGCCTAGGTTGTTCATCTTCCATAATTCCTTGTTGTGATTAGAGCATAGAATTGAGTTTCTGAATGTCACTGACATAATATGTGTCATAAAATCCTAAAATTGTAGAGTTGGAAGGGACCCCAAGGGTCATCTAGTCCAACCCCCTGCAGTGCAGGAATCTTTTGCCCAATGTGGGGCTCAAACCCACAACTGTGAGATTAAGAATCTCTTGCTCTTCCAACTGAGCTATCCCTTCAAGCAGTCCCAGCCTTCCTGGGTGTAGCAAATGCAACCTGTGAATGGGGTGATTTGGGGTATGTAGTGAGGACCAAAGATGGCTCAGTAGGTAGAGCAGGAGACTCTGAATCTCAGGGTTGTGGGTTCGAATCCCATGTTGGGCAAAAAGATTCCTGCATTGCAGGGGGTTGGACTAGATGATCCTCGGGTCCCTTCCAACTGTATGATTATCATTATCACATGCCAGCATACTGTATTTACACAGCCACCACATTCACAGAACTACCTGCCCAGAACTTCCTGGTTACAGTTGTTCACCAGGAAACAGCTTGAATGGATATCAAATGTATTGGGAGGATTGGCTCTTCCAGTTGTTGTTTTTTTAAAAAATACACTTCTGTCTCTCATGGTTTTGCAAGCATCTGTGCACCACAATTACCCTTTTATTTAAAAGAGGAATGCACATCTCGGCCGCTGAACTTCGCATAGGTTAGAGCCCATGGTCAATCCTTTGAAAAGTCCAGGACCCTGGAGAGCAACTGAGTACTGAGCCAATGGAACTGACTTAAGTCAAGTAAAAGGAGTTTCTGGTTCCCACACCCTTCCTGTCCCTTATTTGCATGCATCCCCCCCCCCCGCCTTCCACCATACCACAGCTTGACAAAGAACAAAAAGCAGCTCCAGAGGTATAAGGGCAAATATCAGGTTAAGGTTTAAGCATGCTGCAAACTGAGTAGGTTATTCAATCAAACATGTATATCACCAATGCATGTTAGGTGTTGCTTCCTCCACTTCTTCCATGCCTATATACTTTGTTTTTTTGCCCTTTTTCAAACGGTATAATCTTGTATTTCTAAGAAGTTGCTTAGTCACATTCACCATGCCCTTGCATCAGGCGGGGGCTCCGGTGGGAGTGTGGGCTGAATTCTGGCTTGGGGGACCAAACTGTTTGTCTTTACACAAGAACCCCAAGAACTACCAATGAGTGCCAGGTACAAAAGTTATACAGTTCATATTAAAGAGCAGGGCACCTCTGAGCACATTCTGAGCCTAGAGATTTGTTTTCTGTGTAAGATCAGAACTCACAGTGCTTTCATATAAAAGTCCGTCCCTGGTTAACTTCCTTCATTTAAGCTGCCCAATTTAAACAGGAAAAGTTGTTTTGCTATCATTACTGTTGCTGATCTCTCACCCCAGAAATTGACTATAGAGAATACAAATCTATCTTCTACCAACCACTAATCTAGTGCATATTGTTCCAGAAAAATACTGGGGGGAAATTATAGACAAACACAATGTGCTTCATGTTAAGTACAGGATCATCATTTAACTGCTCCAAGAGGAATATTTTTAAAGCATGTTTCCTGTCTTTGCTTGTCTCATAAACCAGCCTGGGGGTGGGGGTGGCAGAGCCACAGAGCCTAGACATTATTATGTATAGAAGAAACAGCCTTGAATTTCACCCTGTGGTTATTTATATATCACTCTGATATGCTTCTCACCAGTTCGACTCTTTGCTCGATTTAACTGCTACGTCTCCATCCAGCACTGCTGAAGAGATCAGGTTTTCCTCCCCACCAATAGGATGTTCAGCTGTTCCAAGGAAGAAAGGCAGAGGAACCAAAAATACCATCTTCTTCCTGTGGGTGGCATCAAAATATCTTTAGTATACAAAAGGTTTGTTCCGAAAGAGAGACAGAAAGCGGAGAGAGAGAGAAGGATTATTTGGGAGAGAAAGGTTTCTATTTTTGCCAGTGTTCTCACATGACTTTTAAAAAATAAATAAAGAAGTCATTTAAATTAACACAACAATTTTAAATAAACCAGTGCCACAATACTACAAGTATTAAGACTATCACCTTTAGTCACATACTATGTAAGTGATGGGGAACTTCAGGCGGAGGGGCCAAATGTGGCCCTCAACTCCTCCCGGTCTGGCCCTTGAGACTCTCCATTGGCAACCCCCTTCACTGGCCATGCTTTGATAATGCTTCTGGAGAGTAGAGAGGGGTCTGTGGATGTGTGTAGAAACCAGCCTACTGTACAAAGCTAAAACTTACATTTGCTCTACCCACATATGTCTCTGCTCCTTGCCCACCGCTGGGATGTGGGGCCCCAGGAAATCCCCTAGAAGGGAATGTGGCCCTCAGGTGGGAAAAGCTTCTGTTTCCCCGTGCTATGCAGATTTTGCAAGCAGAAGTACCCAATGGCAATGGCCATTGCAATGCACTGGTTCCATCTGAATGCATTGGGTGTTCTCAGGGATCATCTCTACATCAGCATAATTGCTTACACGGTGGTTTTTAGGGGACAACTACAAAGGGGTAGTTTTTAGGGACTAGCTTCAAATGGTTGAACCCATTGTGAATGCATTGAACCTCAGCTGTCTGCCAGCTTAAACAGTGGTCTTTAGGCATCATATCCAATGGACTAGAGCCACAAGGGTCCCTCAAATTTCCTCCAGCCACACCTGCACTGCAATGGTCCATCATCATAGACATAGGAATACATTGGATTGAGATTGAGAGACCCAGAGTTCAGCAGGAGCCCAAAATAAACATAAAACCCCACAAGTGTATAGACCTAAGAACGAACCAGAAGCAACCTTTCTTATTTTAGTCATGCTACATTCAAGCAAAGTTCTGGAGAGAAATGTGTGGAAACACAAGCACAGGGGGAACACACAATGCTCACCCATTAGGGCATACCTCTCCTGGTATGCCCCACGGAGGACCTCAAGGTCCATAAATAGCAACACCCTAGTAGTCCCAGGCCCTAAGGAAGTTAGATTAGCTTCAACCAGAGCCAGGGCCTTTTCAACACTGGCTCCAGCCTGGTGGAACGCTCTGCCTCATGAGACCAGGGCCCTGCAGGATCTGATTTCTTTCCGCAGGGCCTGTAAGACCGAGTTGTTCCACCTGGCCTTTGGCTTGGAGCCAATTTGATTCCCTCCCCCTCTTTCTTTTTTCTTTCTCCTCCTGTGATGGGCTGCATTTTAATGTTTCAATATTTTAATGTTGTATTTTAATTTTGTTTTTAAGTTGTATTCATTCAACTTGCTTTTATTATTGCTTGTAAGCTGCACTGAGCCCGGCCTTGGCTGGGGAGGGCGGGGTATAAATAAAAATTATTATTATTATTATTACTGGGCAGGGAAACTGGTGCCCTCCAGAGCTTGGACTACAGCCTCTCATATAGAACTCAAAAACACCCACAAGGCTGCTGGGTCACCATCCCTGCTATGAGGGGAATAGTTGTTACAAATCTTGGGGTAAGGGCTTTAGGTTCTCATAGGCGCAGCACATTTTCTACATTTCCTAAAAGGTTAAAGCAGTAATGAGGAACCTGTACCCTCCATATTTTTGTGGGACTCCAACTCCTATCAACCCCTGCCAGCACGGCAAAGGGGAAGGAAGATGGGAGTTGTAGTCCAATTACATCTGAAGGGCCCCCAGGCCCCCACCCCCAAACTAAAGTGCCAATCCTAACTTAACATATTTGCTAGGAGGCAAGCCCCATTGAGCACAGTAGGGTTTACTTCTGAGTAAACATGCATAGGACAGGTCAAGGAATGTCAGGAGGAGGTGCCAGTCCCCAGGAGGGAGCAATTATTTTGAAGGCTAGGAAGGGTTTTGAGCTCCCAGCCCCAACTCCCTTGTCTCATGAGGTTTCGTAACAATGTTTTTGGGGTGTGTTTTATTTAGAAAGATTTAGAGACTGCTTATATTACAAAACTCTCGAAGCAGTGTGCATCCTACAGCATCCTAAAACCCACAAAACTGTTAAAAAAACAAGTGTGCATGAAATAGTTCCCAATAAAACACAGATAAAATCAGGAAAACGATACGTGCAGCAGATTTCTCCTTTTCTTGCCAAATATCAATTCGCCAACAGAGCAACACAAACTGGTTTGTAAAACTAAATTTAAACATCAGCTTGTGACTCAGAACATGATGCTGCCATCTGGCAAAAGCGTTGAAAGTCCCACAGCAAGAGCAGATGTATCATTCATGCTTTCTAAACCAGGGTCCCTTGGCCTCTTCCATAGTTGCTTCCCATATTATGTGGAAGCGCCAATCGTGTGGGCTTGTCCTGATCCCCTTGATCTGTCCCGTAAGCCTTATACCGAGTGAGAACGTCATCAGCCTAGCTCAGAATTGTCTACATTGATTGGCTGTGGTTCTCCAGGATTTTGGATAGAAGTCTCTCCTAGCCCTTCCTGGAGATGAACCTGGGATCTTCTGTGTGCAAAGCAGGTATTCTGCCACTGAGCTATGTCCCACTGCACCTGTCGATAGTGGCAAAGAAAAATAACAAAAAAGAACACCCATTGTTCTGCCCAGACACTGAGGTCCAGCTCTGAGGGTCTTCTGGCAGTTCCCTCATTGCGAGAAGCAAAGTTACAGGGAACCAGGCAGAGGGCCTTCTCGGTAGTGGCGTCTGCCCTGTGGAACGCCCTCCCACCAAAGGAAAAAACAACTACCAGACTTTTAGGAGGCAACCAAAGGATTTGGATTTGATATCCCGCCTTTCACTCCCTTTAAGGAGTCTCATAGCGGCTAACATTCTCCTTTCCCTTCCTCCCCCACAACAAACACTCTGTGAGGTGAGTGGGGCTGAGAGACTTCAGAGAAGTGTGACTGGCCCAAGGTCACCCAGCAACTGCATGTGGAGGAGCGGAGACGCGAACCCTGTTCCCCAGATTACGAGACTACCGCTCTTAACCACTACACCACACTGGCAGCCCTGTTTAGGGAAGCTTTTAATATCTGAAGGACTATTGTATTTTAATATTTTGTTGGAAACCACCCAGAGTTGTTGTTGTTGTTGTTGTTGTTGTTGTTGTTGTTGTTGTTGTTGTCTTCATGGTGCTATCCAGAAGGAGATTACATTCTGAAGCCCTTGCTTTAGACTCCTTGATGGACTCAAACTCCCATCAGTACCAGCCAGAATGGCCAATGGACAGGAATAGGAGGGGCTGTAGTCCCCACAATATCTGAAGGATCAGAGGTTCCCTGTCCCTGCCTGCCTTGGACCTTATCTTCAACTTGCTCTGTTTCCCAAAACCTGAACTATTGACCCTTGTACATGCAAAACATAGCACCATGGATTCTGTTTTAGAAGCCTGATCTAGATTGATGTGTGACTGTTGATTTTACTATCCCCTTCCGTTAATTAAAATAAAAGCACCTGTCATGCGATAGAAGTCTTTTCCAGCTGACAAGTCTTTCATTTATTCTTATGAACCTGGGGATCAGTGTTATCCCAGGCAGGGGGAAGAGAGAGCTGGGTTTTTCCACTCGTAAATCACCCTGCTTTGGAATACATAGAATCTAGCTGTTTCACAGGCTGGCTAAGAGACAGAAGACAAAGCTATGGCATGCAGAGGGATGCAGAATTATACCCAAGGCAGAAAACCATCCCAATCCTCTCATCAATTTGGCAATAACATGCTGAACAAACAACTCCCCTGAGCTTCTGCCAGTGCATCCTTGCTTGTGTGGGACTCAAAGCCACAATTTGAATTATCGAAGACGATCAAGAGCAAGAAATATTGGAATGATGGGACTATGATTACCTGTAGAAGTCATGGAGACTAGATAAATCACTTTAGAGTTGCTCTCATGGCTTTTGACTTCACCTGATCCCCACAGCTGAATTAGACCTACAACATTCAACTGTTGCCTGATACTTCATTTCTCCTTACACATATCGAAAAGTCAATTTGAATACAATACTGTACTTGGCCTTGATGGGTGTATGGGGTACTTCCTCTGGTGGGGAACATGTTCTGGGGTAGTTTGTCCACCTTTGGTCCTCACCCTGCACTCACCTCTCACCTGTGGCTCCTAGAAGCTGTCAGCATGTGACAGCAGACACACCTTGGGAACGGCTTAGACTGGCTGGCTTCTTCTTTGGCGATCACTCGTAGCCGAGTAAGATTGTCTTCCATAAACACGGTTTTAACAATGAGTCAGTAAGTGACTGTAGAGGCCAATTCTGGATCCACACGTCCTTCCACAGAGGGGACATTGGTTTTCGGGCGGGAGCTGATCACGGTGTCGATTTGCCAAGCGTGCCTTCCTCCTAGCACATTTCTCCCTTGCATCCTGAGTTTGAATGTCTTCAAAGCCCATGACACCTTTGGTAAAGGCTGTTCTCCAACTGGAGCTCTCGCAAGCCAGTGTGATGAGGGTAGTCAATGGCTCTCCTTCTGTGAGTTAGGGACTTTCCCTGCCTGCAGAGACAGGCTCCAGAGGATTGAGCAGATGGGACCAATAAGGGGTCCAATGGTCAAGAAGGCAGTTTCTGCATGTGCTGTAGAGGGAAGTGAGGGGCAGATGGGGCTTGGCAACCTTGGAAGATAGTCCATCTAGGAGAAGGAAAACTCTACCCTAAACCTCCTCTGCCTTGTGGGATATCTTTGGGAGAAGAAAAGGCTAAGGAGTAAACCCTACACAAATCCAGGTTGGAGTCCCTAAAATGGTTGGGTGGTGCCTTGTATGCCTTAGCTCCTGCAGCCAAGGCGATGCCAAACATATTCCTCTGATTTCCTTTAGATCACATCAGTGAGGCTGAGAGGGGGGTTGTCATCTGGGCAGCCCAGGACCTCCATACACACTGCCCAGGCTTGCGCCCTTGGGTGTAATTAACTTTGCCTCCTTTAATTCCCACCACCATTCCTCCATTTTGGGTAAAAATACATTCTTCCATCCATGTCCATATTAAAATCTCTCCACTGTGCTCACATACTGGAATGAAAGTCCATTTTTTTTCTTATTATACTGTACATTAGTACCTCGGGTTAAGGACTTAATTCCTTCCGGAGGTCCGTTCTTAACCTGAAACTGTTCTTAAACTGAAGCACCACTTTAGCTAATGGGGCCTCCCGCTGCCGCCGCACCGCCAGAGAACGATTTCTGTTCTCATTCTGAAGCAAAGTTCTTAACCCGAGGTACTATTTCTGGGTTTGTGGAGTCTGTAACCTGAAGCGTATGTAACCCAAGGTACCACTGTATATCCTTTAATTTATGCCCAGTTCCATATGCTCGAATTCCATTTCCTGTTGTTGTCCATTTCCTGTTTTTACGACAGTGAACCTGGGACGTTTTTCATTTAAAGCAAATTCTCTATCACTGATCTATGACCTTTTCCGGAGTCGAAAAGACTAATGAGATCAAATGAATCCAAAGGTCATTCAGTCCAGCCCACTGCGATGAAAGGCAGGGCCACTCGCTTTTCAACTTTCTGCACTGACACAACTGAGATCAACCAATGCAATCCAGGCAGTTAAAAGCACAGAATCATGGAAACAGTGCAGGCAAGTGTCTCTAGAGGAAAAAGCTAAAGACGTAAAATGAAGTGGATTTCCCTGCAGCTTAGTTTATCATTCTTACCACATGCAACCCTTTAACGACAACCTCGTGAGGCAGTTCCGATATTATTTTCATTTTATAGACTGCAGCCTGAAACCTGATTTAGTATAAAATTGACAAGGTGGTGTAACTCTGCATTGAAGGCAAGGTAATTCACAGGCAACGGAGATCTGAGGTCAGCGTTCAACCCTTTCCCCAGAAGATCACACCAAGCCAGTCACAGAGAGTGAATGCCCCTGTGAGAGCTCTATAAAGTGAAGATATCAAGAAGGATTATCATTGCAGCACTGAAGTTTTTCTACACAGAGCCTGCTGTAACTTTTGAAACAGGTTTTCTCCTGGTGAACATCTGACCCAGAATCGAAAGGCCTCAAAGGAGCTCTAGAGGTGTCGAATTCCATAATTTAACTATTCACTTTCTGTTGTCTGTCCCAAATCTTCCCATGTTCAGCTTCATTGAAAGTCCCTGAGTTTTGGGCCAAGGGATGGCAAATCAAATTACAGGAATTGGTGGAGACGGCTCAACTTACTAGTAAACTCAGAGGAAACTCAATGCAAAAATTTGCAGAAAAATGGGATGGTTATAGAAGATATGTTCAAAAATACAATAATAGTTTTGACTCCGTGCTAGCATTCGAGTGATAAAGGAACTAAAAGGAGGTGGACAACAATTAAGGATTTATTATGTTTTCAGAATGTATTAGAAAAATTATATAGAAAGGTTTATTGTTTTGTGTACATTCAAATGTAAGATAAAATATATGCAAAGGGACTTGACAGGAAGTCAAAGTTGAAGAAAAGATTTTGGAAGCTAAAAGGGGAAAAATATTTACTTTCATTATTATCATTTTGTGTGTGGGTGTGTGGGTGTCTGCACGTATGTGTGTTGTTGAATGCAATGTTTGGGAGGAAATAAGACGGTAAATAACAAATAACAAACTAAATATTGATGTATGTAATTTTTATTTCTTAATTATATTTAGTGGTAGTATGGCTGTATTGTTTTTTGTAACATAAAATCATTCAATAAAAAGTATTTAGAAAAAGAAAGAAAGTCCCTGAGTTTTGGAATGATTTCACTTTCTTCTCAATGTGCATAATGGCCATTTCTCTCTCCTTCCCCTTTTATAAAAACCTTTCTAAACTAGCCTTCAAGGAACCATTCTGGCAATGACAGCCAAGCTGGTTCCTTGGGGAGGACCAGGAAATCCCCTCCCCTGTTGTAGTGAACCTGTTCAGTTTGCTGTAACTGTAAATAATAAATGCAGTGGCCGAGTTCAATTCAGTGCTTGTGTCCGTCTGTTCCTTCCACGTGCAAAAGGAACACTTGCAACAAATGAACAATGGCTGTGCATTCTTTTGCTGCCTATTGTTGTGCTAAGGTGGCAGATTAATCCCTGCTGGGGTGGTCATTTTATTGAATTTAGGGGACAGGGGAGGGAAGATGAGCTTGGGTTGCTAGGCAACTGTAGGATGCCTTCTCCAAACCATGCATCTCCTGTAGAACTTGGCTGGAGAAGGTTTCCTGGCATTAGCTAGCAACTGCTATATGATATTGAAAAATAAAATACGCGCTCAGGTAGCAGAACAAGTCAAAGTATCTTCACCATTGGGGTATTCATGGGAAACGTAGTTTGTTGTTAAGAAGATGGCATGTAAAAGCGCACTTTTACCCCAGTCTATACAGAGAACATAGGGACGTGGGTGGCGCTGTGGGTTAAACCACAGAGCCTAGGACTTGCCGATCAGAAGGTTGGCAGTTCGAATCCCTGCAACAGGGTGAGCTCCCATTGTTCAGTCCCTGCTCCTACCAACCTAGCAGTTCGAAAGCACGTCAAAGTGCCAGTAGATAAATAGGTACCGCTCCGGCGGGAAGGTAAACGGCGTTTCCGTGCACTGCTCTGGTTCGCCAGAAGTGGCTTAGTCATGCTGGCCACATGACCCGGAAGCTGTACGCCGGCTCCCTCGGCCAGTAAAGCGAGATGAGCGCCGCAACCCCAGAGTCGGTCACGACTGGACCTAATGGTCAGGGGTCCATTTACCTTTATACAGAGAACATGGAAGCAGTTGCAGCATTTCTCAAGAGGTATGGTGATAGCCTGCCCATCGCAGTATTAAGCTATATAAGAAGTGTGTTATTTCAGCCACCTTATTGCTTGTGTTTACTCCCATTCCCCACTCCTCTTACTGCTTGGGCCACGTCATTCCGCCTGCGGCGCTGCTAGCCTGTCCCATTTGTCAAATAGCACCTGATTATGCCAGCTCCGTGCTATTGCCTTGAAGGAAAGGAGTTGTATAGCTAGTTTAACAGTCATGATCTACTGCTTTTGCTCTTCCAGAGTGCCTGAGCTGGAGAAATAAAAGCATATTTTATGAGGAATGATGGCTTGCTTTGAAACACCTTGGCACATTCTGCTAACTTTCCACACACAACGGGGGTTATTTCTCTTTCCTCCACAGGGCCGGAGCCCACATCATGAAAGAGGTTGCTGTCAGAGGAACCCTTGTTATTCTAAGCTTATTATCGGAAACCTCAAGGACATATCCAGACAACTAAGATTTAAGAGCACAGATTTCCTCCTTCAAGGCATCTAGTTCCTAGTGATGGGGAAATCTGTAAATTTCAGTGTCTCTCGTATTATTATTATTATTATTATTATTATATCTTAAATTCAGTTTGCCACATCCGTTTGGCCATTTGGAATATATTTTTTTACATATATTGGGGAAAAGTGGACTTGACTTTTGAGAGGAACTGCCTTTTCCTTTGTGCCACGTTGGAATAAAATGACATGCCATTTTATTTTCTCCAAAGATACTAAAAACCATTAAAAAATAAATAAAAAGTTATATCATAATCCTACAGATATAAATGTCCCCAAGGGAATCTCTGCTTTCTAATAATATCATTTACTTGGTTTTAAAAAGAAGGACATTCTGTTTAAGGTGGATGCATCAATGGGCAAGAGGAACTTCAACTTTGCCCTGCTGTAAAATGTCACATACTTCAATTTTGTCCATGGATGACTTCATGCATAAGTGTGAATGGCATAACTCCCTGGGGTCTATGTCGTTAACTAAGCTTTATCAAGACTTGCATTAAAATTAAATAGGTGACAAATTTGCTACATCAGAAGGGTTCACTTTCAGTTGCTGAATGCAGAAAGAACATCCTGCCCTATTTTCTTCTTTCATTATTTTTTTTAAAAAACATTTTTATTTCTTTTCATAGAGCAGCTGAGAGAAAGTTCAGGAGGTCATCGTAATACTTCTAATTATACCAGTAAAGGAATTAAAGGAGCCACGACCAAATGAATGTTGTTAGGCTATATTTTTCACAGCCAAGCCAAGTGACATTTGTTTGTGTGTCCAAGGAAAGAATCCTAGAATTCGTTCCCTGGTCCACCTAGTCTTCTGCCAATGGAGCAAATCTCTCCACCTCTTAGCCCCGAGGACACACCACTAGACTCTGAGGGTTGGTCTATAGACCATTGAGGACTCAAGAAAATGCTAACAGAAAAAAATATAGATGTGAAAACCCCATTATCTTAAAAGACCTAATGAGTGCAGAAGAAGGCACTGGCTTTATAACTGCCCAGAAGGTTGCATTTGTGGGCAGGCAACTTGGATGTTTGATATCAGCTTCAGGAGCACTATCCATGGTCCTGAACCCTCACCCTTTTCAAACTGCTGAATTTCCGTGACTTGTCATTCTGATAAACTAGGATCTGCTGGCCTTCCTTTGCCTGGGCCATCATCTCTCGCCTGTGATGGGCATCCCCATGGATCCTGACAATGGTCACAATCTGCAAATGGGTGACTTGCCTGCCATGGCTTTATCCAGTCACAATAGGACAACATGTGGGCATAATGTGTGGGCTCTACACACCTGGATTGTGTATACAAAGCTGAGCTGACTGCTGACTCTTCCCTTTCTGACTTGATTGTCTCAATTTCATCTTGCTTCTGCTCTTCACCTGAGTCTACCTTTCACATTATATCAATGTTATTCCCTTTTACCAATGGTGTACTTCTGATGTTTTTGGGTGGTGCTCTTCTAATGCTGTTGGGACGCGGGTGCCAATGTGGGTTAAACCACAGAGCCTAGGGCTTGCTGATCAGGTCAGCGGTTCGAATCCCCGCAATGGGGTGAGCTCCCGTTGCTTGGTCCCTGCTCCTGCCAACCTAGCAGTTCGAAAGCACGTCAAAGTGCAAGTAGATAAATAGGTACCGCTCTGGCGGGAAGGTAAATAGCGTTTCTGTGTGCTGCTCTGGTTCGCCAGAAGCAGCTTAGTCATGCTGGCCACATGATCCAGAAAAAACTATCTGTGGACAAACATCAGCTCCCTTGGCCAGTAAAGTGAGATGAGCGCCGCAACCCCAGAGTCGGCCACGACTGGACCTAATGGTCCCTTTACCTTTACCTTCTAATGCTTCTTGGACTACAGGTCCGATCATCCACGACCACTGGGCAGGACCAATGGGCACAGGAGTCCAACAACATCTGCAGGGCATCATGTTGATTTGCCCTTACCTTTGACCGGGAAGGTAAACAGCGTTCCGTGTGCTGCTCTGGTGCCAGTTCACCGGAGCAGCTTCGTCACGCTGGCCATGTGACCCGGAAGTGTCTGCGGACAGCACTGGCTCCCAGCCTCTAGAGTGAGATGAGCGCACAACCCTAGAGTCTGTCAAGACTGGCCCGTACGGGCTTTACCTTTACCTTTGACCAATCATTTTGAAGGAATTGGAGTGCATAAGCAGACAAAAGAAGAAGTGTCAGCCTCATTCTGGGGCATATTATTTTACATCCACATGTTGGGAGCTGCCTTTCTAGAAATAAAATCAAATTTTTTTAAAGGATATGTCATTAAGAAATGGATGGGGGAAATATCCTACAGGAAGTCCTTGCTGTTGCACTCTTAGTCACCTATATCTAAAGCTGCTGAGCTGGTATTTCTGCCAAGCTGCTGACAACAGCACCTGTGCGAAACAGGGAAGACTTAAAGGGTACTGTGATATTCTCCATCATAATCATCACCTTTTTTAAAAAAAATGAGGAATCTCTGTCTCTCTATTCCATGCCTGTTTTAGCTTTTCCAGAGTTCAGAACGCGTTGCCAGGGGCTGTCCTGATTCTTCATATTAGGCAGATTACATGCAATGAAGGCATTTAATCATTTGCCTGAAAACACCCTTAAAAAGAACAACCTCCATTAGCTAAAACTTTCTCTCAGCATGAAACACTGAGATGTCTGCTTCCTCAAAATAGCAGCTGTACAGCTCAGTGCAAAAAGCATCTTTAAAAGAAATCAGAACTGCTTTATTTACTTTTGATCTTTTCCTGCTCACTTCAGGTCAGCCCTCTTTCTTTCTGCAATCCTTACTCTTCCCCCTTCATATTTTGACTTCTTATGTTAACTTGTTTTTTCTCACATTTAATTTTCTCACCTGCCAACCACATTGTGTAGTATCTCCCAACCTAATAATAATAATAATAATAATAATAATAATAATAATAATAATTTTATTTATAACCCGCCCATCCGGCTGGGTTTCCCCAGCCACTCTGGGCAGCTTCCAGGAAAACATTAAAATACAATAATTCATCAAATATTAAAAGATTCCCTAAACATGTTAAGATAACAGTCCACTCCTGTCTCCTACTTGCATCAACAGCAACAAAACCTACAATCTGGAGCGGAGCTCAAGGCTGAGCTTGTCCTGAAGAACCAACCACCTTACTGTTCTTTATTTTATTATTTGTTAAAAGTCCAAGTTGTACACAGCCAAGGTGATTAAATTCCTCACCAGAAAAAGCTGAAGTGCATACCTGGAAGTAGCCAAACAGTCTTGAAAAGATCAGCAACTGGATATAATCACCCACCCCACATCAACTAACTCTGGAAACAGCCAAACGTTCATTGTCACTTCACCATTAAATGATTAGAATCATAGAATCATAGAGTTGGAAGAGACCACAAGGGCCATCGAGTCCAACCCCCTGCCAAGCAGGAAACACCATCAGAGCACTCCTGACATATGGTTGTTAAGCCTCTGCTTAAAGACCTCCAAAGAAGGAGACTCCACCACACTCCTTGGCAGCAAATTCCACTGTCGAACAGCTCTTACTGTCAGGAAGCTCTTCCTAATGTTTAGGTGGAATCTTCTTTCTTGTAGTTTGGATCCATTGCTCCGTGTCCGCTTCTCTGGAGCAGCAGAAAACAACCTTACTCCCTCCTCTATGTGACATCCTTTTATATATTTGAACATGGCTATCATATCACCCCTTAACCTCCTCTTCTCCAGGCTAAACATGCCCAGCTCCCTTAGCCGTTCCTCATAAGGCATCGTTTCCAGGCCTTAGACTAGATACTTAAGGCAAGGCAAGGAAAGAAAAACCAGTGAGTCTCAGGGTGCTGAATCCTGCACACCATGGCAATTCCTGTGCTCATGAAATATTATCACAGAACAACATACAGTGGTACCTCGGGTTAAGAACTTAATTTTTCTTAACCTGAAACTGTTCTTAACCTGAGGTACCACTTTAGCTAATGGTGCCTCCTGCTGCCGCCACGCTGCCGGAGCACTTTTTCTGTTCTTATCCTGGAGCAAAGTTCTAAACCCAAGGTACTATTTCTGGGTTAGCGGAGTCTGTAACCTGAAGCGTCTGTAACCTGAAGCATCTGTAACCCGAGATACCACTGTATACAGTCCTCTTACTGTACCAGTGCTGAGGGAAAACTCATTCACAGCAGAACAAATCTGCTCCTCAAAATTCCTCTCAGTGTTCTTTCTGAATATTTGAATGTCTGCCAAATATATGACAGCTGTATTTAGCACCCTTTGATATTTCTCTATCCAACAGGGTTTGAGATTTGACATTTAGCACTTGATGGCTGACACACAGTCATTTATCCCAGGAACTTCCAAAGGATTCTGAGACACAGGGCAGTGGTGAGCCACACTTGGCCCACTGTGAACTGGATATGCACTTCCTAGATGCATCACACTCATCGTTCCCCTGTACATTGCACATCACGGGGAAAAGTCAGCCGTGTTAGGCA
The DNA here is from genome assembly GCF_965153285.1 of Podarcis tiliguerta. NCBI lineage: Eukaryota > Metazoa > Chordata > Lepidosauria > Squamata > Lacertidae > Podarcis > Podarcis tiliguerta. The sequence goes on along the minus strand of NC_139545.1, from coordinate 14,023,635 downwards.
AAGCTGTCTACCAGGGCAGCAGCCTGTCCAACATTATTCATTTGATAAACTCCCCAAAACCCAAGACGGTTTGAAAATCAATGGTCAGGGCCAGCCCTAGACATTTAGCTGCCTGAGGCAATGGACAAGATCATTGAATCAAACTGCTCCTAGTTTGAATTGCAAAATGGGAAGATTCTCCACACTCTGAACATTTGTAAATACTTCACTTCTCCTCTAGTGTGGTTTCACTTTGGTTTGCTCAGGGGACAGTTGTGATAGAAAGAATATTCACCTGGTGCAATGTGTGAGACCAGACAAAAGTCTGTTGAAAGCATCCCTTTGCTGGTCAAACATTGTGTAGACCAAATGTGGGTAAACTGAGCCCCTCCTGACTTCATTGGGCCTGTACTCCCATTATCCCCTCCAGTATGGCCAAAGGGGAGGCATGATGGGACTTGTAACAAGCTGCCCCAGTTGGAGCAATGTAGGCGTGAGGTGATTTTGGTGGGGTAGCAGCAACACTATGATGCAAGTGACATTTAGTTGCTGTTGCTTAAACCTGTGCTGCAACACCATGCGATCAACCTGCAAAGAGGCTAAGTGCATCATTATTTCTAGACTATCATGCTACCAACAGTCTGCTGCTACACATTTTAAGCAAGCTGCTTGAAAGGCAGCAAGAATTCCCCAGAGAGGGTTTTTCCACTAAATATTATATGTATCATATACACAGAGGGAATGTAGGAAGGTTTCAAGAAAAATCTCCCATACCAAACATTTCATTCTCAGGAGAGATCTTTTCTGCAAATCCATTTACACTGCAATTAGCTGTTCCTACACAGATGCACTGTGCAGCCTTCCTAGAGGGCTGGTGTGCAACTGTTTATAAGCGACAACTTTAAAATCAGTATTAAATCTTCAGATAGAAGATAGAAGTCATTGTTAATTTATTAAGGAAGATGATGGTTATTAATATTTATTTAACTTATATACCGCACTTCATCCAAAGATCACAGGGCAGTTCACAACACAGAAATGCAAAATGAGCACAAAATACACAGCAAAACATAAAAAAATCAAATAACATGCTTCAAAACACATTTCAAAGGCCATAGAATGTTAATCAGCCAAATGATACTCATACTCATAATACTAATTTATTTGTACTCCGTCCATCTGACTGGGTTGCCCCAGCCACTCTGAGAGGCTTCTAGCATGAACAGAAACAGAATAAAACTTACAACATTAAAAACTTCCAATACAGGGCTTCCTTCAGATGTCTTCTAAAGATTGTATTTCCTTGACATCTGGTGGGAGGGTGTTCCACAGGGTGGGCACCACTACCAAGAAGGCCCTCTGCCTGGTTCCCTGTAACCTCACTTCTCACAGCGAGGGAACCACCAGAAGGCCCTCGGAGCTGGACCTCAGTGTCCGGGCTGAATGATGGGGGTGGAGGTGCTCCTTCAGGTATACTGGACCGAGGCCATTTAGGGCTTTAAAGGTAAGCACCAACACTTTGAATTGTGCTTGGAAATGTACAGAGAACCTTTTTCACCTGGCACCTAAATGAAGTCACCAGGTAAGCCTCCCTGGAGAGAAAATTCCACAGACGGGGAGCCACCACAGAAAAGGCCTGTTCCCATGTTGTCACCCTCTGGACTTCTCATGAGGAAGTCACACAAAGGATCTCAGATGATGTTCGAAGGCTCCCCAGCTCTCCCCATCCCTTTGCATCTATTGCCCAAGGCTGCCACCTCACTGCATCTAACAGTTGGGCTGGCCCTGATTAACCAGCTGCAAATTCACACCCCTCAAATACCCACCAGCACCAGAAGCGCCATTTTCAATCACCTGCGCAAATAATTCCCATTTTGCAAAATCCATCACAAGGTGCAGCAGCCGAAAACCTATTGTTGAAGGTGACAGAGCATTGAGCAACCCCTGCTGCTATGATGTGACAGGTGACAATTCTTTGTCATGTGATTTCTGCGCTCTGCAGCACCATTAAAAAAGCAGCAGGAGCCCTTTAGCCAAAGTAGCCACTGTAGTGATAATGACAGCGGTTCTGGGAAGTTCTTGCAGCTTCAGCAAGCTTTGCAAATGTTAGCAGATTGATCAGTGTGACATTTCCGGAAGATAGGCAGGAGTTGTGCATACCCTTGGTGTGTACCCTTGAAATACACTCAGAAACATCAGAACGCCAACACCTATGAAATGTGCCACAGCATATTTGACCAGCCTTTTCATATAAGTAATTGGCATTATTTCATTCTTCCTGCTATCTCCCTCCCCCCTCCCTCCCGGCCTCCCTCACCTCTGTGCTCCAATTCAGACGATGGGAGGCATATATAAGTTTTGTAGAAATACAATTAGATAACAGTTACCTAACTGCTTTGAAAATAGTTTAATGATTCCAGTTCTCTTTGGCATTCCTGTTACCCATGTCCTAGTGGAATGTCTGGTACAAGAAGAGCTGGTTATTAAAACCGTAGGGGGAAGAGTGCAGGCAAGTCCCAGAGCTAAATTGAGCACGGTCTACCATAAGTATAGCGCTGATGAAAAAGTTGCCCTTTCAAATAAATACTGTACTGGGTATCTCCCCATTCCTCATTTCCCTGCCCCCCTTAAAGTATGGTTAGCAGATTTTTTTCAATGAATCCGGGGACACTTTTTTTTTTGAAGCTCAGTAGCAACAGGGCAGTGGTGTAGCGTGAGTTGTCAGCACCCGGGGCAAGGCAAGTAATTTGCGCCCCCTAACCCATGGATTTTAGCACTCGGGCAGAGTGCTGCGAGTGCAAGCGCCCCCCCCCCCGATGTTGCGCCCGGTGCGGCCGGCCCCCCCTGCACCCCCCCACGCTACGCCACTGCAACAGGGAGTCAGTAGTGGGGATGGTGAGGCAAAAGATCCTGGGCCCAAGCACACATGCATATTGACTAGAGTGCAAAACCCTTCTTTTGCACCCTGTGAAACATAAATGCACAGTTTTTAAAAAAAAACTGGGCAACAGTGTGCCGCCTGCCCATGACTCCTGAGCCTTCCCTGATCTTCTTCCCCCTTGGTTTGGACAGATCAGGGGAGGCTCAGGAGTCATGGGCGGATGGCCGTTGCCCAGGAGGGGCCAGCCTGGTAGTGCAGCTGGCTCTGGCTGGCTTCATGAGCTGCTCGCAGTCATGGCACAGGGAAAATGGTGGGCGCCACGGCAGTGAGCAGCTCCTGAAGCCAGCCAGAGCCAGCTGCGCTACCAGGCTGGCTCCAGGCTGCTGAGGCTGCCGCTGCCACGTTTCCCGGGCACAGATTTGCAAATCTGGGGACATTCCGGGGACGGAATTTGTCTGGGGACAGATTTTGCAAATCTGAGGACTGTCCCCAGGGACCAGGGGTGTCTGGTAACCCTACCTTAAAGTCAAACAATAATATTTTCATTCATTCTCTAGCACCTGCTGATATCCCAGCCCTCATTTTAAAAAATGCATAAAATTAACACTGAAAAACTTTTGCAATAACTGAACTTTGTAAGAAGAAGAAGAAGAAGAGTTTGGATTTGATATCCCGCCTTTCACTCCCTTTAAGGAGTCTCAAAGCGGCTAACATTCTCCTTTCCCTTCCTCCCCCACAACAAACACTCTGTGAGGTGAGTGGGGCTGAGAGACTTCAAAGAAGAGTGACTGGCCCAAGGTCACCCAGCAGCTGCATGTGGAGGAGCGGAGACGTGAACCTGGTTCACCAGATTACGAGTCCACTCCTCTTAACCACTACACCACACTGGCTCTCCTTTTGAGGCCTGGGTACTCTTCCTGTTATATGCCTGTTATATGCCTGCTGGGGTTGACAAGGCATCTGACCCTCACCTGAATCTCATAGCTCTCCTGACGATTGCTTAGAGGTCCAAGTTGCCCTGCCCTCGCATGAAGTCTTGGGTTTGCAATTTTGGGAGAGGAGAGACTGCGGCACTGGGGAGAGGGCAGGCTGGTGAGGCCCCCTAGATTTAGAGCCCCTAGGCTTCAGCCTACTTGGCCTATATATAAATCCGGCACTGGCTGGTAGTTTGCCCCACAAGCAACCTAGCCGCCACTACTTGCTGCCTTCAGACCAGCCTGAAGGGTAGTCCCGCATAGAGTACATAGCAGTAATCTAATCTTGAGGTTCCAATGCATGGGCAACGATGGTCAAGGTTGCGCAATGCAAGCTCCGTTAGTATGGGAATTAATAGGATTATGTGTCATACGTGGGAAGGAAAAACTTAAACACACTGCAGGATTCTCAAAATAATAGACCAGAGGCAATATTTCATCCAGCAGAGCTTTACTGCTACTGAAGGCAAATGAGCATAATGGTCACAAATCCTATACATTCAGAATTGGCACTGTCCATAAGAAAATCCAGTTGCAGCAGACAAACAAACTTACAATTACTTGTAATAAGACTAAGCCTTAACACTAAGCATACTATGTACAGAACACCAGAACAAAAGAGAGACAGAAAGAAGAGTGAGTGAGATCTAGGCTCCTTCTGGCCTGACTATTATAGTCAGCATGACCTTGACAGAAAGATAACAGAACCAGTTTAAACCAGCTGTACTCAGCTTCTCAGAAGATACAACCAGTGCTTTTTTCTGGGGGTACGCAGGGGTACGCATACCCCTAAACATTTTGTGAAACTTTGCACTTTTGTCCATTTACTGTATTTATTTTTCCTGATTCGAACTGTAAAATGGTGATTTTCTTGAGTCAAAATGAGAACCCCTAAACATTTTTTTAGGAAAAAAAAGCACTGCCCATACCCCTAAACATTTTGTGAATCTTTATACTTTTGTCCATTTACTGTATTTATTTTTCCTGATTTGAACTATAAAATGGTGGTTTTCTTGAGTCAAAATGAGAGTACCCCTAAACAGTTTTTTAAAGAAAAAAAGTGCTGGATATAACCCAAACAAGAACCTTTTTTCGCACAGAGAAGAAACCTTCCAGAAGCTTCCTGAATCCTTCTGTATTAATCAGAATAGGAAAGATCTCTACACAACAGATCGATACCTTTTGCACTAAGAAATGCAAACTGACATTATGAAGCTCACAGTCAACCCTTTTTCCTGCAATCCTACAAATCATTTATGTGTGCAGCAGATATGCCTTTTGTTTCAGAGGAGCATCTGCATGAGCAGCAACACCTAGCTGTCGTTTGCCACCTTGCCACTTGACCTGAAGCTAAAAAAATCAATGTGCTTCAAGTGGGTGTAACTAACCGACTGAAAGATTGCAAGCTCTGCTCTCTGCATCAAATGGCAGAAACTGACAAAACGAGCAAACTTCTAAATGAGACAGATTGAAAGGAAGAGCCGGAAGAGGCAATGCAGTTGGTTAAGAACAGAACTCAAACCTCCAAAAAGGGACAGAGAACGGGTCACACTCCACATTTGCCAGATTTGTTACAGTTCAGTTAATTCACCCGAATTTCTAGTCTGCCTGATATCAGAGCCAGTAACATAAAAATCAAAGTATGACCAAATCTATTGACAAAATACTTACTTTATATTCTGTTGGAAGCCACTCGGCAGTGGTACCAAAAATATATTATTATTATTAAAGCAATGAACAACAACAATACTTGGCATTGTTATAGTGCTTGAAACTAATTCAACCCAGTAATATCTTACAGCAAACTGTTAGGACAGTTTTATTAACTGTTTAACCTTTAAGTGCCAGGCTGGAAACTTTCCTATACTGCCAAGCTTATGCCGGCAAATGAGAAAACATCCTTCTGTAATAGTTAATTGATCTCTGATTTACCGTATTTTTATTTTTTTACTGTATGATTTACTGTATAGTTCTATGTATGATTGTAATAAACCGCTCTGATTTTTTAATGATATGTTTATGAATTAATTAGATAGTTAGTTAACTAATTGTACCGCTACCTTATATTAAATAAGAACTTAACAGTGGATATCCAGTTTCACAACCAAGGCTGGATCCATAGCTGTCAACCTTCCCTTTTTTTGCGGGAAATTCCCTTATTCAAGCGCCATTTCCCGCTGCTATCTAGGATTGTTAGATATCCCATAGACCAGGGGTCTGCAACCCGCGGCTCCAGAGCCGCTTGTGGCTCTTTTACTCCTTTGCCGCGGCTCCGGGGTGGATACTAGCGAGGGGAGGAGGCACATTGTGCGCCCCGACACTCCCCACTGTGGCGGGCGCTGTACTGGCTGTGACGTTGCATGGGGGCGGTGCGTGCGTTAGTCATGCACCGTCCCCACGTCACCTTCCCGCCCGCCCGCTACATTGTAAGGGGCATGTACGCTGGTCACTGTTTTGAAGGGGAGTGACGAACACACACACAAAAAAAGGTAACTTGTTAATTTAACATTTATTTCTATGAGGAGGAGTAATTCTGAGGGGTCAAACAAAGAAATAATAAAAAAGTGACAAAAAAGTTATTTTTATAATGACGAGTTTTGCGGCTCCCAGGTTTTTTTTTCTTCAGAAACGGGTCCAAGTGGCTCTTTTTGTCTTAAAGGTTGCAGACCCCTGCCATAGACTGTCCCCGGGACAGGTGAGGCTGCTGATTCCTTATTTTCAAGGCTGCTGATCCCTTATTTTCAAATCTGAAAGTTAACAGCTATGGCTAGATCTATTCTAGACACATCAAAACGTGTGTTGGCAAAAACGGAACAGCGCCATCTGCTGCCACAGTGTTATAATGCATATACAATGCATATAAAGCGCTTTTTCTTTGCCAATGTAGCTGAGTCCCATGTCAGGCCAAGAAACAGGTTAACACACAGCTGGGTAGGAAAATGAAAGTAACCCCAATAACAAGCTAAAGAGTAGAATTTCTCATTACCTATTACTACACTGACTTTTAAAAAATCTGGCAGGCTTTGCCTCCTCATAAAGAATGAGTATGCCTACAAATTATATCCAAATCTTGCAGAAAATAAAATAGTTTTTTAAAAACCCCAAACTTTAATGAGGGCATGTATCTGCCCTGAATGTATCTGCCTAAAATCAGACAGGCTTACTCAGTTTTGGAGGGGCTCCAATGCTTGCCAATGTATGCTTCTACAAAGAGCGGGCAGAACTGTTATCATTTTTAGGTTCCCTGGTATAGTGAAAGGGTTGGGGGAGAACAGAGTTTCATTTTTATCTGTTCTAATTCAGTCCCAAATAACAAGCTGAGATGGAAAGATATGAGTGGCTCTGAAACAGATCGGGCTGCTTCCCAAATTTTATGGCTGGTACCCACCCCTACAACTATTTAGTATTTGACAGCTTATTTCATATTCGACACCAGCTAATTTCTATTTTTCTTTTTAAAAAATGACAGGCCCCCTAATCTAGAAAGTGTGGGGAGTTAGAAACAAAATGTCACATTCATAATGCAAATTGCACTTACAAACCTGTCATTAAGAATTTGAATGGTAAAATGGAATTTGGGCAAATGTCAAGAAGCTGCAAATATTTATTTCACATCTGGGCAGTGCGCTGGCAGAGAGAGAAGATTTCTGCAGCTTTTTTCTGAATAATAAAAGGATTCAGTCTGTGCAGATTTCAGGGAGAGCAATCCTACGGAAGTCAGGGAGGGAGGGAGTTTGCACCAGAGGAATGAGCTACCGCTAAGCCTTACAGGGCACATACCAACCAGTACTGGTGATGGAGCTGTTTCTCCCCACCCCACTTCCATTTTGTAGTTAAAAGGTAAAGGGACCCCTGACCATTAGGTCCAGTCACGGACGACTCTGGGGTTGCGGCGCTCATCTCGCTTTATTGGCTGAGGGAGCCGGCATACAGCTTCCGGGTCATGTGGCCAGCATGACTAAACCGCTTCTGGCGAACCAGAGCAGAACACGGAAACACCGTTTACCTTCCTGCTGGTAACACTATTATTTTTTATTAGACTTGTTAGCGGCTTGTTCTCTGATGGTTTCCAAGAGACAACAAATTTAAAAACAATAATATAAATACATTGTACCATTAAAACAAAACAACCCCTATAACAGCCTGAGGAAGCTTCGGCAGCTCACTAGTAAGAAAACATCACCATTCATAGGTGGATTCTAGACACATTAAAAAAAAAAATCTTTTGAAAAATATATTGAATTTGCCATAAGCTCACCATCGCCATCTAGTGCCACATTTGTAGAATGCACTTAAAATACACTTAAAACATTATACAGTGGTACCTCGAGTTACAAATGCCTCAGGTTACAAACGCTTCAGGTTACAAACTCTGCTAACCTGGAAGAGTTACCTCGAGTTGAGAACTTTGCCCCAGGATGAGAAGAGAAATTGTGTGCCGGCAGCGCAGCGGCAGCAAGAGGCCCCATTAGTGAAAGCACGCCTCTAGTTGAGAACAGTTTCAGGTTAAGAACGGACCTCTGGAACAAATTAAGTTTGTAACTAAAGGTACCACTGTATTTGCAGCTGTATAGCTGAGTCCATAAAGTTATGTAATTTAATACACTTCAGTTAAACCCATATAATATTATGCAATTTAGTACAGTTCCATTTAACCTGTAGAATATGTAATTTAATCCGATTCTGTTCCATCTGCATAACTTACTCTTTTAAATGCATCTAACAGGGCAAAAGATATATATTTCCCACCTATGACAAGCAAATGTGACTTTACGACGACCAGCTTGCTTTTTCTCTCTCTGCCAGCTGTACAGCATTAGGAATTATGACTATCACAGCAGCCAGCAGGTGAGAGAAAGTGCACAATAAGATGACATGATGAAACACCCACCCACACAAAATATTTCGCCAGGAGGAGGCAAACTAAATAAGATCAGCGCCGTTTCCCACCTTGCTCTGGTTAAACAAAATCAGTGGCAAAGGCCCAATTACTTTCAACATGAGTTGGACAAGCTCCTTGCTATGCCTGGTTTTGTTACAAGATTGGAAAAGACACAGCAATAAATTGTTTCTATACTATTGCCATGGCAGAGTGCCAGCGAGGGACTATAATTTGTGAATCAGTTGTTCATGAGCTGGCTGTAGGTGTATGGAATAGGCGTGGTACGCAAACAGAAAGGCGGTGTTGCGATTCGCCTTATCAATCATCGGATATAAAGTAAGAAAGCAACACACATTTATGCAGAGCACGCCTGTGCCTTGGGTCCTTGGCAAGCAGTTTCCCCACCCTTGCGCTGCATGCCTAATGACGGCACACAATCGAATTCTCTGCAAACTACCATGGAACAAAATCACCGAAACATTCCATTACACTGTAGTCCGTAATAATAACGTCTCTGAAATTACAGCAGGGCTTGCCAGCTGCAACAAAACAAAACAAAACAAAACAAAATGCCATACATGGCTGGAATTGGAGTTCTCTATAGAAGCATTAATGCAGGAACTTTGCGGCTTTGATGGTGCGATTGGGGCTCCTTTTTCCATCAATGCCAGCCAATGGTCAGGGATGATGGGACTTGTAGTCCAGCAACACCTCAGAGGGCCACAGGTTCCCTATCCGTGTATTTTGAGAAGGTTGATGAAATGTCACCCTTGATGGAAAAGCTCTACCTGTCTTGAGCCCCCTCTGCTTGTTGTGATCTGTGGAACTCTGGTTCTGCACTATAGCCAGAAATGGGGCTTCATTTGAGTTGGAATACACCAAAGCTTAGGGGCGCAGGTGGCGCTGTGGGTTAAACCACAGAGCCTAGGACTTGCTGATCAGAGGGTCGGTGGTTCGAATCCCCGCGACGGGGTGAGCTCCCGTTGCTCGGTCCCTGCTCCTGCCAACCTAGCAGCTTGAAAGCACGTCAAAGTGCAAGTAGATAAATAGGTACCACTCCGGCCGGAAGGTAAACGGCATTTCCGTGCGCTGCTCTGGTTCGCCAGAAGCGGCTTAGTCATGCTGGCCACATGACCCAGAAGCTGTATGCCGGCTCCCTCGGCCAATAAAGCAAGATGAGCGCCGCAACCCCAGAGTCGTCCGCGACTGGACCTAACAGTCAACGGTCCCTTTACCTTTGCTAAGTCCTTCTGGCAGTTTTTTCACCTGTACTGGCAGGTTAGAAATGCTTTCATGAATGAATGAATGAACAAACAAATAATTGCCTGGCTGGCGGACGTTTCATAACCCAATTGTCTGCTATTGATTCCCATTTGCAAAGAATTAATACCATGCTTGGGCTGGTGGGAGTTGGGAATCCATCAACATCTGGAGAGCTCATGTTCCCCATTCTTGAGCCATAAATCCAGACCATGATGACATGCTTGTACAATTTGCACACTAAGCAGGGTACAGACTTTTGCGAGTACTGAGAGGGTATCTATTGACTTTGAAAGCACACCTCGTTTTTCTTTTATTCCTAGAATAAGCACCTGCAGTCTTCAATAAGCCAATCGTCCCAAAGTCCCAACCAACAGGCAGCTTCATCAGAGGCAAAAGCAGCTCACTGCTTCTTCTTTTTCTGCCAGAAATAATCAGAGCACCATCATCATCACAAACCATTCACTTAAAAGCCCCTTGTTATACTGGATGGAAGAAATAAGGTTATAATGACCCAAGCAATTTAGAGTCCTATGCATGCCAAATTTGTGATTAACGTTCTGCTTTCTTTCTTTTTTTAAGCCTCTGCTCATGCTGCCTGTGTGTTTTCAGTATTCTCCTCCTTACAATTGTGATATACGGTCCATGGAGGATTATGTAATGCATCTCAGAAGTTCTGGTTCACTGAACACATTTCTATCCTCTGTGCTTTGAACTAGCTGCCTAATATAAATGGGCAAGTTAATTTTCCCTTAACGTAATAGAGTTGCACTTCTGACATTCTTCAGATGACACACTGATACCCTCACCAGGCTTGGTGATTTGTGACTTATGAACTTCCAAACAACACAGGGAGATGAGTTTCTCAGCAAGTCATCTACACACTACGGAAAGGGATCAGAATTAGAATCAGCCATTAACCACCCCCCTCACCTTCCTGAAAGGCCTGTTTGAGAAGGGAAAACAGCTGCTGGCCCAAGAGTCTTGCTCCATAAACAGTTCTGTGGAACTGATCCTCCGCAGAAACTTCACCAGAGTTTGCAGATTGCTGCTAGATCTCACCATGTGTGCATAAGTCCCCCTGGTTGGTCACTGATCTCACCCATCAGGTAGCACAAGAGATCTTTCCATGCCTAGTGCAGTGGCTAAGCTGTCTAAGAATGATGCGAATTGTAGTCCAAAACCCCAAGGCTCAAGAACACTGGTTTGGGAACTACTGTTTATATGCTGATTAAAAGACTTGTGAGACAGCAGCGAGAATATTGATAGCCCAGAAATGGAAGCAAGAAGAACTACCAACACTGGAAGAATGGAGAACGAAGATGATGGACTTTGCGGAACTGGATAGAATGACAGGAAGAATTAGGAATTAGGAATCGACGAGATCAGAGATTCACTGAAGAATGGGAAAAATTTTCAGAATATATGCACAATCTAAGTGAAAAACAAATAACGCTTGTAACGTTTAATGAAGCTTTGTAAAAATGAAAGATAAAATTTGGAGTGAAATTAGACTTAATTTACAAAGTAGATGAGAACTAAGAAATGTGTGGAAAATTGAGAAGGGAAGGAGTACCAGCCAAGTTGAGGGAAGTCAAAAAAATGAGAGAATGGTTTTAAAAATTGTATGAACTATATTAATTTGTTTTATTTGTAAACTGAATAAAAATTATATTTTTTAAAAAATAAAAGACTTGTGATCTTTTGCCCAATATAAGTTAAAAGACTGCAGTTGGTGGGACAGCGCCCTATTTGCTATTATAGATCATATTCTTCAGTTTCTTCTTTATACTTCATAACAGCAGCCCAGTCACAAAAGATGTTCTGTGGTAGAAAGAGTACTCAAAATGGCTATGCTGGACTGGTTTCATTCTCCACAGCTTTTCATTTCCCTCGGGGAGACACACAAAACTCTCTTTTCTCTTCCAGGATGTGGAAATAGTGCTAGAGCAGGTATTATCTTGACAAGAATGTGATGTGACATATATGGAAGACTAACAAACAAAAATGTCAGGTTTCAGATCTCTAATGATGTGTTTCTCACACTGATACTGCATACACAAATTATTTTTCCCTCAGCACCCAGGAGAACATAGCTTTGGATCCTTGGAGTCTGAAGATGGCATTGTGAATGCTTCAGACCAGAAAGATGCTAGCAGTGTAGGGGCTCTTCTGGTGCTGGAACCTCTGAGGTGTCTGAGATCTCAAAGACTGGATTGGATGGCATATTCTCCTCCTCTGAATCCATGGTCTCTTCCTCTGAAGATGAGGAGGTAGAGCTCTGGGTCATGGTAGGGCAGTGGAGAAAGTCCTACAGAAAGTGGCCTAGTCCACACCACTCCATAATGTTCACGTCTTGAGTTGCTGTTACGAATCACTGCTGGAGTGAGAAAAAGATGCCACATACTTGTCATCAGCCCCATGAGACAGTGTGGGGAATTCTTCATGGGTTAGCATCTGCATAATAAGTCACATCGTAAGCCTTCATTCTCCTGTTTTTAGTTTCCTTCCTGTTGGAAGTGGTTTCTGTGGGGTGAGAAGAGTGGACAACTTGGCCCTCGCCAGTTACAGAATCAAAGAGTTAATTTCAAAGTTTATATGGGATACAAGGACTGGGGATTTAGACACCCTTGGGCATCATGGGGCGTGATTGTTTTTCGAAAAGTAGAGGAGGAAAACATTAAAGTTTGTGTGCACAAGCCCTTAGTAGCAAATGTACTTTGTAACCTGACACCAACCTACTGTTGGCAGATCTTTTCACTGAGGCCTCCAGGCACTTTCAGCAGACGGTACTTGCTGCTGACATGCATCAAGGGTTGTAAACTGCAACATAGAACCAAGCATATTGTTCTTCTTCATTTATAGATCTGACTCAGAAGTACTGGTTGATGTGCCTTCATTAAGCTCCTTGTGGGACCCAGGTGTGAATACCTAGACTGACATTTTATATTACAGTCTGAGAGCCAACTTGAATTTCCTCCAAACCCATTCAAACTGGGTCAAGGAAGCTGGTACTCCAGTTATGGGAGGTGCAGGCTGATACAACAGGTGGAGGAATAGCCACAACATCCTATATATTAGAAATGTGTGGTCCTCCATGTGTGGTTGGACACCAGCTCCTATCAGCCCCAGCCAACATAGCCAATTGTCAGGATGATGGCAGCTGTAGTCCAATAGCACATGGAGGGTCATAGGTTCCCGGTCCTTTCTATACATACTCAGCACAGGAGAGGAAAGGAAGACACATAGCTCAGAGAATCCCAAAATGGCAGCCATTCTCCTCAGCATCCAGGGAATCACCACCAAAGCCCAGTGATCAGGAACTCAGCCTTCATGGTGGACATGTAAATTAGCTAAGGACTTCTGGGGGGTGATATATAATGAAATGAAAAAAATGTATAAAAGGTCTTTTGTAAAAAGACCAGAAGCCTTTCTTCTAGAAATGATAGGGTCAGATGTCCCCAGAGATTAAAAGAACTTGTTTCTCTATGCAACTATGGGAGCCCAAATGCTATCTGCTCAGAAATGGAGGGAGGGAACAATACCAACGAGCGAGGAGAGGCAGATGAAACTGATGGAGTATGTAGAATTAGCAAACCTAGTAAAAGAATAAGAGAGCAGGAAGAAAGAGTTTATAAGGAAGATTGGAAAATGTTTGTAGAATATGTGAAGAATTATTGTAAACAGGTTAAAACGTTGGAGTAACTTCAGCAGTATAAACTAAGCAGAGATATAATGAGACAGAGGGGAAAATATGGAGTAATTAGAATATGCAGCAGTAATAGATAACTAAAATGAACTGTGGAAGGGGCGGGGAAAGGAAGTCAGTGATTAATGTACGGATGTATTGGTTAATGTATGAATGTGACAAATTAGTAACAGAAAAAAATATAAATAGAAAATTTAAATAAAAAAGGAATTCAGTCCGCAATGCTTGGACGCAGCTGAAGCATGAAAGCAGCCAATGAACTCGCAACAACAGGGGCAGATCTCAGCAAGAGTGCTGCATGGGGCAAGGGCCTGACTCCTGCATTTTGGCCCGCATGATCAACCCATCCAGCACAATTTTACCTGATATGTCAGGCCGGCCAAATACTATCCTGCCAGGCTTCACTGCCCTTCCTTCTCTCCCCTACTCCATTTACCTTGGGAGCAGAACCTGTTCACAGGACCTGTCCAAATCAATCCAAGGCCTGATTAGGTGGCCACTTCCACATCACCAGATGCATTACTGAAACAGAGGCCACCAGTTGGCAAACATGAACATAAAATGTGCACATGCTAATAATTAAGGATAGATGCACATTTAGAAAGAATTGCTAGTGGGCGGGATCCTGTATACCCTTTCCTTTTTCTTCTTGGATCTGTGTCACCTATAAAAGCTTTTTTAAAGACATGCGGAATAGTTTAAAAAAAGAATTACTAAAATCTAAATAGAAATACAATCTATTTCAGGCAACAATTGTGACTTATAGTATCTGCAGTATATGGCTGTGCCCTGAATCATCACCAGCATCATTCATTTATATACCTTTTAATGCTAAAATAGGCTTCTGGGTGGTGTACTAAAGTTTTTTTTAAAAAAAACCCAGTATACTATCACTTAATTAGTTAAAAGGCCATTGATTGATTATTCGATGAGTTTAAATTGATGGGCAGTGAAAATATTCCTGATCTCTACCCCCACCCTCCAGCTCCTTTCATCAGGCAGCTTTTCTGTCTCCCTCTTAATCATCTTTCCCAACTCTCTTACTTTCTTGGCAAACGTCTGATTCCCAGCTCGATCTCCCTTCGCAGCGTGCACTTGCAAAGATAAAGGCACAATCCAGCTACTCCAATGTAATTGCAGCCACTCCACTTTCAGCTTGTCAAGATTCTAACCCGATTAATGGGAAAAGCAAAATGGGGATGCTTTGACATTTCCCAAAGGCATTGCCCTTTCATCGCAAATACTAATTGCCCAGACACCTGTGTGCCACCAGCTTTTGCTGGCACAAGTCTCCCTGGTTCTATTAACTTAAGTAGAGCCAGGCCAAACCTGTGACAGAATCTGGAACAAATTCCCAGTTTTGTTTTGTGTGGATAAGATCTTAACTCGCCCCCAAAAATTGAGTTTTCCCAATGATTTCACGCATTTTTGCAAAGTCTAAGCATAATACATATCTCTAGAGGCCTCTTCTGAAACTGAATGTCAGAAATGTATACAACAATGTTTTGTTTAAATCAGCTGTCAACTTTGATGATCAGACTCCATACAAGTGCCAGTAGTAGGATTTTCTCCCAGGTACACTGGCATATTATTTAAATAAATAAATAAAATAGAAATTGTCCAGTACCACCTTAGAGACCATGGGTAATATAATCTGAAGAAGTGTGCATACACACGAAATTTTATACCCAGAACAAACTTAGTTGGTCTCTAAGGTGCTACTGGACAATTTTTTAATTTTTAAAATTTATTTTGACTGCGTCAGACCAACCAGGCTACCTACCTGAATCTGGCATATTATTTCATATAATTATCTACTGCTTAATACCAAAAACAGTCTCCAAGTGGTTTACAAAAAAGCAAAAAAAGCAAAAAAAGCAAACAATAACACTATAAAAATAGCCCATCTAAAAATATGACAGTAACATATAATACTGTACAGTGGCATAGCGTGGGTTGCTGATTCCTGGGGCAGGGTAAATGTTGTGCCCCCAGTAAAAACAGTAGCCCAAAAGCATACAAAGACAAATAAAATTTCAAGGAATTCAAACAAATTAAAAAAGGGGGTTGATATTATTGGTCAGGGAAAGCCTGGGTAATATACCGTAATATCCAAGGCTACTGATGATTCCTGCTTCACATATGGATGAGGGAAAAGCATTCTGTAATACAGGGCAATAGCAGGAAATGCATGGTTTTCGGTTACCAGCCTATAATATTCTGCAGGATGCAGCACCACAAGCAGAATTTTCCCCAGATTATCTTATTTTTGTCCTGTAGCCTTAAGTGGATTTAAAAAATAATTTTTAAACTGTTTATCCCATCTCTAGACCGAAGTGCCTGTGGAACCAGAAACGAATTTGATTTTCGGAGTTTAGCTGTTTCAGTTAGCATGAATGAGGCTGTTGCTATGGGCTTGCCTAACAAGAGAGAGGCTTTGAAAAGCACCTCTGCAATTTTAGGCACTAGGCGCTGCTGATTCTACAGGCGCCAGCATGGCGCCGTCATAGTCAGGCTCTAATCCACAGAGCTGCTTTCCTTCCCTAGCAGAGATGTCCCACGTTGCCTCTTATTATCCTAGTTCCATGCTGTGAGCGGAAAACTACAAATGGGGAAAGCTGCTACTGTCAGAAGTAAGGTGCAACATGGATCAAAGCCCTGAATCGTGGGAGTTTCAACAAGAGCCGGCTTCTCCAGCAAACTTTGTCATTCCATGTACATTTGTTGGTCTGCTTCAATACTTATGAATTGCTTTTCTGGAATCAAGGCGGCAACCACAATATAAACCTACAGAAACCCTATAATTCATTTTAAAAATACAAAGTAATCCTCACTATCTCACATCTAGGGCACTTCCAGATCATTGCTATTCTCAGGCAGGATTCAATAATGTGCTGGCTAGTTCAAGTTGTGCCCTTATAGTTGGTTGGGAGGCCTTGTACAACAAACTTACCGCACCTGGAACTGGGTGTGGAGAGCTGAATGGGACACAGCTGTGGGCAGCCTGAGGAAGTACTATTCACCTTGGGCCTGCCCATCAAAAGCAGGTAACCAGCAGGGAATGCTTCAGCTCAGCCTTTGCACTGTTGTCTGAACACCCCTCGCTGTGCAGATAATGGAGAAAGCTCGTAATTGTATCCCTTCTGGCATCCTATTACGCTGGTGTAAACCCTGGTGCACCAGAAACCCAGAATAGCAGCAAATAAAATCCACTCATACGTCAGCAACTGATAAGACTTGTCAACCAGTTCTTCCAAAGTCTTCCTAAATTATAAAACTCCAAAATACAGGCCAAAAGAAAGCAGGTTTGGGAAGAGCAAGGATACAATGGGCACCACCAGTGAAAAGGCCCTGCTCCGTGTAACTCCTCCCCTGTCATTTGATAGAGTGGCCATTCTTGACATGGAATGCTCTCTATTGGAGTCTCCAGGTCCAGTACAAAGACCATAAGAAGGGATCCTGAAGTTCCCAACAGCTGTTAATCAAGCAAGCAAGCACACAGGTCACCTTTGTCACAGTCATGATGCCTATGTCCTGGCCAAGCCTGCACCCAACCTTGTTTTTGTACAATCTTGTTTGTCCTCAATAGCCAAAATTATATTATCAACATATACAAGCAGAAAAGTTGTTTTCCTTCATTTGCAAGGACTCGTACAAAACCAAGTGACACTAATAAAGAAAAGTACCAGAACGCAAACTAAAAATGCTTTTGCAGTTTATCAGAAATATCCAGCAATATTAAGTTATAGTAGAACTGGTGCTATTAACAGTAATCCTTCTAGTTGGTTAATTAGTTCAGCAACTTCCATGCACATGCCGCGTGATGCTAATTATTTCCCCCAAAAGTTAAATGATAACTAATCAGATGCAGCTACAGGAGAGCTATGAGATTCAGGTGAGGGTCAGATGCCTTATCAATCCCAGCAGGTATATAAGAGGACGACCCGGCCTGCCCAGGCCTTCCTAGGCCAATAAACTAAAATCAATATCAATTCATTGTCCTTCTAACACATGTAACTGTATATGTAAGTGTATTGTTGTAATATTTTGTTTAAGTTGTCTGTTGTTGCTTCAGTTTTCTGTACATAGTTTAGAGGTATTTTTAATATATTAGGTAGTGGTGGTGGTTGGCATCCGTCTGTCTCAAGAGACAAAGGAGTACTATTCTGGGGATGAAGTCAAACAGCTGTGTTATCAGCACTGATGCGCCAACCTGGGCAGTGTGTGTTGAGGTCCTGGGCTGCCCAAATAACAAGACAGACACATACACCTTTGGTCTTCCTCATATGGTACAAAGGAAAGCAGAGCAATACATTTGGCACCAGTTAAGTGGCATAGAAATTAAATAATCACTGGTTCGTTTCCAGCTCGAAGGACATTGTGTGTTTTTTATGTGGGGACGGAGGTGGCGCTGTGGTCTAAACCACTGAGCCTCTTGGGCTTGCCAATCAGAAGGTTAGCGGTTCGAATCCCCACGACAGGGTGAGCTCCCGTTGCTTGGTCCCAGCTCCTGCCAACCTAGCAGTTCGAAAGCACGCCAGTGCAAGTAGATAAATAGGTACCGCTATGGCAGGAAGGTAAACGATGTTTCCATGAGCTGCTCTGGTTCGCCAGAAGCGGCTTAGTCATGCTGGCCACATGACCCAGAAAAAACTATCTGCGGACAAACATCAGCTCCCTTGGCCAGTGAGATGAGCGCCGCAACCCCAGAGGCGTTCGCGACTGGACTTAACTGTCAGGGGTCCTTTACCTTTACCTTTTAATCAGTCAAAAAAAGCCCACTTTCTCCCAAATATAGGACTTTTTGTGATAAGGAAACTGACGGGGAAATCCACTGGAAGATGTAGGATAGCATATGCTTTAATACAATTATGGTTCAGATTCACTGCTAAAGATCGGGTTTCCCGTGAGGAAAGGGCTGGGACAAACAGGTTCGGATAAGTCCTAAGAGAGCCTTCAAAATGGGAGAGTGAGATCTACTGCATAGATGTAAAACCAGAAAAAGCAAAAATATCACTTCAGCGAAAAAGAGGGTAGTAGAGGACAGAACCTCTTTTCCTTAAAATCAGATGATGGAAGACTTCTTGCTCAACCTCAACCTCCAGCATCAGATGCAATTAGAATTCTTTTCTGTAGCTTTGCAGTCTCACTAGGGAATTACAAGCAAGAGATTTTGGAGACTGCAAATAAGCAAAAAAGTGTGAAGCCGTTTCCCCTCAAATTAACTATTCATTTCACCACCGAGTTATAAATTAAGCCAGCAGCATTTGTATGTTAGTAACGCAGAACAAGGTAGTATTCAGCCAGCTTTATTCGGGTTGACTAATAAACCTGTGAGTGAATATATACTTATAGAAGTAAGTCACTTTCTACTGCACCCAGCCTAGAGTGGGTGATTTGCTTCTGGCACCAGATTATCTTATTTTATTTATCATTACATTTCTATCCCACCTTGCTTCCAAGGAGCTCAGTGTGGGACACATTGTTTTTCCCACCCCCCTCTCATCTTCATAACTACCCTGTGAGGTAGGTTAGGCTGAGAGATAGTGACTGGCCCATGGTCACCTGGTGAATGATGGCTGGCCTCCCAACACACTAATCACTACACCATTCTAGCCCTCATAAATTCCAAAACAACCACAAAAATGGTCATAGGAACATGGGAACATGCCCTATACTGAGTCAGATCATTGGTCCATTTGGCTGAGCATTGTCAGCCCTGTTTTCAGGCAGGAGTCTCTTCTAGCCGCACATGGAGATGCCAGAGATTGAATCTGGGACCTTCTGAATGCAAAGCAAATTCTCTACTCCTGAGGAATCAGTTGGAGTTATGTAAGTCTCTGTTGAGTATACAGTATACAGAGACAGTTCTAGAGTTGATCCCGCATAGTATGAATTCAGTTTTTGATTAGTAGCGAAAGCTGGAATCTTAAGCCAGTGGTGTAGCTGCTAGAATTCCTGCTCCATGATTGCAGTCATGGGATTTTTGTGTATCACATGACGGTGTATGTTTTGACTCCACAGAGTGGGAAACGACGGAGACAGGATGTTTGTGTTACTGTGTTCCTGAAGTGGGACTATTGTCCTTTGTTTTTTCTTTGCTGTCTGATGCTAAAGAGAGAGGGAGCCATGTTGCAGTGCTCCATGTGTGTTTATATGTAAATAAAGTAGATTAGCCAAAATGCTGAGTTGCTGAGGTCTGTTACCCAAGCTGCGAAGACTCTGTGGATCCCTAAGTGTGCCGATGTCTGTTGGCATCGGTCGCTGTGATGTTCGGGCAGAAGAAAGCTTTTGAAGCTCCCGAACGATCAACCAGGAAGGAGGGAACATGCCAATTGGGCATGTGTCTCTGCCAGTGTCCTACCTGAGAGTAGGACGAGCTCCTGACAGTAGCATGGGGTGCCAGGATGCACAGATTCCTGAGGGGCCAAACCCAGGTGCCCTCACAACAGGCTCCCTACTCAAGGCTGGAGCTGCGAGGAGGTAAGCCATGCCCAGGCTGAACCTTCAGGGCTGGGGCAGCGGCACCTCCTCCTTGTGGCTGGCAAAGGGACGTCTGTATACACCCTGCCTCTGGGGCCAGCCGAGAGGAAAGGGGGGGTGTCCACTGAGGAGGGAGGAAGAGGAAGGCGGGAAAGCACTGCCAGAGCCACCTGCATTGCCCAGAGTGCCTCGCTGCAAGGACAGGAGGGTGAGGCAACACAGCGTCTCTCCTGGTTTCGCGTTTCTCTGCCTTATCTCTGCTCCCAGGTTGGGGCTAGTTTAGAAGAAGAGACTCCCTTGATTAGATGCTGGCCAGCAAAGGGACTGACCTCTGCCCAGTCCACCAAGGGTTGCAACACTTGCCCCGCCCTGGGTGCCGGAAGCCCACGCTACGCCCCTGCCTCAAGCTGCTGTGCTGTGTAAGGTGCCATTTCAAGGGGGGAGTTTATTAAGATAGAGAGCAAAGATACCAATAGGCTGCCTACTTAGTTGCTAGGAGTGACTTATCTGTTGGAATTCAGTAGGAACTCATTGATTTGATTTGGCTCCTCTCCTCTTCTTGGCTGTTCTGCTCCGTGTCCTTGATTGTCCTTATCAGCCTTGACGTCTCATGAATGAATGGGCCAATATTGTTCTGACTTTGCCAGGAATTGTTAGCAATCCAAAGAGATGCTCACCATTCATAACGTTGGTACAGAAAATACCAAAATGAGTGCATACAGATGTTTTGCATCTCACAAAGTTGCTCCCATCAGTCAGCATAGAGCCAGGATGCATGGCTGACTTGAGGCGGCAAAACCTGAACCAAATGATACCTGAACACACTGCCGGTGCTATAACAATCTGAAAGCAGCAAAAACCTCCCAGCACAAAGCCTGCTGCTTGGACTCAAGAGAACACAAGCTGAAAGCCACACAACAGCAAGGAAATTGAAGCTTGCTTCTGAGAATCTCAAGTTCAATGCTCACTTTTGCTATTACTAATGGAGCCATCAGCATCTTAAAAAGCAGAGACATCACCTTGCCAACAAAGGTCCGTATAGTTAAAGCTATGGTTTTCCCAGTAGTGATGTATGGAAGTGAGAGCTGGACCATAAAGAAGGCTGATCACCAAAGAATTGATGCTTTTGAATTATGGTGCTGGAGGAGACTCTTGAGAGTCCCATGGACTGCAAGAAGATCAAACCTATCCATTATGAAGGAAATCAGCCCTGAGTGCTCACTGGAAGGACAGATCCTGAAGCTGAGACTCCAATACATTGGCCACCACATGAGAAGAGAAGACTCCCTGGAAAAGACCCTGATGTTGGGAAAGATGGAGGGCACAAGGAGAAGGGGACGACAGAGGACGAGATGGTTGGATAGTGTTCTCGAAGCTACCAGCATGAGTTTGACCAAACTGCGGGAGGCAGTGGAAGACAGGAGTGCCTGGCGTGCTCTGGTCCATGGGGTCACGAAGAGTCGGACATGACTAAATGACTAAACAACACAATGGAGCCATGATCCAAACTAGTTTCTTCTATGCTGAACTTCTTGTCATTTCTGAACAGTAGTCCACCTCCTTCCAGCTCCTCTTGTAGCATTGCAAACAGATCTTTAAACCCAGGGGGAGGTAAAATCTTTGGGCAAGCCTCCTTCTGCCTTAATTCCCCCATCAGTAAAATGGGAAGAGCAACCTACACTTCTTGAGTAGTATTCACAGAACTGAGAAAAGGTCTGCCACCCACTGACCAGACCCAGAACTGCTTGCCTTCCACAAATTTGCTCTTATCACATGCTTTCACCCAACTTCATGGGGGAAATGCAGGAACCTCATCATTCCACCTTGAGCTCCTTTAGAAAAGGCAGTATTTTATTTTTTTTAAAAAAAGTTCAACCAGTTGCTCCCTAAGATTATGCTCATTTTAGGATAAAATATTTTCAGAAATCTGTACACTGAGATATAATGCCTATTTAATTAGGTATTAAAATGTGGATTTTCATATGACCTTTTTAAAAAATAAAAAAACCAACAGATTAATGCAGAAATGAGATAGAGCAAACCTATGAATGAACAAGCATGCAATTGATGGATCCATCCATTCCTGCCAGGCACCTCCATCTAGGAAGAGGTAATGACTTGATTTATGTACATTTGCTAGGACACTGCAATATAAGTGGTAGCTAATAATAGATCCTGGTTTTTCGAGAACCTCACTCAAAATATAATGGTTTATTCTTATTAGCCTTATTAGGGAGCTCTGTCTCCTTTTTCTTATTAGGGGGCTCTGTCTCCTTTCCAATTCCATCCAAACTGTGACTCTCACATGCTTGCATTTTCTTTGGAAATAAATAATATGATTGAACTTGGTCAGTGTGTGAGCAAAACACGGCTTTGCCCTTTCCCTGTGCTTGCACAATGCTTCGCACAATGGGGTTCAAGGTGCTGCCGGAAAAAAACATAATGAATGTTTCATGATGAAGTATTCTTCCTGCCAGATGGCAAAGACATTGCAAAAGGGAACCCATAAGGCAGATTTTCATATCAAGGTCCAGTTTATCATATTTAATTTCCCAAGTAAATTGGGAATTGACCACAGAGGCTTTAAAAGGAAAAAAGGAACTTCAGTGCTTTTAATTAAGCTTTGTTTTACATACTGTTTGCAACTTCACCTGTAAATGGTCTAATTGCTTCTTGCAAACTCTCATAGGTGGATTTTCTAAAGGATATCATCTCTGCGATTATATTTGTTCCCAAGGCTTTCCAAGTTTATCTTTTAAATAATGGTTTAAATTATTCCCCTCCAAATGAAACAATGTCTATGAACTGAGGTATATTCTCCTTAGCAGTATGGGAAGGGGTGCTTCTGCTTGGCTGATTCATGCAATATATTTCCTGCACGGCTCCTTTCCTTCATTCATTTCGCATTTCATAGAATGCTGTTCAAACTGGGTCAAAACTCAATTAAGATTGGTCTGTGTTCATAATGTGCCGGTGTATGTCTGCTGCCTCTTCAGGGTTACGGATGTCTGCAGCACAGTCTTATATTATCACACACCCAAATCACCAACTTTCTTCATAGAATTATAGAGTAAATCACCAACTCTCTGCTCAGTGTTGAAAATCCAAAGATAAAACCCAGAGCATTCTCAATGCTGTCTATTAATCCAAAGGCTGGTCTGGATTAAATGGTCTGGATTAAGCCTTAGTCTCTGAAAATCTCCTTCTAAATCCGACCCGCGGACAGTCCAGGAATCAGCATGTTTTTACATAAGTAGAATGTGTCCTTTTATTTAAAATGCATCTCTGGGTTATTTGTGGGGCCTGTCTGGTGTTTTTACATGAGTAGAAAGTGTGCAAGGAAATCAGCCCTGAGTGCTCACTGGAAGGACAGATCGTGAAGCTGAGGCTCCAGTACTTTGGCCACCTCATGAGAAGAGAAGACTCCCTGGAAAAGACACTGATGTTAGGAAAGATTGAGGGCACAAGGAGAAGGGGACGACAGAGGATGAGATGGTTGGACAGTGTTCTCGAAGCTACCAGCATGAGTTTGACCAAACTGCGGGAGACAGTGGAAGACAGAAGTGCCTGGCGTGCTCTGGTCCATGGGGCCACGAAGAGTCGGTCATGACTAAACAACTAAACAACAACAACAGAATGTGTGCTTTTATTTAAAATGCATCTCTGGGTTATTTGAGTGGCATAGGAATTTGTCCTTTCCCGCCCCAAAAATATAGTCTGGCCCCCCACAAGGTGTGGACCGGCCCCCTGCTGAAAAAGTTTGCTGACCCCTGGTCTATCTAGAGGCCCATCTGCACTGTACATTCAAAGCAGCATTATACCACTTTGAACAGTCAGGGCTTTCCTTCAAAGAATCCTGGGATGTGTAGTTTGCTAAGGGTGCAGAGAGTTGTTAGGAGACTCCCTATTCCTCTCACAGAACTACAATTCCCAGAGTGGTTAACAGTAGATCCCTCTTCCCAGTAAGTTCTGGGAATTGTAGCTCTGCGAGGGGAGGGAGCACATTAGCTCTCATTGTAGAAGCAGGAGGAGAATCCCAATTTCTCCCCAACTGGAAAACAATAAAAATTTGTAAAATGACTTATTAGCCACAGTTTGGGAACCCAATTGTGTCACCAGATTAGTAATGTTGACCTGAGTTGGGGAGGATGGGTTTCTTTGAAGGAAATAAGACTATTTGTGGATAAAATACCACCTACGGTGAAAATATAACAAGCTCTGATGATGACTGACATTTCTGAGGCAGCGAAAGCTCTTCTTGGAATGTCAGTGCAACAAGGAAACCGATAGCAACAGCATGAAATAGGACGGCTGATTACATGTCAGTTTTGAACGTCACATTTCATTTTGCTATTTAAATAGTGGGCTGGATCAGTCCTCCAAAAGTCATCAAAAGTTTAGGCAAGAGTGACTGTGCTAATATTTCATTCTGACAATATTTTTACAGCATAAAGTAATTTAGCACCATGGCTGCTGCATGTTATCCTACAGCCTGGGGGGCTGTCAATACTCCCAGGAAGGCAATTAACCCCGTAGATTTGCCTCTGTTACTGCTAATGATACAATGAAGATTGGGACATTACAGTTATCACAAACCAATGCCAGCCTTTGCTTTCTTGCTATGACAGGCGAAGGTAGCCTACATGCTTGGCCAACATGCCACATAGGTAAAGTCAGAGGAAGCATGTTGCTCCTTTGGGCCTCCAGATCTGAACCAATGTACACAAATGTTCTGGACCTCATAACAAAAAGCTTCCAGTAGCCTTCAGAACTATAATGCCATTGCTGGCATCTGATAAAGAGCAAAAAAGATGGTTTTCCATCCATGATGTAAGTGTTCTAGCTTAGATGCCTAGAAATGTTGATTTAGGTGCAGGTCCATTTCAGTACACCTCTTCTTTAAGGGCATCACTTTACTAAGCAAAGTCAATGCAGACAATAGAATAATAGAATTGTAGAGTTGTAAGGGACCCCAAGGATCATGTAGTCCA
The DNA here is from genome assembly GCF_965153285.1 of Podarcis tiliguerta. Classification (NCBI taxonomy): domain Eukaryota; kingdom Metazoa; phylum Chordata; class Lepidosauria; order Squamata; family Lacertidae; genus Podarcis; species Podarcis tiliguerta. The sequence goes on along the minus strand of NC_139545.1, from coordinate 13,998,476 downwards.
ACCCCCTGCAATGTAGGAATAGGAGTATAATAATTTGGCACGCACCATGTGTCTGTTTTTAATTGGTTAATATCCTTCCTATATTCAAGATATAGGATCCTAAGGGAATTATACTCAACCATTTCAGAATTACCCTCCGTTAGGGATGGGGCACAAACTTGCTTTGATTTGCATCTTAATATGAGCTTCCCTGATTTGTAGTTGCCCAAACACATTTTAATATACATTTTAATAATTGTGCCACGAGAAACTGCTCAAATGCACTTTGCAGATGAAAATACTTTGCATTACAGTGCTAGTCTATATTGCTCCCAAAACAACACTTGAACCAAAATGGACTTTTTCCAAATTGTGGGAGGCTGTTACTCTATTTATTTTAGAAAAACTGTCGAAAATGTGTGTATCAGGGGAGGGTGTGTCTATAAAGGCATATATTAGCCAAAAGAGCATACAGGAATGCATTTTATTAAGGGAAATTGCTTGCAACAATGTGCATATTAGGAGACAAGGACACTAAAAATGCAGATGACTTTTCATGAGGACTTATTGAAAAAGAATCGCAACTTGATGTGCAAATGTGATGGGCTTGAAGTAGAGCAACTGAGAAAAAACAGAGTTGACAGATTTATCCATCTCTACCCTCAGTGGACTGCCAATCACATTAAAGACATACCATATGCCTACTCTTCAGTTATTTTCCCCTTCTGGAGGGAGAAGGGAACTCGGATTCATCCACAAATTACTCTACATGGATCTGAGAACATTTGCACCAACTTTCATATATATTTCATTTTGAAGTGATGGGGTTAAGGAAGCTTTTGTATGAACCAGTACAATTTTATTTCTAGGACTGTATGCCCAGTTGGACTCGGTTCATAGCTCAGACATATCCCACATACTATTTACTTGCAACGTAGGTCTTCATTAAGGGAGTCGGATGCAGCAGAACTGGCATGCTATAGTGGGCTTCCCCTAGGCATCCAGTTGGCCACTGTGTGAGCAGAACGATGTGCAAAAGACAGAATGGCACGCGCCATAGATAAAATGTCAGAGCATTAAGCACGACTAACGCAAAATTAACATTTCTAAAATGCTCGCTGAAATCAAAACGTCTTCACAGCACGCCAAAATCTGCACAGTGTTGGCATCTGCCTCACCGCTGCTGGGAGAGTGTTTCATAATGCAGGGACTACTGTGCTGGATACTCTCTTCTGACTACAGAGAGGTTTGGTGTAACATTCATGTTTTACTGAGTGGTATATGTTCTGTTCCAATGCCATTTTTTTCTAATTCTGGATATTTCCTATAGCTCACGTGTCAATGAACTTCAGAGGTATACTATTAAAGTCTGCTATTTCTACACACACAAATGCACGCACCCCCCAAGAATCCAGCAGTTTGCTGAACAAGAGCATCATTCGAATATACAGAAAGCTATTGACAGGCTGCCACCAAGTGGCAACAACATGAACTTTGCTTTTCTCACCATCATCATCACCATTACGAACTGGTCGTGGTGGAACAATTCCAAACCACCCTTTTGAAATCAGATTTCATTTGTAGGATTCTTGCCAAGATACTATGAAATCAGTTGAGCAGAACCAAAATCCAGGTCACAGGCTAGGTATAAAAATGTCCCCCAGGCCTGAAGTTTCCCATCCCTTTGAAAAGTAAGGAGGTTTAGTTACGTTTTTATTTTTTATTTTTTGAATGATCCCACCAGGCCCCCTGTAATTTGAGCATCACTACACAAGCCAGCTTGATACTGGAATCAATTGGAAAGGTTTCATTGTCAGCCAAGGCACCATGCACGCATCACATGACTCACAAGGAGCTCTGGGATCAAGCAGTATGTCACCTGCCTATTCAACGTATTTGTGATGAGAAAGCATATCCAGATCTGAATCTATTCATGAAGCTGTCAGAGCCGGGCAGGGAAAGGCTAAGTAGATTATTTACTATGCATAGTTATCTAAGATCTAATTAAAATGCCTTCTCCTTCTCTATTGTATTGAGGCCCTTTAACAGAATATAGACAACATTATACCAGTAGTTGGGATTCAGGTAGTTTGGATGCATTCAGACATCCAAGGGCCTCACACCATCTCTCACCTAGGGTAGTTGTCGAGCCGGCAGCAAATCACACCGTGCTAGTTGGAGTTAAACTCTTTATTAGCAAGTACAGACTTGGCGGAGTGTCAGGCCTAAGGAGCACAGCAACTCATTCCCCATGGATTAGTTGCCAAGATGGAAAGCTCCCACCTCTCCACAACCATCTAAGTTCCCTCTTCTCCAGGGCTTTCCCCAATTAATCAGAGAGTGTGCCTGTGTGATGCCAACCTCTCCTCTGCCCTTTTCATGCCACTTCTGGTTCTGAGAAACCAAAGGAGAGGGGGGTCACTAACCAGACCCATCTCTGCCTCTTGGCCTCCCTCCTCTCCTGCTTCAGCTTCTGATTCTGAACATCTCTCTGCCACAGACTCTTCCTGCTCACTAAACCCTGTCACCTCTCCAGCTTCTGACACATCCTCTTCCCAGTCTTCCCCCTCTGACCACCCATCGTTTCCCACCAACAATTCCCAGGCTTTGAGCCTTCTTCTTTTGGTGGTTCCCCAGCTGGTTCCTCCCACCATTCCTCTGTGTCCAACCAGTCCATGTCAGTAGTGCAGACACTCCACCCTGGTTCTCATCCAGAAGGGCCTTCTGCCCACAGTTATCATGGGCTCTCACACCCCACATGGTGGCCAGTAACGTTCCTTCCACATTCCCCCACCAATCAACATATATTCATCCAGGCCAGGGGGCAGGGTAAAACGAAGACTATGGGATTAGTGTCCATGCCCACATGGGAACCCCCCACCCCATGGAGACCCAACCACCACCACCCCGTGCATATATATGAGATGTATGCAGCAACCAAAAAGTTTGCTTTGAATCTGTATTTGTGGCATTTGGAATCTGCTCTCTCTTGTTCTAATTCCATTTGTTGTTCAGGTCTGACTCTGATCAGTTTCGCCCCCATTGGCTATAACCATTGTAACTAAAAACTGGTATAACCGGGGGGGGGCGGTGGTTCAGCTGAAACTCACCAGAACTTACTTCCAGCACCTTTCACCTTGTGATAAGAGAACAAGAGAGGAGTTTGTGGTGAGTTCCGGCACCTCTTTTTCTAGAAAAATACCACTGGGTATAACTATTTTCGTTTTCACATATATGGATGATGTTTGCGGGCAAAGGAGGCCTCCAAGAGTGAATTAAGTGTGCAGGTGTCAGCCAGCTCCATCCAACAGTTTTTATACAGGGAACCTTTTAAGTTTTCTTCCGGTTTCAAAGAAGAGGTTTCTAGCTTCTTCTTTTTTGTCTGCCAGAAGTGGATACAAATTGTCAGCATGGTCACCCCTTCTGAGAGGTTGAAACCTGTCAAATTTCATAAAGATAGGTGCTGTAGGCAGTGGCGTAGCGTGGGTTGTCAGCACCCGGGGCAAGGCAAGTAATTTGCGCCCCCCCCCCACTGCACTGTCCCTCCCCCAGATAGTCCCTCGCTCTCTCTCCACACCGCACCGCACGCCTGGCACCCCCCCTCCACAGTGGGCGGCGACCCGGCGGCTCGGATCGGATTCGCACAGCCAGCACTGCAGTGAGAGAGAGTGAGTGAGCCAGGTAGGGGCAGAGAGCTGCGAGTGCGAGAGCGCGCCCCCCAGATGTTGCGCCCGGTGCGGCCGGCCCCCCCTGCACCCCCCACGCTACGCCACTGGCTGTAGGTCTCCCACAAGGGCAGACTTTACCATTTTGGGTAAATAAATAGAAATCACATTTCCTCCTTAGTTTGTGTGTGTGTGTGTGTGTGTGTGTGTGAAAACTGATCGGTTTGAAAACTAGGAACATGGGGGAGTGGCCTCAGAGTAAGAAATCTGCAAAAGTCCAGACAAATAAACCCAGGAGCTGTAGTGGTGATTTTACCTTTGATATAAAAAAACTTGGGGGGGGGTCACCTTTTTTTTTCTTGCCACCCTATCGGGAAAAATAATTATTGGGAAAGAAGTCTACAACTAATACTCTGATAGCCAGAAACTCAGAGGAGAATGACTCAAACAAAGAACAACAATTTACTTCAACCTCTGTCCCCCAAATCACTGTTCCTGGAGTGACTTCAGAAAATAATTCACTGTGACTGAAGGCTAGACCTTCCCCCACCTTCACCTCCTCTCCTGTTGCATTCTGGGCATTTCCTCAGGCAGATTTGTTTTCAATTCCTCCGAAAAGGAAAGGGAAAAAAGGTTGTGAAAGTAAGGTTGTGCTCGGAAACTGCAACTAATCCGGAATGCGGCAGCTAGACTGAAGACTGCGAGTTGCTGCTGGGACCATATAACACTGGTCCTAAAGGGTCTACATTGGCTCTCAGTACGTTTCTGAGCACAATTCAAAATGTTGGTGCTGACCTTTAAATCCCTAAACGGCTAAGGTCCAGTCCCAAGGGGTTTCTGGCAGTTCCCTCACTGAGAAAAGTGCAGTTATAGGGAATCAGGAAGAAGGCTTTCTCAGACCCTCCAAGTATCCCTATTTTCCAAGGATGTCCTTGATTTAGAGAAGCCATCCTGGTTTCTGATTTGATCCCACTTTTCCTTAGGATGTCCCGATTTTCACAGGAGAAATGTTGGAGGGTATGCGTTGTCTGACGTTCTGAAGGCAATCCTATATAGGGAAGTTTTTAAAAATGTTTAATGTTTTATTATGTTGGAAGCTGCCCAGAGTGGCTGGGGCAACCTAGTAAGATATGTTGGTTATAAATAGTAAAAATATCATTATGGAATGGGATGTCCCTATTTTCATCAGGAAAATGTTGTATGCCTTCTCAGTGGTGGCACCCTCCCTGTGGAATGCACCTCCCAGCGGATGTCAAGGAGATAAATAACTATTACAACTTTTAGAAGACATTTGAAGGCAGCCGTGTATTGGGAGGTTTTTCATGTTTGCTGTTGTATCCTGTTTTTATATGTGTTGGAAGCCGCTCAGAGTGGCTGGGTCAACCCAGCCAGATGGGTGGGGTATAAATAATAAAATTGTTGTTGTTGTTATGTTTTGAGGGGAATCAATGCAAAGGGTTCCCCAGTCTTCTGACCTAAATGTTCTCACACTGCCCATACTCTTTAAATGGCAATGCGTATTATTTTGTTGCCAGATTGAGGGGCCCTTCTGCTCATGTTTTTTGGGGGGACCCTGTATATCTGTCCCCAAGTCCTGCCTTCTTCCACCACCGGCTTCCCCCCTCTAAATGGCTATAATACATTAGCCTACATATTAAATGAAGGCTGTCTGAAAAACCTCCTGGATTATAGTGTGCTGCAAACAAAAGGACTGGCAGATCCTTTGACAACATTGTGCAGTGTAAAGATTGCCCAGTGACAGTCCGGTTGGAAACAATTCCACAGATATAAAAATAGAAAGGCGCATGAAAATGAAAACCCTCCCTTTCCTCTCATGTCATTGCATTCAACAGTTCAGGAGCTGCGGCTAAGTTAGAACAGTTATTGCTGGCCCTGGAATGTCGATATTTGACATTCAAGAATTTGAATTGATTCTTAAAGCGCCGGGTTGAAGGACAAATGCAATGAAAAACCTCTGAGCACAAAAACCGGTCAGAAAGGCATCGCTCACATCCTTCTGAACTGCTGGAGAATCTTTTCATAGTTAATGCTTTTATTTTGCACTGAATTTCCGATACCTACAATGGTTTCCCTCTCTCTTTTCTGTGGGCACATGTTCAGGATTGTTTGATCTCTTTTGTAGATGAGCGGAAGCCTAAACCGTCCTTGATCTTCATAGAGGCAAACAGTTGCAATCAAACTGCTTTTGCGGGGGCATGAATGTACTGTCCTGTCTGTGCTGCGTTTTATAACCTATGATCAACCGTTTTTCCCATGGGTGGCTAGCCAGATAGCTTTGTAGTAAACTGACCTCTACAGAAATGGGTCTAATATCAATCAAGAAGGATTGCTAAAGTCCTCAGAAAATATGACGGATGACAGCCAGGTTTGTGGAGGACATTCATGGTGGCAGGGACCTACTCTGGTGTCATTTTGGCTTTAGGCAAATAACATTTTAATTGCGTGTTCAGACCCAGAAACCTCCCCCCTAAATAAATTCGCACATGACTCAAATTTTGGTTTTGGTTCTTGGCAGAATTTAGGCCACAACTTCATTGATTACAGAAAGTGACTGGTTGCATGGGCTCTGGTTCGACTAGCTCCCTGCCATGCAGGTAGCGCTGATCCAGGGTTCCAGCATAGGTCAGCCAAGGGTGAACACCTGGATAAGCAGAAAGCCAGGAACGGGATAACTCCGCCACCCAAATGTGCCCCTGGACTCAGGCATAGGCACAACGCCCTCACAGGGGTTGACCAAACCATCGAGTCCCTGGATTCCTTCAGTTGTGAATTCATTCATTTAGTCATTCAATTATGTTGATTATGGCATTTGTAGCCATTATCTTTCCTCCAAGGAGCTCCAGGCAGTGTGCATGGCTCTCCCAACTCTCATATTATCCTCACAAGAACCCTGTGAGGTAGGTTTGACTGACAATTGATGACAGGCCCAAGGTCACCTACTGAGCTTCATGACCAAGTGGGAATTTGAACCCTGGTCTCCCAGGTCTTGGTCCCAACAATTCCAGTCACTCCACACTAGTAACATGCAAATAACTTGTAAAGACTAAAAGGTAAAGGTAAAGGGTTAAGGGACCCCTGACCATTAGGTCTAGTCGCAGACGACTCTGGGGTTGTGGCTCTCATCTGAGGGAGCGGGCGTACAGCTTCCGGGTCATGTGCCCAGCATGACTAAGCTGCTTCTGGCGAACCAGAGCAGCTCATGGAAACGCTGTTTACCTTCCCGCCAGAGCAGTACCTATTTATCTACTTGCGCTTTGTGCTTTCGAACTGCTAGATTGGCAGGAGCAGGGACCGAGCAACGGGAGCTCACCCCATCGCAGGGATTCAAAATTCACATTTGGTTGGGCTCCTAATTCAGATCTTATGGAAATAGGCCCAGAAGCCAGCCATTATTGACGTTAGACATCACTGGATTTTCTGGACTTCCAAAACTGAATTGTTATTAGTCAAGAATTGAAATATCTGTGGGTTATCAGACAGGCTAAATGATTCTTAGCTATCCTGTTCACTACTTCTTCGTATTATTATTTAAAAAAAAGATTCTTCTAATTTTGCGCTTAAATCCTTAACCCAAGGATTGGATTGTTGCCTTTGGAGTTTCTCCCCTTTGGGGGTTTCATTTCCTCTGCTGCAACAAGGCCTCCTCTATAACAGCTATGTATGTAGGGGGCTGAACGAGATGACCCTTGGGTCCCTTCCAACTCTATGATTCTGTGATGTCATAAATAAATTATATCTGGGGTTAGGCTTCAGATGTCTTAGATAAATTATGTCTTGGGTTAGAATTCAGTAGTAGGAATCCTTGAGGGAAGGTAGTATTTGTTTGTGTCAAATAAATATAGAAAGGCGAGAGAGGTGCTGAATAACTTTTCAGGAATACGTTAATCACGAACGGTACTTTTCGCTCAGCATTGGCTGTTCTTAAAAGACCCCAGAGAGCTTGTAGGCATCTCACATTCATCTTTCATTTTTTGCAGGCTTTGTGTTTTATCTTCAGCTATTTGCTGTCTAGCATGCGGTGCAATTCTTCTCTCCACCCACCTCCAACTCCCAAATCTAAACACCATGTTCACTCTGAGGAGGATTACAGTTTTATAGCTGCAATTATAGGAGCCATTGCACAGGATCCAGCTGACGACAAAGAGAAACGCTGTTTTGTGAAAATGTTTAAGACAGGTTTGCAGTCTTATCTCCCTATGGGGTGGCAACATGCAACATCTAAACTAGCCTGTTTGAAAAACCTCTGCAAAGGCACCCAATTGTCAGTTATAACTTGCCATTGTATTTTTAAAGCTGGGGAGAGAAATTTGTGGGTTTTTTCTGCCTCAGGTGCCAAAATACCATGGTTGGCCTTGGACACTATGCACCTTGACTCGAAGCGGAGGGGTGAGGGGGTCATTTGTTGCTCGAGTATATCATGGCACCCTCTGCATGATCATTTTGCATCAGCAATCATAAACACGCAACACAGAAGCAACAGGTGGCAGACAGCTGAAGCGAAAGGAGAATAATGAGCAATCTCTTCTTTTCTTTCAAAAAAGGGACCAGAGTGATACAGGTTTCAGAATGCCAATGCACCAGGATTGCTCTGCTCACTATCTCCACCAGTTGCCAGACTTTCCTCTTATGACAAGGTGGGGAACTTCAGGCAGGCCTGGAGGGAGCATATGTGGCCCTATAGACCTCACTCTCTCTCTCTGGCCCTTGGGAAGAGACCCCGGGCACACTCCTTCCCCAGCCACCCTATATTCCTCCAGGCCACACCCCTCGCCAGCATTGCTTCAACTCTTCTTGAGCATTTCCGCCCCTGCTGACATGTGTCCTCTGATAATGGCTCTTCCTTGCCTGGCTGGAGGGCAGAGAGGGCTGTAGAAAGTGGCCTACTGTACAAAGGTAAAATTGACATCCATTGCTCCACTTGCTTTTGTCTCTGGCTCCACCCACCTGTCATGGACCGGTTGGACACAAAGGAATGGGGGAAGAAACAAGCTGGGGAACCCCCAAAGGAAGGAGGCTCAGAGCCCAGGGATTGGTGGTGGAGAAGAGGGAGCAAACTGGGAGGAGGAAGTCTTGGAAACTGAAGAGGTGACAGGGCTTAGTGAGCTGAGAGAGCTTGTGGCAGAGAGAAGTCCAGAAGCGGAAGTTGGAGAGTGGGAGGAGGGAGGCCAAGAGGCAGAGATGAATCAGGCTGGTGAAGAGTCACAGGTGTCTCTCCCCCCCCCCCCCCGTGACAAGCTTTCCTCCCCCTGGTCTCCCAGAATCAGGAGAGGCATGAAGCAGGAGGAGCGAAGGCAGGCATGCAGGCATAGTCTCTGGTTGCTTGGAACACACACTTGAGAGGAGGGGACTTAGGCAGCTGAGGGGAGGCAGGGACCTTCAGTCTCAACAACCAGGCCCAGACAGAGGGCGGGGGCCATATGGGCCACTTGGTCCGGGCTTCTGATTCCAAAGGGGGCCTCAGTCAGCATATTCACAATCGCAGGGGATGCACTGGGGCGAATGCAGAGGCACAAAGTCATAATTTATACAATTATTTGTCAGCATAACTTTTGTGAAAATTATTTATATACTTACTTATTTATAAGACTTCAGTTATACCGAGCGTAAAAGGGGGGGGGCACATTATCTACCTGGCCCGGGCCTCTGCCTGGCTCTGCAAGGCCCTGTCAACAACCGCTTCATGGGGGCAAGAACTGATTTGCTGTGCTTGTCAGGCCTGATCTGTAGCCCATAATGATCAGCATCCCGTATCTTGCAGTGTCCAACTAGGTTAAAGCAGGGTGTGAAGACAATTGCCCTCACCCACACGTTATAATGGCAATTGCTATTTTCTAATCCCTCCCCCTCCCATTCTGACTCTTCTGTTGGGGGCAAGAGGGCAGCTTTCAAGGTTGCTACCTGTTTAGTCATTTCATAGCAACAGTGGCATCTGCTTGGAAGAGTGTGCATCTTCCAGCCAGAAGCTGCGATTGAAGCGGTCCATAACTGAGATTAGGGTCACAGTCTCATGTCACTTTAGCAGTCTCTCCTCCCAGGAAAACCACAGCCATAACAGTTTGTCCTTACTTGCCTAGCAAAAGGAAACTGCATCACTTCAACTGCATCATGCAAGTACACGCATATTGCCGAAAAGCAGGGAATAAGAAAGGGAAGCTTTGTGGTCTAATTGAAACAACACAAACTCAAGGAACAATAGTAAAGAATACTGGCAATCAGATACATAGTATTTGATAACTATTGGAAAATGGTTTGTAATGTTCCCACAGGGTGTCCTTAAGCACCTCTCCACTACTCAGTGATTAAAGCAGTTCATCTTCTCCAATAAAGTTACAAGAGGCTTAACATTGCAGTCCTATACAGTTACTCAAAAGGACAGATGGGTTAATCTGTAAATTTTAGTTTTTCCTCTTTTTACGCTTAAGTTCAGCTCTCCACATGTCCACATCAGTCAGTGATTTATTTATTTTTAATATTCTTGTGAAAATAAATCAATGGATTTCTCCGAATAAATGCTTGCTTGCATAGAATATTGCCTAAAATGCCTCTTTTGCAAGGCAATGTTCCAAAATGGGATAGCGCAGTTGGTCGAGCATGAGACTCTTAATCACACGGTTGTAGGTTCAAGCCTCACGTTGGCAAAAGTTTCCTGCATTGCAGGGGTGGGACTAGATGATTCTATAATGCACTTTGGTAAGTTATTTTCACCCATATCTTTTATATATATATATATGCAACTTTACCCTAGCACATGCATTTTTGCACCCATTACTTTGCTGGAGAACTGCCTTGCAAAAATTGGAAGTGCAAATTTTGAAGAAGGGCTGTGTATTGTTTCAGAACTGAAAATAAGGTGGGTTCACCTTTAAATGTCACTGGGCCCATCACCTCTTGGCAAATAGAAGGGGAAGAAATGGAGGCAGTGAGAGATTTTACTTTTTGGGCTCCATGATCACTGCAGATGGTCACAGCAGTCACGAAATTAAAAGACGCCTGCTCCTTGGGAGAAAGGCGATGGCAAACCTAGACAACATATTAAAAAGCAGAGACATCACCTTGCCAACAAAGGTCCGTATAGTTAAAGCCATGGTTTTCCCAGTAGTGATGTATGGAAGTGAGAGCTGGACCATAAAGAAGGCTGATCGCCGAAGAATTGATGCTTTTGAATTATGGTGCTGGAGGAGACTCTTGAGAGTCCCATGGACTGCAAGAAGATCAAACGCATCCGTTCTTAAGGAAATCAGCCCTGAGTGCTCACTGGAAGGACAGATCGTGAAGCTGAGGCTCCAATACTTTGGCCACCTCATGTGAAGAGAAGACTCTCTGGAAAAGATCCTGATGTTGGGAAAGATTGAGGGCAGAAGGAGAAGGGGACGACAGAGGACGAGATGGTTGGATGGTGTTCTCGAAGCCACAAACATGAGTCTGACCAAACTGCGGGAGGCAGTGGAAGACAGGAGTGCCTGGCATGCTCTGGTCCATGGGGTCACGAAGAGTCAGACACGACTAAACGACTAAACAACAACAACAACCTTTAAATGTGGACTGAATTGAACCTCTCCCCATCCCTGCTCTGAGGTGAATCCCACTGAATCCAATGGGATTTACAGGTAAGTGTGATTCAGATTACAGCTTTAAGCATTCAGCACAGAAACAGCCGTTCTTTGGTGGTTCCATTGCAAGAGTACCCTTCAACAATTACAATTATCTGGCAACACAGTAATTGCAGATTAAGGTATCCTATTCCTAGGGTAATGGAGATGAGCGTAGGACCCGTGTTTCTTCAGTGGAACAGCTGAAAGGGGGGATGTTCTCCCTCCCTCCCTCTCTCACACGCTCTTTCTCTCATACATCAGTTAAATTATACCTTTGTGCAAAGTGTTCTTGCTCTCTACTTTTTTCTTTGTTTGGAGATATCTATTCAATAGTGTTTGTAGAACACTATTGAGTCAATTGCATTTGAGAGCTGCCAAGGGCACAATTGGGATCTCAAGCAGAGAGAATGGGAGGGCATGCTTGCTTTTTAAGCATCTGAAATATGAACAGCTTAATCATGCATCTGGTAATTAATTTGTAATTAGGCACAAGGAGAATGTTAAGATTTGCATGGTGGGAAGCATGGGATGTGAAATGGAGAGAGAGTTCGTATTTTGCATTCCAAGGAAGCTTCCTTATACTGAGTCAGATCATTGATCCCCTATTTCAGTATTTTCCACACTGACTGGCAGCAGCTGTCCAATATTTCAGGCAAGCAGGAAATGCTGGGGACTGAACCTTCCTGCATGCAATGCAGGTGCTCTGCTACTCTGCCTCAGTCCTTCCTCAAAGGCCTTTCACTGGGGTTTGGGGGCCAAACACACTTGAGAAACTTCCTTCCTTTATCTAACAGTCTCTACAATTCTATGATTCTTCGAGAAGATGGCTATGTTTCAGTGCAGGTATTGTTTCAGAATGTGCAAGTAGATTTCCCTTTATGTGGGAACCAAGGTGAATTTCTCTCTCCCCTTCCCTAATTCTGACTAAATGGCACATATTATGCAAGAAGATTCCCCTTTACGGTCCCTTTTATTTTCAGTGACTTAAAAGCTTGAGTGACTTAGTTGCTGTGGTAGTCCTCCCTGAACCCGGAGAGAAAAAGCAGCATCTTGTCTCCTTCATTCATTTTTAATATGGGAATATGATGTCGGAGTCTCGGAAAGCTGACCTGATTAAGAATTAGCATGCCTTAAATGCAGTTGTGCAGGGAAAAGCAGCTTCCTTAAAAGAAGACTAAAATGGGACATGGTATTATTCATTAACAAGGGGCTCATTGTTCAATGCCAAAAATCTTGCAGTTGCTTTTCTCCCACCCATTCAATCAAAGAGTGTCTGTGGATAGTGTAGCTAAATGTGGTTTAGTCCAGGGATGGGGGAACCTGTGACCCTTCAGACATTGGATTCCAACTCCCATCATCCCTATTTGCCATTCTGGCTGGGGGTGATGTAAGTTGTAGTCTAGCAATATCATCTTCCTGGCTTGTGTGTCCTCCAAGCCTTCCATGGTATGGGTTAAATTTACCTTCCCACAATGCCACCTGCTTTACGTACTATATGAATGAGCAGCCCACACCCTTCATCAGTGGATGCTGAACCTGGCAGTGTGACCTTTTCCTGCATATTGGCAATATGGCCTAAGAAAACTAGATTGTTTTGAATAGTCGTAGATGTACCCATGATACACAGTTAAGCTGATGGGTGGATAAAGTGTGGTTGAGACTGCTGGAATAGTTTTACTTGACTTGGTGACTCCTGAGATTTAACCAATAGTTGCCACCAGGGATTTAACCAATAGTTGGTTCAATATCAAGAAGGCGGATTCTGTACATGCTGTAGAGGGAAGCGAGGGGCAGGCAGGAGAGAAGGAAAACTGTGATCTGAAACCTCCGCTGCCTTGCAGCATATCTTCAGGAGAAGAAATGGCTAATGACTAAATGCTACACAAATCCGGAGTGGCGTCCCTAGGACGGTTGGATGGCAACTTGTACTCTGACAACTCCTGCAGCCAAGCTGGTGCCAAACGTCTTGCTCTGCTTTCCTTTCGACCACATCAGCAAGGGCAGCCCATGATCTCCATACACACTGCCCAGGCTTGTGCCCCAAGGAGGTCACTTTGGTCCTGCTAACATAGTGGTTTGACTTCATCCCCAGAGGTGCAAACCATTGTCTCTCGAGACAGACTGATGCCAACATATTCTAAGCAGCAATGCCCCAAATGGAGGGATAAACCTTTAAGATCTTGAAAGAAGCTTTGACTTGAAGAGCCACAAAAACATGTTATTGCTTGAATCAAGAGCTATGAGCAAAAGAAAACAGTGTATTGAACCCAGGACCGTCTGCATGCAAAGCAAATTATCTGCCACTGAGCTATAGCTCTTCTCCAGTAAGCTGTAGGAAGCCTTTGAACTAGAATCCCTAGATGTGGCTTTGTTTTCATCCCATGATCTCATTGTGCGTGGATGGCGTCCTTGGTGAATAGAAGCCTTCTACAAGCAAGAGCTCTTGAGGTGACAGATTCCGTTTTGCAAGAGCTTTGGGTGAGCTGAGAGGCAGAAAATGGCACTAGCTGAGCACTTCAATTTAGCACCAGCCGTTTTCATGTGCGATGTTGAACAATTGCTTACACATGAAAGTATACACTATGTTTCAGAAGCCCAAGGTTTCTCTCTTTAAAGAGATGATTGATCAGAGAACTCTTTCTAACTGGAGAAAAGAAAAATAAAGATATGTTTTCTACCTACCTAACAGAACTGCAGTTGTGCAGTGTGGGTTCAAACCTCATCTCAAACAGAAACTCAGTAACAGGGCAAGGCTATGTCTACCTTACTCCCAGGTAGGAAGGTATCAGATTGCAGCCGAAGTAGTTGTAAGAAAGACACTGGCTATACCCATGCTATGCATTTAAAACAATCCTATACCACTTTGACAGTCATGGCTTTTCAGAATGAATTCCAGAATCTATAGTTTGTAAAAGGTGCTGAGAGTTGTTAGGAGGCGTCTCACAGCACTACGATTCCCAGAGTGGTTTAATTGTCAATCCCTCATTCCTAGGAACCCTGGGAATTGTAGCTTTGTAAGGGTGAACTGCTTTCAATAATGTATTAGAGGAGAGAGCAACCTTTATTCTGTTTTTAATCTGTTGGGAGCCACCCAGAGTGGCTGGGGAAACCCAGTTGAATGGGCGGGGTATAAATAAATTCTTCTTCTTCTTGGTGCACAGTCCCTTGGGGTAATCTGGAAGTACCACAAATGGGCGATGCCAGTCAAAAGTGCGAAGCCCAGTGCCAAAGATGGGTAGGGCCATTACGTTTCTCTCTTGCCCACTTTCCCCATATTATTCTATCCTTAACACCAGACAGAATCGGACCAAAGGTCACATGAGGCCATAGAGCAGCAAGCTGCTTGTCTCTGTTCTAGCCCTACTATGCTTTTGACTTCAAATGCCCTTGGCATTTATTTCAAAAATGAGTATCAGGCTCCAAAACTTGAATTATACACTAGCAGCTACATTACTAGAGAATTTGAGTTCAAAGAAACCAAAATAAGCAGTGTAGTTTTGCCATCGATCAGTGCATTTTTTAAATATTCAGTCGGCCATCTGGATTCAAAATTGGATCCAGATGTAGCCATGACTAGATGAAAACTTGCTCCTTGATCTCAGGAACCATCACACAAAACTCTTAAAAGAGGTGTCCAAATGCATAATGAACAAACAACTTTTCAAAATAGATTCAGTAGATTGCAAATTATAGATGACAATTTCCCATCTCTATCAATCTTTGTGTTGCTTTACAAAGCCTCTCTAGATAACTGGGATGTTAGCTGCACACTCACACCGCCTACACACCCACAATATAGTGGTTCTCTTCTCTTCACCTATTTTATGACCTTATAACACGTCAGAACCTCCCAGGTTATAAATGTCATTCCTCTAATACACCTTAGTACAATGGCAAGGTTAGATCTATGCTTCTTGCAGTGCCTTAATATAAAAAAATATATTCACCAACAGATCAAACACAGCTAAGCCTGCCAGCACACCATGAAATATTGCTTGCAGGAAATTAAAACTTCTATGCAATCTTCCATAACTCCTTATATGCAGAGATACCGTATTCTTTTCCAGGTGATAAGAGAAAAAGAAAAGGTCTTGAAACTAATTACTTCAGTACACTTCTTGGGGGGAAGGATGGAAAAAATAAAATGAAACCTGTCTGGAGCAGTCATTCAAAAGACTGAGACACTGTGGTTGTTTTAGGAAGATTAGTCAAAGAGCCAAGTTATATAGCCCATTGTCAAAAAAATGACTGGCAGTAGAAGTAAAAAGAACACCAGTAGAAAATCCATTCTTATTCCTATACAATGTTTCCCTGTAACTTTTCCCTGAAGTTCAGTTTGCTGCTAAATATTAAAAGGTATTTCCTTAACTTGGAACTTTTAGCGAAAAATGAAATCCCTAATTTCCTGTAAATATCACAACACGGCTAGATCTTTCTCAGGACAATATTCTCATGTTTTATTATGTTTTTATAAACATAATAAGCCTCCCAGAGTGACTGGGGCAACCAAGCCAGATGGGCAGGGTATAAAAATTACGACTACTACTATTACTATTGGCATTATTGCGATTTTCTGTACTCAATGTGCTGTTGCTCATTGCTTATCTGGACCAGGGTGTAATGTTTCATAGAATCATATAATTGGAGAGCTGGAAGGCACCCCAAGGATCATCTAGTCCAACCCCCTGCAATGCATACAAAAATACATCCTCTCTGGATTAAAATATGGGGATCCAAAACACACACACACACATCCGTATCCCTAAGATGCATTAAAGCTGTAACCCAGCTATGATCGCCTAGATGTTGTTGGACTCCAACTCCCATCATGCATCACCAATGGCCATGCTGGTTGAGGTTCATGGGAGTTGGGGTCCAACAGCATCTGAAGGGCACAGCTGCCTTATCGCTGCTGTTACCCTTAAGAGTCATTGAAGGAATATGGGGTAGCACCAGTTCTAGCAAGGACATATCCTCATTCATGCGCACAGGAAGTTGCTGCATGTACACATGGAAGCAGTAACCCCTCAAACAATGTTCCCACCATGCACACTTACTGAAAGCACTTCTGATTGGAAAAGAAAGGGCCATTGTTGAAATGTTTATGATCAACCACAAGGTGTCACTCAAGTGCTGCCGGGAACAGAATGCAAACAGCAACTCACGGAAGGAACAGAGAAACCTCCCAACACTTTGAACCCTTTGGTCTGGTATTTTTTTGGGGGGGGGGTGGAATTACCCAGGTCTGTGGAATGACATGCATGAAACTACACTTTTCTTACACAAAGAAGCAAAGGGCCAGGGCAGACGGACAGGCTGACTGCAGACATTTTCAGATAGATAGATAGATAGATAGATAGATAGATAGATAGATAGAAGAAAGAAAGATGGGCAGATTGACAGACACAGACATTTTCCAGAATGATCTGGAAAGTCCACATTGGAAACAGAACAGTGAACTATATGAAACTTTGACATCATCCAGGCAGGATTTACTTATGCTCTGAACATGAAGACCATCAGAAATACGTTGAATTGAATTTGATGGGGCTTATTCAGTGGGATTAGGACTGCAGCTTTACAATGCAATCCTTGCGCCAAAATATGGAGGTTGGGAGAGGGTAGAATGTGGCATCTCTCCCCCCCACCCCCGTTAAAATGACCTTAAACCAATAATAATAATAATAATAATAATAATAATAATAATAATAATACATTTTTTATTATTTATACCCCGCCCATCTGGCTGGGTTTCCCCAGCCACTCTGGGCGGCTTCCAACAAAGATTAAAATTACATTAAGGTTAGATAGTTACAATGGAATGGTCTCAGTGGCGGGGTGCACATTTTTCTTCTTATTTACTTACGATTATTACTTTGTCAAATTTTAAAAAAATAAAAATAAAAAGAATGTGTACAATGTAAATAAATGTATAAAATATAAATAAAAGAATAAATAATAAATAAATAAATATTAAAAAGATGACCTTAAGCCAACACAAATTCTTTACCATGGTGTATCTACTTACCCCAACTGAGGGAAGGCAGAAGTTCCCAGAGGTTGGAAGAAATTCAAAGATTATCTACAGAAATATTGTAAAATTAATGAATGTTAGAATGATGTTGGATTGAGGTTAAGGGGTTTTTAGTGTAGCCTTATTTAATCCATGGGTAGGAATAATTGTTGCACCCGAGCAGAGACAAAAGGAGCCAAACGACACCAAGGGGTTAATCCAGAGAAAGAGCGTTTTATTCTGCCATCCGGAGGGGCAGAGGCACCTGTGTGATTCAGTTCACAAAAGACAGGCCGCACCGAAAACATTTTACAAGCAGGTTTTATCCTTTTTTTCAAACCCCTTTTTCCCTGTCCCCCTTCACAGATTCTTACATAGAATGTTGCTTTTTTCGTTCCCTGGTTCTGTTCCCGGAAGTATGTTGCAAATCAATGTACCAGGACAAGGTTGCTTAGATCTGGGAACCGAAAGGTTTTATGTTCTCAGCTCTAGGTTTGTTACAGCGTTTTTGTTACAAAGAGGACTGCTTAGCTTGTGCTTTTTGTCTTAGAGGAAATTGCAGTTTTTAAAATGCGTACGCCGAGGCCTGGCTGGGGGGGGGGGGGGAATTCGCAAACAGTTTTTAGGGCTTTCTGGGGTAACCCTAACTGTACCCCTTCATTCCATACCTCTTAATTTTGGACAGCCTTTTTTTCAAAAAGGCTCGTCCCAGGAAGGCACAGGCTGATATTCTCGGGTCAGAGCTATAATCTGGGGGCGAAGCATGCGAGAAATCATATTGCGTGTCATTGTATGCAAGCATTGCAGCAAGCAAGGTACAGAAAAGCAAAAAATTAGCAAAATGAAAAGTGGGCCAAGCAGCAGCAAAAACAGGCCTTTTACCCATCCTAGTTTTGGCAACCAGTCAAGCCATGACATGTCCCATCCCTCCCAGGTTTGGGTAGGAATATGGGCCACTGTTTCAAGTCCTGCTGCCAAATTGCGAATGGCCTCACCATGATCAGAGATGTTAAAGCAACAGGCCCCATCCGTGAGATTTAATGCTGCACAAAAGCCGCCATGTTGCGCCAGGAGAAAGTCCAACGCTAATCGGACTGAGAGAAATGCATTGCGTGTCTCATCCAATTGCGTGGCAATTAGCCTAAGGGCCGTGGCTGTCGTGTTAGCAACAATCTCTACCACTGCCTGGAGTCTGATTATGCGGTTCAAGTTATAGATTGGCCCCCTTGCCCCAGTGATTTTCTCTCCCCGATTCCAGGAGGCTGGCGCATAATGGGCCAGTATCCTTTCCGGAGGCCACTGATTTTGGCCCCAATCCTGGGAGCTGCCACCTGCAAGTGTTGCCAGGTCAGCCGAACGCCTCCTTCTAGGGGGTGCAGAGGGTATTTGGTCAGGAATCCACATGGGGGGTATTAAGTAGGCTGGAAAACAGACCCCATACCATCCTCTTGGGAGGGCATGATAGGCCTTTCTGCCACACACCCAGTAAACGTCCTGACCATGGGCAGATATGGTGCCTGTTAGCAAGCGGGCCAGGCATGCAGTCAATTTGGAACCAGAAAAAGTTCCTGTCTTGGACTCAGGCATGTCAGTTGGGGCTGGGAAGGTACGATCACAGTGGGAAGTGCCCACATAGGTCTGAGCAACACTGGCGTCATTTGATTTGTTGACACAAAGGCAGCCAGTGATCCTGTGAACCTGGAAAGGGACGGAATGATTCCATAAAGAAGAATGGTTGCCCAGAGGCTGGAAGGCAACAAGTGGAGTTGTAACCAAGGATTGATTCCAAGGCACAGGGAGGAGTGGCATTCCTCCCAGAGCATCTACAGGGGCCAGAGTGCAAACGGCACAATTGGTCCGATTTGCAGAGAAGGCAACCATCTCAGCAACCTGAATCCACTTATTATATGTGTGGTGGGCCCCCCCATGATTGCAGCAGTTGTCTGGTCACTGTGAGTGGTATTGGCATATCAAAGGTCAAAGGCAGCAGAAATACCAGCACGGGGACCCACAGTCGTATTTGAGCCATTGTATGCATGTGGAGGGGCTTAGGTAAGTGCTAGAGAGTGGGCTGGGGTGTAATTACGCTGAAAGAAAAGACTCACTAGACACCCTCCTCTGCAGGGGTAGCGTAAAGCAAAGCAGGCCCAGGTACCTTCAATAAAGTTCAGTCATGCAAAAGGAAAGGAAAGAAAATGTGAAAATGTCCTCTTTCAATCCATGCTGGATTCTTGAGCCGTGCAAAACGTCAGCTTCCAGAGTGACGTGAGCAGGGCTGTAGTCTGGGGGCGTCGGGGCGTCTTGTGGGCGTTGGACGTCTTGGATCCCTTCCAACAAGGCTGGAGCGATGTCTGGGCGTCTGGGGTGAGTCGAAGGGGCCAGTGCAGACCAGGTGTCACAGATGCTGGTGACTTTAACAGCTGTAGAGAAACAGGACAGCCTCTGGCTGGTTTACCTGTCAAGAGAAGAGAAAAAGAAACACACGGCAGAACGACTGTACATTGACAGATAGCATTTGCACCTAAGGTATAGGCCTAGCAAACATTAATTCAAAAAGGTATGCTTGGCAGGAAACTTCGCAAGGGGTTAACAGTTCTGTTCCTTGGGTTTAGTTTTGCCAGCTGAGATTTTTTTTTTTTTAAAAAGTCTCATTCATGTGCTCTAAATTTCAGAGCTCTCGTGGCCTGTAAGCCATGTTGCAAATTTTCAGTTTTCATCTGCCAAGTTTGCTAGTGTCCAATGTGTTCCCTTGCTTCTGGCAAAGTATCAAAGTTTCAAAATTCCTATGTTATGCTGCAGCTTGTTTTTCAGAATAAAATTGCACCTTAAAAAGTAAAACTTGACAAAGTTCACAGAAAGCATTCACTTGCTTTTAAGAAAGTCACTTTCCTCAGGTTAGTGCTTGGGGCAAGGGGGGTGGGTAACCCTTGGCCTTCTGGGTTTTTTTTGTGGCTGAACCATAAATCCAGACAGTGTGGGGTTCAGGGTAGCTGGTTGGTGAGAATGCAGCATTTTCCTCTTGGGATAGCAGCCAAGAGATAACGCTCTGAAGCTACCTCCAAGCGCCTGGCGCAAGGAGAAAAAAAAGCTGATGTCCTGTTACTTGCATGAATGAGAAACAATTAGTTCACTCGCTTCTAGCTGCAACAGTCTTTTAGCAAGAATAGAGATGAGAAGAAATCATTTTTGAGAAATCTTATTGTTCCCAGCCTGTGGGGGTGGGGTGTGTCGGGCGTGGGGCCTATGGGCATTCCATTTCCCAATGACCCTCTTGCCTGCAGATGGTGCACTGGTTTCTTTCCTAGGCATCTTCTTTCCCTCCCGTGGACACCCTCTTGCATTTTTGGCTTTCTGGCTGCTTGAAGACAAACCCCTAATTATTTTGGCCGGGTCCTCTTTGAAAGAAGGATTCTGATTTAAAAGTGCTTGGTCCTGGACATCGGATGACTCCAGGGGGTCGTACAGTCAGTGGGTGGGCCATCAACGTGGAGTTTTAGCTACCCCAATTGCAACATCAGTATTGTTTGCTGCCTTGAGCTGTTCCCTGGCACAGGCATTTACCTTGCGGACCTCAATGGTCAGTATTGTAATCCTAGGGCTTTCAATCCCTTGGGTTTAATTGTCTATTTTTTAACAGTTCTGTCCCATGCGGCTCTCAAAGCCTTCTGCTCTATTTCTTTCTGTCTGCCAATTCACATCCTTGCATTGTGCTGCTTCTAGAACCAAGAAGCCACATCCAGCTCACTGTTTTAAACGGTTCTACATACTGGAACACTCTGTCAGACTGCTTCCTAGTCCATCTTATCTCTTTATCTAGAGTTTTTCTGAAGTCATCATCATCACCATCATCACCTTCCTCTTCACCATCCTTGCTTGCATCAAAAGGGGGTTGGGTAAGGGGAACCTCATTTAGCCCTGGTGCAGTTGCTGCATAGGGTGGAGGGTGCAAATTATTATTCCTTCCTCCTCTTCTTCTGGGACTGTTCTTCTGGGACTGGCAAGACTGCTGTTTTTTCAAACTTGTAATTGTATTGAACACAGTTTGACTTGGGCAGTCACAATTCTATTTTTCCGAAGCCATGAGGGATTTTGATCCACATTGGCTTTCCAGATAGAAATATAGGGAATCTGGTCTGTGTGGGCCTTGAAAATGTTACTCCATAAAATGTTGACCAAGTTTGGATCAAAGGATCCTCCAGGAGGCCATTCTGGTAAATACGAAGGCCAGTCAACTTCACATAAATGTTGGGGTCTGCTTTTTTCGAGTTTACATCCCCACTCTTCTGCTTTCGTGGCACTTTTCCAGTTTTCCAGAAAGCTCTGTAGTGGTGTCTCAAGAATTGTTTTACTGCTTTTATTTCCCATGACTCTGGGATCCTGGGGACACTGGGACACTCAGCCCTCCTAACGTTATTTTCTCTCACTCAGTCACAGGCCGGACGTTGCTTTCAACGTCTCACACACTCAAAACATTCACTGGAGTGTCCCCACACGCACATTCAGAAAAAAAAACAAAAACCCATGCACCTCCCCCAATCCCCTTTTCCCCCCAAAAAATAACCACAACCGGCAGCGCTTAGACTTCGACCGGGGCCCAAGAGCACTCTACTGCTTCTTTTGGACACAAAAAGAACCATAACCGGCAGCGCTTAGACTTCGACCGGGGCCCAAGAGCACTCTACTGCTTCTTTTGGACACAAAAAGAACCATAACCGGCAGCGCTTAGACTTCGACCGGGGCCCAAGAGCACTCTACTGCTTCTTTTGGACACAAAAAGAACCATAACCGGCAGCGCTTAGACTTCGACCGGGGCCCAAGAGCACTCTACTGCTTCTTCTGGGCACAAAACCAACCATAACCGGCAGCGCTTAGACTTCGACCGGGGCCCAAGAGCACTCTACTGCTTCTTCTGGGCACAAAACCAACCATAACCGGCAGCGCTTAGACTTCGACCGGCGCCCTGCAGCACCCTTTTTGCTGCTTTTATGGGCAATACCAAAACCAGTGGCACTTCTTCTACCCTGCTGGCGGAGTTGATCAGACTCTCTTATTGCTCCCACCTATCCCTGTGGAGCTTACCTTGTTCCTCGAGGTACCTTCTTTCTGCACGGCCGTTGCTCTTTCTCTCCGTCACTTGTCGCGTGTCCACTCAGGAACGGGTGGCCAGTCCCTCCCACGAAGTTGGCAGGATGCGCGCTGGAACTGTTGACCCAGGATCCTGAGCTGCTCGCCTTGCAGTGACGCCCTGGACCTCTTTGTCCCTCAATCTCGGGGAACGTGCTTATTCCCGGCCAATGCACCAGAAATATGTAGCCTTTTTAATCCATGGGTAGGAATAATTGTTGCACCCGAGCAGAGACAAAAGGAGCCAAACGACACCAAGGGGTTAATCCAGAGAAAGAGCATTTTATTCTGCCATCCGGAGGGGCAGAGGCACCTGTGTGATTCAGTTCACAAAAGACAGGCCGCACCGAAAACATTTTACAAGCAGGTTTTATCCTTTTTTTCAAACCCCTTTTTCCCTGTCCCCCTTCACAGATTCTTACATAGAATGTTGCTTTTTTCGTTCCCTGGTTCTGTTCCCGGAAGTATGTTGCAAATCAATGTACCAGGACAAGGTTGCTTAGATCTGGGAACCGAAAGGTTTTATGTTCTCAGCTCTAGGTTTGTTACAGCGTTTTTGTTACAAAGAGGACTGCTTAGCTTGTGCTTTTTGTCTTAGAGGAAATTGCAGTTTTTAAAATGCGTACGCCGAGGCCTGGCTGGGGGGGGGGGGGAATTCGCAAACAGTTTTTAGGGCTTTCTGGGGTAACCCTAACTGTACCCCTTCATTAGTAATAATATTATGAAGGAATATGAAAAAATGGATTGTTAACAGGTGAAAATTTAAAGTTATAATATATTAAGACCAAGATAAGGATAAAGGTAAAGAGGGAAAGGATTTGCTGATTAAATAAATTGAACTGGAATACAAAGAGGGGAGGTGTGGGGAGGTCCGGGAAACAAGCGAATGTAAGACATGTTATAAAAGATTGAATTGCTTTTAATTGTTCTTTTTCTTTTCTTTTCTTTTCTTTTTCTTTTTCTTTTTGTAATGTTTTGGAAAAAATTAATAAAATATTAGTTTAAAAGAAGAAGAAGAAGAAGTTGCCAGAAGTTACCTCAGTGCGAAGGGCAGAAAAGGTGTGTGTCGGGCCAGCGAAAGAGTGGGTTGGGTTTGGGGAGGAGGATAAAACAGCTCCCTGTACCAGTGGCGGACCTACATTTTGGGGTCCCTGAAGCTTGAACTGTTATGGGGGGCCCTTTGCAACCAGCAACAAGATCTGGGTAACCCCTGTTGTCTTCTTCAACAAGGTTGTTCCTCGGCAGTTTGCCACACCTTGACGAAACCTGTGCTACCGACTCTCAAACTTTGGGGTTGTTGAAATAGATACAACAACAACAAAATAAACACTGTTGAGTTGTGACACTGGGATTGGGTCTACTAGACCTAAAAAAAAAAAAAAAAAAAAAAGGAAGCAATGTGGTCAAAAGTTGCTTCTGGGATTAGGGTCCCTGAAACTTAAGCTTCCTTGGTTTCATAGTAGATCCGCACCTGGCCCTTTATTAATTGTTCCTGCCTACAAAGCAATTAACACCACACACAAAAATGCAGGTGTAACCAGTGTTTTTTTTTTCTTTCTAGAAAAAGAGGTGCCAGAAGTCACCAGGAACGCCTCCTTTGTTCTCTTTATAATGGCAATGGCACCCACCTGAGAGGCGCCAGAACCGAATTTCCGGCAAGTTCCGGCTGGAAAAAAATGCCCTGGGTGTAACTAAAATTCACCCCACAGGGGTTGATGGAAGGACACAAAATGAAAGTTTCCACCACCCTGGTCTCACACACCAGGGCCAGGAGCACGTAGGATATAGTTTAAGTTACATAGCCATGTTGGTGGAAGATTGCCCTGCTTAAACAGCGAATTCAAAAGTCTTGCAGGCCAAGTGATGCAATCTGTGGATCTCCTCAGATTTGCACACTGGGCTGACTCCAGTTTTATCATCATGCAGACACAGCACTGACCCTCCCATAGCACCCCTACAACCTTTGTGGCTGGTGGGTGCACGTGAGGCATTTTATTTGGGAAGGTTTGCCACAGGGAGGATCGCAGTGGCAAGACAAACAGCGCTCTTATCAGGAAAGTGCTGGTTGCGGCCTAAAGCCGCCATTTTACTTCCCCTCACAACGTCCCAGGGACCTGATGTACTATTGCTCAGGGCATAGCTGTCAACTTTTCCCTTTTCTTGAGAGGAATCCTATTCAGAATAAAGGAATTTCCTTTAAAAAAAGGGAAATGTTGGTAGCTATGGCTCAGTGATGCTGTTTGATCAAGTCTCATTTTCAAAAGAGGGTTTCTTGTTATTAGATGCATAAAGCCACCTACAATTTCACTGAAACCGCTCATTTCCCCACACAGTTGAAGTCATTTATGGCAGACATTTATTATTATTATTATTATTATTATTATTATTATTAGCAAAGTACTCCCACTGACAACAGTGAGCTGGTTCTTGTTAAATCTGAGGAAGGGTGCATTAATTTTTTCACATCCTCAGTAGTCTGTTGCTGTTCGATGCCAAATCTTTAAAAATAAATTTCATCAAGCAGGTTAGAAAGCGTAGATTTTTCTGGTATTTATTTTGGTTTCTTCCCTATCAAAACATAATCAAAAATTCCTGAAGTTTCATTTGGCCACATCACACCCATTGTGCCTTCCTGCTGAAGTTGCAACAAATATTCTGCTGAAAGACAAAACCGCATATCCTGTGGGATCTATCTGTGTAACCGTTTCTTTTTGAGTTTATCCTCCCCATTTCTCCCTGCTTGCAAAAATAAAAGTTGAAGGTACTGGTTATTTTCCTTGATCTAACAGACGCCTTCTAGCAAAGGCAAGATCAGACAGTAGGAAATTTGTATCACCCTGTGAACACAGCAGTGAGTATGGCAGACGTCAGAACCAGGAAAATAGGAGAGATAAAAAACATAAATGCAAGTGGAAGGAGAAAAAAAATGAGCTGGATCTCAGCACCAGGTATTCCAAACTGAGAGGACATATTTTGATTTTCTCAGATATTGGCAAAGATTGTCTCAGACATCATCCTGAAATCTCCTTGACATACAGTGGTACCTCGGGTTAAGAACTTAATTCATTCTGGAGGTCCGTTCTTAACCAGAAACTGTTGTTAACCTGAAGCACCACTTTAGCTAATGGGGCCTCCCACTGCCACCGCGCCGCCAGAGCACAATTTCTGTTCTCATCCTGAAGCAAAGTTCTTAACCCGAGATACTAATTCTGGGTTAGTGGAGTCTGTAACCTGAAGCGTCTGTAACCTGAAGCATCTGTAACCCAAGATACCACTGTACATGAAAAATGGACAATTAATATTGTTCTTACAATGCTGTAGGCTTTGCCACTTGGACATGAGGACCTTCAGGGCACATTCAAAACCTATGATTCTAGGGTTGTAAGCTAAAAGAATAGATTAATGGATCTGGAGAACATCACATATCCTCAATCACTGTAACTCTGCCTTCTAGAGATATTGAAACTTCCCAGCTTTGCATTGCACTGTAGTTTTATGAAACTGTGTGTGTTTGTAGAACAATGTTGCAACTCAGAAGAGAGTACATGTTTGTGGTTGTTATGGTTGTGGTTTGTAGCCATTCAGTAAGTGCTATGACACTTACTGAAGTGATGACACTCATGCATCCCTTCTGTATAACCATTTGGGACTCATCAACATAGCTGCAAATAAAATGTTTTAAATGTGTTGTAAAATGCAATTAACACATGTGACACGAGATGGCGACAGTGAGCTATGCAAAAATCCAATGTATTTTTCCAAACTTTTTTAAAAAAGAGTTTTTAATATGTGTGTAGATTCCATCCCTGTGAACTGAAGCATGCAAGGCTCACATTCAGATATGTAAATGCTTTTTGCATTATTTTATTTCAGTAGCCATAGTGAGTTCCACAGAACCCAAACCACTTTCTCCGAAGAGAAAGTAGAATTAACTCCGAAGAAGTAGAATTAAAGCTTTATGCTAAGTCCTACAAAGACACAAAACAATGCATTATATATTCAAATAAAGTGATATTGTTTGTTTATTATTGAATTTATATACAGCCCTATAAATATAAATTCAATAATATTATAAATATTGAAGGAGGTCACAGAACAACATACTCAAACTCTGTGCATATAATTTACAACCGAAACACAATATATTTGCAAGCAGGCACACAAGCCCTCCATCACTGCAGGGTGGGCTTTAGGCATGCACATGTCACTGTTTGGGCCTGCTTCCTCTCTCTCCCTCCCCGCAGGTGTGTCCCCAATCTGTTCTGGGGGGGGGGGGTTGGGAGAAGCCCCAGAACAGGCTTGAGGTGGGAGAAGAAGTGGAAGTTCTGTTGTGTGAGCAGAAATCATTTAACTTGCACAAGGATTCTGCTGGATTCAGCCCTCGTTCCCTGGCCAATGCACAAACACAACACCAGACCTCACTTGTTTCCTAAAAGTTCAGATTCCCTTTCCATGTCTTCATCCTCTGTGCCTGCTCCAACCCTTTGCATTTGGATGCTCCTCCTAAATTCGAGCAACAAAAGACTCAGATGGTCCCCAACGTCATGTCATCTCAGCTGGCCTTCTGCTCCATGGCCTCCCTTGGCCCAGACTCTTCCCCTAAGATCCTGACCCAGGAACATACTGATAATTCCACTGTGACATCCTAACTTGAGAAGTTCGCTGCCTGCAATCTGCTTCAACCACATGACAAAGTTTCCTTGTATTTGGAACTGGGGAAATCCAACTTTTGCATCCAGACGGTGTACAAATATAGGTGACTCTTGATTTCATTGCATTTCAAATCATCGTGAATACCCAGTAGGCTGTCAATCAGAACTTTTGTATCTTTCTGTGAAGTGCCAGTGTCAATCACTGTCTAGAAAAGCTGTGCTTTCGTCCTGTGAACATATGGCTGTGTTTCGGGCTGATATGACTCAAAAGAACCAGATTAGGATATCAAGAGACAAGTACAAAGCAGCTGTGCATGTATTCAGGCCAATTATTGCTTTAGCCCTCAAGGGCTTCATTTAAAGTCTTTGGCAAAGATGGGTGGAAGGAAGGGGAAACATTAAAAGAAATATTTTACTCTCACAGTGTTCAGAACAAGTATATACATGAAACAGAATGATAAGAACTATATATACTATAGATGGCATATAACACCAGTGAAGTTAGCAAGAATGTATAAAGTGTGTAATAAATGTTGGAAATGTAAAGAAAAGGAAGGGACTTTTTATCATATGTGGTGGGAATGTAAGAAGGTGAAAGGCTTCTGGGAAATGATATATAACGAATTGGAAAAAATGTTGAAATATACATTTGTTAAGAAACAAGAGGCATTTTTGTTAGGAATGGTAGGAAATGAAATAAACAGAAAAGATTATAAGCTTTTTCTATACGCAGTAACAGCGGCAAGAATGCTGCTAGCCCAAAAATGGAAACAAGAAGAATTACCGTCGATGGAAGAATGGAGAATGAAGTTAATGGAATACGCAGAACTTGATAAACTAACAGGAAGGATCCGAGGCCTACGAGACCACAGATTCACTGAAGACTGGAGTAAATTTGTAGACTATTTGAAAAGTATTTGCGATGAACAATTAACGTTTGTAGGTTTGCAAGAGGCTCTGTGAAAACAATATCAGAAATATTGTAAAAAAGGGAATAAGAGGGAGGAGGTTTTTAATAAAAGGCAATATCAGATTAAGAAATGCGGAAGGACTAAAATGGAGGATTTGCGGAAATGCTGAGGGAACTCAAAAAAAAAATGCATTTGTGAAAAATTGTGTTATGTGTTTTTATATTTTTGTATTGTAAAATGAATAAAAAATAATTCAAAAAAAAAAGAGATAAGAACTATATATGCGGGGTCCTAGTTCAGTAGTAGACCACAGGATCGGGATACAGAAAATCTCATCTTCAATCCCTGGTAAGGATGGAGTTCACATTTAATTCAGGCTCACGTGTAAAAGCAAACATACCTGATCAAACACTTTCCAAAATGATACACAAATGGAAGCACAAACATCCTTCAAACTCCACACTTCTCTGAATTTCTCAGTGCAGTTTTCCAGCCAAGCAATGTGCTCAAAAAAGCATTATACTAGGGTAAAATGTGTGCATGAAAATGCATATATTTGTGAGAAAAGCATACAAAAATGCATTACATATGAGGAAATCGCTTTTCAAAATGTGTTTATTAGGCGAAATTGCGAACAAAAATGTGTATATTGGGGAAAATGTGCACTACAACACTGGTGTATTTTTCATGAGGACTTTGAAAAAAATGTGGAGGACTGAGCTTGAAAGTGGAAAAATGAGAGAGGTAAAGAAGCCAAAATTGATAGATTTGCCCATTCCCCAATTCTTGGCATCAGCAGTAAAAAGGGTCATGGAGGACACTCCAAAGAATCATAGAGTTGGAAGGGGCCACAAGGGTCGGGGCTTGAACCCATAACCCTAATATTAAGATAACCCTAATATTAAGACTGATCTATGATAGGGATGATCTCCATTTGAGATCCCGGGCAGTTGCTAGATGATGGGTTGTGCCAGCTAGTCTGACCTAGGGATGGTGTTTTCTGAAAGTCTTGGCGTCAGACTTACTCATGTTGATTTCACCCCTGCTATTTGCTCATTGATCTCGATTAGAAGCAAGGTTTTTTCCATGTTCCACTAAAAATACAAACAATTTTCACATATTATAGATACCATTATACATATGGTATTATATTCATATTATATGCCTATGCATGCCGGGTTTCCTAAAGCAACTAGCATACAAATGGATACATTCAGTAATGCATATAAAAACACAAATAAATACTTAGATGTGTGGATCGAAACTTAGTTATCCACCCAATTTCACACTGCCCAAATGTTTCAGAGCAGTTCTGTGTTTTAAAGTAAGAGATCAGGATTTTCAGCTTAGCTGACACTTGTATATGTTGCTGCCCCTTAAGCTACTGCCATATTAGAGTTTTAAACCCAGCTGCATGAGTTATGCACCAGGCTCAATCAGTTGTAAATGGTATGGTGATTTTATTCTGCTCAGATTCTGAGACAGCCAAAGGCCCGATAATTGCCTGGGGAGAAAGCGCCTGGAACAGGTAACCTGTTTGTTGATTTCAGTGAGATATAAATATATAGTGATAGTTTTAATATAGAGGCCATGCTGGATGTCTGTTACCGCAACCTGACATGCTCCATTATTTCACTTGTATAAACAAGACAGACTTTTCATTAGCAGTTGTGTCGGAGGTGGAGCAGCGTTTCATTGCTGCAGTTTGGAGATGTTGGGCAATCCTATCTACATGTTGTTATATCCATGCTAACAAGAATAATTCCCAGGGCACTAAGGGAAAGAATTAGGGCAGGATGTGGAGGGCAGACCCAGAACCCCCCTACATGCTAACATTCAGTTGTGCTGACATCTGTTGCCATAACTACTCTGACACGGAGCTCATCCGCTAGGAGAATTTCAGATCAGCCAGAGCTGGCAGTTGTGTCCATTTCACAGCAGGGATGTGGGTGGCGCTGTGGGTAAAAGCCTCAGAGCCTAGGACTTGCCGATCGAAAGGTCGGCGGTTCGAATCCCCGCGGCAGGGTGAGCTCCCGTCGCTCGGTCCCAGCGCCTGCCAAACTAGCAGTTCGAAAGCACCCCCGGGTGCAAGTAGATAAATAGGGACCACTTACTAGCGGGAAGGTAAACGGCGTTCCGTGTGCTGCGCTGGGTTGCCAGATGCAGCTTGTCACGCTGGCCACGTGACCCGGAAGTGTCTGCGGACAGCGCTGGCTCCCGGCCTATAGAGTGAGATGAGCGCACAACCGTAGAGTCTGGCAAGACTGGCCCGTACGGGCAGGGGTACCTTTACCTTATGTGTGTGTCTTGTCACGTCGCCGGAGTGTTTTGAAACAAGTTAGTTCCAAAAGTTAGTCAGGGATTTATATGTGCCCACTTAAATTCCACCTTGAAGCCGAGAGAGGGAATACGCAACCTCCTGCAAATCTAGGATGCTGTGGAGGTGACGTTAAGTCAACCTTGCAAATAAGTCCATTAAAAGTACAAGCTGCCATGTGTTCTTGGCACAAGCATATTGTGCACTTGTAGTGGTTCCTTCTGTGTTATGAATGGTCCTGCAATGCTTCCACAATACTGCCACGTCACTGCTGTCGACCATGAATTATTATTATATTATTATTATTTTTATATTATTATTTTATATTATTATATATATTATTATATTATATATTATTATATTATATTATGAATTATTATTATTATTACTATTATGTCAAGAACTTGGGTGACCTGGCTCCATAATACAGTGGTACCTCAGGTTAAGTACTTAATTCGTTCTGGAGGTCTGTACTTAACCTGAAACTGTACTTAACCTGAAGCACCACTTTAGCTAATGGGGCCTCCTGCTGCCGCCGCACCGCTGAAGCACGATTTCTGTTCTCATCCTGAAGCAAAGTTCTTAACCCGAAGCACTATTTCTGGGTTAACGGAGTCTGTAACCTGAAGCGTATGTAACCTGAAGCGTATGTAACCCGAGGTACCACTGTAAAGTCCTTAGGGCTACATCATGATGGATGCAAAGGTGCTGGAGGATTGCATACAGAACCCAAGAGAAAGACTTGACCAGCCTTAGATGTTTTACCAACCAAGTGCACTCTCTTCTAGGAAACAGAGACATGGCTGCTATGACACACACCTTTGCAATATCTTGCTGGACTATTGTAATGTGCTTAGGCATAGAGCTGCCCTTGATAACAATCTAGAAATTCCGGTTGATCTGGTAGCTTCATTGTTAACTGGCACCAGAGCCTGGGACCAAATCTTGCCACTTTTAAGACAGCTTTACTATTCATTATACATTTGTTTCTGGACTGAATTCACAGGACTTGTTTTGACCAGAAAAGCGAGTCCAGGGTTACCCAGAAAGCACATTTTCCAATCAGATTCTCCACAGATATTAAGACCTCCAGGCAGTCATAAATTATCTTCCATAAGGTTGCCTCTTTTTCTGATTTATTTATTTTTGATCGTGATAGCTCTTTTCTGACACACCTCCTCCTATGAAGTCTTGCAGAGTTTGATCACTACTGTCTTCCAAAAGTAGGTCAAGGCCATTTGTCTCAGCAAGCCTTCAGAGAACAACATTAATCTATGTGCTCTTTTCGGGTTTGGGGGTTTGTTTTGTTTTGGGCCATACTTTTAAATACTTGTAAAGGTTTCATTGATTTGGTGTTGGTGATTTGGGGGTTTGTTATGTCAAAAAGAATGTTGATTTTAAACATGAATCGGGGTTAGATATTGCGATTTCATTGTTTGTCGTTGTAAGCTGTCTTGCAGGAAACTGACAGGGAACAATCGCAATTCACTAACTAACTAACTAACTAAAGATGGCTAGCATCCTTTGACTTCTCTGACTCTTCTTGAGCTAGTTAGTGGTATCTCACCCCCGCAAGAAAATGTCTTTACCTACAAAAATCCACGGCTGAGTGACACAAAGTATTCCCAGTGGCAAAAGGAACAAGGGAACTGCTTCCTTGAAGTGGAACTTTGTCAAAGAGCACACAGATTAAAAGCTATGTCCTGGGATCCTCGCTGTTCCAACAGTGCAATTTTGATCTTGAAGCCAGCCTTCTATGGCCCTTCAGATACCTATTTCTCCGATATATGAAAATGAAATATAGTTCTGAAAAAAGCCTCTGCACCGAAAGTCTTTGTTGCTAAGGGTTTCTTTCTATTTTTACACAGATTATATGCTGTCTCCCATGAGAAAAGGGAATTCCTGGCCAAGAGTCTAAAGTTTCTACTTTTTTTTAAAAAAAAGGCCACTGGGTATCAAACTTGCGGATACGACCACTTAGACCTCATTTTCAGAAAGAAATGAAGAGCTGCCACTAAACAATTGAGCATCTACCAGGTCCCACCCTCATCCCCCACATGGCATTTGTTATTCATTGGCTGAAGAGGATTCTAACATCGTCCTTCTAATTTAGGGCAATTGCATTTTCCCAACCTACGTTATTTTGGGGAAATGGAATTGGGTGCCACCACCTGAAATTGTTCTTGCACAGGGACAGAGAAGCCTTTTTTAGTCTGAAGCCCACATTCCCATCTAGGCAATGGTGGGCGGGGCTAGAAACAGAAATGGGTGGGGCAACTTTGGGGCTTCCCCGAGGCACCTGGTCGGCCACTGTAGAGACCGATGTTGGACTAGGATGAACCCCCTCTATCCTGTATCCTAGCATGATCAGAATTGAAGGGCACATTTCAGCCCAGCCAAAACACTTGACGAGGATACAAAATAAAGATTGCCAACTGACTAAAAAAACTGGCCTGGCCTGTAGCTTGGGCTACAGAAACTGGTAGATAAAGCTTTTCGTCACACCGTGATAATATTTATCACAGCCAATAAATGTTGCTGCAGCCTCTGTTTAAGACCCAGTGGGAGGAGGTAGTTCAAAAGTGGGCAATCCAACAATTCTATGATTCCATTATTTTCCTCCAGATGCACCCATTAACCAATGTCAGTGGGATAGGAGAATTTAAAAGTATACTTTGGAGGGAATATGAATGTGCTCACTTGGGCTTTCCCTGCAAGTTTGAAGGGATATGATGAAAGGATTGACAAAATGAGAGCCATTTACATCTATTGCGCAAGTAAACAATATACAAACTGAAGCCTCAGCAAAGAGAGGCAAGATAAATGTTCCTCTTCTTCCCTCTCAGGACCACAAAACATTCTGCGGGAAGTGCCAATCTTTTGCCAAATCATTTCCCCTTTGTGCTGAATTGTAGTTCTGAGGCCATTAGTCGTTTTGACTGAGCGGGAGAAATTGCTTAGCCATTCTGTCAAACCCTTCCTTCTTATATCTCTCCCCCACCCCCCACCCCGATGGCTCTTTCCATCAGCTGGCAATCAAATGTGATAGATGGAGTCAAGCTTCTTAGCTTTTGCATCTGTGCATATTAGCAGATTCATGGAACCATAGCTTCATCCGTCTTTAAAAAAAAAAATTTAAATATCCTTTCAATGGCTCCTTATTAACAGCGTTTTCACAGTGAACCTCCCCGAATCAAGGACGAAATTACTTGAGCGCCCCCAAGTGTAAAAGATAAAGGTGGTTAATTGGGCAGAGCTTGCTGTCACTTAAACCTCAGTTGCAGCTGGATTGTGGAATCGTAGAATTGAAAGGGGCTATGGGCATCATCAGGACGCGGGTGGCGCTGTGGATTAAACCACAGAGCCTAGGACTTGCCGATCAGAAGGTCGGCGGTTTGAATCCCCCGATGGAGTGAGCTCCCGTTGCTCGGTCCCTGCTCCTGCCAACCTTGCAGTTCGAAAGCACATCAAAGTGCAAGTAGATAAATAGGTACTGCTCCAGCGGGAAGGTAAACGGCATTTCCGTGCGCTGCTCTGGTTCACCAGAAGCAGCTAAGTCATGCTGGCCACATGACCCGGAAGCTGTACGCCGGCTCCCTCGGCCAATAAAGCGAGATGAGCACTGCAACCCCAGAGTCGGCCACGACTGGACCTAATGGTCAGGGGTCCCTTTACCTTTACTTTATGAGCATCATCTAGTCCAACCAACTGCAATGCAGTAATATTTTACCAAATGTGAGACTTGAACCCATGACCCTGGGATTAAGAGTCTCGTGCTCTACCGACTGACCTGTCAAGAGGAAAGGGAAGGTGCTTGGCCATTTGAGGCAGGAGGGTCATTCATTCATTCAGAGTATAAGAAGAGCCTGCTGGATTAAGCCAATAGCCCATCTAGTACCACATCATCTACCATCACTGCCTTCTGTGGGTATGAGTTCCATGGCTGCACCATGTACTGCATGAAAGAGTATTTTCTTTTATCTGTCCTGAATCTTCCAACATTCATTGGAATTCCACAAGCTCTAATGTTGTGACAGAGGTCTAGTGTTACTGGATAGGACACAAGTGAAGGTTATCTGATAGGAACCCGGGTGCAATGTTACACACATGCTAGGGCTTCCAAACTACTGTGACCAGGATCGTTGTTTTTCTATGCCAACATTTAGCTCCCCTCCCTGCCGCATGAATCAGCTCTTTCCATACAACTTCCCATTTGACTAAGGGTTGAATCAGATGCTCAGCAGCACATCTGGGCCTGTTAGAAGAAGAGAAGAAGAAGAGTTTGGATTTGATATCCCGCCTTTCACTCCCTTTAAGGAGTCTCAAAGCGGCTAACAATCTCCTTTCCCTTCCTCCCCCACAACAAACACTCTGTGAGGTGAGTGGGGCTGAGAGACTTCAAAGAAGTGTGACTGGCCCAAGGTCACCCAGCAGCTGCATGTGGAGGAGCGGAGACGCGAACCCGGTTCCCCAGATTACAAGACTACCGCTCTCAACCACTACACCACACTGGCTCTCAATTGAAATTGAAAATTGAAAATAATGGCCATGGATGCTGGGTCCATTAAGTTGAATGGGCGTACACTTAGTTTGATACAACCCTAATTCTCCAAGTCTATTGGTAGGGTAGTATTTATTCCTGTGTGCAAGTTACCCTGCCTTAGGCTAGGCAGGGAAAGTAGGTAATCATCACATTCTATGACTATTGAGTGTTTTACAATCAGTTGTAATCTGAATCAGGATATCAGTTCATCCCTCTTGCCTCCACCTCAACGCGAAAGTAATTTCATTAACCAAAATAGCATGCCACGCAACTAGTCCATTTCTAGGACTGATTCATCCATCCCCTCTTATTTGAGAAATGTCATCTTTATATTTTAAGAAACGGTACACAATGCCCTGCTTGTTTAATTTGCTCTTTGCTCATGACATGACAAGCTGCATGAGAATAGTAACTAGAAGTTAACTAGTGCACAAACATTTCAAAATACAGATTTTTGTTTCCCTTGCTCTCTCGGTAACTCTGCAAGAATATAATTACTTGTCGGCTAAGTGCCCAGAATTTACCAGAGGCAAAGGATGGCAGTTTCCAGGGAGATGAGTTTTGTTTCCCCAACCCCCCCATGGGAAACAAGTTTGGTTGATAGTTAAAAATATTCATAATCTGAGAACTGAACGAACTTCAGTGCTTGGATAAAAGACGTAATTCAAAGGACAAGATCACCCAGGCTATGGATACTGCCCTAGGTGGAAAAGCTGTCTGAGTTGACTTTTTGATCACTACTTTCTTTACAAGAAAGAAAGAGAGATCCCAACTACAAGCAAAATGACACTCCGCTTCATCTGTACGGTTGGATACCTGACAATGGTTGCAGGGCCAATCTGGGCTTGAGGGGAGCATTCAGCATTGCACCCTCTGGTGGACACCCTTCTACAGCAGTGAACCAAAAAGTCCTGTTCTGGCCCTATGAAGGTGCCCATAGGGCATGGTGATTCACAGCACCACGGAGAGCTCCTAGTGAAACACCTCTGCCTTCATTCACTTCTCTTACGCTCCACTCGCTTTGGGGAAACAGGTGTCTCATTGCTGGTATGAAGAAGAGCATTTCCTCCCTGTGCTTCATGGTCTCTTCCTGGTGTGCTATCAGCGCAATTGAACTAGCAGGTTTGTGCGGGTGGCACTTGGTTCCTCATTCTCAGAGAGGCACCCTTGAGGGCCCAGATGCTATGAGCCTGTGTGATATGGGACTTGAGTGACAGACCAAACTCCAGACTTTCATGGATTATGTTGCATCCTTTCCATTCTTGGTTCTAGTCCAGCTTTCGGACAGAAAAGACTTGCTCATCTTGGTGGGTGATCTATTCCAGGAATTGCACAGAAGGAGTGTGTTCCTGTAGGTTCTCCTGGACATCTCAGCAGCTTTTGATACCATCAACCATGGTTTGTGTCTGGGGCATCATGTAGGGATGGGAGTTGGGGTGCTGTTTATGGTGGTGGTTTGGAGTTATGGGGTTGCACTTCCCTATAGGGGTCAGGCTATCATGAATGAGCCAGCCCCCAGGGAAGGTTTGCAGACAGATCCCAGGGAAGGTTTGCAACCAGCTGAAGGAAGCAGCCAGGAACAGAGAGGGTTAACTGCCAGGCAGGATGAGCATCAGCTAGTGTCAACTCCCCCACCCCTTGGAATGCAAATTGATAAGGGAATGACAAGAAGTGCAAAATGCCACAAACAGAATGAAGCAGTTTATCAGGCGGGAAAGAGCTAAGAGACAGCCCCTCAGAGAATGGGGAAGAGGTGTGAGCTGACCCTCTTAGTCCAAGGTCTCGGCGAATGGGAGGGCTCCAAGACAGGAAGCAAAACAAGAGACATCAGAAGCAAAAGTTCAGCTGCTTCTGGTCTCACAGGAAGCAGTCTTCAGAAGGGTCATCATGACTGATGAGGCTGGCAGCTTGTTAGAGCCCTCCGGCGAACTTTGTTTTTGCAATAAATCTTCCTTTTTAATTAACTACACTTGCTGTGTTATCAAGACGGGAACCAGGACTCCTGACACAGGCTGACAGACTGAGAGTGCTCCTGGACCTAGCATTTTTCCTGGAGGCCCAGGTGGTGGCTGTGGCCAGGATTGCCTTTGCTCAGCATTGGCTTCTGCACCAGTTACGCTCTTTTCTGGATCGTGCAGATCTGGCCACCATCACTCACACCTTGGACACGTTTGGATTGGACTGTTGCAATGCACTCTAGGAGGCTGCTCTCAAAGAGCATCCATAATCTCCAGCTGGTGCAAAATGCAGAGGCTAGTGGTTGCTTATCAGAAAATACACTAGTTTTCATTTGCATTGGCTTCTGAACCATTTTCAGGCACAACTCTAAGTGCTTGATTTTACCTATAAAATCCTAGACACCTTAGGACCAAGTTAGCTGAAGGACCACCTCTTCTCACGTGACCTTGCATGAGTACTACCTTCAACATCTGAAGACCTGCCCCATGTTTTGTTACCTCCAGAGATTCTCTTGGTGGGGAGGTGAGATTGGGCCTTCTCAGTTGTTGTTTAGTCGTTTTAGTCGTGTTTGACTCTCCGTGACCCCATGAACCAGAGCATGCCTTGGAAACTCTCACTATCATCTCAAAGCTTCTCCTTTTTTATGTCCATGGAGTTTTCTTGGCAAAAATACTGGAGTGGTTTGCCAGTTCCTTCTCCAGGTGAATCACATTTAGTTTAAACTCTCAGCTATGACTTGTCCATCTTGGGTAGCCCTGCACGGCATAGCTCATAGCTTCTTGTAGTTATTCAAGCCCCTTTGCCATGACAAGGCATTGATCCATGAAGGGGACCTTCTCAGGACCAGCACCCAAATTATGGAACTCATTCCCAAAAGAGGTTTAGCATGCACACCTTTCCCTAACCACCCAGGAAATTATAGTGGTATCTTGGTTCTCAAACTTAATCTGTTCTGGAAGTCCGTACCAAAACCAAAGCATTCCAAAACCAAGGCGCACTTTCCCATAGAAAGTAATGCAAAACTGATTAATCTGTTCCAGAATTTTAAAAACAAACTCTAAAACAGCACTTTAACATGAATTTTACTATCTAACTAAACCATTGATCCATAAAATGAAAGCAATAAACAATGTACTGCAGTCACACAATCAATCAATCAATCAGTAGCTGAATTGGGTGAGCCTCAAAAAAATAAATAAATGCAAAAATGCAAAATAAATAGCAAAAACAGACAGACCTCAGCATAATACTCAAAAAAGAAGTGTGGCACTCAAATCGGAAGCATAACACTCAAAACGGAGCATGTTCGGCTTCCGTAAAAAGTTCGCAAACGGGAACACTTATTTCCGGGTTTGCAGTGTTTGGGTTCCAAGTTGTTTGAGTACCAAGGCAATTGAGAACCAAGGTGCCACTGTACTCTGGTGAAAGACTTGCTTGCAAATCTAAAGGAAAGGACTCTTGAGTTTGGTTGGGAGGACATTGGAAAAACATTATCAATGGAAGTGATGCTGCATAGAAGCAGAAAACCACTAGAGGTCATCCTCTCCCTTCATTTGAGTGTATGTGAGACATTCACATCCTTTACCTTACCTTTTTAC
This sequence comes from Podarcis tiliguerta, assembly GCF_965153285.1. Taxonomy (NCBI): domain Eukaryota; kingdom Metazoa; phylum Chordata; class Lepidosauria; order Squamata; family Lacertidae; genus Podarcis; species Podarcis tiliguerta. The sequence goes on along the minus strand of NC_139545.1, from coordinate 13,960,102 downwards.
TTTACAGTTAACAATCTGACCATTTCAGCCTCTATGAAGGCCCATCCTCTGTGAAAGATTGCCTCCCGCCCGCCATCAGTCAAGATCAATAGTTCAAATCATGTGTTTAGACCTCTCCTGGGGTTATGATACTAAAATAGGAACTGAAAGCGACTGCATGCTACTTATGAAAAATACTAAATGATATGAAGTATAGTTGGATGAGCACTGGACTCTCCACGGAGACTAAACTAAACTTAATGAATCCAGCTTAGCCCCAGAACCAGTTTATAAGTAACAGTTCAGGACTGAATCACATCGCCACATGCTTTTCTCACTGCTTGGTGACTCAGAAATCAGTGCCTAGCCAATTCCATTGAAAAGAGCAGCAGACAGTATGGTTGGTCTGTGCTGCTTACATAAGCTTCCTCCTGACAAGTCACTGCTGATACCAGGATGGAGAGGGGGAGAGGAGAGGCAGTGGTGAGGCTGGTGCAGAGCAAATGCACCAGTGGAGCCATTCCAGTGCTCCTGCCAGCGTGTTTGCACCACGCTGACCTCACTGGTGCCTCTCTCCTCCTGCTCTCCGTCTCAGTTGTTGTTGTTTTGTTGTTGTTTAGTCGTTTAGTCCGACTCTTCGTGACCCCATGGACCAGAGCACACCAGGCACTCCTGTCTTCCACTGCCTCCCGCAGTTTGGTCAAACTCATGCTGGTAGCTTCGAGAACACTATCCAACCATCTCGTCCTCTGTCGTCCCCTTCTCCTTGTGCCCTCAATCTTTCCCAACATCGGGGTCTTTTCCAGGGAGTCTTCTCTTCTCATGAGGTGGCCAAAGTATTGGAGCCTCAGCTTCACGATCTGTCCTTCCAGTGAGCATTCAGGGCTGATTTCCGTAGGAATGGATAGATTTGATCTTCTTGCAGTCCATGGGACTCTCAAGAGTCTCCTCCAGCCCCAGAATTCAAAAGCATCAATTCTTCAGCGATCAGCCTTCTATATGGTCCGGCTCTCACTTCCATACATCACTACTGGGAAAACCATGGCTTTAACTATACGGACCTTTGTTGGCAAGGTGATGTCTCTGCTTTTTAAGATGCTGTCTAGGTTTTCCATCGCCTTTCTCCCAAGGAGCAGGCGTCTTTTAATTTCATGACTGCTGTCACCATCTGCAGTGGGCAACAACATCTCAGCCAAAGGGAGGTCAGGTAAGCAGCGCAGTCACACGCCTCCATCCATTAGTGGTTGAAAAGTACTGCATTTGGAGTGAGGTGTGGTTCTGTGAAAACGCCCACAGTCTCTCAGTTTTAATCTGCTTGTTGTCTTTGATTTCTGGAAGGAAATGTGTCAGAGCACAGAAAGAGCTTTCATAGCACCATACCTCATCTCCTGGAATAAATGTGAAAGTAGATGGGATGGCAGCGGAAGCAAGGACTCCATCAGGAGAAAACTACCAGTATAGTAGAGGAACTTGGTACTTTAAATAAACTCTCAAGAGGCACATTAGAAGTTCAGTAGCTCTCTTCAAAAGCAGTCTTTGCTGATTTGATGCAGCGGCTTTTGTTAAACACTCTGGGCTTATTTGCCTTGGGCGTAGAATGGAGTTTCAGGATTTTCTTGCACTGAAATTCACCAAGAATTATTTAAGATATCGAAAGCATTTAATAGGGCAAGAAAATAAAAAAATAGTGTGTCTTTTCTTTCTTTCTTTTTTTCATTACAAAGCCAGGATGAGGCACCTGTGGATCTCCAGGTGTAACTTCTTATCAGCCCCAGCCAGCATGGCCAAAGATCAGGGATGATGTGAAATGGAGACCAACAACAGCTTGAGGACCAGAAATTGCTTGTCCTTGTTACAAAGGAAATGAACTTTCATTGCATCTCTCCCTCCCCTTCCTGGTTATGCAAACAGAAACACACTGAATACGGGAAAGATTTAAGGGGTGTGTCCCATCCCAGCTCTGTACTTCAAGGACATCCATATGTTGGTAGCTGTCAATTTGAAGGACAAAATCCCAGAAAGGTCAGGCAGGAACACACCACCCACATATACAGCAGGAGATGTAGCAGAGAGCGCCATGCTCAGTCTCCAGCCAGGATGACGTATAATTTGTTTCTGCCTGCTGTTTGCAAACCAGTGAGCTCAAATGGCCAGGTTTCTGTCAATAGCAATGTATCCAGCTTGTCACAGGCAGATACTGTGGTTTCTAGGGAAAGAAGTAGATGAATGGAATGCACATAATGAATAGGTGGTTGACTGCAATCTGGCAGCAAAGAGGGAGAGACAGGAAACAGCAGCATCCCATCAGCTTTGCGGAGAGCCCATCTTCAACTGACTCGTCCTCTGCATGAAACTGTTTCTTTTCCAGCTGATAATTTATTTCCTCCTCATTGTCCATTCCTCTTTTTTATGCCCTGTCTTTTGGACTGTAGACCTGCGGGTATTTTTAATTATTTTTGCTGATCTCATACAACCTGTTTGGGGAGCCATTTTGCTGAAGGGTAGGGTAAAGAAGAAGAAGAAGAAGAAGAAGAAGAAGAAGAAGAAGAAGAAGAAGAAGGGCCACGAGATTTGACATTGGTTCAATACCTGAGCAAGTTGGAGGTATGCTAGGTTACTGTGGGTGCTCTGCATTTGTGGCCCTTTCCCCATTAAACAAAAAAAGCAAAACAAAAAAACCCAAACCATCAGAAAGTATAATTCCATAAAAGGAAATAAAAGGTCACAAGCCCGCACTAGACTGGAAGGGGGGAAATCTTGTTCAAATAAGATCAGTCACAAGGTGGCATATGACGTGAAGATGAATTACATGCCCAACTGGCCTCAAGCAAATGAACTTTCACTGTTTCAGTTATGAATGGGAGTAATGGGTCCAGATGTTGGGTGTAAAGAGTTACGCCAAATGTTCAAAGGCATGTTAAGCTTTAGCATTACAGTAGAGCAACCATGGTTCCAGCAACCATACTGCCCTAATTCAGGTAATGAGATGGCATATTAATAATAACACAAGTGTATTTATGTAGCATTTCCCTTAAGTATTCAAAACAATTAATACAGTCATACCTCGGGTTGAAGTTGCTTCAGGTTGAGCGTTTTCGGGTTGTGCTGCGCGGCGACCCGGAAGTAACAGAACGCATTACTTCCGGGTTTCGCCATTCACACATGTGCAGACACTCAAAATGAAGTCACGCACATGCGCAGAAGCGCCAAATCGTGACCCGCACATGCGCAGATGTGGGTTGTGTTCGCTTCAGGATGCAAACGGGGCTCCGGAACGAATCCCATTCACATCCAGAGGTATCACTGTATATACAGTGGGGTTGTTTGTTTGTTTGTTTGTTTAAAAAAGAAGCATTGGTATTAATATCTAGATCAGGGGCTGTCAACCTGGTCCCTATCACCCACTAGTGGGCGTTTCAGGATTCTAGGTGGGCAGTAGGGGGGTTCTATGGCACAACCTGTATCCTTCCACCGAGCACTGGTGGGCAGTAGGGAAATTTTACCATCAAGAAAGATGCATTAGTAGGCGGTATAAAAAGGTTGACTACCCCTGATCTAGATTAAAGTGTCATGGGTGCCAGCAACAGCAAAAAAAAAAGTTGTGCTAGTACTGACTGAGTAATATCACACCACCAAAAAAACCTCTCTCTGTCTCTCTCTTTAACAGGGGTGCCCAACTCCTGATATACCCTCACATGCAAGTGTTTCTGGCCCCCAATATCTGACCAGCCCTCCCACCTTCTTCAAAGTTGACACAGCACTGGTGTGGACAGGAAGATTTAAACCTCTCCACCTAGCCAATGGGACGCGGGTGGCGCTGTGGGTTAAACCACAGAGCCTAGGACTTGTCAATCAGAAGGTTGGCGGTTCGAATCCCTGCGACGGGGTGAGCTCCCGTTGCTTGCTCCCTGCTCCTGCCAACCTAGCAGTTCGAAAGCACAAAGTGCAAGTAGATAAATAGGTACTGCTCTGGCGGGAAGGTAAATGGCGTTTCTGTGCGCTGCTCTGGTTCGCCAGAAGCGGCTTAGTCATGCTGGCCACATGACCCGGAAGCTGTACGCCAGCTCCCTCAGCCAATAAAGCGAGATGAGCGCTGCAACCCCAGAGTCGGTCACGACTGGCCCTAATGGTCAGGGGTCCCTTTACCTTTACCTAGCCAATGCCCCTCGCCAGTCCTCAAGTTGTTCATTTGATGAGCAGGGAGCAGTGATTTTTTTAAAAAACAAAAAACCACCCAACCCATGGAGGGGAGGGCAAGCAGAATGATCAAGGGTCTGGAAACCAAGCCTTCTGAGAAACAGTTTAAGGAGATGGTTGTGTTTAGCCTGGAAAAGAGGAGACTGAGAGGACAATTCTGAGCATTTGATTTCCATGTCAATCTGCAACCAAAGACATACTGCCAAGCCATTCCTAGGGCAGTAAAATGAGATCTGCCTACTGAATTCTGGTTTCAGGCAAGGACCGTTCCTAGCCCTACCTGTAGATGTCAGGGATTCAACCTGGAGCCTCCTGCCTACAAGGCTGATACTTTGCTGCTTCCTTCATCATGACAGCCTCCACACCCACACCCTCAAGGAGAGTCCAGTCTATTAGGACAGTCACAAAATAGTGAGCTACCAAAGGGCGGTGTAGTGGTTGGCACATTAGCTGGGAAGACCTGTCTGTGCCAAGACGATCATGTGCCAGGCCAGATCTGTCCACCTATTGTCCACCCTCCTATTGTATTAACAAATCCCACATCCAGCAAATGATGTCATCACTCCTGTGATTATGGGGTGAGGGAGAGTTCTGTGCTCTCTGAGTTTCCTGATCCACTTTGCTCCCAAGGAATTAAATTCAGAAGAATAGTCAGATATATTATGGAGCAATGGAAGAGTTTCCTAAGTAGGTAGAACTTTGCATGCGTTTAGATAAGAATCAGACCAGGGGTTTAGTCAAATCAAGCCTCTGTACTTTCTGAGTCACAGCCTTGAAAGGCGGCAACAAAGTCTTGTGGAAGGAAGAAAATTCCTTAACTAGTTCCTTGTTTCCAGATAATATGGCAAGGCCTAGCTGTGTCCCAAATTTTTCTGTTTGCTAACAGAAACACTGTTTGTTTGTTTGTGCCGTGCTGGATGTTACAAAAACAACCAGTGCTATTTTTCTAGAAAAAGAGGTGCTGAAACGCAACATAAACACCTCACTTGTTCTTTTACAATGGCAATGGCACCTGCCTGAGAGGTGCCAGAACTGATTTATGCTGAGTTCCAGCTGGAAAAAAGCCCTGGCTAGAACAATATGGGATTTTGCTATCCACTTCGTAATTGGATTAGGCTGCAACACTATGCCTGCTTAACCAGGGGAACATCCCATGGAAGTGAACTAGATGTAGTTTTGAGTATAGTTGTATAGGATTTGTTAGTTCATAATCCACACTTTCATAAAGTATAACAAGGTGGCTGACAACATACATTATGTAATAAAATCAGTCTATAAATAGCAATAAAACATCATTTGAAGCATCAATAAAACATCAGTAGGTACTGGCTGGTTACAAAGAGAAATTCATCTTGTAAAGGATTGCACTCCAGGGCTTCAGACACCGATTTCTATACCACACCATGGTAGGGATGCAGGTGGCGCTGTGATCTAAACCACTGAACCTCTTGGGCTTTCCAATCGGAAGGTCGACCATTCGAGTCCACGTGACAGGGTGAGCTCATGTTGCTCTGTCCCAGCTCCTGCCAACGTAGCAGTTCCAAAGCACGCCAGTGCAAGTAGATAAATAGGTATCACTGTGGTGGGAAGGTAAATGGCATTTCCATGTATTCTGGTTTCTGTCACGGTATCCCATTGCGCCAGAAGCTGTTTAGTCCTGCTGGCCACGTGACCTGGAAAGCTGTCTGTGGGCAAACGTCATCTCCCTCAGCCTGAAAGCGAGATGAGCGCCGCAACCCCAGAGTCACCTTTGACTGGACTTAACCATCCAGGGGTCCTTTACCTTTTTTACCACACCATAAAATATTTTTACGTAATAACACATTATTAACATTACAAACAAGATATAATGTGCCCGTTACGTTATGAAAATCATTCCTTAACCCTCCCTTAGTGTTATAAACCATGAGTGTAGATTCTTCCCAGGTCTTTTCTAACACAAAAAGAAACCTCACTCCTTTGATCTTTACTTGTGCTAACACCTCATAACCCCAGGCTACTACCTGGAAGGAAATCAGACTGACTCAATTAACACAGTTTAGGAAGTTTGCCCAGCTTAATTAGCTTTTCATATGTGCCAATACCAGATGCTTGGAAGTGGGTTGAACACACATCCTAATACATGTGGGTTTAGCTTACATTCTGACACTTGGTAGTTTGACATACAGTTTTATCGCACCAGCACCCTAATTAAATTCTAACATTTACTGAACCCAGGAACTTAGCACCTACAAACCCATAGGCACCATTGTTTCTAAGTACTGGTCATTCCAAAAATCCAAAGAGGAAAGACAAGCATTTGCTGATTTTTAAACAGAATCTGGAATAAGAGCCATTGCTTGGTGGTTCAATAGCTATCATGCACACAGCCATGACCAAAAGAGCCAACAACAGAGACTGTTCCTGCTCAAGGAAAATCTCACCTAACCAGTCTTTTTGGGTAAGGGATAAGATGGATGGGGTCCTGATCCCAGTAACATTACTGATCCACTGATAGCTATGTTACAATGTCAAAACATTCCCAGGCTGTGTCAATATTTCTTTTCTGTCAATCTTACTCTTTTTTGGGGGGGGGGATGGAGTCTCACAGTGACCTTGGTTGCAGATCCACAAGGAAAGAAAATGTACAATACAGTATTGGATTTAAAAAGGGCCACAAGTTTACAATCTCCAATTGTACAAGGTCTTTTTAATTGCTCACTTTCATATGTATTCACAAGACAGTAGATGCTGTCTCCTGCTACGTCATTCACCCCAAGTGACCCCAAGCTGTCTCAGAGCTCAGAAGCCGTTGAAAGCACCATTCCTGATTCCTCACAGCCCCCCCACATTAAATGATGCACCAAGGGAGGCCTTCTGAGGCCCATTAGCTTTGGGTGAGAAATGCCGACCAGCCCTCAATTCTCCCTATGACTAGTAGTCCTGATAAGTACAGTGGTGCCTCGCAAGACGAAAAGAATCCGTTCCGGGAGTCTCTTTGTCTTGCGGTTTTTTCGTCTTGCGAAGCAAGCCCATTAGCGGATTAGCGCTATTAGCGCTATTAGCAGTTTAAGGGCTATTAATGGCTATTAAAGGCTTAAGGGATTAGCGGATTAGCTGCTAAAAGGCTATTAGCATCTTAGCGCTTTAGAAAAAGGGGTTGGGGAGCGGAAAAAACCCTCAAGAATCGCAAGACATTTTCGTCTTGCGAAGCAAGCCCATAGAGAAATTCGTCCTGCGAAGCACCTCTGAAAACGGAAAACCCTTTCGTCTTGCGGGTTTTCCGTCTTGCGAGGCATTCGTCTTGCGGGGCACCACTGTAGATCTATGGAAGCCCATTCCAACTTTCAACTCATGCCTTTGCTATGGGTGCTCACGCCTTCTCTCTCTCTCTCTCTCCACCTGAACTGACCCCAACATCTATGACCTCATAATAATAAACATCACTGCCTCAAAGAGTGAGATGTGCAGGGCAGAGTCGCCAACAGGGAGATGGGATCCCTGAGTAAGAAAATAATTATTAAGTCACAAAGAGGAATGAATGAGTAGATGTCAAACAATTTGGAAACTGTTAGAAAGCTGGTTTACCTTATATACAGTGGCGGAGGAAGCCCATAGGGGCATAACACACTGCAGGGCCTCAGAATCTGCCTGACTCCTCCCACTCAGCTGCCACACAGCTGGGGGAGAGGCAGCGGGCGGACCATTTGGGCAGGAGAGATGTGTGGTTCAGGTGTGCTGCAGGCCCTGCAGTGAGTGCCGTTGGGCATTTTGTCACCCCCCGCAGTGGTGACACCTGGGACGGCCCGCAACTACCACACACCCCTTCCTCTGCAGTATATTTCCACTTTGGGATGGCCAGCCTGCATAGGGCAGTTGTGGCCTGCTCAGTTACATCCTTCATCTTCTGCTCTGTACCATATACAAATCCACACACACTCCTACATGATGTGAGGGGAGGAGAAAGGTGTGGGATTCTGCCTTCGGCAGCACAATATAGAAATATCCTTTTGAACCAAATGCTTCTAGAGAAAAAGTTTTGGCCCCTCCTCCCTTGTTTATCCTCCTTGCCTGGGACTCACACTGCAGCTTTTCGAAAGAAGCTCAATTAAGAAATACGTCTGTTGTCATCTTATTGCCACATCATCCTGCAAATGCCAATGATGTGTCCACCCATTTGAGTTCTTTAAAAAGCAGATGCAGGAAAGGCAAAGCTTTTGCCTGTCTGCTGCCAGGATGGGAGAAACAAATCCAGCGAGAAACTCCAAGTGTTTCTATTTCTTCTTGCTTGGCGTCATTGGTTCCCTCCTCCTTCAATCTGCATCGGGTCGCGAGCTGGTGTTTGTGCTCTTAGTAAGTAAAGGAAAGCAAATATTTCGTTGCTACTATGCATTTGGTTTGTGGGTTCTTCAAGGCGAAATTCTTGGGGCTGTGTCCAATTTTAGTTCTACTCAGAGAAGACCCATTGAAAGTAATTGATATGACTAACTTGGGTCCATTCATTTCAGTGTGTCTAAACTTAGTTGGAGCCCACCCTTGGTGTACAGCTCTCCAAAGGTTTCATGAATTAACTAGACTTTCAATGGTGGGTAGTACATGGTTTTCCTCTCTCCTATATTTACAGAAAGGACGCGGGTGGCGCTGTGGGTTAAACCACAGAGCCTAGGACTTGCCGATCAGAAGATCAGCGGTCCGAATCCCTGGGACAGGGTGAGCTCCCGTTGCTCGGTCCCTGCTCCTGCCAATCTAGCAGTTCGAAAGCATGTCAAAGTGCAAGTAGATAAATAGGTACTGCTCCGGTGGGAAGGTAAACGGCGTTTCCGTGCACTGCTCTGGTTCACCAGAAGTGGCTTTGTCATGCTGGCCACATGACCCGGAAGCTGTACGCCAGCTCCCTTGGCCAGTAAAGCGAGATGAGCGCCACAACCCCAGAGTCGGCCATGACTGGACCTAACAGTCAGGGGTCTCTTTACCTTATATTTACAGGAGTAGGGGAACCTGTGGCTCTCCAGATGTTGCAGGATCACAACTTCCATCATTCTTGACCAGTGACCATGCTGCCTGGGGCTGATGGGAGTTTTAGTCCAACAACAGCTAGAGGGCCACCATTCAGTAAGCCTGTACACTATAAATTAAAAACTGATGCTAACACATTCCGCCGGTCGCTTGAATTATTTTAAGATGCACTTGTGTTTAATGAGGGAGCTTATGCCTCTTTAGTAAAGAACATGCAGTCTACCTATAGCTTTTAGAGATATAACATGCATCAGAATGTTAAAGAATATAAAGATAAGAATTGAAATGCTTCCTGGCCTTCAAGTGTAATGAGCTCATCTATAAACAAACCTGAAAGAGCAGCCATTTTAGATTGCTGCCATTAAGATACTGCTCTATCAGATACATGAGGTTCAAAGGGAGGATAATCACAGCCTACGTGTAAATAGATATACAGTTTTACAAGGTGAGCATAGGACAGCATCCTGATAGAAGGGATAAAACATACTATTGAACCAGCTGAAGTCATGAAGACATAAGAGGCTTGCTGGATAGGACCAAAGACCAGTCTAATGTGTTGCCACAATGACCAACTTGATGCCTATGGAAGGTGGGAGATGACTGCAATAGCCCTTTCCTGCTCATGAGACCTCAGAATTGATATTCAGAGGGATATTGACATTTTGGAGAAAGTAGACAATGGGTATACACATGCAGTAACGATTCAGTTCAGACCCTAATTTTATGCTTTGGGAAACAATTTGCTTAGGTCTGATTATCCAGCAAAACAATGCTTTGTGCTTTCCCCATTAAAGGATTATTATTTTATGGGCAATGTATACAGTAGAGGTAATAGTAAGAAATCTCTGAAATTGCACAGTGCTGGTGCCTTTGAAGCTGGTTTGAAGTGCAAAGTGGATTTGGTTGGAGTGGATACATAGGCGTGTTCCATGGAAGCAGAAGAACCTGAACTTCCAGCATTTTACAAACAAACCCCATTAACAGAACGAGCAAATAGCGCTAAGCAGATAAGGACAAGGTGATATATTACTTCCACATCCCTTTCCAAAGCAGGACCAGCCCAAGGCGTTTTGCTGCCTGAGACAAGGAACAAGTCGGTCCCGTCCCACCCCCACATTCCACAGGCAGAAGCTGACTGGCTTGGAAGTTTATTTTTATTTAATACTAGTGTTGGGACAGTATTATTCACCACACCTGAGGACAGCAGGCTAACTTAAAGGTAGCTGTTATGTACTGAGTTGAATAGGATCCAAACTGCAGCAGTCTGATTGGTCCTAGAACAATAGGATTCAGAATGCAGCAGTCTGATTGGTCCTAGAACAATGCAGCAGTCTGATTGGTTGGCAGGAACCACCCAATCATGCTCCAGATATAAGTGAATCCGCAACATGATTGGCTTACAGTAGAATTCCAGAATTAGCCAATCATGTGCAGCCCATTGTGTAAATAATGTATATAAAGCAGATACTTTGAGGGGACATTCATTCATTCCTCCTCACCACTATGAGCTGAATAAAGAGCATGAAATCACTTTGCTGAGTATATTTCAGTAGCACAGCAAGCTGCAGGACATACACAACTCTGTCCTCTGACAGAGGGGAGTGGTTAAGTGTCTCAGGAGGAAGGGGGGTGGGCTACCACTGCTGGCTCCTACCCACATGCCCCAGGATCTGAGTTCTGTGGAAGAAGGCAGGTGGGGGGGAGGGGAACCCACTAATATTGGCTTTGTAGAGATCAATGATACATGCTTGGAGCAGCTTTCAAGGCAACTTCAATTGCCTGGAGATGTTATTTTCTTTCTCTCATTTTGCCCACTCCCCATAACAGCTTTACAGTAGTGGTCAGCGGTGTGGTAGCACTCACCTGATCTCCTGCCACCCATGTTGCTTCTGCTTACTGGCAAGTAGATCAAAAGGGGAAAGGTGGCAGGGTGCAAACGCGTTGGCAGGAGGCCCAGAATGGCTCTGCTGGTGTGTTTGCATCGCACCAACTTCATCTCCTCCTCCACCTCCCAGTGAGCTGTAGGAACATGGGCAAAGTGAGGTCAGGTGAGTGATGCCTTCTTATCATCTGACTGCTACTGCTGCATATCACTGGTGTTACAAAGGATCTTGCGAGCCATCCAAGTTAAATTCTGCTGATCCTTCTCATCAAGTTGCTGAAAGTAAATTGGAAGGCTAAAACTGTATTGGCTGAACAGACTTGAATAAATTATTTCAACTTTCCCCCATCTTTACCTCACAGCCTTTCCTAGTTTGCTGCTGGCATAATATATTATTAATATTTAGCCCGCCCCCCCCCCCCGCCGCCCAATTTCTATCATAATTACCGTATTTTTCACTCCATAAGACACACTTTTTTCCTCCTAAAAAACCCATGGGCAAAAAGCAGATCTTGCTTTTTTTTTTTTTAGAAAGAGGGAAGGGGGTGTTGAAACAAAGCCGCTGATCAGCTGATCAGCAAGCAATCGGAGGAAGATAAGGGACTCTAGCGATAAAGGAGGCTGCCTGGGAAGGGGGAGGTAAAGACAGCGAACTTGCAAGGAGAGGAGACAAGAATACTAAAGCAAGCAATGAGGAGAAAAATTAGAAGAAAAGGAGAAGCAAAGAACTGCTCCAGCTAAGGAAAAGACACTAAGGCAAACAAGAGGGAGGGGGGTGTTGAAACAAAGCCGCTGAGCAGCTGATTGGCAAGCGATTGGGGAGGGAGATAAGGGGCTCTAGAGATAAAGGAGGCTGCCTGGGAGGGGGGAGGTAAAAGCACATGGATCCTCAGGAGTTTTGCATTGGGTCACCCCAAATTCACCATCAGATCACATAGCATGTCTGTGGCCACAGCATGAGCCACAAAAATAAAACATCCACTGTTTCGTTCAGAATATTTTTTTTCCTTGTTTTCCTCCTCTAAAAACTAGGTGTGTCTTATGGTCAGATAGACTATTTTACTTTAGCATTATTCACTCTCTTTTACTAGATTTATCGGCATGGTGACAGAAGCCCTATTGAAGTCTATCCTAACAGCCTACACAATGAAAGTGCCTGGCCACAGGGATTTGGACAACTGACTAAGGTTTGTTGGCTTTTCATAAAGTTTGGTTTGAAAATTTTCAAGAATTAGACTTCTGGAATTTGGAATTTGTACAAAATTTCATTCTAGCTCTAAGAGACATGATACCCCACTCTCTGATAGTCACAGATTGAAGTGGGCCACCTAACCTGACCTGTAGTGATCAGTGCTTGTCTCTACTTGACTTATCCAACACCCAAATCCCTCTGAATGTGCCTGATTTGGCTCAGGACTTGGAACTCGGGTGAATATGGTGCACAGCCCTAATAAAAGGGGCAATGGGTCTGTGATATAGAAGTCGAGAACCTTCCGGCTATGGACTTGATTAGGCCTGCTAGGCTATCCTATTTGGCCTGCAAGACCATTTCAGCCAAGCTGCACCCAGATGCATACAGGAAACACCATTCACTCTCAAGTGTATCAAATCCCTTTCAAATTCAACCCAACAGAGAAAGGCACCAGATGCAAACAGTGCCAAAGGTTGAGCCATGGTTGCACAGGAATCATTAGGAGCATCAGGAGCACAGTCCCAACCAATCCTTTGCAGTCAAGTCCCATGTGAAGTTGAGTCAAAGGACTACCAGGAGTGAACTGCCAAGTGTTCATTTCCAGCCACAGCTTTAGTTTGGGTGCCGTTTGCACTTGGCACCTTACCTTGTCATGCTGCTTTCAACTGGAATCAGATACTCAGGAGTTCTTGCTCACTCCAAGTGTATCCAATTCCTGCCAACCGCAGTGCAACAGGGAGAGGCACCAAATTCAAATGGCACCAAAGGTTCAACGTGGCTCCAAAGAAACAATCAAGAGGACACTCCCAATGGCACATCTGCAGCTGTGGCTTTAGCTTTTTCACATCTGACAGCATACGATGTCACGTGCTTGACAAGTGGGCAGCCCTACCATTTGCCAGCCTGGCCCAGTGTCCCCCAAACTTGGATCTCCAGCTGTTTTTGGACTACAACTCCCATCATCCCTAGCTAGCAGGACCGTTGGTCAGGGATGATAGGAATCATAGTCAAAAACAGCCAGAGATCCTAGTTTGGGAAACACTGACCTGGCCCGTGGAGGAATTGCTATGTTTGGATCAGGCACTCTGGCAGAAAGCAGTTCCCTACCCCTGGTTCTGAAATGTTTATTATTAAGAGCAAAAGGGTCACATGGTGGTTCCACCTGCATGGAAAACTGATCCTCTCCAGCCTCTGATCATTTTTGTCACATTTCTTCAATCATTCCCTAGGAAAGCAGCCGAGGTGGGTAATGCTTGGCTCTCCACAAGGGCTAGAAAAGCCATAAGACTGAACTCTGGCTTCAAGAGGAAATCATGTATCTTTTGTTGCTCCCACAGATTGGAATGCAGCAGCAGTATGAACTTGGAAAATACATAAAGAAGAGGTACTCAAACTTCCTGAGTGCTGAATATAAACGAGAAGAGGTAGGTACGGGAATTTTCAAGAAAGGGATTGGTGTGGTTCATAACAACATCAGATTCTGAGAAAACCCAAGGGATGTTTTGATATTATTCATCAAACATTCCAGTGGTGTTAAGAAGTCTCCTCCAGCAACGATAGCCACTTCTGGGTGTAGCATAAAGGAAATTTCTGGAGTAAAGCTTCTGGTAGTAGAGGTAGAGGGACCCCTGACCATTTGGTCCAATCGTGACCGACTCTGGGGTTGCGGCGCTCATCTCGCTTTATTGGCCGAGGGAGCCAGCGTACAGCTTCCGGGTCATGTGGCCAGCATGACTAAGCCGCTTCTGGCGAACCAGAGCAGCGCACGGAAACGCTGTTGACCTTCCCGCCAGAGCGGTACCTATTGATCTACTTGCACTTTGACGTGCTTTCGAACTGCTAGGTGGGCAGGAGCAGGGACCGAACAACGGGAGCTCACCCTGTCGCGGGGATTCGAACAGCCGACCTTCTGATCAGCAAGTCCTAGGCTCTGTGGTTTAACCCACAGCGCCACCCGCACCCCAAGCTTCTGGTATCTGATGATATTCGAAGGGAGACATTCCTTTGGGTTGGCAACAGATGAAGCACGGTCCTTGGATACACTGATTCCTCTTCATCAGTAGAGGCCTCTGCTAGAGAGGGTCCCTCAAAGGCTACCAAGCTGAGATGCCCTCAGATCCCATGACACCCTCCCACTTCTAATGAAGAGGTTTCTGAGTCCAGATCCAGGGTCTTGACACACTCCCTTAATCCTTTCTAGATTTTGATCCAGAGTACCGAAAGTGATCGAACCATTATGAGTGCCCAAGCAAATCTTGCTGGTATGTACCCTCCTACTGGTGATCAAATCTGGAATTCTAAAATCCAGTGGCAACCCATCCCGGTGCATGTTGTACCAAAGGAAAGAAATCCGGTGAGTACCAGAGTCATAACCAATTTTGTCTGCCTTCCACGCTCTTCCTCAGAAACCCCATACAGTATACCGAGAAGGAAGTGTATGCAAATGTTCATTTAAAATAATCATTTCCCTTAATCAGAGGTTCTGCAACATATAGAAGAAGCACATTACCATTTGTAGCTCGTTTATTTATAGCCCTGCCTTACTTTCTGTTGAAGGAAACAGCATTTGAATTTAGGATTTGGGGGCCAAGCTCCCTTTGAGGATGAGTTGATTCCTTGACTTCTAGTTCTGACATAGCGAACTGTCTTGTCCTCGTGCAGGGATAGTTGGCTGTGTTGCAGCCGGTGTGATGTTGTAGCTGTTATCAGGGCCAATCCCAACACTGATTTAAATGTGCACATCAAAGCCAGACAACTCTGTATCCACTGTACTGTTTTCAACAAAGGATAATGCTGCCGTTTATACATGTATATAAAGCTTTCTGTCTATTACTATTATATTTTTTTCATACAACAATAGTACCGACTGGACTTTCACAAGCAGCAAAATATATTGAGATGTTTCGGAGCTTTGGCAAAGATCCAAGCAGTATCTTACGCCACACTGTATGGTGCTACAGAAAGCAAGCAGTATCTTTTCTTGCTTGAAGGTTTTTGTAGCTTTGGAGACTAAAGGACATTTGGAAAGCGTTTTCTTAAAGGCACAATGGAGACACGTCTCCCTTGCAAGTCTCAAATTGTTTCCTCAACACCTTTTGTTGGGTTCTCCCTTACAACCCATTCCCAGCAGTATCTTGATAGGCAGGTTATTTCCCAGGGCGAACAAAGAGAGTTTCATCAGTCGTCATCCTAATCATCTGTCAAGTAACAGGAGAGCCAGGAATAATTAGTTCTCATTTTGATGCCTGTTGGTTGCAAGCTGCTGCAATTTGGTTGGGCAAGAGCTACTACACCAGTCACGTGGAGTCTAATAACTGGCAGTTAGCCACAAGTGAATCTCTTAGACCTATTCCTGGTCACATAATCTGTGCTGCGATGAACTGTAGGCCTCAAGCAGGCTTCCTCAACCTTGGCCCTCCAGATGTTTTTGGCCTACAAGAAGAAGAGTTTGGATTTGATATCCCGCTTTATCACTACCCAAAGGAGTCTCAAAGCGGCTAACATTCTCCTTTCCCTTCCTCCCCCACAACAAACACTCTGTGAGGTGAGTGGGGCTGAGAGACTTCAGAGAAGTGTGACTGGCCCAAGGTCACCCAGCAGCTGCATGTGAAGGAGCGGGGACGCGAACCTGGTTCACCAGATTACGAGTCCACTCCTCTTAACCACTACAACTCCCATGATCCCTAGCTAGCAGGACCAGTGGTCAGGGATGCTGGGAATTGTAGTCTCAAAACATCTGGAGGGCTGAGGTTGAGGAAGCAGGGCCTCAATTGCTGTCACTACAGAGCTGCTGCTCAGCAAATGTGGTGCCACGGCAAATGGCTGATGTTCTCTGTCTCTGTCTTTTATTCACTTTCTATGTCCTCCCTCTCAGTTCTCTCAGAACTCAACTCTCCCCTCAAAATCTCCTCACCAAAACTCCCTTGTGTCAGGCAATGCAGGGTGTGGGGCGTTGAGGTGAAATCACCCCATGCCCAACCTCACGGTTCTGACAACATTCCTCACACAGAGCCAATTAGCTTTTTTTTTATCTTTTTGAGGGCGGAAACTCCCATTGATACCAATGCGAGAGGTTCCTCTTTTCACTAAGTGGTGGGTGAGGGAGTTTTGTGAAGGCTGAGGTGGTGCAACTCCCCACACGCTGCATGACTCATTAATCGAGAGTTAATTTCATTAATCGAGAGAGTTAATTTAGCTTGACTCTGAGGAAGCTTCCCTGCCAAACAGAAACAAGCTGCAGTCTTGATACCACACTGAACAGCCGTTCCCAAAGCTGGAAAAGCAAGAATTATATAGCACACATTTTGAGGGATAAGAAGTAGGAATTTTGATCATCTCTTCCCCACCTTCTCTCATCTGTCTTCCACTCATTTCTGGATTTTGGCCTGCAATGTTTGCATCAGATGTTGGGAGGATAGAAAAAGGAACAAAACTTCTTAGGCTCAACTCCTTGATTCATAGACGCTCCTTAACGCCACACAGACTGTCTGACATGAGCTCTAGTTCCTCACTGGGACGCCAAGCCCTTGGGACATATCCGCATTTATGGTGGGAATGCTCATAGGTTAAACGCTTTGGGGATATAGTAGTCCATGAAACTGGAACTATTATAAGGTGCCAAGTGACACCTTCTCCACAACAGGCAATATCTCCTTTATTCACTGAGGATTACACTGCTATGTACTTTAAGGAATTAGTTGGGCGCTTTCTTATTTGCAATTCACAACTGCAAAACTCTGCCGGGACTTGATATGAGTGAACCTGGTTTACTGGTATGGGATATTGTTACCAGAGGGAAATGACATTCAAATTAAGAGTGCTTAGAGGCCAAAATAAAAAAGATAATTTTATTTTGGTATGGCATGGTTGTGCAATGTACGTTAAAATACAGGAACATGGCAGATCTCAATATGCAGTTTCTAAACAGATTTGGATAATTTTAGTTCTACAGGGGTTCCAATCCCCTTTATAGTGTTTTCAGTTTTGGCAACCCTATGCCCAGAGATAGAAAATGGGAAAAAATAAAATAAAATAAAATGATTCAGATGTTTATTTGATGTATTTACCTGAGTAAATCCTCTAATGAAGATGTTTAATACGTGCCTGCCCAGAGGGTTAACTCTAATCCAAACTGTATTTTCTGTAATTATATTTTGCTTTCCTTTTTATATGGTTCATGACAAAATGCATCTTATTTTCCTGTATGTTAAAAATAAGTAAGCATTTATTTTAGGGGGGGGGGGGGCTTATTAGGCTAAGCAAAAAAACACAAAACAAAAAAGCAAGTCTGTTCTCAAAGCAAGACCAATGTTACAATACGTCATTCTGACAACCAGAAAATATCTCAGTGATCATCTTCACATTATTCTGTTAGTATATTAACAGCATGTCTATTTTGAAGCAGGTCCCATTGAGTTCAGTGGGGCTTACTGTATGTGAGATCACTAAATCATGTGACTTCAAGCCAATGAACCCCTGCAGGTTATGAGACAGGTATAATTCAGAAATGGCGTCATTGTGACAAACATCAATCCTACATAGAGATAAGCACTCTACAAAAACCCAGCTGAGAAGCTTGAAGTGAGACAAAAGGCAGTTACAAGCATAGCTGTCAACCGTCCCTTATTTGGCAGGAAAGTCCCTTATCCCAGCGCCGTGTCCCGCTGCTGTCTCTTATTGATGACGTCCCTTAAATTTCCCAGGTTTCAAAGGAAGCAGCTCCTCTCCCTCCCTCCCTGCCGGCCAAGGAGGAGGGAGGCTCCAACTGTGTTGCTTGGCTGCCCGGCCCGCCCCCCTCCGGCCTCCTCTCACCAGCATCGGCCCCCGGGAGCCCCTCCCCGCCGGGACTGAGGAGCCTTGAGAGGAGAGCGAGGGCAACCATAGAGAAAGCAGTTCAGAGAGAGGAGGAGGAGGCGTGGGCAGGTGTTCCAAGGGCTAACCATAGAGGGGGAAAGTGGAGGAAGGACCGCAAGCGCTTCTCCCATAGATTTGTAGTGGTAAACTAGCCTAGATAGTCTGATCTGCGGGTTTACTTTGGGCGCTATTTCCCCCCCCCTCCTCCCGCCCTGCCTGATGGAACTGAGAGCTGCAGATGGAGCACGAGAGAAAAGATACAGAACTGCAGCAGCATCTTCGTAGCTTGGACTTCGTTTTGCGCTAAAAGTGGTTGCTGCTTGTAGTTATTTAATTGCAGTGATTCATCAGCTGGGGTCTTGAGCAGCAACCTCCGGAAATGAAGGGCTAAAAACCGGCGCTGCTGTCCCAAATTATCTGGTCCCTTTTAACTTCGTATTTCAGCTGGTTGACTAATATCCCTTATTTTGGCTGCTGATCCCTTATTTTCGAGGCTGCTGGTCCCTTATTTTCAAATCTGTAAGTTGACAGCTATGGTTACAAGTTGTGTCGTTTTTGTTTCAGAAATTACGTTATCCAATTTTAAATTGTCCACGCTACATAGAACTTCTGAAGGAAACGATGAAATCCAGTGAATTCCAGGCCAAAATTCAACCGTACAAGGTACTTTGTGCAGGATTGGGGATGGGTATTGTGTCAGTAATATTTCCACTACAGCCTAGGTCCAGACATTTTGAACTCTAGTGGGTAATTGCATTGCTGTTAGATTGAACCTCAATGTATCAAAACTAGCTTACTTAAAACATGTAGTATTTCTATATGCAAAGACCTATGCATACCGAACAATCAACACAGGCCCAGTTCAGATTATCAGTTCAGATGAGTAATTTTCCCACACATTGTGTTCGGATGCCACCTCTTCCTTCCTGTGTTAACCAGGAAATCTTCAGTCAACTATAATCTCTTAAATATTCCAAACTGAGAAATTAATGTTTAGAAAGTGCGGAACAAGCCGGGATCATAAACTAGGGTTGCCATACATCCGGAATCTCCCAGACATACCCGTAATGCTGCAGTTGAAACAGTGCCTGGGCAGATATTGGAAAATGTCTGGGAAAATTCATACATATGGCAACCCATGTCTCATGTCGGCAGTGTGATTTTGCCAAAAAAGCTCAACAACTTTCCCCCAAAATGGTCAAGAGCTTTTGTGTCCGGATTTTCACTTTTTGAAATATGGCAACCCTATCTTAAAACATGCTTGAAGTTGGTTTAAGAGCCTGCATTTCCAGGCCTGTTTATCCATTTTGGGTGGAATGAGAAACTATGGTTTATTAAACTAGGGTTAATTCTGGGATAAATTGTGGTGCACTTTAAAGGGAATAAGGAAACTGTTGTGTACCCAGGCAGGAGGCTACCGGTAAGTTTATATCTCAGCTAGTTATTAAGCCAAGGTATGATCAACTGAAACAAGCCACAGTGTTAGTGCAGAGCCTATGGCTGCAATCCTCCACACAGACTGTAATAATACATAAGATGGATATTAATGTGACTTAGCTATATGGAGAACTGCAGCCTATGAAATCTTAAGTGGCAAGTGACTACATTCCACAGACCTATCCATGCTTAGCAGTGTGCAGAATCATAACCTGTGTGATGAAAATATTAGAAAATCTTGATGTCTGATTTGCATCTGAAGTATTCGTGTTCTCATTTCTTTTCAGGAATTTATAAAAACCATAGCTTTATATTCAGGATATGACCCTCAAGATCTCACCAATTTGGTCAATTTCAAAATATGGCATGTACAGGATACTTTATTCTGTGAGGTATTTCTCTCTTTCTCTTTTTTAATCTTTACAGTTTTATTGAGTTCTCCCATCAGACAGGGAGAAAACCCTGACTTATAATTAATTATTCAGTGGCACCTAAGAAAATTAAAAGGAGTGAAGGTGTTCCTATACAAGTGCATAATAGTTAAAGAAAATATGGAATGTTTTGTCTACATGTAAATTTTATTTGGCTTAGAAAAGTGATGGGCAGGTGGATATTTTTGCAACTCATTAAAATATTTTGTCAGATAAAGGTAGGATTTCCAGAGAAAGGTACCAAGTACTGGGGCTGTTCAGATGTAACAGTAAACCATGGTTTGGAACAGGATAATCTGTGAACACACACACCCATGTGTTGCTGATCTACATCTTTCCCGGCTTTCCTAATGTGAGCTGGAGTTCAGCCATAACTGGTAGGTCACAGATTTCCCATCCCTGATTTAGCAGACAAGCATAAACCATAGTTTGCCTTTGCAGATAAAATGGCAAGCTATGGTTTGACATTGAACCAAGACCTGAAGTTGCTATCTTGTCGAGAGCAACAGAAGAAAAGACAGCAGGGAGGTGAAGGAGTCTTATTACCGTCATACCTCCAGTTGAATGTGCTTCAGGTTGAGCGCTTTTGGGTTTTGCCGCTCGCGCATGCGCAGACGCTCAAAATGACATCACACACATGCGCGGAAGTGGCAAAATGCGACCCGCGCACACGCAGACGCGCCGTTGCATCTTACATTCCATTCAGGATGCGAACGGGGCTCCGGAACAGATCCCGTTCGCATCCCGAGGTACCACTGTATAAGGGCATTACATCTCAACAGACATTTGACATTACATCTCAACAGGTCCAGTCTATGGCACCTCAATCTGAACTGAATGAAAATTTGCTCAGACTTAAAAAGCAAGGCCAGAGACAGCAAAAATATAAAGCCAGATAGAGCTCTATTGGCTCCTAAATCACCTGATCCTGCCTGAACGCTTCTGTTCAGACATGATGGCATTAGACTCGTCGTTCTCTCTGCCTTCAAGTTTCCTTAGTAGGTACAGAGAATAAAGTTGCCAGGCCTTGTTTCCAGACTCCCAAATTTGAGCCTTCCAGAGCCTTTCAAGTTTGTATTCCATCTATGAACAGGGGTTATATCAACCATGTAGCTTTCAACAGCTTTTTGTGGCATGGTTTTGGTGCACAGGAGAGCAAAGTAGAATCCATAGTGTGATTTACTACTTAGAGGGATCCTGCCAGAGTCAGAAAGCAAATCCAAGTGTGACATTGATGGCAGGAGCCCAGAGGTAGAGATGAGTGAGGAAATAGTTCAGTATGCATTTTAATCTGAATTTATGCAATTTGCACTTCCTGAAACCACACACACACACACACACACACACACACACACACAGAAACAATGGCCCAACATGGCAATAAAAAACAGAGCTACAAAATGAGGTATTTCAAAAATAAGAGTAATGTGCTTCTTTCTATTGCAGTCTATTCACAATTTGACACTTCCTGTGTGGGCTACTAAAGAGGTGAGGGCAAAACTGGCTGAGCTGACCGTGTTATCCTTGTCGTCGTTATTTGGGATTTACAAAAGAGAAGAGAAGGCGCGGCTGCAAGGAGGTAACCAAGACCCTTTCACTGAGGCACTGTGATTGACTTCTCTTGCTTTGCAGCACACTCTAGCTGAAACGAGACAGGCCTTAGGGCTTGGGTGCTCTTAACTGGTGTAACTGGTACCTTAATTAACAAAAAGCCTTAGTGGGTTAATCAGTGCAAGCCCATTTTAATCAGTGATGGAGAATCTTAACTGGTGGAGCAGTGTGTTGAGGAGCACATGTTTATTTTGTTTCGCTATTTTATTGTGGCATATGCTGGGCTTATAACTCATCCTTGCCTCTCCAGTTGAAGGATGCAGGCTCTGGGACGGGGTGGCTAACTCATGGTCCTCCAAATGTTGTTGAACTCCAACTCCAACCAGTGCCAACCAGCTAGTGGTCAGGGATTATGGGATTTGTATCCCAGAAACATCTGGAGAGCCACAGGATAGTCACCCCATTCCTAGGACAATCCAGGGTGCTATCGAGCCCTAGAGGGCTCCAAATAAGTGGAAATGGACAAACAGGCAAAAAATATTTGATGATAAATGAATAGTTTGAGGAGTAGCTGAGGTGGACTGCGGTGCAATAATCTGGTTCTCAGTGTGGTTATGAAATAGTCTAGTGGTCTGGAGTTTTAAGTTCATACACAGGGTGGATCTACACTCATGGTTTATAACGCTAAGAAAACGTTTCAAAATGGCCACCCACACACCTGTCTGATATCCATTGGAAGGGCGTTCCACAATACTGGGGCTGCTGCACTAAAAGCTGCATTTCAACATGGAGCATGCAACAATGCAAGAAGCATCTCCCGTTATGACTGCAGCACTAACATATACAGTGGTACCTCGGGTTAAGTACTTAATTCGTTCCGGAGGTCCGTTCTTAACCTGACACTGTTCTTAACCTGAAGCACCACTTTAGCTATTGAGGCCTCCCGCTGCCGCTGCACCACCGGAGCACGATTTCTGTTCTCATCCTGAAGCAAAGTTCTTAACCTGAAGTAATATTTCTGGGTTAGTGAAGTCTGTAACCTGAAGCATATGTAAGCTGAAGTGTATGTAACCCGAGGTACCACTGTATAGGATAAAGCAATCTCCCAGGTATCCTGGTCCCAGCTCTTAAGGACCAGTACTAAAACATTAAACCTGGCCCAGTACTATGGTAGATCCCTCAGTGTAGATCCCTCAGCACAGATGTTATATGCTGATGATAGGTCCAACAGCTGCTCACCTGGTGAGGCGGAGAAACAGCAATAACCTCCTGGCAGTAACAAGAATGTATGGGTTAGGGTATTTTTTCGTATACAGTGGTGCCTCGCAAGACGAAATCAATTCGTTTCGCGAGTTTTTTCGTTGTACGAGTTATTCGTCTTGCGAAGCACCACTGCATTTAAACACTGACAACGGCGGGGAGGGGCGGGGAGAAGCAGGACAGCTGCCGCAGCCGGTACCTCAGACTCACCCGCGCGTTGTGGCCACTGTGCGATGTGGCTGCTGGAGGGCGGCGGGGCTCAGGAGCGTGACTCCAGGGAGAGAGAGGCACTGGCGGCAACGGCTCTCTGAGGGGAGCGCGGGAGGGGGGTGGGCAGCGGCGCGAGGCACTAACCGTCAGCCGGAGGAGCGAGGAAGCGAGCGTGCGTGCGTGCAGTGACCATCGCCATGACACGAGAGGCAGGGCCATTTCGTCTAGCGAAGCAAGCCCTTAGGAAAATCCGTCTTGCGAAGCACCTCAGAAAACGAAAAACCCTTTCGTCTTGCAAGTTTTTCGTCTTCCGAGGCATTCGTCTTGCGGGGTACCACTGTATATTCATATATATTTTTCTACACATTTTTGTGTCTATTTTTCTTTTCTTTTTCTTTGTATTGCTTTATTTCTTTATCAATGAAACCTTTTCGATAAAATTTTCAAGAAAATATTATTACACACACACACACACACAAAGTCAGCAACAACATTGGGGATGTGTGGGGCACCAGCAGAGACACAAACTGGCACTCCCACCAGGGACCCAGCATCAAACTGGCACTGTGTCACTGCTGCCGGGAAGTTATTGCTGTGGCTCCGCCCCACCTGGTGAACCACTCCTGAACAGGTTGCCCCACTTAGCATCCTAACCGCCATGTTCTAGTCCAGATGCACCTTCTGAGGCAAGCCCTGGGGCACCCCACATAGACTGCATTTCAGTTTTTAGAAAGCCTAGAGTTTTTTAAAACAACTGAGTGGGAAATTATTAAGTGTCTTTTAACTGCAGCTAAAACATACCATTTGGAACCTGGAAACAGCTTTTCCAGTTTACGGATCTATCACCTATATGCCCAGTAGATTGTGCCAGCTGTTAATACCTCAATGCAAACAACATGGTTATGATGTAGTATCAAACACCCACACAAATGGAGGCACGAAAGGAAACACTCAGGTGTTGCTTGACCTGAATTTCATCTCACTGTATTAGATGACCACTCCCATCATTGCACTGACATTTCACGTGCCTTCCTCCTTCAAATTATTGGCTGCGTTCCTAAAGTGCTTACCTTTGGTTGGATCATGTCCCTTCTAGCTTTGCCTTAGTTGCCTTGCAGTACTTATGTTTATATTATTTCATCACACTCGTGATGCTGCAGTAAGTGTATTTATTTCTAAGTATCGCATTACTGTGGTACCTCAGGTTACAGATGCTTCAGGTTACAGACTCCGCTAACCCAGAAATAGTACCTCAGGTTAAGAACTTTGCTTCAGGATGAGAACAGAAATTGCATGGCGGCAGCAGGAGGCCCCATTATCTAAAGTGGGACTTCAGGTTAAGAACTGTTTCAGGTTAAGAACAGACCTCCGGAACGAATTAAGTTCTTAACCTGAGGTACTACTGTATCATATATATATTTTCTAAATCTGTAATTGGCTCAGGAAACATAAATAGGTTGTAGTGATGAAAATGAAACAGTACGCAATTGTTTACATTTGATACGTAATTTTCTTAAAATGGAAAATTTAAAGTCACATTTTATTGTTTTATTGTTTTGTTTTTTGTATATAAAAGTATTTATATGTGCCCCTACCCTAAAATATCCAGCTATTGTACCACGTTAAAACATAAAACACAATTTAAAAATAATAATAAATGCAGATAATCACTAAGGTGACCAGCTAAAAATAAAAATTAAACAGCTACAAAGACCTTTCATGAGAAGCCTGAAACTCAAAGGCGAGGGTGCCTTCTGAGTCAGCATTGGACCAGCATTGTTAAATGGCCTGACTTCTAGTTGAGCCTTGGGTTACATACGCTTCAGGTTGCATACGCTTCAGGTTACAGACACTTCAGATTACAGACTCCGCAAACCCGGAAATAGTACCTCGGGTTAAGAACTTTGCTTCAGGATAAGAACAGATATCGTGCTCTGGCGGCGTGGCAGCAGCGGGAGGCCCCATTAGCTAAAGTGGTGCTTCAGGTTAAGAACAGTTTCAGGTTAAGAACGGACCTCCAGAACAAATTAAGTACTTAACCTGAGGTACCACTGTATAGTTAAAGCTATGGTTTTCCCAGTAGTGATGTATGGAAGTGAGAGCTGGACCATAAAGAAGGCTGATCGCCAAAGAATTGATGCTTTTGAATTATGGTGCTGGAGGAGACTCTTGAGAGTCCCATGGACTGCAAGAAGATCAAACCTATCCATTCCTACGGAAATCAGCTCTGAGTGCTCACTGGAAGGACAGATCCTGAAGCTGAGGCTCCAAGACTTTGGCCACCTCATGAGAAGAGAAGACTCCCTGGAAAAGACCCTGATGTTGGGAAAGATTGAGGGCACAAGGAGAAGGGGACGACAGAGGACCAGATGGTTGGACAGTGTTCTCGAAGCTACCAGCATGACTTTGACCAAACTGCGGGAGGCAGTGGAAGACAGGAGTGCCTGGAGTGGTCTGTTCCCTGGGGTCACAAAGAGTTGGACATGACTAAATGACTAAACAACGTAAGGGAAAGTTAGCAGCGGTCCTCTAAATGATTTTAATGATCTCGCTGAGATATAAGAGCTTGTACAGAGTCCATTTAGATACACACTGAATTATCATGATCTCTGGGCATAACTATCTATATTCCAGTGAGAATCCCAGTTGAAAATAGCACCAGTATTGGACTCACAACTCACCCAGAGCACTTGCTAATTGCATGCTATCAGTGATTGATGATTGGATTTGGAATTATATCATATTTATATGTAATCGCTTGAGTGCTTGTTTCCCATGCTATAAGGACATAGCTCCCACTCTTGGTGATTTTTCATTTCAAAAAGAAAGAGGCAACAGAAAGACAATCTAGCAAAACTATTCTAGTAACTATTGACAGTTTTTAATTCAAAGCTATAAAACACATCAGACTTGAAGTTAAGTACTGATAAATTCCATTTATTTCAGTTTAGAGAAACAGGCTGCATTCCTGTATGCATCTACCTGGGAGTGAGTCCATTGATCTCAGTGGGACTTACTTCTTGGTAGACATGTACTGTATAGGAATGTGCTTTTAAACATCTGCTTGACCGTCCTGTTGACCAATGAATAACAAGTATTAATTCATTAAACTTGTAAACTGCCCTTCATACGAAGAGCACAGGGCAGCTCACAACATAAAAATACAAAGCAACAACACAAAATACATGATACAACAAAAGCAAAACAATATAACCTCGCTCTCACAAACACATTATAAAGGACATAGAAAGTTTAATCAGCCGAAGTCCTGGTTATAGAGAGACCAATGACAATTTTGGCGGGATGGTGCCCCTGTTAATTGCTGGAGATTGCATAATTGGCTAAGATATTATTGCCATTCATTATTATATTGAATCAATTCTTTTTTTGCTCCTTTCTATGCTATCCTGAATAGAAACCTCACACGTTACAGGGCAACCCTAATCTTGACTACTCAAGAGTTCATTCCTCTGTAAATTCAATGGTGCTTACTGCCAGATAAGTGAGATTCAGACTCTAGGTTTAGTAATTTTGCAGTATTTTTTTCTCCATCAATATCAACACTATCTCACTTCTACTTAGGTCTCCTTGTGAAAAATATTCTAGAAAAAATCTCCAGGGCTGCTAAAGGTTCAGAAAAGAGGAAAATGCTCGTCTATTCTGCAGTGAGTATATTTCCCCTAAAAACTTTGGTTGAAGTTGGGGGCATAGTTCGGCTGATCAATCTCAGTTGGAATTTACTGTGTAATCCTAGATAGAACTGAGTTCACTGGGACTTGCTCCCAGGTACGTGGGTATAGGATAATAGCATTAAGCAGTTTAAATCTGTGCAGGATTCTGCACTGCATCAAATTGGCTTTTAAGTTTGAAACCCTGAGATCCTATTCACTCTCTAGCAAGCCTAAGACCCAATGTACTTGTCAGAAACTGGTAATGAGAAAATGTGCCTGTCTCTCTGTCTCTGTGGATTCAGCTATACAGCTGCAAAGTAAACATTTTAAGTGTGCTGTAAAGTGCATTATACAAATGTGACACTAGATGGTGCTGGTGAGCTATGGCAAATTCTATATATTTTTCAAACTTTTTTTAAAAAAGCATTTTCACAACTTTTTTTTATATCTGTCTAGATTCTGTCTGTCTGTCTGTATATTTCTATGTTTGTGAGAGAGAGAGAAGAAAGAGATGGAGAATGGGTGAAGGAAGAAGATATGTTATACATTCTGTATAACATATCTTGACAAGACAGAAGTACTGTTTTTGGGGGACAGGAGGCAGGTAGGTGTGGAGGATTCCCTGGTCCTGAATGGGGTAACTGTGCCCCTGAAGGACCAGGTGCGCAGCCTGGGAGTCATTTTGGACTCACAGCTGTCCATGGAGACACAGGTCAAATCTGTATCCAGGGCAGCTGTTTACCAGCTCCATCTGGTACGTAGGCTGAGACCCTATCTGCCTGCAGACTGTCTCGCCAGAGTGGTGCATGCTCTGGTTATCTCCCGCTTGGACTACTGCAATGTGCTCTATGTGGGGCTACCTTTGAAGGTGACCCGGAAACTACAACTAATCCAGAATGCGGCAGCTAGCCTGGTGACTGGGAGCGGCCGCCGAGACCATATAACACTGGTCTTGAAAGACCTACATTGGCTCCCAGTACGTTTCCGAGCACAATTCAAAGTGTTGGTGCTGACCTTTAAAGCCCTAAACGGCCTCGGTCCAGTATATCTGAAGGAGCGTCTCCACCCCCATCGTTCTACCCAGACACTGAGGTCCAGCACCGAGGGCCTTCTGGCGGTTCCCTCACTGCGAGAGGCCAAGTTACAGGGAACCAGGCAGAGGGCCTTCTCGGTAGTGCCGTCCGCCCTGTGGAACGCCCTCCCATCAGATGTCAAAGAGATAAACAACTACCTGACATTCAGAAGACATCTGAAGGCTGTTCAGGGAAGTTTTTAATATGTGACACTTTAGTGTATTTTTCATCTTTGTTGGAAGCCGCCCAGAGTGGCTGGGGAAACCCAGCCAGATGGGCGGGGTACAAATAATAAATTATTATTATTATTATAATTATTATTATTATTATTATTCTCAAGTCTGCTGAACAGTGTTCTGCATCTAGCAATTAATGAAAAAGTTTCAAATTAGCAATATCACCAATAGTTACCTTTAGAAGCTACCTTCATTCACAAAACTTTACAGATGTATGTTTGGGTTTATTTTTCACAGCACGACACTACACTTGGTGCCTTGCAGATGGCACTCAATATCTACAACGAAAAGCTGCCACCATATGCAGCTTGCCAGTTTTTTGAGCTGTATCAAGAAGATAACGGGCAAGTATTCTATTGTTTCCTCAACAGTTGGAACTTTTTCCGTTGCAAATGGGGGGAAAATATATGCGTGCATTCAAATTCTTAAATTACTGTCCATGCACTGACTGTTCCCCAAAATGCATGAGGCTTAAATCTAGGGCCCAGAATCACAATGGCGTTTTGTCTACCTAGCTTTTCAAATTTATTTATTTTTAAATCTCTTAGTGGCTAATGTGGTTAAAACATAGGCAGCAATATAGATAAATAAGGACAACCTAAAATATCAGCCACCAAGCTCAGGAGTTTGGGGTGTGTGCATCAATGTCAGGGCATCTCAACCAAAAAGGGCCTGTCATAGAATCATAAAATTGTAGAGTCAGAAGGGCCCCTGAGGGTCATCTAGTCCAACCCCTGCAATGCAGGAATATGCAGCTGTCCCATATGGGGTTCGAACCTGCAACTTTGGCTTTATCAGCACCTTGTTCTGACCAACTGAGCTACCCATGCACTTCTCGCTCACCTCACTTTGGAAGCTGGGGAGGGCAGGAGCTGAAAATGTATTTCTATGAGGAATCTTAATAGCTGGTTACCCCCCCCCCAAAAAAACCCATTTAGTTTAACCCCAGACTCATTATAATACAACTGAGAGGTTTTAATTGCCATACATTGCCCAGGTCAAGACTGAGATCTGCTTTTGCCCGTGTGGTATTACAGACTCTGGGTTTAGTTGTTCTCGAATCATTGTGGCTGTCGAGGCCTTTCCATTTCATTCCTGAATAGCACTCCTCCTATCGTTATAATTCAACTTATGCTACATTTTCCTTCTTCTTTTTTTTCTTGGTTCTGCAAATCAGAGAGCAAACCGTTGAAATGTATTTTCGGAATCACACTATGAAGGACCCCTATCAACAAACTCTTCCAGGTTGCTCATCTGCGTGTCCCCTGCCAAAGTTTGCTGACCTGGTTTCTCCCATCCTAGTAGACGACTGGGCCAATGCATGCGGGAACGTAGTAAAAAGCAAAGGTATTGTAATTCCCTTAGCGAGCCACACACGATCATCAGTACAGATATGGCTGAGAGCTGTATATTGCCTACTGTACCAATATGAAAGCAGGGCTGGATCTACACTGACCTTTCTAACGTTATTAGAACAATATTAGATATATCTGTCTAAAATGTCACAGGGCATACTGGTGAATTAAAAAACGTTCCTTCATAGCAATGCAGTTTCCATTACTGCTGGTTCCTGGTTTCCCTGCAGCACCCTTTGGTGTCACATTTGAATAACATGTTATTAATGTTACAAGCAAAACGTAATGTGACCACTACGTTATGAAAAGCATTCCTTAATCCTTCCTTAACGTTATAAACCATGAGTGTAGATCTGCCCCAGATGTGATTACTCAAGGCAAAAGTGGCCACCTTTTGGACAGTGCTGCTCAAAAAAGCATTGCCAGTTAGTTTTGTTTGCCCTCCAGTGATGTCATCACATCGACAAACATGATTGGCTGCGTTGCACTGTGATTTCATCTTGTTTCATTGTATAGTTCCCCAACTGGCTGGTGATCATCCAGAAATGCAGTAATCAGAAGCCACAAAAGGGGGGCTAATTGTGGCAGCAGGCAGGAGAGGAAAAGCAACAATAAATATGAGTGAGAAATCACACGTGGATGTCACAGTTGGGGGGGGAGGCAATATTGTTAGCTCAAAAATAGTGTTATGAGTTTGGAGGGAGGGGAGAGCAGGCTGTATGCCAACACCATTATAACCCCTGGATCAAGCAAGTGTTGAACTATAAGCCAGGCTACCTTCATGATTGGACGTGGGTGGCACTGTGGGTTAAACCACAGAGCCTAGGACTTGCCAATCAGAAGGTCGGTGGTTCGAATCCCCATGACAGGGTGAGCTCCCTTTGCTTGGTCCCTGCTCCTGCCAACCTAGCAGTTCGAAAGCACATCAAAGTGCAAGTAGATACATAGGTACCACTCCGGCAGGAAGGCATTTCCGTGCGCTGCTCTGGTTCACCAGAAGCGGCTTAGTCATGCTGGCCACATGTATGCCGGCTCTGCAAAAATGTGTACATTAGGTATACAGAAATATGTTTATTAATAGAAATTTACATGAAAATGCTGACAGGTTTTTATCAGGATTTTAAATTGCTGCAGAAGTGTGGAGAGCTGATTTTAAACCTGGAAAAATGAGAAACTGAAAGAAGTGAAACTCACAGTTCCATCCACCCAGAACTGATTTTCTTACCACTTGCACAATCTTGGTAGCTGGACTGGGGGGGGGGGGGCAAATGCCAGCTGCAGCACCTCTTTGTCCCTGCAGTTTCTCAACCAGCCTGATTCTGAGCCCTCTTCTCCCGATATCAGGCATTGGGCTACACAATCTACAGTTTACCAATACTAGGGCTGTCTCAGAGCTTTTAACATGACTAACCTGGATTAAATAGCTATTTTGCTGCCACAAAATCCAACAGCCAAGGACGGGGAAGATGATAAGGATGAGGAGATGAGTAAAGAATATTGCAATAGCCTTTTAATTGTTTCTTACAGGAAAATGTTCCCAAGAAAATGAGCAGGCTTTGTGAAAGAAAGAAAGAAAGAAAGAAAGAAAGAAAGAAAGCACAAAGATGCCTAACTGGAAAGAAGCAAGATGGAAGAGTAAACTGAGCTTCTGGAACACCTTGAAATGTGATGCTGCACTCAACAAATCCCAAATGTAAGGATCTCTTTTTAAAGGCTGCATTGGATTAATAATAATAATAATAATCACGCTGCCTGATAACACTTCAACAATAAAGCTTGCTTTAAATAAAGAACTGGGATTTTGGAGTTCACCTGTTTCAAAGTGCCATCTGCTAGAGTTTGCATGGGCAGCAGGATTTGCCTTGTGTAGCTGGTTGTTGTTGTTTTAATGCCAGGATGCTTCTAGGTCACTTGGGAGATGCTGTGTCTCCTTGCCCTCTTCCAACCCAGAGCAGGGGTGTTTGGTCCAGTGTGTCATTTCTTAACAAGTGGCTTCCATGTGGGGAAGGACAGTCATGTGGGTTCTGCTGCAGAGCATGGGAAGGCAGCAGGAGAGATCAGAAGGGAAAGCCACTTTGAGAAGGAGCAGCTTGCACCCTGCAACCAAAGGCACCCCACCCCTAACTTCTCCTGGGAAGATACAGTCAGCCCAGGACGTCCATCTTCTCTCCTCCTAGGCCTTTTCACTGCTTCTCCTTCTTGCTACCCAACCTCTTTTTCTTCCTGCCTCTGCTCATCCAACAACCCACCCTTTGACAGTCCTGGATCACTCTGGGTCACCTCACCTGACCCACAGCAATCCGGGGCTGCCTCCATCTGATTCAGGTGAACCATGGATCCCCCAGAATAGGCCCCATTCAGTTCAGGATTCAGCCCAGTATGGTACACAACCACCATGTACATCTTACTAGTGATATAAATATTTGCAGCCAGCCATCTGTTACATGACAGGCACTGAAACTGCCTGGTCTCCCTGTACAGACAACATCACTTCTGACTCCCTGTGTTCAGTTTCTGCCAAGGGCTAACGTCAACATGGTCCACCGATGGTTGGCTCTGCTTTGGCAATGTGATGTACCTGAGCTTTTTAACATTTTCTTGCCCAGTGAACACTTAATCTACGGAGCTAATGCTATTGTACTGTGCTGATGTCCTCATTGACTGACCATGCTGTAGAAGTTTGATGCATGTAATTCCTTTGGATTATACGTACAGGCTATAATAACTGCACTTGTTACCATCCACATGAATGTTACAATCATGTATGTTTTTTAAAAATATTGTATATGTAAAAGAAGAAATGGTTTAAAATTATTTACATACAAGCTTTTTTTTTAATGGAAAAACACATCCACATGACAATCAGAGGTTGAGACCCTGGAAATTGGCAGAGTGAGTGGAAGTAATTGGGAACACTTCCAGTGCTTAATTACTGCATGATAGTCTGCTGTTAAAAGCTTGGAAATAAAGCCAACGACAATGAAAAGTGGCAGTCCAAAGCAGAATTAGTATTTATCAATAAACACATTGTTTTATCCCAGTTTCTTAATGATGATCATTGACAATGATAACAAAGGTTAGATTTTCAGAGGAAATTTTTCTAAGAAAATGCCTGAGATTTTTCATTTTCTCTCCCCAAAAGAGAAAAGGCCACTTTGCAGAATTTTCTCTTACTACTCTCCACTATTTTTTGTGACAGCAACCACCCTCCTCCTCTCCCACAAAGCCATGGATTGCTGATTGGTCCAAGGTATTGTTTATTATTATTATTTATTTAATTGATACTCAAAAAAAGAAAAAACAAGACAAGAATACAAACAGAACAGTAATAAAGACAATATTAGGCAATATTCCAACTCCTGAAGTTCGTGCAGGCCCGACAGGGCGGCTTCTTCTTATTCGGTTCGGCGGCCGGCAGAGGCTGCCCCTCCGCGGGTTTTTCAGCCCCAGCTGTCAGCTGTCGAGGCGGAGAAGGGGAAAGGGAAAGCGGGCGCCGGTCGGGACGTGCTGGGGCTGGGCACCGCCAGGTTGGGTGGGAGAAAAAGGAGGCTGAGAGTGGTTGTCAATGGCAACTCCAGTAGGCTGCTTCCCCTTTTCCTGTTTACGCTGGAGTCCTCTTTGGCTTGCTACGCCTGCGGGCTCTCTTCCGGCCAACGCTGCCAATGACAGATCTCAAAAACCTGGGGTCGGTGAGATTCGGAATTCGCAGCACCTTGCGCCTGCTGGACCTCCTGAGCGGAGCGGGTTGTGTCTTGCTCCTCGTGAAATAAGGTGAAATGTGAGGAGTGTTGCAAGCCGGTGCAGAGGCAGAAGGTCTAGCCGAGATGGTCAGGGGCTTCTTGCTAATCCAGTGGAACACCAGTATCATACGCCTCTTAGATGGGTTGGACATTCTGAAGAAGGTGCTGGAGGCCCAAAGACCAGGGTGACTTCAAAGTGGAGGACGCAGGCAGTTCCCTATCAATGGGGCCAAATCCAAGCTAATGTTAGCTCCAGTCCTGTTAAATCGATCCAGGAACTAGGAACGTTAAATAAGGAATTAATTCCTCAGACAGTATGAAAAGACTCTATGTGGCTTTTCAAAAGCTGGGAGCTCCCAACTACTGCCACTGTTGACAGCCTGTTGCCCCTTAAATCTGCTTGAATGGGTTATGTCACAATGGTCCCTTAAGCCTTCATCAGCAGTTTGTGAGCATGAAAATGCTGTTGGGAGTTTCAGCAATGAAGGCTCAGGCATAACACACTGTTTGAAAGTCTGAACATTTCCTCTTTTTTTATTTAACAAAATTTATATGCCACTTTTATAATTTATATACAAATTTTTAGGAGAGTAAGTTAAAAATATACTGTAGTTTATTCACTTATAGGCTAGTTTACATACTTTATTCCTTCTTATACTTCTATCCCACCTTTCCTCCACAGAGCATATACACCTCTGCCTCCACCTTCTCCATTTTATCCTGACAGCAATATTGTGAGCTAGGGCCATAGCTCAGTGGTAGAACAACTGCTTAGCATGCAGAAGGCATCAGGTTCAGTCCCCAGCATCTCCTGGTGGGACTGGGAGAGATCCTGCCTGAAATCTTTTTATTAATGGGCAATGTCACAGGCTCAATGTCACAGGTTTTGCGGCCTAGTCGAGCCCGCGCCACCCTCCCGGTGCGCCCCCCCCCCCCGCCGTAATAGCAAGCAGGCCGCGGCCTTGCTGCAGCCCCACGCCACCCGCCTGGGTAGGAAGGGGCACCGGGCAGGCGGCGGTGGGAAGCGATACCCTCCCCCACCGCCCAAATGCAAGCAGCTGGCGGCTGGGGCCCAGGTGGCCCACACCACCGCTGGCCATCACAAAAGGCTGGTAGGCCGACCTAGCGGCCTACTCAGGGGCCGTGCTGCCCACTCGGGCTGGCAGCGCCCTGGGCAAGCAGCTGCCGGTGGAGGAGCCAGCTCCCCCCCCCCCCACTGCTGTCAGGGAAAAGCTCCCAAAACGTGCCTAACCGAGCACGCTAAAATGCGGCGTAGCCTGGCGGAGGGGCAAATCCCACCCAGGCAAAAGTAAAGAAGGCCGGTTACTTACCTACGTCCGGCCGCCTGGATACACTCCTGATCTTGATCCTGATCCTGGAAGGAAGAAAGGCAAAAGAGGCTTGAGCCCAGGAGTCAGCCTCTTTTCCTTTTGGCCTTAGGCCTACCCCGGCCGGCCGTCCATTGTCCTCCCTGACCGAGGACGGGTCAAAGGCCAGCTCAAGCAGGTGGGTGGCACCCGCCCAGGTGAGCCTCGCTCGGTGCCGCAAACCCCGCCCACCTGTGGGGAAGGGAGGGCGGATATTGTAATGATAAATACTTAGTTCCTGGGCCAGGTCACAGGCTCACACCCTATTCGTGTCTTAAATGTGCCCTTAAGACAGGATTTGTGAGGAAAGAGGCAATGGGGAGGTTTCCCACTTTGACCTTGCAGAGAAAACATTTGCTCAGTTTAGGAATCAAAATGGTTCCAAGTCGGTCTTCCTGTGCTGATCTATGTAAGTGCTTGGTTGGTACACTTATGAACATTACCATATATCTAAGACCATAAAATTCCTATCACAGGAGTGTCCTTCCTTTTGGAGAAAAACCATGGGGCACATCCTCCTAAGTCCTGGCATCTGCCGTGTGGCAAGTGTGGTCCTCCAGCACCACAGAACCTGGCACTTGCTCCTCTGTCCTTGACTATATTACAAAAAGCCATAAATCAGTAGCCATCAAATTAAACTTCCAGATGAATTTTAGAGTCTCCTCCCCTTTGTCTGCTCTTTAGAAAACACGGCTTTTCCCCAAGCATGTACATTTCTGTTAGTTTGAAAAGGCTGGTTTCTCTTTTTTTCTTTTTCAATTTTTTTTTATTGATTTTCCAAAATTTTAAACAAACAAACAAAAATCATAACCGAACTTGGTCCAATCTTAGTAACATTGTGAAATGACTTCCTCAAATCCCCTTGACTGAATTTCATTATATATCATTGTACCGGTTTTCCAAAATAAAATCTCATAAAAATTTCCTTAGTCCTCTTAACATCTTTGTTTCTTTCGAAAAGGCTGGTTTATTTCAGGTTCCATTTCCTGCATAACAGAGCAGTGTCAACACAAAATTCGAAGGACATTTAGAATGAGAGGCTACAGACACAGGACTGCCGGTGTTCTCACTTCGCCTTGCATTTCCAGTTCCAGTTCCAGACTCAGCTTCATAGTTGAGTTTCCCCCATCAAACATGTTTGCCAGCCAATGCCTTATTAATCCTAGTTCCATAATTGAGTGTATTTACATGTATGACAATGAATTTATTCTGTGGACTGCAAATTCTTTTAGTTTGCTTGTTTCCTTTGGATTATACGTACAGGCTATAATAACTGCACTTGTTACCATCCACATGAATGTTACAATCATGTATGTTTTTAAAAATATTTTATATGTAAAAGAAGAAATGGTTTCAAATTATTTACATACAAGCTTTTTTTCAACAAGAAAAACACATTTGCATGACAATCAGAGGTTGAGACCCTGGAAATTGGCAGAGTGAGTGGAAGTAATTGGGAACACTTCCAGTGCTGAATTACTGAATGATAGCCTGCTGTTAAAAGTTTGGGGATACAGCCAACGACAATGAAAAGTGGCAATCCAAAGCAGAATTAGTATTTATCAATAAACACATCGAAGGCACATTAGAGTTGTTTTATCCCAGTTTCTGAATGATGATCATTGACCATGATAACAAAGGTTAGATTTTCAGAGGAAATTTTTCTAAGAAAATGCCTGAGATTTTTCATTTTCTCTCCCCAAAAGAGAAAGGGCCACTTTGCAGAATTTTCTTTTACTACTCTCCACTATTTTTTGTGACAGCAGCCGCCCTCCTCCTCTCCTACAAAGCCATGGATTGCGGATTCGTCCAGGGTATTATTTTTTATTATTATTTAATTGATACTCAAAAAGAAAAAGAAAAAAACAAGACAAGAATACAAACAGAACAGTAATAAAGACAATATTAGACAATATTCCAAATGCTGAAGTCCGTGCAGGCCCGACAGGGCGGCTTCTTCTCATTCGGTACGGCAGCCAACAGAGGCTGCAATTCCACGGGTCTTTCAGCCCCGGCCGTCGAGGCGGAGAAGGGGAAAGGGAAAGCGGGCGCAGGTCGGGACGTGCTGGGGCTGGGCACCGCCAGGTTGGGTGCTTAGGTTAGGCCAGGTTTGGGCCAGGTTAGGCCGCTTCCCCTTTTCCTGTTTACGCTGGAGTCTTCTTTTGCTTGCCATGCTTGCGGGCTCTCTTCCGGCCAACGCTGCCAATGACAGATCTTAAAAACCTCGGGTCGGTGAGATTCGGATATCGCAGCACCTTGCGCCTGCTGGACCTCCTGAGCGGAGCGGGTTGTGTCTTGCTCCTCGTGAAGTAGGGTGAAA
Source organism: Podarcis tiliguerta (assembly GCF_965153285.1). Classification (NCBI taxonomy): domain Eukaryota; kingdom Metazoa; phylum Chordata; class Lepidosauria; order Squamata; family Lacertidae; genus Podarcis; species Podarcis tiliguerta. The sequence continues at coordinate 13,923,353 of NC_139545.1, read as the reverse complement.
TGTGAGGAGTGTTGCAAGCTGGTGCAGAGGCAGGTGGTCTGGCCGAGTTGGTAGAGCACGGCTTCTCTGTCAGGGGCGTCTTCCTAACCCAGTGGAACACCAGTATCATACGCCTCCTAGATGGGTTGGACATGCTGAAGAAGATGCTGGAGGCCCAAAGACCAGGCTGACTTCAAAGCAGAGGACGCAGCAAGCAGTTCCCTATCAATGGGGACAAATCCAAGCAAATCTTAGCTCCGGTCCTGTTAAATCGATCCAGCAATTAGGAACGTTAAATAAGGAATTAATTCCTCAGGCAGTATGAAAAGACTCTATGTGGCTTTTCAATAGCTGGGAGCTCCCAACTACTGCCACTGTTGACAGCCTGTTGCCCCTTAAATCTGCTTGAATGGTGTATGTCACAATGGTTCCTTAAGCCTTCATCAGGTGTTTGTGAGCATGAAAATGCTGTTGGGATTTTCAGCAATGAAGGCTCAGGCATAACACACTGTTTGAAAGTCTGAACATTTCCTCTTTTTTTATTTAACAAAATTTATATGCCACTTTCATAATTTATATACAAATTATTAGGAGAGTAAGTTAAAAATATACTGTAGTTTATTCACTTATAGGCTAGTTTACATACTTTATTCCTTCTTATACTTCTATCCCACCTTTCCTCCACACAGCATATACACTTCTGCCTCCACCTTCTCCATTTTATCCTGACAGCAAAATTGTGAGCTAGGGCCATAGCTCAGTGGTAGAACAACTGCTTAGCATGCAGAAGGCATCAGGTTCAGTCCCCAGCATCTCCTGGTGGGACTGGGAAAGATCTTGCCTGAAATCTATTGTTATTGTTATTATTATTATTATTATTATTATTATTATTATTATTATTATTATTTTAAAGATTTTCTTGTTATGCAGTGAATTAATAATAATAATAATAATAATAATAATAATAATAATAATCCTGCTGCCTGATAAAACTTGAACAATAAAGATTGCTTTAAATAAAGAACTGGGATTTTGGAGTTCACCTATTTCAAAGTGCCATCTGCTAGAGTTTGCATGGGCAGCAGGATTTTTCTTGTGTAGCTGGTTGTTGTTGTTTTAATGCCAGGCTGCTTCAAGGTCACTTGGGAGACACTGTGTCTCCTTGCCCTCTTCCAACCGAGAGCAGGGGTGTTTGGTCCAGTGTGTCGTTTCTTAACAAGTGGCTTCCATGTGGGGAAGGACGTTCGTGTGGGTTCTGCTGCAGAGCGTGGGCAGGCAGCAGGAGAGATCAGGAGAGAAAGCCACTTTGAGAAGGAGCAGCTTGCACCCTGCACCCAAAGGCACCCCACCCCTAACTTCTCCTGGGAAGATACAGTCAGCCCAGTACGTCCATCTTCTCTCCTCCTAGGCCTTTTCACTGCTTCTCCTTCTTGCTACCCAACCTCTTTCTTCCTGTCTCTGCTCATCCAACACCCCACCCTCTGACAGTCCTGGATCACTCTGGGTCACCTCACCTGACCCACAGCAATCCGGGGCTACCTCCATCTGATTCAGGTGAACCATGGATCCCCCAGAATAGGCCCCATTCAGTTCAGGATTCAGCCCAGTCTGGTGCACAACCCCCATGTATACCTTACTAGTAATATAAATATTTGCATCCAGCCATCTGTTACATGACAGGCACTAAAACTACCTGGTCTCCCTGTACAGTGGTACCTCGGGTTACATACGCTTCAGGTTACAGACTCCGCTAACCCAGAAATAGTGCTTCAGATTAAGAACTTTGCTTCAGGATGAGAACAGAAATGGTGCTCCAGCGGCGCGGCAGCAGCAGGAGGCCCCATTAGCTAAAGCAGTGCTTCATGTTAAGAACAGTTGCAGGTTAAGAACAAATCTCCGGAACCAATTAAGTACTTAACCCGAGGCACCACTGTACAGACAACATCACTTCTGACTCCCTGTGTTCGGTTTCTGCCAAGGGCTAACGTCAACATGGTCCACTGATGGTTGGCTCTGCTTTGGCAATGTGATGTACCTGAGCTTTTTAACATTCTCTTGCTCAGTGAACACTTAATCTACGGAGCTAATGGTATTGTACTGTGCTGATGTCCTCATTGACTGACCATGCTGTGGAACCTTGATGCATGTAATTATTTGCCCATGCAAATACTCTCCTTTGGAGCATGAGATTCTGTGTCTATGCAGAATAGCTTATAAATAAACTTGGGCTAAAGGTTGCCCCCATCACTTAACATTTCTGTACCTCTGTCCTGGATACATTACTATGCTTACTGGCAACCAGGAACAGCCAGTGTGGTGAAGCGGTGGTGTGTTGCTGCCCCCGTGACAGCAGGGTCACTGCTGCTTGCTGGGATGGGGCAGGTCAGGGGGGCAACATGACTGGGGCTGTGTGGGCCCCCCAGCAGGGGACCTCCCAGTGCACCCACCTAGCCCCACCTTCCTGCCCTGCTCTGTTTCTCACACTGCCCCAGTGACACTGCTGTTGGGAGGGTAGTGGCACTGTACCATTTTGCCTCGCCAGCTGCTCCGGTTGGCATCAGACAGGTTAAACTCTTTCTTAACCACGCTGGTCTTCAACTCTTATCCTAGGTAGGGTTGTGTGTGTTCTGCACTCTTTGCCCAGGATACCGGTGCGGGGGGGTGGGGGTGGGGGTGGGGGAGGCGACCTACAGTCAAAATGAGAACCATCTAATTCTAAAACAGGAAATGTACTGTGCTGCAGAATATTTATAATATTCCCACATATATTTGCTCACCAAAAATTCATTCAAGAAAAAGAATTGTTCTCCCATCTTGATTCTTCTTCTGGTGATATAAATAAACTATGAGATTGTGCAAGGTCTTGGACAAACTCCCCCAACTCAGCAACCATTAGTCCTTGGCCTGCTGGATGGGCACCAGAATGTGATTCCTTTCAGCCTCACAGTCCGAAGACAACGGACAGTTTTTGGAGCTGGAGATGGGAGGGCAGGGAGCAAGTTGCCTGCAGCTGTTCCTTCTCTGGCCAGTTGGAGGAGTCCAGGCTCTTCTCCATATTGCCATGACATTCTTCCTGCCCCTCTTGGCAGCAGTGCCACTACGTTTGCTGATTGATTTAGAAGATTTCCATCTCACCCACCACTGGATCGAGCGGTCACCTTCAAACTGCCACAATGTTCTTCCTGGAAGGCTGAATGTGCAACCTCCCCATTATCTTTGGTTCCCTGCCCATAAGCAGAGACCTAAGTGTCCTTCCTTTTGGAGAAGAACCATGGGGCACATCCTCCTAAGTCCTGGCATCTGCCGTGTGGCAAGTGTGGTCCTCCAGCACCACAGAACCTGGCACTTCCTCCTCTGTCTTTGACCATATTACAAAAAGCCATAAATCAGTAGCCATCACATTAAACTTCCAGATGAATTTTAGAGTCTCGTCCCCTTTGTTTGCTCTTTAGAAAGCACGGCTGTTTCCCCTCCCACCTTCACACACAGACAAAAAAGCTATTTCATAATGACTGGCAGGGCTGAAAGGTCCGTGATGCATCTGTTTTGTTAGTTGTGGCTTCACCATTTTCAGCCTGTTCTTGGGTCTGCTTCTCCCAAGTACCACAGGGAGGGAATTGAAGTATGTTGTATTGGTAAGCATGAGGTCTTCTCTTCATTGCTAACAATGAGTTATCCAAGCATGTACATTTCTGTTAGTTTGAAAAGGCTGGTTTCTCTTTTTTATTATTCTTTTTTTAATTGATTTTCCAAAATTTTAAACAAAGAAAGAAACATAAATCATAACTAAGGGAGCACAAAGACTGCGAACGGGTTAGGGGGCGGACAGGTAAGGACGTCCCGGGCGGAGTGACACCAGGGCTGGACGTTGAGGTGCTAGGGCGCTCCTGGTTACTATAGTAAGAGTGTCAGGGATGTAATCTTGAGATGCTGGGGGTGGTGCCGGAAGTGCCCTAACCCACCGGCCTGCACTGGCAATAGAATGTTTCGAAAGCAGAGAAACGTTTTGCAAATGCCTCTGGATTGCATGGCATAGCGGGCATTTGAGAGCCGCCTTGGGTGCCCGCCCCATTTGCGCTAGGAGAAGAAGTCTGTTGATTTCTCCCTGGAGCCATCGCACTGACCGGTTTTAGAAGGCTAGCGGGTTCAGTATTGACTACACTGGCCGATATTGTGTACGGTGCGTATCAATTACCGTGCAGTTCATTATTGCTTGCACTGGCTTCAGTTGGGTACGATGCCTGACAGTGATTAGTTCAGTATTAACTAAACTGGCCCCTAGGAGTTAAATTGCGTAACGCGTATACTGCAAATGAAATGAGCTATATTTATTATTATAAAAAAAAATATTTTTAAAATTTATTTATTGTTTGTTTGTTTATTATTTATTAATTTCTTTAATTTATTTATATATTTATTACTTATTATTAATATTATTACTAATTATGTGTGTGTGTGTGTTTATTTATTTATTTATTCACTTTTATCTCTTTATCTCTTTATCTCTTTATTTTTTTTATTATTTGCACCTCCAGTAGATCAGTAATTATCAATGCGCGCCTGCTGCGACCCTTCCAGGTAGGCAAGCTAGTTGAAGGCATACAAAAATGCCCCCAAAGCACCTTATATTGCCAATCAAGCAAGGACGCCTTACTGCACTCACTGCCTTACGGCGCTCATTGCGTTTACAGTCAAACTGGGCGCATAGCCAAAGCGCTTTTTACCGTTGCCCTTATGCCTACTCAATATTATATAGAATATGAGCCCCCTGCACCAAGAGAAACTTTATGAAGAACTGAATGTAACCCCAGCCAAGCTCCTTGAGTTATGCTCAGTGCAACGAGGAGAGCCCCCCCCCCCATTGAATAGATGTGCTCCTACTGCTCCCCGGCGCACTTTCTGTCCGCTAATTTACCAAAAGCGCTATTAAAATCCGCTTTAATAAGGGGGGGGGGAAATGTTTCTTCAAATTGAACTAGGGCTCTGGTAAATGACCCCCCCAAAGGTGGCCCGGTGATTTAGGAAGCGGGCGGGAAGGCAAGTAGGCACCGATTTGTTGCACCGTTCTGAAGTTGGGCTAGGGGATGCCTCACGTAAGATGGCCGCCAAAAGGAATACCAAGTGGTCTCGCAAAATGGCTGCTCAATGCAGCGGTAACCACGGCAACTGCTAAGAAATTCTAAACCAACCAAGATCCAACCAAGGACTTTATCAGATCACAATGGTATTCTGATGGCCATGGCAGGCTAAATGATGCGATACTACATCATATAGAAATTGTTAATAAGGGAATATGTTCCCTACAAGAATTTTTCAACCTCAACCTTAATAAAGGAACAGATCTAAATATGGTTTGGGATGCCAGTAAGGCAGTAATGAGAGGCTTTTTAATCAAACAAAGTGCATGCATATACACCCACACCCACCTCCACACACCACGGAAGCTCAAATTTTGCTACCCAAAGATGGAAGGAAGACTGGCAACTTAAGATGATAGAATTTGCAGAAGCAGCAGAGGGCAAGAAGAATATTTATTCAAAGAGGAGTGGTAAAATTTTACTGAATATTTAGAAAACAATTGTGTACAATTGAAAACGCTGGTAGTGTTTAGATAAATTCAACAGTATGGTAAATATTTGAAGGATGTAAAGTGGAGAAATGATTAGATTTGCTATAGTAAAATATGCAGGAATGATGATAAGTAAAATGAACCATGAAAGGGGAAGGAGGGAAGTCAATTGTTACATCATATTATGTAAAATGTTTATTTTGAGATGTATAAACTGAAAAATTAATAAAAATTGTTTTTTATAAAATGCTAAATAATTTTATTTCATTTTTAACAGGGATGGGGAACGGATGTATGTAGGAAGACACTCTCGGGAGATTTATGCCTTTACAAAATGCCGCTGGCACGCAAAGCTCATCATGTGTCAATCTCCTCGTCCCACTTGGTGGCGTCAGGCAGCTTCATGTTTTGCCACATGAAATCGAGGAACATGGATGCCTGCAGTAACCGGCCCAGCCTCTGGAAGTGCCGTTCTGTGTATGGTAGGAGAGACTCCACAGCTGCTTTGATCCCTTCGTACTGCAAGAGGCTCTCTGGCGTCTCGTGCTTGAGGAGGGTTTCCACCACTGCCTGAGCCTCGAGGTAGTTCTGCAAGTTTGTGTTCCACGTGATGGAAAACTTCAGCACAGCCTCTTTCTGGTCATTCCGAAGCTTCAGGAGGTTCTTTTCCAAGTCTTCTTCTCCATTAGCCTCCTTAAGAATAGCAGGTCCGACTGCTTCCTCTGATCCCGTATCCAACTCCTGAAGTCCGTGCAGCCCGACAGGGCGGCTTCTTCTTATTCGGTTCAGCAGCCGGCAGAGGCTGCCCCTCCACGGTTTTTCAGCCCTGGCCGTCGAGGCGGAGAAGGGGAAAGGCAAAGCGGGCGCCGGTCGGGACGTGCTGGGGCTGGGCACCGCCATGTTGGGTGTGCGCAAAGCATGCTGAGCCAGAAGGGGCCTGCCCATTCAGGGGGGGAAGGAGGCTGAGAGTGGTTTTCAATGGCGGGGGCCGCTGGGGCACCTTGGAAGATGGCCGACAATACCATCTTTCTGGCTCGCACGAGGTAATTTAGAGGCTGATAATTTAGAGCAAGCAGGCCGCGGCCTTGCTGGAGCCCCGCGCCACCCGCCTGGGTAGGAAGGGGCACCGGGCAGGCGGAAGAGGGAAGCTATGCCCCCCCACCACCACCCAAATGCAAGCAGCCCGCGGCTGGGGCCCAGCTGGGGCCCACACCACCGCTGGCCATCACAAAAGGCTGGTAGGCTGACCTAGCGGCCTACTCAGGGGCCGTGCTGCCCACTCGGGCTGGCAGCGCCCTGGGCAAGCAGCTGCCGGTGGAGGAGCCCGCTCCCCCCCCACTGCTGCCAGGGAAAAGCTCCAAAAAAGGCCGCAACGTGCCTAACCGAGCACGGTAAAATGCGGCGTAGCCTGGCAGAGGGGCAAATCCCACCCACCCACCCAGGCAAAAGTAAAGAAGGGCGGTTACTTACCTAAGTCCGGCCGCCTGGATACACTCCTGATCTTGATCCTGATCCTGGAAGGAAGAAAGGCAAAAGAGGCTTGAGCCCAGGAGTCAGCCTCTTTTCCTTTTGGCCTTAGGCCCACCCCCGGCCGGCCGTCCATTGTCCTCCCTGACCGAGGACGGGTCAAAGGCCAGCTCAAGCAGGTGGGTGGCACCCGCCCAGGTGAGCCTCGCTCGGTGCCGCAAACCCCGCCCACCTGTGGGGAAGGGAGGGCGGATATTGTAATGATAAATACTTAGTTCCTGGGCAATGTCACAGGCTCACACCCTATTCATGTCTTAAATGTGCCCTTAAGACAGGGTTTGTGAGGAAAGAGGCAATGGGGAGGTTTCCCACTTTGACCTTGCAGAGAAAACATTTGCTCAGTTTAGGAATCAAAATGGTTCCAGGTTGGTCTTCCTGTACTGTGCTTGGTTGGTATACTTATGAACATTACCATATATCTAAGACCATAAAATTCCTATCACAGGAGTGTCCTTCCTTTTGGAGAAAAACCATGGGGCACATCCTCCTAAGTCCTGGCATCTGCCGTGTGGCAAGTGTGGTCCTCCAGCACCACAAAACTTGGCACTTGCTCCTCTGTCCTTGACTATATTACAAAAAGCCATAAATCAGTAGCCATCAAATTAAACTTCCAGATGAATTTTAGAGTCTCCTCCCCTTTGTCTGCTCTTTAGAAAACACGGCTTTTTCCCATCCCACCTTCACACACAGACAAAAAAGGCTATTTCATAATGACTGGCAGGGCTGAAAGGTCCATATCTGTTTTGTTAGTTGTGGCTTCACCATTTTCAGCCTGTTCTTGGGTCTGCTTCTCCCAAGTACCACAGGGAGGGAATTGAAGTACGTTGTATTGGTAAGCATGAGGTCTTCTCTTCATTGCTAACCATGAGTTATCCAAGCATGTACATTTCTGTTAGTTTGAAAAGGCTGGTTTCTCTTTTTTCATTTTTCAATTTTTTTTTAATGATTTTCCAAAATTTTAAACAAACAAACATAAGTCATAACTGAACTTGGTTCAATCTTAGTAACATTGTGAAATGACTTCCTCAAATCCCCTTGACTGAATTTCATTATATATCATTGTACCGGTTTTCCAAAATAAAATCTCATAAAAAATTTCTTAGTCCTCTTAACATCTTTGTTTCTTTCGAAAAGGCTGGTTTCTCTTTCAGGTTCCATTTTCCTACATAACAGAGCAGTGTCAACACAAAATCCGAAGGACATTTAGAATGAGAGGCTGCAGACACAAGACTGCCGGTGTTCTCACTTTGCCTTGTATTTCCAGTTCCTGACTCAGCTTCATAGTTGAGTTTCCCCCATCAAACATGTTTGCCAGCCAATGCCTTATTAATCCTAGTTCCATAATTGAGTGTATTTACATGTATGTCACTGGATTTATTCTGTGGACTGCAAATTCTTTTAGTTTGCTTGTTTCCTTTGGATTATACGTACAGGCTATAATAACTGCACTTGTTACCATCCACGTGAATTTTACAATCATGTATGTTTTTAAAAATATTTTATATGTAAAAGAAGAAATGGTTTCAAATTATTTACATACAGGCTTTTTTTAACGGAAAAACGCATTTGCATGACAATCAGAGGTTGAGACCCTGGAAATTGGCAGAGTGAGTGGAAGTAATTGGGAACACTTCCAGTGCTGAATTACTGCATGATAGCCTGCTGTTAAAAGCTTGGGGATACAGCCAACGACAATGAAAAGTGGCAGTCCAATGCGGAATTAGTATTTATCAATAAACACATCGAAGGCACATTAGAGTTGTTTTATCCCAGTTTCTTAATCATGATCATTGACCATGATAACAAAGGTTAGATTTTCAGAGGAAATTTTTCTAAGAAAATGCCTGAGATTTTTCATTTTCTCTCCCCAAAAGAGAAAGGGCCACTTTGCAGAATATTCTTTTACTACTCTCCACTATGTTTTGTGACAGCAGCCACCCTCCTCCTCTCCTACAAAGCCATGGATTGCTGATTGGTCCAGGGTATTGTTTTTTATTATTATTTAATTGATACTCAAAAAGAAAAAGAAAAAAACAAGACAAGAATACAAACAGAACGGTAATAAAGACAATATTAGACAATATTCCAAATCCTGAGGTCCGTGCAGGCCCGACAGGGCGGCTTCTTCTCATTCGGTTCGGTGGCCAGCAGAGGCTGCCCTTCCGCGGTTCTTTCAGCCCCGGCCGTCGAGGCGGAGAAGGGGAAAGGGAAAGCGGGCGCCGGTCGGGACGTGCTGGGGCTGGGCACCGCCAGGTTGGATGCTTAGGTTAGGCCAGGTTTGGGCCAGGTTAGGCCGCTTCCCCTTTTCCTGTTTACGCTGGAGTCTTCTTTTGCTTGCCATGCTTGCGGGCTCTCTTCCGGCCAACGCTGCCAATGACAGATCTTAAAAACCTCGGGTCGGTGAGATTCGGATATCGCAGCACCTTGCGCCTGCTGGACCTCCTGAGCGGAGCGGGTTGTGTCTTGCTCCTCGTGAAGTAGGGTGAAATGTGAGGAGTGTTGCAAGCCGGTGCAGAGGCAGGTGGTCTGGCCGAGTTGGTAGAGCACGGCTTCTCTGTCAGGGGCGTCTTCCTAACCCAGTGGAACACCAGTATCATGCGCCTCTTAGATGGGTTGGACATGCTGAAGAAGGTGCTGGAGGCCCAAAGACCAGGGTGACTTCAAAGCAGAGGACGCAGCAGGCAGTTCCCTATCAATGGGGCCAAATCCAAGCAAATCTTAGCTCCGGTCCTGTTAAATCGATCCAGCAATTAGGACCGTTAAATAAGGAATTAATTCCTCAGGCAGTATGAAAAGACTCTATGTGGCTTTTCAATAGCTGGGAGCTCCCAACTACTGCCACTGTTGACAGCCTGTTGCCCCTTAAATCTGCTTGAATGGTGTATGTCACAATGGTTCCTTAAGCCTTCATCAGGTGTTTGTGAGCATGAAAATGCTGTTGGGATTTTCAGCAATGAAGGCTCAGGCATAACACACTGTTTGAAAGTCTGAACATTTCCTCTTTTTTTATTTAACAAAATTTATATGTGTCAGAGCTGGCTCCTGGTCCCAGCTCACAGAGGACCAACGCTAGCCGGTAGTAATGTATCAAAGTCTTTATTGAAGTATAGTTTCCATTTCCAAGCCTCAGCGCCCCAGCTCTACGTCTAGGGTCTAGACCGGCGAAGCTCCATCTGAATCTCCGCCCCCTGTACACCAGTTTAAGACTCTAATCTTACTCCACCTCTTCCTTCTCTCCTTTCTCCTCTGGGTCCTGCTACCCCCCGGGGTCTCCTCCCTCCTGGACTCCTCCGACGCAGACGTTGACCCCCCTGACTCCTCCCGCTCTCTTCGGCGGGCTTTAGGACTTGGCTCCCTACCCGGGCTGCCAACTGTGCCGCCCTCCTGTACATTTGAACTTGGCGCGCGCGCGCGTTTAACCTTCCTCTTAACCGTTTCCTCTCTCCCTGACGGAGGCGTGGTCAATCCTGCCTCATGTCCTCCCGCTGGCAGTGCGCCGCCTGATCCCGATGCCTGGGACTCCTCCCCCCTACTGCACTCTGGTGTGGACGCTGGTCCGGATTTCCAACTGCTGCTCTCTGAGTCCCCTCTGGCCCCTTCTCCCTGAAGTGCCCCCCTGGGCACTCCCCTTGCCCTGACCATGGGAGCCCCTTTTTGTGAATCCTCCGATTCACTGGAAAGACTCAGAGACCTCGGACCGCTGTCATCGCTGACATTTCCTTCGGACTCCTCCCCCTCGCTCTCCATTTCCTCCCTCTCCTGTGCCTCTGCTCAGGCACAGTTGGCAGCCCGGGTAGGGAGCCAAGTCCTAAAGCCCGCCGAAGAGAGAGGGAGGAGTCAGGGGGGTCAACGTCTGCGTCGGAGGAGTCCAGGAGGGAGGAGACCCCGGGGGGTAGCAGGACCCAGAGGAGAAAGGAGAGAAGGAAGAGGTGGAGTAAGATTAGAGTCTTAAACTGGTGTACAGGGGGCGGAGATTCAGATGGAGCTTCGCCGGTCTAGACCCTAGACATAGAGCTGGGGCGCTGAGGCTTGGAAATGGAAACTATACTTCAATAAAGACTTTGATACATTACTACCGGCTAGCGTTGGTCCTCTGTGAGCTGGGACCAGGAGCCAGCTCTGACAGTGTGGGTTCTGCTGCAGAGCATGGGCAGGCAGCAGGAGAGATCAGGCGGGAAAGCCACTTTGAGAAGGAGCAGCTTGCACCCTGCACCCAAAGGCACCCCACCCCTAACTTCTCCTGGGAAGATACAGTCAGCCCAGGACGTCCATCTTCTCTCCTCCTAGGCCTTTTCACTGCTTCTCCTTCTTGCTACCCAACCTCTTTTTCTTCCTGCCTCTGCTCATCCAACACCCCACCTTCTGACAGTCCTGGACCACTCTGGGTCACCTCACCTGACCCACAGCAATCCGGGGCTGCCTCCATCTGATTCAGCTGAACCATGGATCCCCCAGAATAGGCCCCATTCAGTTCAGGATTCAGCCCAGTCTGGTGCACAACCACCATGTACATCTTACTAGTGATATAAATATTTGCATCCAGCCATCTGTTACATGACAGGCACTGAAACTACCTGGTCTCCCTGTACAGTGGTACCTCGGGTTACATTCGCTTCAGCTTACATACGCTTCAGGTTACAGACTCCGCTAATCCAGAAATAGTGCTTCAGGTTAAGAACTTTGCTTCAGGATGAGAACAGAAATGGTGCTCCAGCGGCAGCAGGAGGCCCCATTAGCTAAACCGGTGCTTCAGGTTAAGAACAGTTTCAGGTTAAGAACGAATCTCTGGAACGAATTAAGTACTTAACCCAAGGCACCACTGTACAGACAACATCACTTCTGACTCCCTGTGTTCAGTTTCTGCCAAGGGCTAACGTCAACATGGTCCACTGATGGTTGGCTCTGCTTTGGCAATGTGATGTACGTGAGATTTTTAACATTCTCTTGCTCACTGAACACTTAATCTACGGAGCTAATTGTATTGTACTGTGCTGATGTCCTCATTGACTGACCATGCTGTGGAACCTTGATGCATGTAATTATTTGCCCATGCAAATACTCTCCTTTGGAGCATGAGATTCTGTGTCTATGCAGAATAGCTTATAAATAAACTTGGGCTAAAGGTTGTCCCCATCACTTTCATTTCTGTACCTCTGTCCTGGATACATTACTATGCTTACTGGCAACCAGGAACAGCCAGTGTGGTGAAGCAGTGGTGTGTTGCTGCTCCCGTGACAGCAGGGTCACTGCTGCTTGCTGGGATGGGGCAGGGCAGGGGGGCAGCATGACTGGGGCTGTGTGGGCCCCCCAGCAGGGGCCCTCCCAGTGCACCCACCTAGCCCCACCTTCCTGCCCTGCTCTGTCTCTCACACTGCCCCAGTGACACTGCTGTTGGGAGGATAGTGGCACTGTACCATTTTGCCTCGCCAGCTGCTCCTGTTGGCATCAGACAGGTTAAACTCTTTCTTAACCAGGCTGGTCTTCAACTCTTATCCCAGGTAGGGTTGTGTGTGTTCTGCACTCCTTGCCCAGGATACCGGTGCGGGGTGGGGGTGGGGGAGGCGACCTACAGTCAAAATGAGAACCATCTAATTCTAAAACAGGAAGTGTACTGTGCTGCAGAATATTTATAATATTCCCACATCTATTTGCTCACCCAAAAATGATTCAAGAGAAAGAATTGTTCTCCCATCTTGATTGTTCTTCTGGTGATATAAATAAACTATGAGATTGTGCAAGGTCTTGGACAAATTCCCCCAACTGAGCAACCATTAGTCCTTGGCCTGCTGGATGGGCACCAGAATGTGATTCCTTTCAGCCTCACAGTCTGAAGACAACTGACAGTTGTTGGAGCTGGAGATGGGAGGGCAGGGAGCAAGTTGCCTGCAGCTGTTCCTTCTCTGGCCAGTTGGAGGAGTCCAGGCTCTTCTCCATATTGCCATGACATTCTTCCTGCCCCTCTTGGCAGCAGTGCCACTACGTTTGCTGATTGATTTAGAAGATTTCCACTGGATCGAGTGGTCACCTTCAAACTGCCACGATGTTCTTCCTGGAAGGCTGAATGTGCAACCTCCCCATCACCCGTGGTTCTCTAGTCATTAACAGAGAGCGGAGTGTCCTTCCTTTTGGAGAAAAACCATGGGGCACATCCTCCTAAGTCCTGGCATCTGCCGTGTGGCAAGTGTGGTCCTCCAGCACCACAGAACCTGGCACTTCCTCCTCTGTCCTTGACTATGTTACAAAAAGCCATAAATCAGTAGCCATCAAATTAAACTTCCAGATGAATTTTAGAGTCTCGTCCCCTTTGTTTGCTCTTTAGAAAGCACGGCTGTTTCCCCTCCCACCTTCACACACAGACAAAAAAGCTATTTCATAATTACTGGCAGGGCTGAAAGGTCCGTGATGCATCTGTTTTGTTAGTTGCGGCTTCACCATTTTCAGCCTGTTCTTGGGTCTGCTTCTCCCAAGTACCACAGGGAGGGAATTGAAGTATGTTGTATTGGTAAGCATGAGGTCTTCTCTTCATTGCTAACAATGAGTTATCCAAGCATGTACATTATTGTTAGTTTGAAAAGGCTGGTTTCTCTTTTTTATTACTCTTTTTTAAAATTGATTTTCCAGAATTTTAAACAAACAAACATAAATCATAACTAAGGGAGCGCGAAGACTGCGAACGGGTTAGGGGGCGGACAGGTAAGGACGTCCCGGGCGGAGTGACACCAGGGCCGGACGTTGAGGTGCTAGGGCGCTCCTGGTTACTAGTAAGAGTGTCAGGGATGTAATCTTGAGGTGCTGGGGGTGGTGCCGGAAGTGCCCTAACCCACCGGCCTGCACTGGCAATAGAATGTTTCAAAAGTAGAGAAATATTTTGCAAATGCCTCTGGATTGCACGGCATAGCGGGCATTTGAGAGCCGCCTTGGGTGCCGCCCCATTTGCGCTAGGAGAATAAGTCTGTTGATTTCTCCCTGGAGCCATCGCACTGACCGGTTTTAGAAGGCTAGCGGGTTCAGTATTGACTACACTGGCCGATATTTGTGTACGGTGCGTATCAATTACCGTGCAGTTCAGTATTGCTTGCACTGGCTTCAGTTGGGTACGATGCCAGACAGTGATTAGTTCAGTATTAACTACACTGGCCCCTAGGAGTTAAATTGTGTAACGCATATACTGCAAATGAAATGAGCTATATTTATTATTAATGTTTATTATCATAAAAAAAAATATTTTAAAATTTTATTTATTGTTTGTTTATTATTAATTAATTTCTTTAATTTCTTTATTTATTTCTTTATTCATTAATTATTATTACTAATTATATATGTGTGTGTGTTTATTTATTTATTTATTCACTTTTATCGTAAGTTAGGGGTGGGGTGCCTTTGGGTGCAGGGTGCAAGCTGCTCCTTCTCAAAGTGCCTTTCCCTCCTGATCTCTCCTGCTGCCTGCCCACGCTCTGCAGCAGAACCCACACAAACGTCCTTCCCCACATGGAAGCCACTTGTTAAGAAATGACACACTGGACCAAACACCCCAGATCTTTATTTAAAGCAATCTTTATTGTTGAAGTTTTATCAGGGAGCAGGATTATTATTATTATTATTATTAATCCAATGCAGAACAAGAAAATCTTTAATAAAAGAAGAAGAAGAAGAAGAAGAGGAGGAAGAAGAAGAAGAAGAAGAAGAAGATGATTTCAGGCAGGATCTCTCCCAGTCCCACCAGGAGATGCTGGGGACTGAACCTGATGCCTTCTGCATGCTAAGCAGTTGTTCTAGCACTGAGCTATGGCCCTAGCTCACATTATTGCTGTCAGGATAAAATGGAGAAGGTGGAGGCAGAAGTGTATATGCTGTGTGGAGGAAAGGTGGGATAGAAGTATAAGAAGGAATAAAGTATGTAAACTAGCCTATAAGTGAATAAACTACTGTATAGGTTTAACTTACTCTCCTAAAAATTTGTATATAAATTATAAAAGTGGTATATAAATTTGGATTTTTTTTTAAAAAAGGAAATGTTCAGACTTTCAAACAGTTTGTTATGCCTGAGCCTTCATTGCTGAAACGCCCAACAGCATTTTCATGCTCACAAACACCTGATGAAGGCTTAAGGAAACATTGTGACATAACCCATTCAAGCAGATTTAAGGGGCAACAGGCTGTCAACAGTGGCAGTAGTTGGGAGCTCCCAGCTATTGAAAAGCCACATAGAGTCTTTTCCTACTGCCTAAGGAATTAATTGCTTATTTAACGTTCCTAATTGCTGGATCGATTTAACAGGACTGGAGCTAAGATTTGCTTGGATTGGGCCCCATTGATAGGGAACGGCCTGCTGTGTCCTCCACTTTGAAGTCACCCTGGTCTTTGGGCCTCCAGCACCTTCTTCAGAATGTCCAACCCATCTAAGAGGCGTATGATACTGGTGTTCCACTGGGTTAGGAAGACGCCCCTGACAGAGAAGCCGTGCTCTACCAACTCGGCCAGACCTTCTGCCTCTGCACCGGCTTGCAACACTCCTCACATTTCACCCTACTTCACGAGGAGCAAGAGACAACCCGCTCCGCTCAGGAGGTCCAGCAGGCGCAAGGTGCTGCGATATCCGAATCTCACCGACCCGAGGTTTTTAAGATCTGTCATTGGCAGTGTTGGCCGGAAGAGAGCCCGCAAGCATGGCAAGCAAAAGAAGACTCCAGCGTAAACAGGAAAAGGGGAAGCGGCCTAACCTTGCTCAAACCTGGCCTAACCTAAGCACCCAACCTGGCGGCGCCCAGCCCCAGCACATCCCGACCGGCGCCCGCTTTCCCTTTCCCCTTCTCCGCCTCGACGGCCGGGGCTGAAAGACCCGTGGAATTGCAGCCTCTGTTGGCCGCCGAACCGAATGAGAAGAGGCCGCCCTGTCGGGCCTGCACGGACTTCAGGATTTGGAATATTGTCTAATATTGTCTTTATTACTGTTCTGTTTGTATTCTTGTCTTGTTTTTTTCTTTTTCTTTTTGAGTATCAATTAAATAATAATAAAAAACTATACCCTGGACCAATCCGCAATCCATGGCTTTGTAGGAGAAAAGGAGGGTGGCTGCTGTCACAAAACATAGTGGAGAGTAGTAAAAGAAAATTCTGCAAAGTGGCCCTTTCTCTTTTGGGGAGAGAAAATAAAAAATCTCAGGCATTTTCTTAGAAAAATTTCCTCTGAAAATCTAACCTTTGTTATCATGGTCAATGATCATCATTAAGAAACTGGGATTTTTATGAGATTTTATTTTGGAAAACCAGTACAATGATATATAATGAAATTCAGTCAAGGGGATTTGAGGAAGTCATTTCACAATGTTACTAAGATTGGACCAAGTTCAGTTATGATTTATGTTTGTTTGTTTGTTTAAAATTTTGGAAAATAAATAAAAAGAAAAAAGAAAAAAAGAGAAACCAGCCTTTTCAAACTAACAATAATGTACATGCTTGGATAACTCATTGTTAGCAATGAAAAGAAGACCTCATGCTTACCAATACAACATACATCAATTCCCTCCCTGTGGCACTTGGGAGAAGCAGACCCAAGAACAGGCTGAAAATGGTGAAGCCGCAATAACAAAACTTAACTATATATATATATGTGAATAAAGTGAACTTAACTAACTATATATATGTGTGTAATTATTTATTCACTTTTATCTATTTATCTATTTATTTATTTATTTTATTATTTGCACCTCCAGTAGATCAGTAATTATCAATGCGCGCCTGCTGCGACCCTTCCAGGTAGGCAAGCTAGTTGAAGGCAAACAGGCTAATTCAAAATTTCACGTTCAGTTACCTAGAAGTACTTAACTGGGTGCTCAAGTATGGGCAAGCTAGTTCTTATCAATTACCAGCCTATTCAGTGTAATCAGATATAAATCACCTGTGCTGCTAAAATATAATGCAATATCCATTTCTGGACAATTCCTCCCTCCGGAGTAATAGTCAACACTTAAATGCAACTTATCAGCCCTCCAAAACGCTTCACAAAAATGCCCTCAAAGCACCTTATATTGCCAATCAAGCAAGGACGCCTTACTGCGATCACTGCCTTACGGCGCTCGCTGCGTTTACAGTCAAACTGGGCGCATAGCCAAAGCGCTTTTTACCGTTGCCCTTATGCCTACTCAATATATTATATAGAATATGAGCCCCCTGCGCCAAGAGAAACTTTATGAAGAACTGAACGTAACCCCAGCCAAGCTCCTTGAGTTTATCCGCTTTAATAAGGGGGGGGGGGATGTTTCTACAAATTGAACTCGGGCTCTGGTAAATGACCCGCCAAAAGGTGGCCCGGTGATTTAGGAAGCGAGTGGGAAGGCGAGTAGGCACCGATTTGTTGCACCGTTCTGAAGTCGGGCTGGGGGATGCCTCACGTAAGATGGCCGCCAAAAGGAATACCACTTGGTCTCGCAAAATGGCTGCTCAATGCAGCGGTAACCACGGCAACTGCTAAGAAATTCTAAACCAACCAAGATCCAACCAAGGACTTTATCAGATCACAACGGTATTCTGATGGCCATGGCAGGCTAAATGATGCGATACTACATCAAATAAAACTGTTAATAAGGGAATATGTTCCCTACAAGAATTTTTCAACCTCGACCTTAATAAAGGAACAGATCTAAATATGGTTTGGGATGCCAGTAAGGCAGTAATGAGAGGCTTTTTAATCAAACAAAGTGCATACATATACACCCACACCCACCTCCACACACCACGGAAGCTCAAATTTTGCTAGCCCAAAGATGGAAGGAAGACTGGCAACTTAAGATGATAGAATTTGCAGAAGCAGCAGAGGGCAAGAAGAATATTTATTCAAAGAGGAGTGGTAAGATTTTACTGAATATTTAGAAAACAATTGTGTACAATTGAAAACGCTGGTAGTGTTTAGATAAATTCAACAGTATGGCAAATATTTGAAGGATGTAAAATGGAGAAATGATTAGATTTGCTATAGTAAAATATGCAGGAATGATGATAAGTAAAATGAACCATGAAAGGGGAAGGAGGGAAGTCAATTGTTACATCATATTATGTAAAATGTTTATTTTGAGATGTATAAACTGAAAAATTAATTTAAAATTTTTTTTATAAAATGCTAAATAATTTTATTTCATTTTTAACAGGGATGGGGAACGGATGTATGTAGGAAGACACTCTCGGGAGATTTATGCGTTTACAAAATGCCGCTGGCACGCAAAGCTCATCACATGTCAATCTCCTTGTCCCACTTGGCGGTGTCAGGCAGCTTCATGTTTTGCCACATGAAAACGAGGAAGATGGAGGCCTGCAGTAACCGGCCCAGCCTCTGGAAGTGCGGTTCTCTGTATGGTAGGAGAGACTCCACAGCTGCTTTGATCCCTTTGTACTGCAAGAGGCTCTCTGGCATCTCATGCTTGAGGAGGGTTTCCACCACTGCCTGAGCCTCGAGGTAGTTCCGCCAGTTTGTGTTCCACGTGATGGAAAACTTCAGCACAGCCTCTTTCTGGTCTTTCCGAAGCTTCAGGAGGTTCTTTTCCAAGTCTTCTTTTCCATTAGCCTCCTTAAGAATAGCAGGTCCGACTGCTTCCTCTGATCCCGTATCCAACTCCTGAAGTCCGTGCAGCCCGACAGGGCGGCTTCTTCTTATTCGGTTCGGCAGCCGGCAGAGGCTGCCCCTCCGTGGGTTTTTCAGCCCTGGCCGTCGAGGCGGAGAAGGGGAAAGGCAAAGCGGGCGCCGGTCGGGACGTGCTGGGGCTGGGCACCGCCATGTTGGGTGTGCGCAAAGCATGCTGGGCCAGAAGGGGCCTGCCCATTCAGGGGGGGAAGGAGGCTGAGAGTGGTTGTCAATGGCGGGGGCCGCTAGGGCGCCTTGGAAGATGGCCGAGAATACCATCTTTCCGGCTCGCACGGGGTAATTTAGAGGCTGATAATTTAGAGCAAGCAGGCCGCGGCCTTGCTGGAGCCCCGCGCCACCCGCCTGGGTAGGAAGGGGCACCGGGCAGGCGGCGGTGGGAGGCGATGCCCCCCCACCGCCCAAATGCAAGCAGCCTGTGGCTGTGGCCCAGCTGTAGCCCACACCACCGCTGGCCATCACAAAAGGCTGGTAGGCAGACCTAGCGGCCTACTCAGGGGCCGTGCTGCCCACTCGGGCTGGCAGCGCCCTGGGCAAGCAGCTGCCAGTGGAGGAGCCAGCTCCCCCCCCCCTGCTGCCAGGGAAAAGCTCCAAATAAGGCCGCAACGTGCCTAACCGAGCACGCTAAAATGCGGCATAGCCTGGCGGTGGGGCAAATCCCACCCAGGCAAAAGTAAAGAAGGCCGGTTACTTACCTAAGTCCGGCCGCCTGGATACACTCCTGATCTTGATCCTGATCCTGGAAGGAAGGAAGAAAGGGAAAAGAGGCTTGAGCCCAGGAGTCACCCTCTTTTCCTTTTGACCTTAGGCCCACCCCGGCCGGCCGTCCATTGTCCTCCCTGACCGAGGACGGGTCAAAGGCCAGCTCAAGCAGGTGGGTGGCACCCGCCCATGTGAGCCTCGCTCGGTGCCGCAAACCCCGCCCATCTGTGGGGAAGGGAGGGCAGATATTGTAATGATAAATACTTAGTTCCTGGGCAATGTCACAGGCTCACACCTTATTCATGTCTTAAATGTGCCCCTCAGACAGGGTTTGTGAGGAAAGAGGCAATGGAGAGGTTTCCCACTTTGACCTTGCAGAGAAAACATTTACTCAGTTTAGGAATCAAAATGGTTCCCGGTTGGTCTTCCTGTGCTGTGCTTGGTTGGTACGCTGATGAACATTACCATATATCTAAGACCATAATATTCCTATCACATGAGTGTCCTTCCCTTTGGAGAAAAACCATGGGGCACATCCTCCTAAGTCCTGGCATCTGCCATGTGGCAAGTGTGGTCCTCCAGCACCACAAAACTTGGCACTTGCTCCTCTGTCCTTGACTATATTACAAAAAGCCATAAATCAGTAGCCATCAAATTAAACTTCCAGATGAATTTTAGAGTCTCCTCCCCTTTGTCTGCTCTTTAGAAAACACGGCTTTTTCCCATCCCACCTTCACACAGAGACAAAAAAGGCTATTTCATAATGACTGGCAGGGCTGAAAGGTCCATATCTGTTTTGTTAGTTGTGGCTTCACCATTTTCAGCCTGTTCTTGGGTCTGCTTCTCCCAAGTACCACAGGGAGGGAATTGAAGTACCGTATTTTTCGCTCTATAAGACGCACCAGACCACAAGACGCACCTAGTTTTTGGAGGAGGAAGACAAGAAAAAAAATATTCTGAATCTCAGAAGCCAGAACAGCAAGAGGGATCGCTGCGCATTGAAAGCAGCAATCCCTCTTGCTGTTCTGGCTTCTGTGATAGCTGCGCAGACTGCATTCGCTCCATAAGACGCACACACATTTCCCCTTACTTTTTAGAAGGGAAACAGTGAGTCTTATAGAGCAAAAAATACGGTATGTTGTATTGGTAACTATGAGGTCTTCTCTTCATTGCTAACAATGAGTTATCCAAGCATGTACATTTCTGTTAGTTTGAAAAGGCTGGTTTCTCTTTTTTCCTTTTTCAATTTTTTTTTATTGATTTTCCAAAATTTTAAACAAACAAACATAAGTCATAACTGAACTTGGTTCAATCTTAGTAACATTGTTAAATGACTTCCTCAAATCCCCTTGACTGAATTTCATTATATATCATTGTACCGGTTTTCCAAAATAAAATCTCATAAAAATTTCCTTAATCCTCTTAACATCTTTGTTTCTTTCGAAAAGGCTGGTTTCTCTTTCAGGTTCCATTTTCCTGCATAACAGAGCAGTGTCAACACAAAATCCGAAGGACATTTAGAATGAGAGACTGCAGACACAGGACTCCCGGTGTTCTCACTTTCCCTTGTATTTCCAGTTCCAGACTCAGCTTCATAGTTGAGTTTCCCCCATCAAACATGTTTGCCAGCCAATGCCTTATTAATCCTAGTTCCATAATTGAGTGTATTTACATGTATGACAATGAATTTATTCTGTGGACTGCAAATTCTTTTAGTTTGCTTGTTTCCTTTGGATTATACGTACAGGCTATAATAACTGCACTTGTTACCATCCACGTGAATTTTACAATCATGTATGTTTTTAAAAATATTTTATATGTAAAAGAAGAAATGGTTTCAAATTATTTACATACAGGCTTTTTTTTAACGGAAAAACGCATTTGCATGATAATCAGAGGTTGAGACCCTGGAAATTGGCAGAGTGAGTGGAAGTAATTGGGAACACTTCCAGTGCTGAATTACTGCATGATAGCCTGCTGTTAAAAGCTTGGGGATACAGCCAACGACAATGAAAAGTGGCAGTCCAATGCGGAATTAGTATTTATCAATAAACACATTGAAGGCACATTAGAGTTGTTTTATCCCAGTTTCTTAATGATGATCATTGACCATGATAACAAAGGTTAGATTTTCAGAGGAAATTTTTCTAAGAAAATGCCTGAGATTTTTCATTTTCTCTCCCCAAAAGAGAAAAGGCCACTTTGCAGAATTTTCTTTTACTACTCTCCACTATTTTTTGTGACAGCAGCCACCCTCCTCCTCTCCTACAAAGCCATGGATTGCGGATTGGTCCAGGGTATTGTTTTTTATTATTATTTAATTGATACTCAAAAAGAAAAAGAAAAAAGACAAGAATACAAACAGAACGGTAATAAAGACAATATTAGACAATATTCCAACTCCTGAAGTCCGTGCAGGCCCGACAGGGCGGCTTCTTCTCATTCAGTTCGGCGGCCAGCAGAGGCTGCCCTTCCGCGGGTCTTTCAGCCGCAGCCGTCGAGGCAGAGAAGGGGAAAGGGAAAGCGGGCGCCGGTCGGGACGTGCTGGGGCTGGGCACCGCCAGGTTGGATGCTTAGGTTAGGCCAGGTTTGGGCCAGGTTAGGCCGCTTCCCCTTTTCCTGTTTACGCTGGAGTCTTCTTTTGCTTGCCATGCTTGCGGGCTCTCTTCCGGCCAACGCTGCCAATGACAGATCTTAAAAACCTCGGGTCGGTGAGATTCGGATATCGCAGCACCTTGCGCCTGCTGGACCTCCTGAGCGGAGCGGGTTGTGTCTTGCTCCTCGTGAAGTAGGGTGAAATGTGAGGAGTGTTGCAAGCCGGTGCAGAGGCAGGTGGTCTGGCCGAGTTGGTAGAGAACGGCTTCTCTGTCAGGGGCGTCTTCCTAACCCAGTGGAACACCAGTATCATACGCCTCCTAGATGGGTTGGACATGCTGAAGAAGATGCTGGAGGCCCAAAGACCAGGGTGACTTTAAAGCGGAGGACGCAGCAGGCAGTTCCCTATCAATGGGGCCAAATCCAAGCAAATCTTAGCTCCGGTCCTGTTAAATCGATCCAGCAATTAGGAACGTTAAATAAGGAATTAATTCCTCAGGCAGTATGAAAAGACTCTATGTGGCTTTTCAATAGCTGGGAGCTCCCAACTACTGCCACTGTTGACAGCCTGTTGCCCCTTAAATCTGCTTGAATGGTGTATGTCACAATGGTTCCTTAAGCCTTCATCAGGTGTTTGTGAGCATGAAAATGCTGTTGGGATTTTCAGCAATGAAGGCTCAGGCATAACACACTGTTTGAAAGTCTGAACATTTCCTCTTTTTTTATTTAACAAAATTTATATGCCACTTTTATAATTTATATACAAATTATTAGGAGAGTAAGTTAAAAATATACTGTAGTTTATTCACTTATAGGCTAGTTTACATACTTTATTCCTTCTTATACTTCTATCCCACCTTTCCTCCACACAGCATATACACTTCTGCCTCTACCTTCTCCATTTTATCCTGACAGCAATATTGTGAGCTAGGGCCATAGCTCAGTGCTAGAACAACTGCTTAGCATGCAGAAGGCATCAGGTTCAGTCCCCAGCATCTCCTGGTGGGACTGGGAAAGATCCTGCCTGAAATCTATTATTATTATTATTATTATTATTATTATTATTATTATTATTAAGATATTCTGGTTCTGCAGTGAAATAATAGTAATAATAATAATAATAATAATAATAATAATAATAATAATCCTGCTGCCTGATAAAACTTCAACAATAAAGATTGCTTAAAATAAAGAACTGGGATTTTGGAGTTCACCTGTTTCAAAGTGCCATCTGCTAGAGTTTGCATGGGCAGCAGGATTTTTCTTGTGTAGCTGGTTGTTGTTTTCATGCCAGGCTGCTTCTAGGTCACTTGGGAGACGCTGTGTCTCCGTGCCCTCTTCCAACCGAGAGCAGGGGTGTTTGGTCCAGTGTGTCGTTTCTTAACAAGTGGCTTCCATGTGGGGAAGGACGTTCGTGTGGGTTCTGCTGCGGAGCATAGGCAGGCAGCAGGAGCGATCAGGAGGTAAAGCCACTTTGAGAAGGAGCAGCTTGCACCCTGCACCCAAAGGCACCCCACTCCTAACTTCTCCCGGGAAGATACAGTCAGCCCAGGACGTCCATCTTCTCTCCTCCTAGGCCTTTTCACTGCTTCTCCTTCTTGCTACCCAACCTCTTTTTCTTCCTGCCTCTGCTCATCCAACACCCCACCCTCTGACAGTCCTGGATCACTCTGGGTCACCTCACCTGACCCACAGCAATCCGGGGCTGCCTCCATCTGATTCAGCTGAACCATGGATCCCCCAGAATAGGCCCCATTCAGTTCTGGATTCAGCCCAGTCTGGTGCACAACCCCCATGTATACCTTACTAGTGAGATAAATATTTGCATCCAGCCATCTGTTACATGACAGGCACAGAAACTGCCTGGTCTCCCTGTACATTGGTACCTTGGGTTACATACGCTTCAGGTTACATACGCTTCAGGTTACAGACTCCGCTAACCCAGAAATAGTGCTTCAGGTTAAGAACTTTGCTTTAGGATGAGAACAGAAATCGTGCTCTAGTGGCGCGGTGGCAGCAGGAGGCCCCATTAGCTAAACCAGTGCTTCAGGTTAAGAACAGTTTCAGGTTAAGAACAAATCTCCGGAACGAATTAAGTACTTAACCCGAGGCACCACTGTACAGACAACATCACTTCTGACTCCCTGTGTTCAGTTTCTGCCAAGGGCTAACGTCAACATGGTCCACTGATGGTTGGCTCTGCTTTGGCAATGTGATGTACCTGAGCTTTTTAACATTCTCTTGCTCAGTGAACACTTAATCTACGGAGCTAATGGTATTGTACTGTGCTGATGTCCTCATTGACTGACCATGCTGAGGAACCTTGATGCATGTAATTATTTGCCCATGCAAATACTCTCCTTTGGAGCATGAGATTCTGTGTCTATGCAGAATAGCTTATAAATAAACTTGGGCTAAAGGTTGCCTCCATCACTTACATTTCTGTACCTCTGTCCTGGATACATTACTATGCTTACTGGCAACCAGGAACAGCCAGTGTGGTGAAGCAGTGGTGTGTTGCTGCCCCCGTGAGAGCAGGGTCACTGCTGCTTGCTGGGATGGGGCAGGGCAGGGGGGCAGCATGACTGGGGCTGTGTGGGCCCCCCAGCAGGGGCCCTCCCAGTGCACCCACCTAGCCCCACCTTTCAGTCCTGCTCTGCCTCCCACACTGCGCCAGTGACACTGCTGTTGGGAGGGTAGTGGCACTGTACCATTTTGCCTCGCCAGCTGCTCCTGTTGGCATCAGACAGGTTAAACTCTTTCTTAACCACGCTGGTCTTCAACCCTTATCCCAGGTATGGTTGTGTGTGTTCTGTGCTCTTTGCCCAAGAAACCGGTGTGGGGGGGTGGGGAAGAGGAGGAGGTGACCTTCAGCCAAAATGTCTAATTTGACCTACAGTCAAAATGTCTACAGTCTAATTCTAAAACAGGAAGTGTACAGTGGTGTAGAATATTTATAATATTCCCACATCTATTTGCTCACCAAAAATTCATTCAAGAAAAAGAATTGTTCTCCCATCTTGATTCTTCTTCTGGTGATATAAATAAACTATGAGATTGTGCAAGGTCTTGGACAAACTCCCCCAACTGAGCAACCATTAGTCCTTGTACTGCTGGTTGGGCACCAGAATGTGATTCCTTTCAGCCTCACAGTCTGAAGACAACTGACAGTTGTTGGAGCTGGAGATGGGAGGGCAGGGAGCAAGTTGCCTGCAGCTGTTCCTTCTCTGGCCAGTTGGAGGAGTCCAGGCTCTTCTCCATATTGCCATGACATTCTTCCTGCCCCTCTTGGCAGCAGTGCCACTACGTTTGCTGATTGATTTAGAAGATTTCCATCTCACCCACCATTGGATAGATCGGTCACCTACAAACTGCCACGATGTTCCTCCTGGAAGGCTGAATGTGCAACCTCCCCATCACCCGTGGTTCTCTAGCCATTAACAGAGAGCGGAGTGTCCTTCCTTTTGGAGAAAAATCATGGGGCACATCCTCCTAAGTCCTGGCATCTGCCGTGTGGCAAGTGTGGTCCTCCAGCACCACAGAACCTGGCACTTCCTCCTCTGTCCTTGACTATATTACAAAAAGCCATAAATCAGTAGCCATCAAATTAAACTTCCAGATGAATTTTAGAGTCTCGTCCCCTTTGTTTTCTCTTTAGATAGCACGGCTGTTTCCCCTCCCACCTTCACACACAGACAAAAAAGCTATTTCATAATTACTGGCAGGGCTGAAAGGTCCGTGATGCATCTGTTTTGTTATTGCGGCTTCACCATTTTCAGCCTGTTCTTGGGTCTGCTTCTCCCAAGTACCACAGGGAGGGAATTGAAGTATGTTGTATTGGTAAGCATGAGGTCTTCTCTTCATTGCTAACAGTGAGTTATCCAAGCATGTACATTATTGTTAGTTTGAAAAGGCTGGTTTCTCTTTTTTATTATTCTTTTTTTAATTGATTTTCCAAAATTGCAAACAAACAAAGAAACATAAATCATAACTAAGGGAGCACGAAGACTGCGAACGGGTTAGGGGGCGGACAGGTAAGGATGTCCCGGGCAGAGTGACACCAGGGCCGGACATTGAGGTGCTAGGGCGCTCCTGGTTACTAGGAAGAGTGTCGGGGATGTAATCTTGAGGTGCTGAGGGTGGTGCCGGAAGTGCCCTAACCCCCGGCCTGCACTGCCAATAGAATGTTTCGAAAGCAGAGAAAAATTTTGCAAACGCCTCTGGATTGCACGGCATAGCGGGCATTTGAGAGCCGCCTTGGGTGACCGCCCCATTTGCGCTAGGAGAATAAGTCTGTTGATTTCTCCCTGGAGCCATCGCACTGACCGGTTTTAGAAGGCTAGCGGGTTCAGCATTGACTACACTGGCCGATATTTGTGTACGGTGCGTATCAATTACTGTGCAGTTCAGCATTGCTTGCACTGGCTTCAGTTGGGTACGATGCCACACAGTGATTAGTTCAGTATTAACTACACTGGCCCCATGGAGTTAAATTGCGTAATGCGTATACTGCAAATGAAACAAGCTATATTTATTATTGTTATTATTATAACTTTTTTATTGTTTTTTAAATTTATTTATTGTTTGTTTATTGATTATTTTTATTTTTATTAATTAATTTTTAAATTTATTTATTTATTGCTTATTCTTAATATTATTACTAATTATATATTTGTGTGTAATTATTTATTTATTCACTTTTATATATTTATCTATTTATTTATTTATTTTATTTTATTATTTGCACTTCCAGTAGATCAGTATTTATCAATACGCGCCTGCTGCGACCCTTCCAGGTAAGCAAGCTAGTTGAAGGCAAACAGGTTAAATTGTGTAACGCGTATACTGCAAATGAAATGAGCTATATTTATTATTAATGTTTATTATTATAAAAAATTTTATTTTAAAATTTTATTTATTGTTTGTTTGTTTGTTTATTATTAAATAATTTCTTTAATTTCTTTCTTTATTTATTACTTATTAGTAATATTATTACTAATTATATGTGTGTGTGTGTGTGTGTGTGTATTTATTTATTTATTTATTTATTACTTTTATCTCTTTATCTCTTTATTTGTTTTATTATTTGCACCTCCAGTAGATCAGTAATTATCAATGCGCGCCTGCTGCGACCCTTCCAGGTAAGCAAGCTAGTTGAAGGCAAACAGGCTAATTCAAAATTTCACGTTCAGTTACCTAGAAGTACTTAACTGAGTGCTCAAGTATGGGCAAGCTAGTTCTTATCAATTACCAGCCTATTCAGTGTAATCAGATATCAGTCACCTGTGCTGCTAATATATAATGCAATATCCAATTCCGGACAATTCCTCCCTCCGGAGTAATAGTCAACACTTAAATGCAACTTATCAGCCCTCCAAACCGCTTCACAAAAATGCCCTCAAAGCACCTTATATTGCCAATCAAGCAAGGACGCCTTACTGCGATCGCTGCCTTATGGCGCTCGCTGCGTTTACAGTCAAACTGGGCGCATAGCCAAAGCGCTTTTTACCGTTGACCTTATGCCTACTCAATATTATATAGAATATGAGCCCCCTGCGCCAAGAGAAACTTTATGAAGAACTGAATGTAACCCCAGCCAAGCTCCTTGAGTTAATCCGCTTTAATAAGGGGGGGGGGAATGTTTCTTCAAATTGAACTCGGGCTCTGGTAAATGACCCCCCCAAAGGTGGCCCGGTGATTTAGGAAGCGGGCGGGAAGGCGAGTAGGCACCAATTCGTTGCACCGCTCTGAAGTCGGGCCGGGAGATGCCTCACGTAAGATGGCCGCCAAAAGGAATACAACGTGGTCTCGCAAAATGGATGCTCAATGCAGCGGTAACCACGGCAACTGCTAAGAAATTCTAAACCAACCAAGATCCAACCAAGGACTTTATCAGATCACAACGGTATTCTGATGGCCATGGCAGGCTAAATGATGCGATACTACATCAAATAAAACTGTTAATAAGGGAATATGTTCCCTACAAGAATTTTTCAACCTCGACCTTAATAAAGGAACAGATCTAAATATGGTTTGGGATGCCAGTAAGGCAGTAATGAGAGGCTTTTTAATCAAACAAAGTGCATGCATATACACCCACACCCACCTCCACACACCACGGAAGCTCGAATTTTGCTAGCCCAAAGATGGAAGGAAGACTGGCAACTTAAGATGATAGAATTTGCAGAAGCAGCAGAGGGCAAGAAGAATATTTATTCAAAGAGGAGTGGTAAAATTTTACTGAATATTTAGAAAACAATTGTGTACAATTGAAAACGCTGGTAGTGTTTAGATAAATTCAACAGTATGGTAAATATTTGAAGGATGTAAAATGGAGAAATGATTAGATTTGCTATAGTAAAATATGCAGGAATGATGATAAGTAAAATGAACCATGAAAGTGGAAGGAGGGAAGTCAATTGTTACATCATATTATGTAAAATGTTTATTTTGAGATGTATAAACTGAAAAATTAATAAAAATTGTTTTTTATAAAATGCTAAATAATTTTATTTCATTTTTAACAGGGATGGGGAACGGATGTATGTAGGAAGACACTCTCGGGAGATTTATGCCTTTACAAAATGCCGCTGGCACACAAAGCTCATCACGTGTCAATCTCCTCGTCCCACTTGGCGGCGTCAGGCAGCTTCATGTTTTGCCACATGAAAACGAGGAACATGGAGGCCTGCAGTAACCGGCCCAGCCTCTGGAAGTGCCGTTCTGCGTATGGTAGGAGAGACTCCACAGCTGCTTTGATCCCTTCGTACTGCAAGAGGCTCTCTGGCGTCTCGTGCTTGAGGAGGGTTTCCACCACTGCCTGAGCCTCGAGGTAGTTCCGCGAGTTTGTGTTCCACGTGATGGAAAACTTCAGCACAGCCTCTTTCTGGTCATTCCGAAGCTTCAGGAGGTTCTTTTCCAAGTCTTCTTTTCCATTAGCCTCCTTAAGAATAGCAGGTCCGACTGCTTCCTCTGATCCCGTATCCAACTCCTGAAGTCCGTGCAGCCTGACAAGGCGGCTTCTTCTTATTCGGTTCAGCAGCCGGCAGAGGCTGCCCCTCCGTGGGTTTTTCAGCCCTGGCCGTCGAGGCGGAGAAGGGGAAAGGCAAAGCGGGCGCCGGTCGGGACGTGCTGGGGCTGGGCACCGCCATGTTGGGTGTGCGTAAAGCATGCTGGGCCAGAAGGGGCCTGCCCATTCAGGGGGGGAAGGAGGCTGAGAGTGGTTGTCAATGGCGGGGGCTGCTAGGGGCGCCTTGGAAGATGGCCGACAATACCATCTTTCCGGCTCGCACAAGGTAATTTAGAGGCTGATAATTTAAAGCAAGCAGGCCGCGGCCTTGCTGGAGCCCCGCGCCACCCGCCTGGGTAGGAAGGGGCACTGGGCAGGCGGCGGTTGGAAGGGATGCCCCCCCACCGCACAAATGCAAGCAGCCCGTGGCTGTGGCCCAGCTGGGGCCCACACCACCGCTGGCTATCACAAAAGGCTGGTAGGCCGAACTAGCGGCCTACTCAGGGGCCGTGCTGCCCACTCGGGCTGGCAGCGCCCTGGGCAAGCAGCTGCTGGTGGAGGAGGCCGCTCCCCCCCTCACTGCTGCCAGGGAAAAGGTCCAAAAAAGGCCGCAACGTGCCTAACCGAGCACGCTAAAATGCGGCATAGCCTGGCGGTGGGGCAAATCCCACCCACCCACCCACCCAGGCAAAAGTAAAGAAGGCCGGTTACTTACCTAAGTCCGGCCGCCTGGATACACTCCTGATCTTGATCCTGATCCTGGAAGGAAGAAAGGCAAAAGAGGCTTGAGCCCAGGAGTCAGCCTCTTTTCCTTTTGGCCTTAGGCCCACCCCCGGCCGGCCGTCCATTGTCCTCCCTGACCGAGGGCGGGTCAAAGGCCAGCTCAAGCAGGTGGGTGGCACCCGCCCAGGTGAGCCTCGCTCGGTGCCGCAAACCCCGCCCACCTGTGGGGAAGGGAGGGCGGATATTGTAATGATAAATACTTAGTTCCTGGGCAATGTCACAGGCTCACACCCTATTCATGTCTTAAATGTGCCCTTAAGACAGGGTTTGTGAGGAAAGAGGCAATGGGGAGGTTTCCCACTTTGACCTGGCAGAGAAAACATTTGCTCAGTTTAGGAATCAAAATGGTTCCCGGTTGGTCTTCCTGTGCTGTGCTTGGTTGGAACGCTTCATGAACATTACCATATATCTAAGACCATAAAATTCCTATCACAGGTGTCCTTCCTTTTGGAGAAAAACCATGGGGCACATCCTCCTAAGTCCCGGCATCTGCCATGTGGCAAGTGTGGTCCTCCAGCACCACAGAACCTGGCACTTCCTCCTCTGTCCTTGACTATATTACAAAAAGCCATAAATCAGTAGCCATCAAATTAAACTTCCAGATGAATTTTAGAGTCTCCTCCCCTTTGTCTGCTCTTTAGAAAACACGGCTTTTTCGCATCCCACCTTCACACACAGACAAAAAAAGCTATTTCATAATGACTGGCAGGGCTGAAAGGTCTGTGATGCATCTGTTTTGTTAGTTGTGGCTTCACCATTTTCAGCCTCTTCTTGGGTCTGCTTCTCCCAAGTACCACAGGGAGGGAATTGAAGTACCGTATTTTTCGCTCTATAAGACGCACCAGACCACAAGACGCACCTAGTTTTTGGAGGAGGAAGACAAGAAAAAAATATTCTGAATCTCAGAAGCCAGAACAGCAAGAGGGATCGCTGCGCATTGAAAGCAGCAATCCCTCTTGCTGTTCTGGCTTCTGTGATAGCTGCGCAGCCTGCATTCGCTCCATAAGACGCACAAACATTTTCCCTTACTTTTTAGAAGGGAAAAAGTGAGTCTTATAGAGCAAAAAATACAGTATGTTGTATTGGTAAGCATGAGGTCTTCTTTTCATTGCTAACAATGAGTTATCCAAGCATGTACATTTCTGTTAGTTTGAAAAGGCTGGTTTCTCTTTTTTCCTTTTTCATTTTTTTTTATTGATTTTCCAAAATTTTAAACAAACAAACATAAGTCATAACTGAACTTGGTTCAATCTTAGTAACATTGTGAAATGACTTCCTCAAATCCCCTTGACTGAATTTCATTATATATCATTGTACCGGTTTTCCAAAATAAAATCTCATAAAAAATTTCTTAGTCCTCTTAACATCTTTGTTTCTTTCGAAAAGGCTGGTTTCTCTTTCAGGTTCCATTTTCCTGCATAACAGAGCAGTGTCAACACAAAATTCGAAGGACATTTAGAATGAGAGGCTGCAGACACAAGACTGCCGGTGTTCTCACTTCGCCTTGTATTTCCAGTTCCTGACTCAGCTTCATACTTCTATCCCACCTTTCCTCCACACAGCATATACACTTCTGCCTCTACCTTCTGCATTTTATCCTGACAGCAATATTGTGAGCTAGGGCCATAGCTCAGTGCTAGAACAACTGCTTAGCATGCAGAAGGCATCAGGTTCAGTCCCCAGCATCTCCTGGTGGGACTGGGAGAGATCCTGTCGAAATCTTCTTCTTCTTCTTCTTCTTCCTCTTCTTCTTCTTTTATTAAAGATTTTCTTGTTCTGGATTGGATTAATAATAATAATAATAATAATAATAATAATAATAATCCTGCTCCCTGATAAAACTTCAACAATAAAGATTGCTTTAAATAAAGATCTGGGGTGTTTGGTCCAGTGTGTCATTTCTTAACAAGTGGCTTCCATGTGGGGAAGGACGTTTGTGTGGGTTCTGCTGCAGAGCGTGGGCAGGCAGCAGGAGAGATCAGGCAGGAAAGCCACTTTGAGAAGGAGCAGCTTGCACCCTGCACCCAAAGGCACCCCACCCCTAACTTCTCCTGGGAAGATACAGTCAGCCCAGGACGTCCATCTTCTCTCCTCCTAGGCCAGTGGTCAGCAACCCGCGGCTCCGGTGCCACATGTGGCTCTTTTACACCTTTGCCGCGGCTCCAGGGCGGATACTAGCGAGGGGAGGAGGCGCATTGTGCACCCCGACACTCCCCCCTGTGACGGGCGCTGTACTGGCTGTGACGTCGCATGGGGGCAGTGCGTGCGTTAGTCACGCACCGTCCTGACGTCACCTTCCCGCCTGCTGTCAGATCGCGGCTCCGGAGATATATTTGTTTTAAATGTCGTAATGGTTTTGCGGCTCCCAGTTTTTTTTTCTTCGGAAACGGGTCCAAGTGGCTCTTTTTGTCTTAAAGGTTGCAGACCCCTGTTCTAGGCCTTTTCACTGCTTCTCCTTCTTGCTGTTGTTGTTTAGTCGTTTGGTCGTGTCCGACTCTTCGTGACCCCATGAACCAGAGCACGCCAGGCACTCCCGTCTTCCACTGCCTCCCGCAGTTTGGTCACACTCATGTTTCTAGCTTCTTGCTACCCAACCTCTTGCTACCCAACCTCTTTCTTCCTGCCTCTGCTCATCCAACACCCCACCCTCTGACAGTGTGGACCACTCTGGGTCACCTAGGCCTTTTCCTAGGCCTTTTCACTGCTTCTCCTTCTTGCTACCCAACCTCTTTTTCTTCCTGCCTCTGCTCATCCAACACCCCACCCTCTGACAGTCCTGGACCACTCTGGGTCACCTCACCTGACCCACAGCAATCCGGGGCTGCCTCCATCTGATTCAGGTGAACCATGGATCCCCCAGAATAGGCCCCATTCAGTTCTGGATTCAGCCCAGTCTGGTGCACAACCCCCATGTATACCTTACTAGTGAGATAAATATTTGCATCCAGCCATCTGTTACATGACAGGCACAGAAACTGCCTGGTCTCCCTGTACAGTGGTACCTTGGGTTACATATGCTTCAGCTTACATACGCTTCAGGTTACAGACTCCGCTAACCCAGAAATAGTGCTTCAGGTTAAGAACTTTGCTTCAGGATGAGAACAGAAATGGTGCTCCAGCGGCGCGGCGGCAGCAGGAGGCCCCATTAGCTAAACCGGTGCTTCAGGTTAAGAACAGTTTCAGGTTAAGAACGAATCTCCGGAACAAATTAAGTACTTAACCCGAGGCACCACTGTACAGACAACATCACTTCTGACTCCCTGTGTTCAGTTTCTGCCAAGGGCTAACGTCAACATGGTCCACTGATGGTTGGCTCTGCTTTGGCAATGTGACGTACCTGAGCTTTTTAACATTCTCTTGCTCAGTGAACACTTAATCTACGGAGCTAATGGTATTGTACTGTGCTGATGTCCTCATTGACTGACCATGCTGTGGAACCTTGATGCATGTAATTATTTGCCCATGCAAACACTCTCCTTTGGAGCATGAGATTCTGTGTCTATGCAGAATAGCTTATAAATAAACTTGGGCTAAAGGTTGTCCCCATCACTTACATTTCTGTACCTCCGTCCTGGATACATTATTATGCTTACTGGCAACCAGGAACAGCCAGTGTGGTGAAGCAGTGGTGTGTTGCTGCTCCCGTGACAGCAGGGTCACTGCTGCTTGCTGGGATGGGGCAGGGCAGGGGGGCAGCATGACTGGGGCTGTGTGGGCACCCCAGCAGGGGCCCTCCCAGTGCACCCACCTAGCCCCACCTTTCAGTCCTGCTCTGCCTCCCACACTGCCCCAGTGACGCTGCTGTTGGGAGGGTAGTGGCACTGTACCATTTTGCCTCGCCAGCTGCTCCTGTTGGCATCAGACAGGTTAAACTTTTTCTTAACCAGGCTGGTCTTCAACCCTTATCCCCAGGTGGGGTTGTGTGTGTTCTGCACTATTTACCCAGGAAACTGTTGGGCTGGGGAGGTGACCTACAGTCAAAATGAGAACCATCTAATTCTAAAACAGGAAGTGTACAGTGCTGCAGAATATTTATAATATTCCCACATCTATTTGCTCACCCAAAAATGATTCAAGAAAAAGAATTGTTCTCCATTCTGGTTGTTCTTCTGGTGATATAAATAAACTATGAGATTGTGCAAGGTCTTGGACAAACTCCCCCAACTGAGCAACCATTAGTCCTTAGCCTGCTGGATGGGCACCAGAATGTGATTCCTTTCAGCCTCACAGTCCGAAGACAACTGACAGTTGTTGGAGCTGGAGATGGAAGGGCAGGGAGCAAGTTGCCTGCAGCTGTTCCTTCTCTGGCCAGTTGGAGGAGTCCAGGCTCTTCTCCATATTGCCATGACATTCTTCCTGCCCCTCTTGGCAGCAGTGCCACTACGTTTGCTGATTGATTTAGAAGATTTCCATCTCACCCACCATTGGATCGAGCGGTCACCGTCAAACTGCCACGATGTTCTTCCTGAAACCTCCCCATTATCTTTGGTTCCCTGCCCATAAGCAGAGACCTAAGTGTCCTTCCTTTTGGAGAAGAACCATGGGGCATATCCTCCTAAGTCCTGGCATCTGCCGTGTGGCAAGTGTGGTCCTCCAGCACCACAGAACCTGGCACTTCCTCCTCTGTCTTTGACCATATTACAAAAAGCCATAAATCAGTAGCCATCACATTAAACTTCCAGATGAATTTTAGAGTCTCGTCCCCTTTGTTTGCTCTTTAGAAAGCACGGCTGTTTCCCCTCCCACCTTCACACACAGACAAAAAAGCTATTTCATAATGACTGGCAGGGCTGAAAGGTCCGTGATGCATCTGTTTTGTTAGTTGTGGCTTCACCATTTTCAGCCTGTTCTTGGGTCTGCTTCTCCCAAGTACCACAGGGAGGGAATTGAAGTATGTTGTATTGGTAAGCATGAGGTCTTCTCTTCATTGCTAACAATGAGTTATCCAAGCATGTACATTTCTGTTAGTTTGAAAAGGCTGGTTTCTCTTTTTTATTATTCTTTTTTTTAATTGATTTTCCAGAATTTTAAACAAACAAACATAAATCATAACTAAGGGAGCACAAAGACTGCAAACGGGTTAGGGGGCGGACAGGTAAGGACGTCCTGGGCGGAGTGACACCAGGGCTGGACGCTGAGGTGCTAGGGCACTCCTGGTTACTATAGTAAGAGTGTCAGGGATGTAATCTTGAGATGCTGGGGGTGGTGCCGGAAGTGCCCTAACCCACCGGCCTGTACTGCCAATAGAATGTTTCGAAAGCAGAGAAACGTTTTGCAAATGCCTCTGGATTGCACGGCATAGCGGGCATTTGAGAGCCGCCTTGGGTGCCCGCCCCATTTGCGCTAGGAGAAGAAGTCTGTTGATTTCTCCCTGGAGCCATCGCACTGACCGGTTTTAGAAGGCTAGCGGGTTCAGTATTGACTACACTGGCTGATATTGTGTACGGTGCGTATCAATTACCATGCAGTTCATTATTGCTTGCACTGGCTTCAGTTGGGTACGATGCCTGACAGTGATTAGTTCAGTATTAACTAAACTGGCCCCTAGGAGTTAAATTGCGTAACGCGTATACTGCAAATGAAATGAGCTATATTTATTATTATAAAAAAATATATTTTTAAAATTTATTTATTATTTATTAATTTCTTTAATTTCTTTATATATTTATTACTTATTATTAATATTATTACTAATTATGTGTGTGTGTGTGTGTGTGTGTGTGTGTGTGTTTATTTATTTATTTATTCACTTTTATCTCTTTATCTCTTTATCTCTTTATTTGTTTTATTATTTGCACCTCCAGTAGATCAGTAATTATCAATGCGCGCCTGCTGCGACCCTTCCAGGTAGGCAAGCTAGTTGAAGGCAAACAAAAATGCCCCCAAAGCACCTTATATTGCCAATCAAGGAAGGACGCCTTACTGCACTCACTGCCTTACAGCGCTCGTTGCGTTTACAGTCAAACTGGGCGCATAGCCAAAGCGCTTTTTACCGTTGCCCTTATGCCTACTCAATATTATATAGAATATGAGCCCCCTGCACCAAGAGAAACTTTATGAAGAACTGAATGTAACCCCAGCCAAGCTCCTTGAGTTATGCTCAGTGCAACGAGGAGAGCCCCCCCCCCCCATTCAATAGATGTGCTCCTACTGCTCCCCGGCGCACTTTCTGTCCGCTAATTTACCAAAAGCGCTATTAAAATCCGCTTTAATAAGGGGGGGGAAATGTTTCTTCAAATTGAACTAGGGCTCTGGTAAATGACCCCCCCAAAGGTGGCCCGGTGATTTAGGAAGCGGGCGGGAAGGCAAGTAGGCACCGATTTGTTGCACCGTTCTGAAGTTGGGCTAGGGGATGCCTCACGTAAGATGGCCGCCAAAAGGAATACCAAGTGGTCTCGCAAAATGGCTGCTCAATGCAGCGGTAACCACGGCAACTGCTAAGAAATTCTAAACCAACCAAGATCCAACCAAGGACTTTATCAGATCACAACGGTATTCTGATGGCCATGGCAGGCTAAATGATGCGATACTACATCATATAGAAATTGTTAATAAGGGAATATGTTCCCTACAAGAATTTTTCAACCTCAACCTTAATAAAGGAACAGATCTAAATATGGTTTGGGATGCCAGTAAGGCAGTAATGAGAGGCTTTTTAATCAAACAAAGTGCATGCATATACACCCACACCCATCTCCACACACCACGGAAGCTCAAATTTTGCTAGCCCAAAGATGGAAGGAAGACTGGCAACTTAAGATGATAGAATTTGCAGAAGCAGCAGAGGGCAAGAAGAATATTTATTCAAAGAGGAGTGGTAAAATTTTACTGAATATTTAGAAAACAATTGTGTACAATTGAAAACGCTGGTAGTGTTTAGATAAATTCAACAGTATGGTAAATATTTGAAGGATGTAAAGTGGAGAAATGATTAGATTTGCTATAGTAAAATATGCAGGAATGATGATAAGTAAAATGAACCATGAAAGGGGAAGGAGGGAAGTCAATTGTTACATCATATTATGTAAAATGTTTATTTTGAGATGTATAAACTGAAAAATTAATAAAAATTGTTTTTTATAAAATGCTAAATAATTTTATTTCATTTTTAACAGGGATGGGGAACGGATGTATGTAGGAAGACACTCTCGGGAGATTTATGCCTTTACAAAATGCCGCTGGCACGCAAAGCTCATCACGTGTCAATCTCCTTGTCCCACTTGGCGGCATCAGGCAGCTTCATGTTTTGCCACATGAAAACGAGGAACATGGAGGCCTGCAGTAACTGGCCCAGCCTCTGGAAGTGCCGTTCTGCGTATGGTAGGACAGACTCCACAGCTGCTTTGATCCCTTCGTACTGCAAGAGGCTCTCTGGCGTTCTCATGCTTGAGGAGGGTTTCCACCACTGCCTGAGCCTCGAGGTAGTTCCGCGAGTTTGTGTTCCACGTGATGGAAAACTTCAGCACAGCCTCTTTCTGGTCTTTCTGAAGCTTCAGGAGGTTCTTCTCCAAGTCTTCTTTTCCATTAGCCTCCTTAAGAATAGCAGGTCCGACTGCTTCCTCTGATCCCGTATCCAACTCCTGAAGTCCGTGCAGCCCGACAGGGCGGCTTCTTCTCATTCGGTTCAGCGGCCAACAGAGGCTGCAATTCCACGGGTCTTTCAGCCCCGGCCGTCGAGGCGGAGAAGGGGAAAGGCAAAGCGGGCGCCGGTCGGGACGTGCTGGGGCTGGGCACCGCCATGTTGGGTGTGCGCAAAGCATGCTGGGCCAGAAGGGGCCTGCCCATTCAGGGGGGGAAGGAGGCTGAGAGTGGTTGTCAATGGCGGGGGCCGCTAGGGCGCCTTGGAAGATGGCCGAGAATACCATCTTTCCGGCTTGCACGAGGTAATTTAGAGGCTGATAATTTAGAGCAAGCAGGCCGCGGCCTTGCTGGAGCCCCGCGCCACCCGCCTGGGTAGGAAGGGGCACCGGGCAGGCGGCGGTGGGAGGCAATGCCCCCCCACCGCCCAAATGCAAGCAGCCTGTGGCTGTGGCCCAGCTGTAGCCCACACCACCGCTGGCCATCACAAAAGGCTGGTAGGCAGACCTAGCGGCCTACTCAGGGGCCGTGCTGCCCACTCGGGCTGGCAGCGCCCTGGGCAAGCAGCTGCCGGTGGAGGAACCAGCTCCCCCCTCCCCCCCGCTGCCAGGGAAAAGCTCCCAAAAAGCCCGCAACGTGCCTAACCGAGCACGCTAAAATGTGGCGTAGCCTGGCGGAGGGGCAAATCCCACCCAGGCAAAAGTAAAGAAGGCCGGTTACTTACCTAAGTCCGGCCGCCTGGATACACTCCTGATCTTGATCCTGATCCTGGAAGGAAGGAAGAAAGGCAAAAGAGGCTTGAGCCCAGCAGTCAGCCTCTTTTCCTTTTGGCCTTAGGCCCAACCCCGCCGGCCGTCCATTGTCCTCCCTGACCGAGGACGGGTCAAAGGCCAGCTCAAGCAGGTGGGTGGCACCCGCCCAGGTGAGCCTCGCTCGGTGCCGCAAACCCCGCCCACCTGTGGGGAAGGGAGGGCGGATATTGTAATGATAAATACTTAGTTCCTGGGCAATGTCACAGGCTCACACCCTATTCATGTCTTAAATGTGCCCTTAAGACAGGATTTGTGAGGAAAGAGGCAATGGGGAGGTTTCCCACTTTGACCTTGCAGAGAAAACATTTACTCAGTTTAGAAATCAAAATGGTTCCCGGTTGGTCTTCCTGTACTGTGCTTGGTTGGTACACTTATGAACATTGCCATATATCTAAGACCATAAAATTCCTATCACAGGAGTGTCCTTCCTTTTGGAGAAAAACCATGGGGCACATCCTCCTAAGTCCTGGCATCTGCCGTGTGGCAAGTGTGGTCCTCCAGCACCACAGAACCTGGCACTTCTTCCTCTGTCCTTGACTATATTACAAAAAGCCATAAATCAGTAGCCATCTGTTTTGTTAGTTGTGGCTTCACCATCTTCAGCCTGTTCTTGGGTCTGCTTCTCCCAAGTACCACAGGGAGGGAATTGATGTATGTTGTATTGGTAAGCATGAGGTCTTCTCTTCATTGCTAACAATGAGTTATCCAAGCATGTATATTTCTGTTAGTTTGAAAAGACTGGTTTCTCTTTTTTATTACTCTTTTTTTTAATTGATTTTCCAGAATTTTAAACAAACATAAATCATAACTGAACTTGGTCCAGTCTTAGTAACATTGTGAAATGACTTCCTCAAATTCCCTTGACTGAATTTTATTATATATCATTGTACCGGTTTTCCAAAATAAAATCTCATAAAAATTTCCTTAGTCCTCTTAACATCTTTGTTTCTTTCGAAAAGGCTGGTTTCTCTTTCAGGTTCCATTTTCCTGCATAACAGAGCAGTGTCAACACAAAATTCGAAGGACATTTAGAATGAGAGGCAGCAGACACAGGACTGCCGGTGTTCTCACTTTGCCTTGTATTTCCAGTTCCTGACTCACCTTCATAGTTGAGTTTTCCCCATCAAACATGTTTGCCAGCCAATGCCTTATTAATCCTAGTTCCATAATTGAGTGTATTTACATGTACGACACTGAATTTATTCTATGGACTGCAAATTCTTTTAGTTTGCTTGTTTCCTTTGGATTATACGTACAGGCTATAATAACTGCACTTGTTACCATCAACGTGAATGTTACAATCATGTATGTTTTTTTAAAATATTGTATATGTAAAAGAAGAAATGGCTTAAAATTATTTACATACAAGCTTTTTTTTTTAACGGAAATACACATCTGCATGACAATCAGAGGTTGAGACCCTGGAAATTGGCAGAGTGAGTGGAAGTAATTCGCAACACTTCCAGTGATTAAT
The DNA here is from genome assembly GCF_965153285.1 of Podarcis tiliguerta. Lineage (NCBI taxonomy): Eukaryota > Metazoa > Chordata > Lepidosauria > Squamata > Lacertidae > Podarcis > Podarcis tiliguerta. The sequence goes on along the minus strand of NC_139545.1, from coordinate 13,883,693 downwards.
TACTACATGATAGCCTGCTGTTAAAAGCTTGGAAATACAGCCAACGACAATGAAAAGTGGCAATCCAAAGCAGAATTAGTATTTATCAATAAACACATCAAAGGCACATTAGAGTTTTTTTATCCCAGTTTCTTAATGATGATCATTGACCATGATAACAAAGGTTAGATTTTCAGAGGAAATTTTTCTAAGAAAATCCCTGAGATTTTTCATTTTCTCTCCCCAAAAGAGAAAGGGCTACTTTGCAGAATTTTCTTTTACTACTCTCCACTATTTTTTGTGACAGCAGCCACCCTCCTCCTCTCCTACAAAGCCATGGATTGCGGATTGGTCCAGGGTATTGCTTTTTATTATTAGTTAATTGATACTCAAAAAGAAAAAGAAAAAAGACAAGAATACAAACAGAACGGTAATAAAGACAATATTAGACAATATTCCAACTCCTGAAGTCTGTGCAGGCCCGACAGGGCGGCTTCTTCTCATTCGGGTCGGCGGCCAGCAGAGGCTGCCCTTCCTCGGGTCTTTCAACCCTGGCCGTCGAGGCGGAGAAGGGGAAAGGGAAAGCGGGCGCAGGTCAGGACATGCTGGGGCTGGGCGCCGTCAGGTTGGGTGCTTAGGTTAGGCCAGGTTTGGGCCATGTTAGGCCGCTTCCCATTTTCCTGTTTACGCTGGAGTCTTCTTTGGCTTGCCATGCTTGCGGGCTCCCCTCCGGCCAACGCTGCCAATTACAGATCTCAAAAACCTGGGGTCGGTGAGATTCGGAAATCGCAGCACCTTGCGCCTGCTGGACCTCCTGAGCGGAGCGGGTTGTGTCTTGCTCCTCGTGAAGTAGGGTGAAATGTGAGGAGTGTTGCAAGCCGGTGCAGAGGCAGGAGGTCTGGCCGAGATGGTAGAACACGGCTTCTCTGTCAGGGGCGTCTTCCTAACCCAGTGGAACACCAGTATCATACGCCTCTTAGATGGGTTGGACATTCTGAAGAAGGTGCTGGAGGCCCAAAGACCAGGGTGACTTCAAAGTGGAGGACGCAGCAGGCAGTTCCCTATCAATGGGGCCAAATCCAAGCAAATCTTAGCTCCAGTCCTGTTAAATCGATCCAGCAATTAGGAATGTTAAATAAGGAATTAATTCCTCAGGCAGTATGAAAAGACTCTATGTGGCTTTTCAATAGCTGGGAGCTCCCAACTACTGCCACTGTTGACAGCCTGTTGCCCCTTAAATCTGCTTGAATGGGTCATGTCACAATGGTTCCTTAAGCCTTCATCAGGTGTTTGTGAGCATGAAAATGCTGTTGGGAGTTTCAGCAATGAAGGCTCAGGCATAGCACACACTGTTTGAAAGTCTGAACATTTCCTCTTTTTTTAAAAAAGTACCAAATTTATATACCACTTTTATAATTTATATACAAATTATTAGGAGAGTAAGTTAAAAATATACTGTCGTTTATTCACTTATAGGCTAGTTTACATACTTTATTCCTTCTTATACTTCTATCCCACCTTTCCTCCACACAGCATATACACTTCTGCCTCCACCTTCTCCATTTTATCCTGACAGCAATATTGTGAGCTAGGGCCATAGCTCAGTGGTAGAACAACTGCTCAGCATGCAGAAGGCATCAGGTTCAGTCCCCAGCATCTCCTGGTGGGACTGGGAGAGATCCTGCCTGAAATCATCATCATCTTCTTCTTATTCTTCTTCTTATTATTATTTTATTACTGATTTTCTTGTTCTGCATTGGATTAATAATAATAATAATAATAATAATAATCCTGCTGCCTGATAAAACTTCAACAATAAAGATTGCTTTAAATAAAGAACTGGGATTTTGGAGTTCACCTATTTCAAAGTGCCATCTGCTAGAGTTTGCTTGGGCAGCAGGATTTTCCTTGCCTTGTGTAGCTGGTTGTTGTTGTTTTAATGCCTGGCTGCTTCTAGGTCACTTGGGAGATGCTGTGTCTCCTTGCCCTCTTCTAACCCAGAGCAGGGGTGTTTGGTCCAGTGTGTCATTTCTTAACAAGTGGCTTCCATGTGGGGAAGGACGTTCGTGTGGGTTCTGCTGCAGAGCTTGGGAAGGCAGCAGGAGAGATCAGTGAGGAAAGCCACTTTGACAAGGAGCAGCTTGCACCCTGCACCCAAAGGCACCCCACCCCTAACTTCTCCTGGGAAGATACAGTCAGCCCAGTACGTCCATCTTCTCTCCTCCTAGGCCTTTTCACTGCTTCTCCTTCTTGCTACCCAACCTCTTTCTTCCTGCCTCTGCTCATCCAACACCCCACCCTCTGACAGTCCTGGATCACTCTGGGTCACCTCACCTGACCCACAGCAATCCGGGGCTGCCTCCATCTGATTCAGCTGAACCATGGATCCCCCAGAATAGGCCCCATTCAGTTCTGCATTCAGCCCAGTCTGTTGCACAACCACCATGTACATCTTACTGGTGATATATTTGCATCCAGCCATCTGTTACATGACAGGCACTGAAACTGCCTGGTCTCCCTGTACAGACAACATCACTTCTGACTCCCTGTGTTCAGTTTCTGCCAAGGGCTAACGTCAACATGGTCCACTGATGGTTGGCTCTGCTTTGGCAATGTGATGTACCTGAGCTTTTTAACATTCTCTTGCTCAGTGAACACTTAATCTACGGAGCTAATGGTATTGTACTGTGCTGATGTCCTCATTGACTGACCATGCTGTGGAACCTTGATGCATGTAATTCCTTTGGATTAAACGTATTGTTTTTTATTATTATTTAATTGATATTCAAAAAAACAAGAAAAAACATGACAAGAATACAAAGAACGGTAATAAAGACAATATTAGACAATATTAGACAATATTCCAACTCCTGAAGTCCGTGCAGGCCCGACAGGGCGGCTTCTTCTCATTCGGTACGGCGGCCAGCAGAGGCTGCCTTTCCGCGGGTCTTTCAGCCCCGGCCGTCGAGGCGGAGAAGGGGAAAGGGAAAGCGGGCGCAGGTCGGGACGTGCTGGGGCTGGGCACCGCCAGGTTGGGTGCTTAGGTTAGGCCAGGTTTGGGCCATGTTAGGCCGCTTCCCCTTTTCCTGTTTACGCTGGAGTCTTCTTTTGCTTGCCATGCTTGCGGGCTCCCCTCCGGCCAACGCTGCCAATGACAGATCTCAAAAACCTGGGGTCGGTGAGATCCAGAAATCGCAGCACCTTGCGCCTGCTGGACCTCCTGAGCGGAGCGGGTTGTGTCTTGCTCCTCGTGAAGTAGGGTGAAATGTGAGGAGTGTTGCAAGCCGGTGCAGAGGCAGAAGGTCTGGCCGAGATGGTAGAGCACGGCTTCTCTGTCAGGGGCGTCTTCCTAACCCAGTGGAACACCAGTATCATACGCCTCTTAGATGGGTTGGACATTCTGAAGAAGGTGCTGGAGGCCCAAAGACCAGGCTGACTTCAAAGCAGAGTATGCAGCAGACAGTTCCCTATCAATGGGGCCAAATCCAAGCAAATCTTAGCTCCAGTCCTGTTAAATCGATCCAGCAATTAGGAACGTTAAATAAGGAATTAATTCCTCAGGCAGTATGAAAAGACTCTATGTGGCTTTTCAAAAGCTGGGAGCCCCCAACTACTGCCACTGTTGACAGCCTGTTGCCCCTTAAATCTGCTTGAATGGGTTATGTCACAAAGGTTCCTTAAGCCTTCATCAGCAGTTTGTAAGCATGAAAATGCTGTTGGGAGTTTCAGCAATGAAGGCTCAGGCATAGCACACACTGTTTGAAAGTCTGAATATTTCCTCTTTTTTAAAAAAAATACCAAATTTATATACCACTTTTATAATTTATATACAAATTATTAGGAGAGTAAGTTAAAAATATACTGTAGTTTATTCACTTATAGGCTAGTTTACATACTTTATTCCTTCTTATACTTCTATCCCACCTTTCCTCCACACAGCATATACACTTCTGCCTCCACCTTCTCCATTTTATCCTGACAGCAATATTGTGAGCTAGGGCCATAGCTCAGTGGTAGAACAACTGCTTAGCATGCAGAAGGCATCAGGTTCAGTCCCCAGCATCTCCTGGTGGGATTGGGAGAGATCCTGCCTGAAATATTTATTATAAGTATTATTATTATTAAAGATTTTCTTGTTTTACAGAAGTATGCGTAATGTCTCGTATTTTTTCCATGTAACATTTTTACAAATCAGTTTCATTTGTTGAGACATTGGGGGGGAAGGTGTGGAGGAGGGGAGAATGGGGGGTCGGATGGCAATGTTTCTATTTTGCTTAATGTATGTAGGGTTTCGTGTCAGCATTGCTTGTGCAGGTTCTCTGCTGTGTTTCTTTTGTGGTGAGGGAGGTTGGGGTTGGCCTAAGGTGTGGTTGTTTGTTTGTGATTGGCTGTGGTGATCTTTGTTTTCGTGTGTGAGTGAGGTGGGTGGGTGTTTTGGATCAGGTTAACCATATTGATTTGTATGCTGTTGGTGGATTATTGTCATTGTCTTGTTGGGCTGTATATGTGATAAAGGGGAGCCATACCGGGGTGAAGGTGTCTTCTTCTATTTGTCCCCGTGTCAGTTTCAGTTTATTGGTTAATTTTTCTAGTAGGGCTGTTTCCTATACTATTTGGTACCATTGGTCCATTCTTACTCCTGACAGGTCCCTCCAGTGTCTGGTTATGGTGTTTCTGGCTGCTGAAAGTTCATTTTGCAGGGCTGTGAAGCCGCTTGTCCCTTGCAGAAGTTTAAAGAACTGGTTTCTCCTGTTGTACCAGAGGAATGGCAAGCAGAATGTAACAGTTAATGTAGGACGGCATCGTAAATGAGAGGTAAGATAGGGTTGAAACAAACACGTGTAAAATGGATGTTGCATCTTTCAACATCCCAGCTTGACCTTCCTCTCAAAATCATAATAACTAGAGGGGCTGGACTGTTTCAGGTTTGAAGCTTTAGGAATGCAGCTTCCACCCCCAACCTTCATCCTGCCCCACCCTCGAGACACTGGAAAGCAGACTCCCCTGTTATCCTGGGAACTGTAGTTTGTTAAGGCTGTCGGGAATTGTAGCTTTGTGAGGGGTAAAATGCAATTCCCAGTGTACTTTGGAGGAAAGCTACAACAATTGTTACCTAAAAAGGAGACAAGGCAGAAGACGTAAAGGCAGCCTATTCTTCCTCCTTACTGATTCCTACTTTTTTAGTAAATACTTATTGGTAAAAAAATTCACTTCCTTTCAGGCTTCAATTCCTTCATGCATCTTCTCCAAGTTTATTTGGAGTCAATATGTTAACTAGTGTTGATTTCTTCTTAAGCAATTTCTCTTACCCACTTTGCCACAAGTACTTTCCAGGTAGTTAACAAAATGCAAGAAGTACCTTCGCCACCCCCAGTTATCCTTAAACAACCCTACGAAGTGGGCTAGACTGTGTGGCTGGCCCAAGCTGAGTCAGTGTACTTCATTGAAAAGTGGAGGATTTGAACCCAGGTCTCCCTGGTCCTAGTCCTGCACCCTAACCGATACATCACCCTGGCTCTCATGTACTATAGATGGACATAGATCTAAAAGGAACGCAAATGTATACATAACATATAATGACTATCTGCATATTTCCCAAATATTGGCAGTGTTTTTGACCTTTCTGGATGCTGCTGTTATCTCTCATCTTCTACCAGGATGAAAAGGAAAGTCAAATAAAAGGCAAATCAGCAAATTAACATCCTCAGGAAGGAAACTGGAGAGCAAATAAGTTGTGGGACACCAGAAGCACTACATGACTGTTGGTGCTTTCATGCGGTCCTCCTCATCAACGTTTTCTTCTTCCCAGTGATGATTCTAATCAAATAAAAATCAGGCAAATAGTTGCAATAAATTAGTTTGAGCAAACACCACCAAATGCCACATCATTTGCAAGTTAATGTGTATTTATACGCTGCTGAACTGTAAATTCTTGGGACCGGGAAAGCGTCTGGGGGTTGGGGGAAAACAAGGATCTTTTTTGCAACGTTACTGACAGATATAAGGGTTAGGATAAAGCATTCCCAAGTGCTACTGAGCTTAATAATAATAATAATAATAATAATAATAATAATAATATATTTATACCCCACCCTTCTGGCTGGGTTTCCCCAGCCTCTCTGGGCAGCTCCCAACATATTAAAAACACGATAAAACATCAAACATTAAAAACTTCCCTAAACAGGTTTGCCTTCAGATGTCTTCTCAAAGTCAGATAGATGTTTATGTCATGTGACAAAGACATATAAGAGCAGAAGCAGCAAAGCAAGCTGGGAAGTGCTGGGACTGCACAATCATTTGGGCCTACTAAAGCTATTCAGGCCTAACTGCTAACTTCTAGGTGTTGAGTCACTCTGACATGTGACTTAGCAGCCAGTTTCACTTTGTGCTCTCTGTAAGATTTCAGTTGTGAACAGAGTCAGTCTGCCTCAGTTGTGAACAGAGCCAGTATGTAATCTCAGTCAAGCTTCTTTGGAACCATGTTGTTTATGAAGAAGTTTATTTTAACTCAGTAAAGCTTTTATTCAATTAAAAACTCTGCATTATTAATTTACGCTGCGCGTCAGTTTATTTCCCTGACATCTGACAGGAGGGTGTTCTACAGGGCGGGCGCCACTACCGAGAAGGCCCTCTGCCTGGTTGCCTGTAGCCTCACTTCTCACAATGAGGGAACCGCCAGAAGGCCCTCGGAGCTGGACCTCAGTGTCCGGGCAGAACGATGGGGGTGGAGACACTCCAATAATCTTTTTCAGAAACCCATTTACCTATTTCATGTGCAAATCCTGTATTCTTCAAGCACCGCGTTCATTTATCGAGCTGTTGGATCGGCCAGAAGGTTTGAATTCTGACAACACATCTAGTGCAGTAAACAATGGATATAGATCATTCATGGGAGCTGGGCAGGGGGCAGGCAACCTGCCAGAAACAATAAAGGAGAAACATTGGGAAAGGAGGACTGTGCTACCAGGACAATTTGTACAGGATCTCAGCTCTGTTCAGTTCCTACAGCTTTGAAGTGCCTGATCCCATGCCAGCTGCAAAGGCTGTGCCAGCTCCCTCCTCCCTATGTCAAAGAAGATGTGTGGGTGGGGAGAGAAACATATTGTTGCATGACACCCCAATCACTGAGTGGATTGAGATTCCAGACACTTTCCCAGGGTTCATGTTTCCTTCGGAATGAGGTACAGCAGAGACTGTGGTGTCTTTATGATATATGGTTTATTTACACATATATGCAACCTGAGCTTACAGTGGAGGGGCTCACGGCATCAACACTCCCAAAAGATCTTGCTTCTCCCATTGCCACAGCCTTGGATTGAAGCAGAAATCGAGGGTCCATGCTTAGGGTCATTACAAAGAAGTTGGCCTGACTATTCCAGCAATGGAATCGTTGCTGGATCCAGCAATTAGAAGGGACTCAGATGTACAGCCCATAGCTGTCAAGGGGGAAAGTTGACAGTTATGGTACAGCCTAACCCTGCAAAACAACAAGAGCAACTCACAACAATTCCAATGGTTTGCCCTGCTGGCTTTGTCAAAATCAGTGTCAACCTGTCCTTTTTAAATGCGTATTTTTTCATAATGCTGATAGCCTTGAACTTGTTAATGTCTTTCACCTGCATTTTCCAAATTACTGACAGCCTTCAACTTTTTGAGGTTGTAAAAGCATTTTGGCTCTGATGTGCAAATAATTCAGATTCTAACTTCCTGAATTCAGTAGTGGCACAACAACTATTAAAGATGCTCTTTCCTTCTCTCTGTGGTGGCTTTTATTTACATGGATGTTGCCACCCTTCCCCCTCCCTTTAGATTTCTCAAACAGAAGTCATTTATATAGGGGGGGGGGTTGCAGCAGGTAGTTAAAATCTTCAACGGGTCATAAAATTGTATTGCGCTCTATAAACAACTTCCTCTGTTCTTCTGAAAAAGTGGTATCAATATATTCATATTGAAAAATATTCCTGAAGTACTCAAGGAGTTGCTACTGTTTTTCCAGCAATAGAATTTGCAGGGAAAGAATCTGCATACTTGTATACTTCTGAATTCAGACACTTCTGGATTCTACTAATTACAGAAACCAATAAGTTTATCCTATCAAAAAACAATCATGGTCTTTTCATGATTAACCTGGGTGTGGGGTATTTAATATGGAGAATAACGGTACCCCTTTGGGCCATAATGAATGACCCCAATGAAGCATGTAGAACAAATGTACACATCGATTGGGTGTGCATAAATATCTAAACTGACAAAACTGTGAAAAAGAACTTACTCACTAGATGTCACTCTACTCCTTCAAATCTCAGATTGTGGTTAAGTCAGCCAGGGATGTTTTTCACTGTAAGTCAGAATCTCCACTCAAATAAACAAGGAATATTCGGTGTTATGTTGGAGGGGATGCCAGGAAACAGGGAATTATGTTCACATGTGGTGGGGGTGTAAATATGTACAATATTATTATTTTTTGGCAAGGGGTGTTTAAGGAGATAACAGAAATCATTGAGTTAAAGCTGACCGAAAGTCCAGAGGTAGCATTATTATCAATTTACGATGGCCTGGAAGGTTCACAGGCTATGAAGGACTTGCTCACAAATTTATTGACAGCTGCATGAATTATTATAGCTAGGAAGTGGAAGGGGCAAGCAGAATAGAAAATGGAAGAATGGTAGAAAGAGATCTGGGATATAGCTATTAATGATAAATTAACATGTGCCATTAAGGTAAGATGGGGAATATGCAGGTGAAATTATTTTGAGGAGATAGGGAGGGTGTCTGTAGAATTTGTACTGTTAAAACGGAAAGGGATCAAATCATCACAAGAGGTGTTGAAATTTTGGGAGGTTGGATAGTTACAATGGAATGGTCTCGGTGGTGGGGTGCACATTTTTATTCTTATTTATTTATTTATGATTATTACTTTGTCAAAATAAATAACAGTTTTTTACAAACCCAAAAAAAATAGGAAAAAAATAATTTCCACTTTCCCCCCTTTCACGTTTAATGGGGAAGCTACGTAACATAATCAAATATTTGTTCTCCTGTGTTTCCCCTGTGCTTTTTCCAGTCTCTTTTGAGAACTCACAAAGCCTCTGGGTTTTTTTGTAGGCGGGGTAGAAAACTGAACAGTAGCAGTATGATTGCTGCAGGCATAGGTTTTTTTTTTTTTTGGCAAGGTAGTTCCACCCTTTCTGAAGGAGCATATTTTTGACATGTGCACCTTGATCCAAACGATTCCAAGGTGCTCCAGTTCAGGGGAACAGATCTGGGGACGGAAAGTAACCTGTTGGTTCCTGCTCAATCCCACTGTATTTCACTATGTGAAAAACATTTCTTACCTAAACAGCTACCCCTTGAATCATCAACTTGGGGGGGGGGGGATCTAAGGAGGTACCTGACCACAACTGGCCTTAGGCATGTTTCCTGCAAAGTAAGTCCTAATGAGTTCAAAGGATCTAACTACAGTTTCCAAAGAGTAGTAAAGGTAAAGGTAAAGGGACCCCTGACCATTAGCTCCAGTCTTGGCCGACTCTGGGGTTGCGGCGCTCATCTCGCTTTATTGGCCAAGGGAGCCGGCGTACAGCTTCTGGGTCATGTGGCCAGCATGACTAAGCCGCTTCTGGCGAACCAGAGCAGCGCACGGAAACGCCATTTACCTTCCTGCCGGAGCGGTACCTATTTATCTATTTGCACTTGACATGCTTTCAAACTGCTAGGTAGGCAGGAGCAGGGACCGAACTGCTAGGTAGGCAGGAGCAGGGACCGAACAATGGGCACTCACCCCGTTGCGGGGATTCAAACCACCGACCTTCTGATCGGCAAGTCCTAGGCTGTGGTTTAACCCACAGTGCCATCCGCGTCCCTTCCAAAGGGTAGTAGTCAACTACATTTTACTCAGAGTAGACCAATTGAAATTAAGGATCAGGTAAATTAATTTCAGTAGGTCTGAGTAGCATTTAGTTGACTGTCACCCAGAGAATCTTACCTTAAAGATAACCAAATTTATTATGGCGTAAGAAAAGACTACGGTCCATTTCATTAGATGCATCAAATGCTATACGGAGTTTCAGCGGGGGAGGTGTACACACACACTCACACACGGCTTGTGGAGATAAGCATGCAAACTCAGTGAGAGGACTCACTAAGTAGGACTCACTATAACAGTTGGTTCTGTGGCCGGCCCTACCATTGGGCAGAATAAAGCAACCACCTCAGTCAACGATTATGATGAGTGGGGTGAAGTGTTGGTGGGCAAGGCTCCCACCTTTGACATGAAGCATTCTTGCTTCTTCTCCTCTCCTTGAAACCTTGAACCTAGGAAGAGCTTGTGTACGTTACTGCTGTACATTACTTTAACAAGGGCAAACGTGTTCAGTGGGAGAGGTGAGGGAAAGAGCGGCCACCATTATGGGCAACTAACTCGTTACCTCAGAAAATTTGGATATGCCCAATGTTACCTTTCTGTACGGCCCTGAACCTTTAAGTGCAGGCTGGTAGTGAGGCTTCCCTTAAACTTTCAAAATGAGTTATCAATTTCCCCAGCACTGTAAGTTCCCCTCTTTTTTTGTTAATATCTTTTTTGTTATAAAGGGCTCTAAATTTTAGTTCCTGAGCATGACAACTTCTGAGAAAACTGCTGTGGAGCTGAGGTAAATGTGAAAATGTTGTTTCTGCTCCTGTCAGCGTGAAGCTCAAGCTTCAGGAGGCCACATCTCAAAAGACATTTCTGTGGAAAGATTGTGCTATATGTTATTAATTTCACGACACTTCTGTAAATGATATCATTTTTGTGAAATCCTTACTGATGTACTGATATTCATGTTATTTACATCTGTATAAAACCTTTGCTGTGATAACCTCCAGAGACCTTTGCTAAACAATCTAAATAAATTAAATCGTTACATCTGTATGCCAAGCCTTTGTGAGGTAAAATGGTGCAGCTATACATCACTAAAATCCTGTTGCCCTGGAGTTTGCTATTCATATGTGAAAGCACCCCCATTTTGTTCTTATTTTCAATTATTGAACATGTGTCTACTACGGAATCTTAATTAATGGAAAAGATTATGGCAACGTGTCCTTTCCTTAGAGCCATGAAATATAATTTCCATTTCCCTCAAACAACCAGGTACACTCGGTTCCTCTCTTGCAAATCTTAGATGTCCTATATTAGCTAAAGGGCATAATCCTGACCATAATGGATGCCTATGATGTCTGTGTCCAATTTCTGCTAAGGGCAAATGTTGCTATGGTCCATTGGCGGTTGGGTCTGTTTCTACAATATTATGTACCTCAGCTTTTTAACATTCTCTTCTTCAATGAACACTTAATCTATGGAGATAATGGTATTGTGCTGTGCTGATGTCCTCCTTGACTGACCATGATTATTTCCCCATACAAATACTTCAATTGACCATGAGATTATGCATCTGTACAGAATATCTTCTTCTTAATCATTTTTATTGGTTTTACATATACAAAGTTATAAGCAAAGAATCGTAAAGTATATTCATATAGAGATTCCTCCAAATCTCAGGACTTCCTTCCATCCCCTCCACGGGGTCCCATTTTAAACATTTAATACTGTACTACATATTCTTCCACTCTCCAATTTTTATATCAAACCATATTATCCATGGTAATTTTAACACTACAAGTAAAGTTAAAATCCTGCTTTTGTTTCCATCTGCTTACAGTGGTCTCCTAAATAGCTTATAATTTTTTCCCATTCTTTTATAAAGTTTTTGTCCTCTTGGTTTCTGAGTGTTCCTGTCAGTTTTGCCATCTCGACATAGTCCATCAGCTTGCTTTGCCATTCTTCTCTGATAGGGAGCTTTGTCTTCTTTCCATATTTAGGCTAGTAGCATCCGGGCGGCTGTTGTTCCATACATAAAAAGTCTTTTCTGCTCCTTTGGTATGTCGGTACCTATAACTCCTAATAAAAAGGCTTCTGGGTTCTTAACAAAAGTTATTTTCAGCACTTTTTAAATTTCATAATATATCATCTCCCAGAAAGCTTTTATTACCTTACATGTCCGCCACATATGATAAAATGTACCTTTTTTCATTTCCAGCAGATATTATAACTTGTCCTATAAATTTTTGCATAGAATATCTTCTAAATAAAAGGTAAAGGGACCCCTGACCATTAGGTCCAGTTGTGGCCGACTCTGGGGTTGCAGCGCTCATCTCGCTTTATTGGCCAAGGGAGCCGGCGTACAGCTTCCGGGTCATGTGGCCAGCATGACTAAGCCGCTTCTGGCGAACCAGAGCAGCGCACGGAAACGCCGTTTACCTTCCTGCCGGAGTGGTCCCTATTTATCTACTTGCACTTTGATGTGCTTTCGAACTGCTAGGTGGGCAGGAGCAGGGACCGAGCAACGGAAGCTCACCCCGTCGCGGGGATTTGAACCGCCAACCTTCTGAGCGGCAAGTCCTAGGCTCTGTGGTTTAACCCACAGCGCCACCCGCGTCCCTTTTATCTTCTAAATAGGTTTGGGTTATTGTTACCACCATCACTGATATACCTTTACCCTGAGTGACAACCAGTGTGGTGGGCGAGTGGCGTGTTTCTCCCCTCCTGGCAGCAATGCCACTATGTTTGCTTATTTATTTAGAAGATTTGCACCCCACCTACCACTGGATTGAGCGGTCCTCAAGCAAGCTAACAAAAGCCCATAATAACATGAATGCATATGCACAAACTGAGCTGGGGATGGCAAGGGGTTGGAGTAAGCTTCCTGCAGCTATTCCTTCTCTGGCCAACTGGAAAGGTCAAGGCTCACCTTCAAACTGCCATGATGTTCTTCCTGGAGGTCTGAGACTGCAACCTCCCCATTATCTTTGGTTCCCTGCCCATAAGCAGAGACCTAAGTGTCCTTCCTTTTGGAGGAAAGCAATGTGGCACAGCCTCCAGGCAAGTGTGGTCCTCCAGGCCTACAGAATTTGGCATTTCCTTCTCAGTCCTTGACTATATTACAAAAATACATAAATCAGTAGCCATCAAGTTAAACTCCAAGATCAAATTTAGAGAGAGTCTCCACCCCTTGGTTTGCTCTTTATAAAGCACAACTTTCCCCCTTTCCACCTTCACTAACGGGGAGCAACGGGGTCAGTGATGCATCTGTGGCACGGTTTCCATAGTTGTGGCTTCGCCTTCTTCATCCTGTTCTTGGGTCTGCTTCTCCCAAGTATCACAGGAAGGGAACTGAAGTATGTTGTATTGGTAAGCATGAGGTCTTCTTTTTATTGCTAACAATGACCTTGACAGTGTTGATCTTTGCTGTTCTTCTTTCTAAATTATGTTCCTGTGAATAATTTTATGCATTTTGACATGCTAAGTAGAATTTTTTTCAGAAGGTTTGTTTTTATGAGGAAATTTCTGAGCTTTTTCTCTTCCCTCCCCGCTTAAAAAAGACCACTAGGAATATCCCACCCCTACCCCCTATTTCTCGAATCCCCGCGGCGGGGTGAGCTCCTGTCGTTCAGTCCCAGCTCCTGCCCACCTAGCAATTCGAGAGCACCCTTAAGTGCAAGTAGATAAATAGGTACCGCTTTATAGCGGGAAGGTAAACGGCGTTTCCGTGTGCTGCGCTGGTGCTGGCTCGCCAGAGCAGCTTCATCACGCTGGCCACGTGACCCGGAAGTGTCTCCGGACAGCGCTGGCCCCCCGCCTCTTAAGCGAGATGGGCGCACAACCCCAGTCGGTCACGACTGGCCCGTACGGGCAGGGGTACCTTTACCTTTTACCCCCTATTTCTAACCATATTTTGTGGTTGCCATCTTTCCATTATTCCCATCCCACACAATGCTTTTGATGAATGATGCTAAGTACCACCACACACAAAAAGCATTGTTTAAAGGACAGGGTATAAAATATCTAAACAAGGAAGCAAGTATACAAAGAGCTTGAACCAAATACTGTCTAATTGAATTTAAACTCTCGGTTTTTCTGGTCAGCTTTATGAAGAACACACAATGGGCTTGTAAGTGTTCAGTGCATACAATATTTCACTTGACATCTGAATGTCAATGCCCAACAGTCAGCAGATTTTGCAATGCATGTTTTCTGAATATGAGAAAATATTATATTCCCCTTTTGCTTCCTTTTTCCAACTGTACAGCACTAAAGTTGCATGCAAACTATCACTTATTCTTTGCAGCACACAACAGTATTGTTGACAGTCTTCCTTTTGTAGATACCCACCCTCAAAGTCTGTTAGCTCTAGAATAGGGCTTCCCAAACTGTGGTCCATGCCCTTCCTTCAGGTGCCCTGCAACATGTCCTCATGAAGTACTCATGATGATTTTGAATACTTATTTTCTTTCTTCCATTTTTTGCAGTTTGAATTATATGAAATGCAAAGTGTAGTACAATAAGATATAAGACCTGAAAGAAGCACTAAAAATATAATTAAAAATTATACATCACAGAGCAGATTGCAAGCACTACATTAATTAATAAAAATCATTAAGTGGTCCACCAAGACCATCAGCAGTTTTCAAATGGTCCAGGAGAAACCACTGCTCTAGAAATTCCTGACATACATTGTGTTCTCCTCTCAAAAGGACAAAAACTAAATTCAAAATACAGCTGTATTAGCGAGTCCCCTTCAACCTCTCAGCCCTGCACAGAATTGCAGAGGCACAGGATAGCCAGGAGATATTCTGGCGGCTTTTTCATAGTGCATTTCTCTGATAGACGAAGGCTTTAATATTATAGCCACTTACTTAAAAAGCAGGACCTACTGAAGTCAAGTCATTGGGACTTGTGAGTAGACAGGTATGGAGTAATGTTGTGAGAGGGTTGTGTGCTTCACATTTAGAGTGGCAGCAGGGCAGCTAATATTTAATTCCAATAGATTGCATCAAATTCTATTTTCTATTAAAACTAATGCAATCTTCAAAACATTTCACCAGGTTTACCGGCATGGCGACAGAAGCCCTCTTTCAACTTTCCCCACTAATGTGGTCAACGAAGACGTCTGGCCACAAGGATATGGACAGCTCACAACGGTCTGATAATGCTCTAAGAAATGAAAACGTATTTTGTTGATTAGTTTGCCTTTATATAATACTCATTAAGATACTAATTATTAGTTTTATTATTTTATTTAACAGAATGGCTATACTGCTCAAACGTCCAAATCTCTACAAAGCTTCTGAAACTTCTGAAACGTTGTTATTTATTATTTCAGGCTCCAATAATAGCAATGCCCATTTCAGTACAATGTACACAAACAGTAATATAATTTATGTATGGTCCACTAACCCAAATTACAGAATGTTAACTACATAAATTTATTAAAAAAAAAAAAGCAAAGAGCAATCATAGTCTAAGGTCAATTGCAGCATTTAGAAATTTTGCAACGTTCTAATCTTTTGCTGCTGTTGAGCATGGGTTCCATCTTCCTCACCCCAAACTGAGTCCTTATAAACGACACTTCCTCATGAGGTAGTGTTGTTCCAAGAATATTGCTGTGGGCGAGAAGGGAAAAGCCATGCATCAAGCAGGATGTGGAATGGCAACAAAACATTGTTTAGAAGAAGAAAACCTGATGCCACCATCATAAGCCCCCGCTCAACGAAGAGCAGCGAACATTTTGCTCCCAGGCTGCAGAAGTTGCCAAAATGCAGCTCCCACTATCATAGTCCGCAGTTGGGGCTCTGAATGGAAATGGCGTTCATAACCCAGCTCTAGAACAATGCCAGTGATCTGAGAGCTACAGCCATATCAACACACATCCATAACTTGTAACAGAATCTGGTCCAGCCTCTTTTTTCAGTCTTGGAGACCTGCCACAAATCTAGATGTTAACCTTGTTCTCCTGGTGCTGCGGAAAGGAAGAGGCCAAAATCCAGAGCTTAGCTTTTTCATGATGATGTAATGTACACCCAACACCGCGAGCCTAGAATACACAAAGTGTTCCTTTATCCTTTGAAATAGTCAGAAGTAGCTTGGAGGGGACGGTAAATTGCATCAATGAGTTTTACATGCATACTTTTCCTTTTTCCCACAGCGTGGAATGCGGCAGCAATACTTGTTGGGTCAATTCATAAAGGAGAGATATAAGGGCTTCTTAAGTGATGAATACAAGCGAAAGGAAGTAAGTATTGGAACTAACTTCCCCGTTTTCTCAGCAATAACATTTATACTAATATAATGTTAGGGTCAAACTATGATGATAATAATAATAATAATAATAAATAATTTTTTATGTATATCCTGCCCTCCCCAGCCGAAGCCGGGCTCAGAGCGGCTAACAACAGTAAAAGTAACACAGTTTACATAAAATCACAATCATTTAATTGAAATACATTCTAAAATCAATTCATTCTAAAATGCCGCTTAGCTATGGGTGAGTTTCCCCATGCTTGTTGGATTGGGACAAGCAAATACAAGCCGAAGTGTAGTGATTTCCACCATGTGTTCAAAATTTACTCATAATTGTAATCCCCACAAGCCTGGCAGCATCCGCAGTGACTTTCCATCGCCAACCTTTCCTTACAATGGCTACTATGATCATTGCAGCAGAGAGGGCGAGAGAAGGTGAAAGTCCCTGTCTTTCCTTTCCCGTGTCCTCCTGGTTCTGTCCCTCCCCTCCCACTGGATTTCCAGTTAGGAGATGGGGCACAGGCAGAAAAAGAAGACAGCACTCACCAGAACAGCAACCCTGAAAGTGGGTTGGTGTGGGAGTATGCAAGTTAGATCTAAACCTCCCCCTGTGGAAAACAACCATCTAGGATCAAAACAACAATACCACCCTGAGCCACTCTTTCATTTTTTCCTTCTCAGATTTATGTCCGAAGTACAGATTATGATCGAACCATTATGAGTGCTCAAGCCAATCTGGCCGGACTCTTTCCTCCTAAAGGAAACCAAATCTGGAACACAGAGATCGCTTGGCAACCAATTCCAGTTCATACTGTGCCACGTTCAGATGAAAGGGTAAGGAAACGTGTGGTATTTTTAACCTTTTCCACTCCCAGTTCAATGGAAACATGGCAACCTGAGAGGTGAATATTTCACTTAAATAGAGAGATAAATAGAGATAAGAGAGAGAGAGAGAAGTCTTGGAGTTATGATACAGCGTTAGAGCTTCTATTTGCAAAAACCAGCTGTAAAGGTAAAGGGACCCCTGACCATTAGGTCCAGTCATGACTGACTCTGGGGTTGCGGTGCTCATCTTGCTTTATTGGCCGAGGGAGCCGGCATATGGCTTCCGGGTCATGTGGCCAGCATGACTAAGCCGCTTCTGGCGAACCAGAGCAGCACACGGAAACACCGTTTACCTTCCCGCCGGAGCGGTACCTATTTATCTATTTGCACTTTGACGTGCTTTCGAACTGCTAGTTGACAGGAGCTGGGACCAAACAACGGGAGTTCACCCCGTCACGGGGATGCGAACTACCGACCCTCTGATCGGCAAGTCCTAGGCTCTGTAGTTTAACCCACAGCACCACCCACGTCCCTCCAAGGGACCATGGACCAAGGCCATGGGCATGGGGAAGGTAGTCTGTGACGGCACTTGGAGCTTAAATGCACCAGCAGAAGTTGCAGTGTGCATTAAAACCCCTACTCGGAGGGGCACACTTGACCCTTGCTGCAGTCACACTCTGAGTAGGGAAAATAAGAAAGTGAAGTTTATTGTAGGAAATATTTGTTGGATACGACAGATCCTAGGTGCAGCTGAGGTAAATGTACAAAGAACCATGCTTGCTCTTCCATCTCTGCAGTAGAGCGAGAAAGGAAAGATAACTCCTCTCAAAGGTGGGGTGAAGAAGGAGGAAGTGAGGTCAGCAGCCCTGAAAGTATCAGTCTGGCATCTGTAGAAAGGTCAGCACTGAAAGTCTAGCAAGCATGGAGGCTCTAGTTTCTATCTCCATGCAAACCCACCAAGCCTTTGGCACAAGCCGCCCCTGACCAAGGCAACTTTTTGCAACAGAAAAAGTGGGAGTTCTAATCACACGCTACTGACTGGTTGCTCTTCAAGCATCTTCCCACTAATAATCTGAATTTAGGATGGGCATAAGTATTATACACAGGCAGATGACAATATGAGGAGGTCTTTTTAGCTGATATGTTTCATTTCATTTCATTAGTTGTTGCATTATCCTGTTCACGCTCCATGTCCAAAGTTCGGTCAGCTTCTAAAGGAAACTTTTGGATCCAAAACAGTCCAGGAAAAACTGAAAAGTCAAATGGTAAGAAATGGAAAGGGAAAATCTTATGGCTGCAATCCATGCGAGTAAATCCCACTGAAATCAATGGTGTTCCCGGTGCCCATGCGCATTGCTGGAGCATGCATAAGCCCGCCCCACCTCATTAAACCCCATTATGCCCACACTCCCACCCCCGTTCCATTCCCTCTTCTGGCCACAAGATCCACAGCAATGAGTGTGTGCACAGAGGTACATCAATCGGACGCACGTAAAATGGTCGCTGTCTGTACTATTTCACACATGTGGAACACTGAGACTGCTGTCACTATCACCAGTTGTCAGGAGCACTTTTCTTTCAAAGCAGCCAGTAATTTCCTTTGACCACCTGTTCCCACCGGTATTAAGGAGGACTGCAGAGATAAGATGGGCTTTGGCTGAATGTGGATTTTTCCAGCCTGTAGTAGCATCCCACCTGGAAGTAGTAAGAGGTTGGAAGTGTCCGTATTGGCAAATTCAAGTTGACTGGAGCTCAACAAACCCACCATTCATATCCCAAGTCCCCAAGGCAATCTAAATCTTTCCCATCTCGCAGTCGAAATGACCATTGCATGGGTCTGCCTTTGAAGGCTCTTCCGAAGCTGTAACCTGACTGGTGCAGAACAATGGCAGTCAATTTTATTTCTGCTGCTGTCTTCAGGGGCCATTGAGCATGCTCAAAAGCACTCTGGTTGCCTATTAATGTCTTTGTTATGTACTGAGTTGAATAGGATCCAAAATGCAGCAGTCTGATTGGTCCTAGAACAATAGGATCCAAAATGCAGCAGTCTGATTGGTCCTAGAACAATGCAGCAGTATGATTGGTCTGCAGGAGCCACCCTATCCAACTTCAGGCGGAAGTGAATCCGCAACCTGATTGGCCTACAGGAGAATCCCGGAATTAACCAATCATGTGCGGCCCACTTTGTAAATAATGTATATAAAGTAGATATTGGGGGGGAACTTTCATTCCTCACTACTATGAGCTGAATAAAGAGCATGAAATCCACACTCGACTCTCAGTATATTTCAGTCTTGTTTGCCAATAGCTTTCAATCCCCTTGTGCTCCTTAAGATCAAGCTCTGAAAGCCCACTGTTTAATTCTGTCCTCTAAGATTAGGGGCTACTGCAGCACCCCCACATTATGGAACTGGCAGGGCAAAACTCTGCCCCATTAAAAATGACAGTCACTGCAGGATCAGGCCCTACCATTCATTTGCACTTACTGGTTCATTAATCCTTCTGCTCTTTATCTTTAAGCCATTTCTAGGTCAATTAGCATCTAGCCTGGGATACGATATGAAGGCTCTTCTGGATTTTAACAGTCACAAACTCTGGAATGCATATGATACTTTACTTGTTCAGGTAATTTCTAGTAAACCTATATGAAACTCATTCATCCCCAACAAAAAAGACCAAGGGGTTTAGGACGAGGTCAGGTGGCACATGGCAGATAAAAGCCACACTGCTTTCAATATTATTTGGCTGTTGTACCATAGTAGCAGAAGCTGCAGTGGTCCAAGTTACTGTTTACATTGTGGATGAGGAACCATTTTCAGCTTCAGGGATGCATTTCCATCTAGGAAACCTTCCAAGGTTGGACCACCTATCAGTGGTGGTTTTAGGGGGCAAGGTTGTGTAGAGCTATGAATGTACATTTTACCTTTGTGTGGTTCTCAACCTGAGCTCTGGCCTTGCTAGCTAGGGGTGATGGGAGTTGTAGTTCAACAACATCTGGGGACCCACAGGTTGAGAAAGGCTGGTACACACACACCTCCCTATGCGCCATATAAGAGACATTATCAGGCATTGGTTATGACTATCTGTCCTTGCCCCCAGGGACAGAGCTGGCCTTCCGGACTCAAAGCAGCCAAAACCACGCACAAGCAGGGGCAGATCGGTCAGTTCAACAGTAGGAGACAGGAGAGGGGAGGCTGCGGCAGATCGGTCAGTTCAACAGTAGGAGTCAGGAGAGGGGAGGCTGCGGCAGATCGGTCAGTTCAACAGTAGGAAATTGTGGGTACCGGGGGGGGGGGGTGGCTGGGAAAAGACGCAAGAGTAATAAGGAGGAACACAGGCACAGACACTCGTGGGAAATGACGCTAGCTTAGGGACAAACAGCAGCCTGATGCAGCACGCAGCCGAAACAACGCCAGGACACAAGCAAACTGCAAAGTGGGCAACGCCGAAGCAACCGAAAACCCCCCGCCCCAACCGCAAAGATACTTCCCTGCTTCCAGCTGACGAGGACGGACGACAAAGCGAAAAGCGATCTGGAGCCGGTGCGAGGAGAGAAAGGGGCGAGCCAGGGCAGCCCTGACCTTAAATTGCCCTGGCCGGCCCTGCCCCCTCGCCAGCCGGTTGGCTGGCCCGGGGGAGATGCATAATAATTAAGGCCGGGGAATCCCTGACTTTCCCGCGGGGCTTCCCAGCCCCGCGAGACTGTGGTCGCGGGCGAGAGCCCACAACCCCACCCCCTCTCGAGCTCGGGAGTGGCTTTATGACTATCTGTCCTTGCCCCCAGGGACAGAGCTGGCCTTCCGGACTCCAACGGAAGCCAGCGTGGGAAACAAGTATTGGGTGAGAAAATGAAGCTGGGCATCAGTCCCTCACTTCTCACCCTCATGTTCCTGTGGGCCTTGCACGGCCCAATTCCGATGCCAGGGACAAGGACGAAAAGAATGGCAAGCCCCTGGATTCCTTTAACAGAATTCCCTTTTCACACCACCATTGGAGGGGTAGGCACTTACCCCTCCACCAACCAATTTTAACCAATGTCTAACCGCCAACCTTACAAGTTGTGACGATTTGCTACGCAGTAGGCAAAAACCAAATGGCACCAGCCAATCAGCCAGATGGCAAAATTCCTGCCAGGCCCCTGCTCCAAGGCAGACGACCCCATGACAGGCATAGCAAGGTCAAGCAATCAAGAAACCCTCCCTATAAAAGGGAGGGTGGGCGGGTGATCCGGTGCAAAACGGCCAAGAGGACGCCCAGCGTTGGGCGTCCTGTATTTAAAGACTCTGACCCCTCCTCCAAATTGGCAACAATCAAAACTCCCCAGCAACCCAATTTTAACCACTTAATGGCTTGGGTTTATCCCAAATCTGCCCAGCAACAGCAGGGTGGCTTGTATCCCCCAACCGCAAAACGTGCTCTCTTTTAGGGAGAACACGCTATATAAACATGAAGGTCTGTGAAACAACAGAACAGATGAGAGTGAGAGAGCAAAGGCATGGCTGATAGATGAATCACCACCCGCTTTTATTTCTTTTCAACTGTAGAAAAAGCATGAGCAGTCATTACCAGCCTGGGCCACTGACGAAGTCATGGACAATTTGAAAGATCTTTTGGCATTTTCCTTAAATGCAATGTTTGGGATACACGAAAGAGAAAAGAAATCACGACTACAAGGAGGTAAGAAAAAGCAAAACAAAGCCCACATCTTTCTATATGGCATGCATATTATCTAAAGCAAGAGCAACTAACTTATCTTGGTTCAAGGGCTGCATTGAAGGCTGGACACTCAGAGACACCAAGCGCTGCATGCCTCATGTGTAGACACAAAGGCTGGATTTAGACTCATTAAAGAAACATTTCAGGAAAACGCATTATAAAGCTTATAGTGGGAAGTCACATTGCCAAAGTGTCCAACTCTACAGCACCAACTGGTGTCTCAATGTTACAGCGCATTTAAAACTCTCTTTCTTTCTTTCCTAATGTAGCTGAGTCCAAAGTCACATTCCTATGTGTATATAGACCATCTCAGCACACATAAAGTATACCCTTCAACTGTCCCAATTGAATTGGGAGTATTACTAGAATGTTAGAACTTCTCTGCCCCAGCTGAAAAAAAAGTCTTTGCCAATTTACTTTAACAATTGGTTAAAGATAAAAGGGCTTCTTGGTTTCACCAGCATTTGTATTCCTTTCCATCACCATTAAGGTCTCCTTGTGAAAGATATTTTGAATAAGATGACAGAGGCTACTCAGTCCACTGATGGAAGAAAAATGTTAATGTATTCAGCCGTAAGTATGAACATTTTAAATTGACCAAACCTTCTGTAGCTCGCATTCTCCTGATACTTTTTGGCTCCCCTCTTTAAGCAGACTATTTGGAAATGCGATTTGTCTACTCAAGTAACATTATGCGCATCACATCTTTTAAAAACAGGGTTGAAAAACAGAGTGTCACTTTTTACTTTGAAGGGGAAACAGTTATGCTCTTGATGAGTCGCCCTACTCTCCTGGTCTGGATTGGGCCACATTCTGTACATTATCTTTGGGGGGCTGTAGGGAGAGATTTGGGTAGGAAAACTGCATAGCCCTCCAGCCCAAATCAGGGTCCCAACACAGCTCATGTTCCGGCAAAATAAAAGTAATTACACAGAGAAAGAGAGAGAGATGATTGACATAAGGTTTCATCGATACTGAAGGCAGCCTCAGAGCTACAAATGTGAAGAAACTACATGTTAAAATACTAAATCAGCTGACTGTCTGGAACTAGCCTAAGGTCTTACATCCCCATTTTGTTGCACATTTCATTCCCTTTAGTGCCTGCTTAGATTATTTGCAAGCATGATCCCTTTGCAATATCACATGTCCTAGAGACCATAATGAGGCCCTTGTCTAAAACGGCACCTTTGAAACTAGCAGAGTCTGAGATAAGAACTCTCTTTCTATATATTCATATATACACATATGTACACACACACAAACTTCTGTCGTAAAAGTTATAAGGAATTCTTTTTTCTCCCTTTTATAGCATGATACCACAATAGTTGCTCTCCAAGTAGCACTCAATCTTTTTGACGTAAAGCTACCTCCATACGCCGCCTGCCTATTTTTTGAGCTATATAAAGAAGACAGTGGGTAAATATGAACTCGTATATTCAATAATTATCAGTGATTTATTGGGTAAGCATCTGCAAATTCACTCATCTTCTCAAACACAGTCTTTCTTCTCACAATTCCTGCACTGCTGAAATGGGTCAAAAATCAGTTGCGTTCCCTCTGCGTTTGAGCTTGACGTCTGGCTGTTCAAAATGCTATTGAAAAATTATTTCATAGCTGAGTGGCTGAGGTGTGCATACCTTTGAAAGACAGAAAGGGTTGAGTCACACTTTGTGCCAAATCTACAATATTGATCATTGATGCAGAGCTGAGAAACCCCAATTAAATCATAATTACTTGAAACAGCAGGTTAGAATTGGGCAACAATGAAAAGGTGTCATGGGCCTCCCAAATGAAAGACTGAGAGATGCTCAAGAGAGGTTGTCTACCCACTTTTTCCTAACTTTTCTCGATTATTAAAGAAAAACAAGACTAAATTCTACAAAATATCCAATTTCATGAAAGGATTTGTTAAACCACATCCAAAACAATAGTGCAGTTCTAGTCACACTTAATGGGTCATAAGCCCTACTGGGACTCACCTCTGAGACAACATGTGTATGATTATGCCTGAACGCACTTAATAGAGAAGAATCCCAACTGAACACAATGAAATTTACTTCTAAGCAACTATGCCCATAATTGCACTGCCTGAAGGCTACGTTCCTGGGCAGAATTCAACAAGGGCTGCCTGTAGGCATGAAATCCTTTGCAGGCTTACTTCAGAATCAACCCCATTGATATCTGTGGGACATATTTCTAAATATATATGCATGAAATAAACTGAACAACCAGGCGGCTTGCGACAAAGGGTTGGTTTTGCTTCTTTAAGTAAATCCCATCAAGATGATTAGCATTCAGTCAAGAAAATCAGCAACTTGTCTTGAGCCTTCCGTGGTTAGCAATACAGAAGTCCACCCATCTTATCAGAAGAATTCTCAGATCAGTTCTTATGAAATGGAAGTGAGGCCTGGGTGATATATGGCTGCATCTTATGGAAATGACTACATAATGCTCTTAATGACGTAAATTTCTTCTTTTCAGTGAGTTCACCATTGAGATGCACTATCGGGCCGAAAAAAACCTTCCACCCCAAGCTCTTGTTTTGCCGGGCTGTGAAGCAGCTTGCCCCTTGCAGAAGTTTAAAGAACTGGTTTCTCCTGTCATACCAGAGGACTGGCAAGCAGAATGTAATCGTTAATGTAGGAGGGCATCATAAATGAGAGGTAAGATAGGTAGCAGGGTTGATACCAACACATATAAAACCGATGCATCAACGTTCAATTTCTCAGCTTGACCTTCCTCACAACACCCCTATGAGGTAGATGAGGATGAATGGCCCAAGGTCAAACAGTGCACTTCATGAGGCTACCTTTGACCGTGACTCGGAAACTGCAACTAATCCCGAATGCGGCAGCTAAATTGGTGTCTGGGAACCATATAACACCAATCCTGAAAGACCCACAATGGCCACCAGTATGTTTCCGAGCACAATTCAAAGTGTTGGTGCTGATCTTTAAAGCCCTAAACGGCCTCGGCACAGTATACCTGAAGGAGTGTCTCCACCGCCATCATTCACTAAGGTCCAGCTCTAAGGGCCTTCTGACAGTTCCCTCACTGCAAGAAGTGAGGTTACAGGGAACCAGACAGAGGGGCTTCTCAGTAGTGGCGCCTGCCCTGTGGAACGCCCTCCCACCAGATGTCAAGGCAATAAACAACTATCTTACTTTGAGAAGAGACGTTAAGGCAACCTTGTATAGGGAAGTTTTTAGCATATGATGTCCTCCTGTGTTTTTATATTTTGGGGGGAAGCCGCCCAAAGTAGCCAGGACAACCCAGTCAGATGGACGGGGTACAAATAATATAATTATACAGGTACACAGATGTATACATAACTTGTAATAACTATATGTGTATTTCCCAAAAATATATTTCTAAATGATGGCAGTGTTGTTCACCTTTTGACATGTTGCTCTTGTCTCTCATCTTCTACCAGGGTGAAAAGTAAAATCAAAGAAAAGGCAAATGAGAAAATTAACATCCCCAGGAAGGAAAGCGGACAGCAAATAAGTTGTAGGACACCAGAAACACTGCGTGACTGTTGATGCTTTCGTGTGATTCTCATTATTAGGATTTTCATCTTCTCAGAAATTATTATGATCAAATAAATATCAAGCAAACGGATTCAAAAATTGACTTGAACAAACACTGCCGTCAGCCGCATCATTTACAAGTTAATGTGTGTCTATATACTAAATCTAATGACGGGGGGGGGGGGTGGTAACGAAAGCCTGGAGAGAGAGCAGCAATTGATTTTGCAACCTTATTGACAATATTTTTTAAATACTGATTTTTTTAAAAAAAAAAAAGTTCAAATGTGCAACTGAGCTTCATATTCTTTTTTTAGAAGTCCATTTATCAAAAATGGTTAACATATTTTGGACATATTCATATTCTTCAAATACCACTCTTATATAAATGTGAAACTGAGCACTTGTACAGTTCCCATTCATTTCAACGGGTGTTAGGACTTTTGAAGTCCCTGCTCCCATGCAAGGTGTACAAGTTTTCTAGCCCCCTCCTCCCTGTTGCCAAATAAGATGAAAAGGAAACATAGGAATGTTTTGTCCTGCAGACCATTTGCCTTCCTACTCAACTGAAACTGACAGGTGTTCCATCAACATCAGTGTCACCTTGTCCTTTAGATTTGTATTTGGCTTAATGCTGGTAACCTTGAACTTGTTTGTGTCTTTAACCTGCATTTTCCAAATTATTGACACCCTTAAATTTATTAATGTTGTCAAAAGCATTTCGACTCTGTTGCGTTATGGTAAATAATACAAATAATTCAGATTCTATATTCCCAAAGTCAACGATGACACAGCTATTAAGGATGTCCTTTCCTTCTCTGTTAGCTTTTGTTTATGTGACTGTTTCTTCCCTTTCACCTCCCTTTAGAGTTCTCAAACAGTAGATATATATCCACATATCTATATCTTTTTCTATACACACACAATACACACACACACACACACACAATGTGTACATTTACCTGTAATGGGTTAAACAATGAAAGGGCAGTTAATCATGTTAAAATCTACAACCACTCATCAAATCATATTGTGCTCTATAAATAATATAGACTTCTTCTGAAACAGTGGTTATCAGGCCATAAAAAATGGCTGCAAGCAAAGCACTATATACAAAAGTATATAGTGAATGGTTATTCCAAATCATTCCAAACTGATGTAACTGACTGTAAAAAAAACAAACAAAAAAACATGTTAATCACTAGATGTCATTATTTAAAATATCAAACTAAGGTCAAATGAAGATGTTCCCACAGAACTTTACTCCAGAATTTCCACTTTCCCCCCCACTCGTGTTTTATAAGGAAGTTATATGACATTAAAGGGAGTGGGTAGCGCTGTGGTCTAAACCACTGAGTCTCTTGGGCCTGCTGATCAGAAGGTTGGCGGTTCGAATCCCCTGATGGGGTGAGCTCCCATTGCTCTGTCCCAGCTCCTGCCAACCTAGCAGTTTGAAAGCACACCAGTGCAAGTAGATAAACAGGTACCCCTGCAGCGGGAAGGTAAACGGTGTTTCCGTGCGCTCTGGTTTCCACCACAGTGTCCCGTTGTGCCAGAAGTGGTTTGGTCCTGCTGGCCACATGACCACAAAGCTGTCTATGGACAAACACCGGCTCCCTCGGCCTGAAAGCGAGATGAGCGCCACCCATAGTTGCCTTTGACTGGACTTAACTGTCCAGGGGTCCCTTTACCTACACAACATTGTTCTTCTGTGTTTTTTCTGTGTTCCTATGGCTTCTTTCTAGAACTTGCCCCACCTGATTTTTGGGGAAAGGGGGAGTGCAACCGAACAGTATCATGATCTCTGCAGGTGTAGATCATTTGGCACGGCGGTTCTGCCTTTCTGAAGGGGCGTAGCTTTGACACATGCACCTTAATCCAAACAAGTCAAAGGTGATCCAGTTCAAGAGAACATATCTGAGAACATATTTGCTGTGGCAAAGTCAGAGGTATTAGTGTTTACATGGTGGCAGCAGAATACCAGTAGTTGGGAGAATGTTTGAGGTACCAGAAACCTGGAACTGGGGACTCTATAAGGCAAATAGGGTTTGAGAGAACCTTTGCCAAGCAAAAGGAGATTGGTGATTTGAATTAAAGTGCCCTCTTGCTCCTAAAGTAATGGACCTGGGCAGGAGAAGGTGCCTGGTTGTCAGGTGCTTTCAGGGGCAGGCAAGCCCTGCCCTCACCTGCATGACATCAGGCGTAGGGCGAGTGGCTATGGTTTGCCCAAAAGAGCTTCATGGGCCAAATGGGAAAGTCTGATGGGCTGAGAATAAATAACTAACCCTGCCAAAACAACAACAGCAACTCACAACAATTCTAATGGTTTGTCCTGGTGGCTTTGTCAAAATCAGTGTCAACCTGTCCTTTTTTAATGCATATTTTTTCATAATACTGATAGCCTTGAACTTGTTAATGTCTTTCACCTGCATTTTCCAATTTACTGACAGCCTTCAACTTTTTGAGGTTGTAAAAGCATTTTGGCTCTGATGTGCAAATAATTCAGATTCTATTTTCCTGAATTCGGTCGTGGCACAACAACTTTTAAAGATGCCCTTGCCTTCTCTCTGGCTTTTATTTACATGGATGTTTCCACCCTTACCGCTCCCTTTAGATTTCTCAAACAGAAGTCATTTATATAGGTGGATTTTGCAGCAGGTAATTGCGTTAAAATCTTCAACTGGTCATCAAATTGCATTGCACTCTATAAACAACTTCTGAAAAAGTGGTATCAATATATCCATAGTGAAAAATATTCCTGAAGGACTCAAGGAGTTGCTACTGTTTTTCCAGCAATAGAATTTGCAGGGAAGGAATCTGCATACTTGTATACTTCTGAATTCAGACACGTCTGGATTTTACTAATTACAGAAACCAATAAGTTTATCCTATCAAAAAACAATCGTGGTCTTTTCATGATTAACCTGGGTGTGGGGTATTTACTATGGAGGATAACAGGACCCCTTTGGGCCATAATGAATGACCCCAATGAAGCATGTAGAACAAATGTATACATCGATTGGGTGTGCACAAATATCTAAACTGATGAAACTGTGAAAAAGAACTTACTCACTAGATGTCACTCTACTCCTTCAAATCTCAGATTGTGGTTAAGTCAGTCAGGGATGTTTTTCACTGTAAGTCAGAATCTCCACTCAAGTAAACAAGGAATATTCGGTGTTATGTTGGAGGGGATGCCAGGAAACAGGGAATTATGTTCACATGTGGTGGGGGTGTAAATATGTACAATAATGTACAAATATGTACTTTTTTTTGGCAAGGGATGGTTAAGGAGATAACAGAAATCACTGAGTTAAAGCTGACTGAAAGTCCAGAGGTAGCATTATTATCAATTTGTGCTGTCAAAACAGAAAGGGGTCAAATCGTTGCAAGAGGTGTTGAAATTTTGGGAGGTTGGATAGTTGCAATGGAATGGTCACGATGGTGAGGTGCACATTTTTATTCTTATTTATTTATGATTATTACTTTGTCAAAATAAATAACAATTTTTGTAAAAAAAAAAAAAAAAAAGCCCCACAAAAAGGACTAGGAGGCGAGTGGGGTGTGATGGGGACGTGGGCAAGGGCTATGAGGAACTTAAAGAAAGTTTTTCTCACTTGCCTTTATATTTTTAACTATATGCTCCTCAGATTCGTTGGGCAAAGCTCCCACCTTTGACATGAAGCATTCTTGCTTCTTCTCCTCTCCTTGAAACCTTGAACCTAGGAAGAGCCTGTGTACGTTACTGCTGTACATTACTTTAACAATAGCAAACACGCTCAGTGGGAGAGGTGAGGCAAAGAGCGGCCACCGTTATGGGCAACTAACTCGTTACCTCAGAAAATTTGGATATGCCCAATGTTACCTTTCTGTACAGCCCTGAACCTTTAAGTGCAGGCTGGTAGTGAGGCTTCCCTTAAACTTTCAAAATGGGCTATCAATTTCCCCAGCACTGTAAGTTCCCCTCTTTTTTGGTTAATATCTTTTTTGTTATAAAGGGCTCTAAATTTTAGTTCCTGAGCATGACAACTTCTGAGAAAACTGCTGTGGAGCTGAGGTAAATGTGAAAATGTTGTTTCAGCATGAAGCTCAAGCTTCAGGAGGCCACATCTCAAAAGACATTTCTGTGGAAAGATTGTGCTATATATTGTTAATTTCACGACACTTCTGTAAATGATATCATTTTTGTGAAATCCTTACTGATGTACTGATATTCATGTTATTTACCTCTGTATAAAACCTTTGCTGTGATTCCCTCCAGAGACCTTTGCTAAACAATCTAAATAAATTAGTTACATCTGTATGCCAAGCCTTTGTGAGGTAAAATGGTGCAGCTACACATCAGTAAAATCCCGTTGCCCTAAAGTTTGCTATTCATATGTGAAAGCACCCCTATTTTGTTCTTATTTTCAATTATTGAACATGTGTCTACTACGGAATCTTAATTAATGGAAAAGATTATGGCAACGTGTCCTTTCCTTAGAGCCATGAAATATAATTTCCATTTCCCTCAAACAACCAGGCACACTCGGTTCCTCTCTTGCAAATCTTAGATGCCCTGTATTAGCTAAAGGGCATCATCCTGACCATAATGGATGCCTATGTGTCCAATTTCTGCTAAGGGCAAATGTTGCTATGGTCCATTGGCGGTTGGGTCTGTTTCTACAATATTATGTACCTCAGCTTTTAAACATTCTCTTCTTCAATGAACACTTAATCTATGGAGATAATGGTATTGTGCTGTGCTGATGTCCTCCTTGACTGACCATGATTATTTGTCCATATGAATACTTCAATTGGCCATGAGATTATGCATCTGTACAGAATATCTTCTTCTTAATCATTTTTATTGGTTTTACATATACGAAGTTATAAGCAAAGAATTGTAAAGTATATTCATATAGAGATTCCTCCAAATCTCAGGACTTCCTTCCATCCCCTCCACGGGGTCCCATTTTAAACATTTAATACTGTACTACATATTCTTCCACTCTCCAATTTTTATATCAAACCATATTATCCGTGGTAATTTTAACACTACAAGTAAAGTTAAAAACCTGCTATTGTTTCCATCTGATTACAGTGGTCTCCTAAATAGCTTATAATTTTTTCCCATTCTTTTATAAAGTTTTTGTCGTCTTGGTTTCTGAGTGTTCCTGTCAGTTTTGCCATCTCGGCATAGTCCATCAGCTTGCTTTGCCATTCTTCTCTGATAGGGACTTTGTCTTCTTTCCATCTTTGGGCTAATAGCATCCAGGCGGCTGTTGTTCCATACATAGAATCATAGAATCATAGAGTTGGAAGAGACCACAAGGGCCATCGAGTCCAACCCCCTGCCAAGCAGGAAACACCATCAGAGCACTCCTGACATATGGTTGTCAAGCCTCTGCTTAAAGACCTCCAAAGAAGGAGACTCCACCACACTCCTTGGCAGCAAATTCCACTGTCGAACAGCTCTTACTGTCAGGAAGTTCTTCCTAATGTTTAGGTGGAATCTTCTTTCTTGTAGTTTGGATCCATTGCTCCGTGTCCGCTTCTCTGGAGCAGCAGAAAACAACCTTTCTCCCTCCTCTATGTGACATCCTTTTATATATTTGAACATGGCTATCATATCACCCCTTAACCTCCTCTTCTCCAGGCTAAACATGCCCAGCTCCCTGAGCCGTTCCTCATAAGGCATCGTTTCCAGGCCTTTGACCTTTTTGGTTGCCCTCCTCTGGACACGTTCCAGTTTGTCAGTGTCCTTCTTGAACTGTGGTGCCCAGAACTGGACACAGTACTCCAGGTGAGGTCTGACCAGAGCAGAATACAGTGGCACTATTACTTCCCTTGATCTAGATGCTATACTCCTATTGATGCAGCCCAGAATTGCATTGGCTTTTTTAGCTGCCGCGTCACACTGTTGGCTCATGTCAAGTTTGTGGTCAACCAAGACTCCTAGATCCTTTTCACATGTACTGCTCTCAAGCCAGCTGTCACCCATCTTGTATTTGTGCCTCTCATTTTTTTTGCCCAAGTGCAATACTTTACATTTCTCCCTGTTAAAATTCATCTTGTTTGTTTTGGCCCAGTTCTCTAATCAAAAGTCTTTTCTGCTCCTTTGGTATGTCGGTACCTATAACTCCTAATAGAAAGGCTTCTGGGTTCTTAACATAAGTTATTTTAAGCACTTTTTAATTTCATAATATATCATCTCCCAGAAAGCTTTTATTACCTTACATGTCCGCCACATATGATAAAATGTACCTGTTTTCATTTCCAGCAGATATTATAACTTGTCCTATACATTTTTGCACAGAATATCTTCTAAATAGGTTTGGGTTATTGTTACCACCATCACTGACATACCTTTACCCTGAGTGACAACCAGTGTGGTGGGCGAGTGGCGTGTTTCTCCCCTCCTGGCAACAATGCCACTATGTTTGCTTATTTATTTAGAAGATTTGCACCCCACCTACCACTGGATTGAGCGGTCCTCAAGCAAGCTAGCAAAAGACCATAGTAACATGAATGCATATGCACAAACTGAGCTGGGGATGGCAAGGGGTTGGGGTAAGCTTCCTGCAGCTATTCCTTCTCTGGCCAACTGGAAAGGTCAAGGCTCACCTTCAATCTGCCATGATGTTCTTCCTGGAGGTCTGAGACTGCAACCTCCCCATTATCTTTGGTTCCCTGCCCATAAGCAGAGACCTAAGTGTCCTTCCTTTTGGAGAAAAGCAATGGGGCACAGCCTCCAGGCCTACAGAATTTGGCATTTCCTTCTCAGTCCTTGACTATATTACAAAAATACATAAATCAGTAGCCATCAAGTTAAACTCCAAGATCAAATTTAGAGAGAGTCTCCACCCCTTGGTTTGCTCTTTATAAAGCACAACTTTCCCCCTTCCCACCTTCACTAACGGGGAGCAACGGGGTCAGTGATGCATCTGTGGCACGGTTTCCATAGTTGTGGCTTCGCCTTCTTCATCCTGTTCTTGGGTCTGCTTCTCCCAAGTATCACAGGAAGGGAACTGAAGTATGTTGTATTGGTAAGCATGAGGTCTTCTTTTTATTGCTAACAATGACCTTGACAGTGTTGATCTTTGCTGTTCTTCTTTCTAAATTATGTTCCTGTGAATAATTTTATGCATTTTGACATGCTAAGTAGAATTTTTTTCAGAAGGTTTGTTTTTATGAGAAAATTTCTGAGCTTTTTCTCTTCCCTCCCCCTTAAAAAAGACCACTAGGAATATCCCACCCCTACCCCCTATTTCTCGAATCCCCGCGGCGGGGTGAGCTCCTGTCGTTCAGTCCCAGCTCCTGCCCACCTAGCAGTTTGAAAGCACCCTTAAGTGCAAGTAGATAAATAGGTACCGCTTTATAGCAGGAAGGTAAACGGCATTCCGTGTGCTGCGCTGGTGCTGGCTCGCCAGAGCAGCTTCATCATGCTGGCCACGTAACTCGGAAGTGTCTCCGGACAGCACTGGTCCCCGGCATCTTAAGCGAGATTGGGCGTGCAGCCCCAGAGTCGGTCACGACTGGCCCGTACGGGCAGGGGTACCTTTACCTTTACCTTTTACCCCCTATTTCTAACCATATTTTGTGGTTGCCATCTTTCCATTACTCCCATCCCACACAATGCTTTTGATGAATGATACTAAGTACCACCACACACAAAAAGCATTGTTTAAAGGACAGGGTATAAAATGTCTCAACAAGCAAGCAAGTATACAAACCAGAGCTTGAACAAAATACTGTCTAATTGAATTTAAACTCTCGATTTTTCTGGTCAGCTTTATGAAGAACACACAATGAGCTTGTAAGTGTTCAGTGCATACAATATTTCACTTGACATCTGAATGTCAATGCCCAACAGTCAGCAGATTTTGCAATGCATGTTTTCTGAATATGAGAAAATGTTATATTCCCCTTTTGCTTCCTTTTTCCAACTGTACAGCACTAAACGTGCATGCAAACTATCACTTATTCTTTGCAGCACACAACAGTATTGTTGACAGTCTTCCTTTTGTAGATACCCACCCTCAAAGTCTGTTAGCTCTAGAATAGGGCTTCCCAAACTGTGGTCCATGCCCTTCCTTCAGGTGCCCTGCAACATGTCCTCATGAAGTACTCATGATGATTTTGAATACTTATTTTCTTTCTTCCATTTTTTGCAGTTTGAATTATATGAAATGCAAAGTGTAGTACAATAAGATATAAGACATGAAAGAAGCACTAAAAATATAATTAAAAATTATACAGCACAGAGCAGATTGCAAGCACTACAGTAATTAATAAAAACCATTAAGTGGTCCACCAAGACCATCAGCAGTTTTCAAATGGTCCAGGAGAAACCACTGCTCTAGAAATTCCTGACGTACATTGTGTTCTCCTCTCAAAAGGACAAAAACTAAATTCAAAATACAGCTGTATTAGCGAATCCCCTTCAACCTCTCAGCCCTGCACAGAATTGCAGAGGCACAGGATAGCTAGGAGATATTCTGGCGGCTTTTTCCTAGTGCATTTCTCTGATAGACGAAGGCTATAATATTATAGCCACTTACTTAAAAAGCAGGACCTACTGAAGTCAAGTCATTGGGACTTCTGAGTAGACAGGCATGGGGTCATGTTGTGAGAGGGTTGTGTGCTTCACATTTAAAGTGGCAGCAGGGCAGCTAATATTTAATTCCGATAGATTGCATCCAGTTCTATTTTCTATTAAAAC
Organism: Podarcis tiliguerta; assembly: GCF_965153285.1. Lineage (NCBI taxonomy): Eukaryota > Metazoa > Chordata > Lepidosauria > Squamata > Lacertidae > Podarcis > Podarcis tiliguerta. The sequence goes on along the minus strand of NC_139545.1, from coordinate 13,849,831 downwards.
TAATGCAATCTTCAAAACATTTCACCAGGTTTACCGGCATGGCGACAGAAGCCCTCTTTCAACTTTTCCCACTAATGTGGTCAACGAAGACGTCTGGCCACAAGGATATGGACAGCTCACAACGGTCTGATAATGCTCTAAGAAATGAAAACGTATTTTGTTGATTAGTTTGCCTTTATATAATACTCATTAAGATACTAATTATTAGTTTTATTATTTTATTTAACAGAATGGCTATACTGCTCAAACGTCCAAATCTCTACAAAGCTTCTGAAACTTCTGAAACGTTGTTATTTATTATTTCAGGCTCCAATAATAGCAATGCCCATTTCAGTACAATGTACACAAACAGTAATATAATTTATGTATGGTCCACTAACCCAAATTACAGAATGTTAACTACATAAATTTATTTAAAAAAAAAAAAAGCAAAGAGCAATCATAGTCTAAGGTCAATTGCAGCATTTAGAAATTTTGCAACGTTCTAATCTTTTGCTGCTGTTCAGCATGGGTTCCATCTTCCTCACCCCAAACTGAGTCCTTATAAACGACACTTCATCATGAGGTAGTGTTGTTCCAAGAATATTGCTGTGGGCGAGAAGGGAAAAGCCACCGCGAGCCTAGAATACACAAAGTGTTCCTTTATCCTTTGAAATAGTCAGAAGTAGCTTGGAGGGGACGGTAAATTGCATCAATGAGTTTTACATGCATACTTTTCCTTTTTCCCACAGCGTGGAATGCGGCAGCAATACTTGTTGGGTCAATTCATAAAGGAGAGATATAAGGGCTTCTTAAGTGATGAATACAAGCGAAAGGAAGTAAGTATTGGAACTAACTTCGCCGTTTTCTCAGCAATAACATTTATACTAATATAATGTTAGGGTCAAACGATGATGATGATGATGATAATAATAATAATAATAATAATAATAATAATAATAAATAAAATTTTATTTATATCCTGCCCTCCCCAGCCGAAGCCGGGCTCAGAGCGGCTAACCACAGTAAAAGTAACACAGTTTACATAAAATCACAATCAATTAATTGAAATACATTCTAAAATCAATTCATTCTAAAATGCCGCTTAGCTATGGGTGAGTTTCCCCATGCTTGTTGGATTGGGACAAGCAAATAGAAGCAGAAGTGTAGTGATTTCCACCATGTGTTCAAAATTTACTCATAATTGTAATCCCCACAAGCCTAGCAGCGTCCGCAGTGACTTTCCATCGCCAACCTTTCCCCTCCTTACAATGGCTACTATGATCATTGCAGCAGAGAGGGCGAGAGAAGGTGAAAGTCCCTGTCTTTCCTTTCCCGTGTCCTCCTGGTTCTGTCCCTCCCCTCCCACTGGATTTCCAGTTAGGAGATGGGGCACAGGCAGAAAAAGAAGACAGCACTCACCAGAACAGCAACCCTGAAAGTGGGTTGGTGTGGGAGTATGCAAGTTAGAACTATACCTCCCCCTGTGGAAAACAACCATCTAGGATCAAAACAACAATACCATCCTGAGCCACTCTTTCATTTTTTCCTTCTCAGATTTATGTCCGAAGTACAGATTATGATCGAACCATTATGAGTGCTCAAGCCAATCTGGCCGGACTCTTTCCTCCTAAAGGAGACCAAATCTGGAACACAGAGATCGCTTGGCAACCAATTCCAGTTCATACTGTGCCACGTTCAGAGGAAAGGGTAAGGAAACGTGTGGTATTTTTAACCTTTTCCACTCCCAGTTGAATGGAAACATGGCACCCTGAGAGGTGAATATTGCACTTAATAGAGAGATAAATAGAGATAAGAGAGAGAGAGAAGTCTTGGAGTTATGATACAGCGTTAGAGCTTCTATTTGCAAAAACCAGCTGTAAAGGTAAAGGGACCCCTGACCATTAGGTCCAGTCATGACTGACTCTGGGGTTGCGGTGCTCATCTTGCTTTATTGGCCGAGGGAGCCGGCATACGGCTTCCGGGTCATGTGGCCAGCATGACTAAGCCGCTTCTGGCGAACCAGAGCAGCACACGGAAACACCGTTTACCTTCCCGCCGGAGCGGTACCTATTTATCTATTTGCACTTTGACGTGCTTTCGAACTGCTAGTTGACAGGAGCTGGGACCAAACAACGGGAGTTCACCCCGTCACGGGGATGCGAACTACCGACCCTCTGATCGGCAAGTCCTAGGCTCTGTGGTTTAACCCACAGCACCACCCACGTCCCTCCAAGGGACCATGGACCAAGGCCATGGGCATGGGGAAGGTAGTCTGTGACGGCACTTGGAGCTTAAATGCACCAGCAGAAGTTGCAGTGTACATTAAAACCCCTACTTGGAGGGGCACACTTGACCCTTGCTGCAGTCACACTCTGAGTATGGAAGATAAGAAAGTGAAGTTTATTGTAGGAAATATTTGTTGGATACGACAGATCCTAGGTCCAGCTGAGGTAAATGTACAAAGAACCATGCTTGCTCTTCCATCTCTGCAGTAGAGCGAGAAAGGAAAGATAACTCCTCTCAAAGGTGGGGTGAAGAAGGAGGAAGTGAGGTCAGCAGCCCTGAAAGTATCAGTCTGGCATCTGTAGAAAGGTCAGCACTGAAAGTCTAGCAAGCATGGAGGCTCTAGTTTCTATCTCCATGCAAACCCACCAAGCCTTTAGCACAAGCCGCCCCTGACCAAGGCAACTTTTTGCAACCGAAAAAGTGGGAGTTCTAATCACACGCTACTGACTGGTTGCTCTTCAAGCATCTTCCCACTAATCATCTGAATTTAGGATGGACATATGTATTATACACAGGCAGATGACAATATGAGGAGGTCTTTTTAGCTGATATGTTTCATTTCATTTCATTAGTTGTTGCATTATCCTGTTCACGCTCCATGTCCAAAGTTCGGTCAGCTTCTAAAGGAAACTTTTGGATCCAAAACAGTCCAGGAAAAACTGAAAAGTCAAATGGTAAGAAATGGAAAGGGAAAATCTTATGGCTGCAATCCATGTGAGTAAATCCCACTGAAATCAATGGTGCTTACTTCTGAGTAGACATACCTCAGAATGTGCTGCAAATGTCTGATAAGACAGCCAAATGCCTTTTGTTTCTTGATGTGACGTCTATTATAAACCGTTTTCCCTCATTATAAATTTGCTATTGTTTTGCTTACAGATCCTTTTAGCAGTTGTGCAAGTCAAACTGACTTCCATGGGCTGCTTAAAACTGGAGATGAATCAACCGTCCCCAAACGGACTCTCTTATCTCTCTGAAATTACAACCTGTGCACTGTGCAGCTTTGAAATGTTTTATTTTTCATGTTCCTGCCTGCTTGTAAAATAAAGCGAGAATCAATTTTCCCAAAGGGGGCAATGAAAGAGGTCTGGGCGGATTGCCTTGTTGGCTGTGGGGAGCAGGCCGTGGCGCTGCCAAGTTTGCAGGGGGCATGCACAAAATGCCCACAGGGGCCGCTCCTGCTCATTTTCTCTCTCCCTCCACCCCTCTGCCCTGGTTGGTTACTGCTCTCCACGTCCTTTTCACTAGCAAAAGGGAATGAAGGGGTCTCTTGTTCTTTCTTTGGGGGGGGGGGAATGAAAGAGAACGGGGTTCTTTTTTCCTTTCCTCCTATCCTCTCTGAAGTGGAACAATAAAATTCAGGACAGATGTAGAAATGTCCAGTCACAGGCAGCCCACTAATAAGAAACTCCCCATTTGCATTGGGGTTGCGTTCCTGGCGCCCATGCGCATTGCTGGAGCATGCATAAGCCCGCCCCACCTCATTAAACTCCCACCCCCGTTCCATTCCCTCTTCTGGCCACAAGATCCGCAGCAATGAGTGTGTGCACAGAGGTGCATCAATCGGACACACGTAAAATGGTCGCTGTCTGTACTATTTCACAGATGTGGAACACTGAGACTGGTGTCAGTATCACCACTTGTCAGGAGCACTTTTCTTTCAAAGCAGCCAGTAATTTCCTTTGACCACCTGTTCCCACTGGTAGTAAGGAGGACTGCAGAGATAAGATGGGCTTTGGCTGAATGTGGATTTTTCCAGCCTGTGGTAGCATCCCATCTGGCAGTAGTAAGAGGTTGGAAGTGTCTGTATTGGCAAATTCAAGTTGACTGGAGCTCAACAAACCCACCATTCATATCCCAAGTCTCCAAGGCAATCTAAATCTTTCCCATCTCGCAGTCGAAATGACCATTGCATGGGTCTGCCTTTGAAGGCTCTTCCGAAGCTGTAACCTGACTGGTGCAGAACAATGGCAGTCAATTTTATTTCTGCTGCTGTCTTCAGGGGCCATTGAGCATGCTCAAAAGCACTCTGGTTGCCTATTAACGTCTTTGTTATGTACTGAGTTGAATAGGATCCAAAATGCAGCAGTCTGATTGGTCCTAGAACAATGCAGCAGTATGATTGGTCTGCAGGAGCCACCCTATCCAACTTCAGGCGAAAGTGAATCCGCAACCTGATTGGCCTACAGGAGAATCCCGGAATTAACCAATCATGTGCGGCCCACTTTGTAAATAATATATATAAAGTAGATATTTGGGGGGAACTTTCATTCCTCACTACTATGAGCTGAATAAAGAGCATGAAATGCACACTCGACTCTCAGTATATTTCAGTCTTGTTTGCCAATAGCTTTCAAACCCCTTGTGCTCCTTAAGATCAAGCTCTGAAAGCCCACTGTTTAATTCTGTCCTCTAAGATTGGGGGCTACTGCAGCACCCCCACATTATGGAACTGACAGGGCAAAACTCTGCCCCATTAAAAATGACAGTCACTGCAGGATCAGGCCCTACCATTCATTTGCACTTACTGGTTCATTAATCCTTCTGCTCTTTATCTTTCAGCCATTTCTAGGTCAATTAGCATCTAGCCTGGGATACGATATGAAGGCTCTTCTGGATTTTAACAGTCACAAACTCTGGAATGCATACGATACTTTACTTGTTCAGGTAATTTCTAGTAAACCTATTTGAAACTCATTCATCCCCAACAAAAAAGACCAAGGGGTTTAGGATGAGGTCAGGTGGCACATGGCAGATAAAAGCCACACTGCTTTCAATATTATTTGGCTGTTGTACCATAGTAGCAGAAGCTGCAGTGGTCCAAGTTACTGTTTACATTGTGGATGAGGAACCATTTTCAGCTTCAGGGATGCATTTCCATCTAGGAAACCTTCCAAGGTTGGACCACCTATCAGTGGTGGTTTTAGGGGGCAAGGTTGTGTAGAACTATAAATGTACATTTTACCTTTGTGTGGTTCTCAACCTGAGCTCTGGCCTTGCTAGCTAGGGGTGATGGGAGTTGCAGTACAACAACATCTGGGAACCCACAGGTTGAGAAAGGCTGGTACACACACACGTCTCTATGTGCCATATAAGAGACATTATCAGAAATCAAAGACACATTTCAGCCAAGCTAAAACACCCCTTTAGTTAGGCAGAGGCCTATTCTCCCCCCACAAAAAGGGGAACTTCTAGACTGAGTTCATCAACCCAGTTGGGACTGTGTGTTTTTTTTCTTTAACTGCCATAGACATGGGGCTGGGAGAGGAGACCTCAAAAACCTATGTAGTCTAATTCTAATCCTACAATTGTGGAAATTTATTTAGACCAAATCCCCTCTCATTGTAATATGGTTTTATTGGCTGGCTGTGAGCCATTTTGTGTGGGCCCCAATGTGGCATGGAATGGGTTTTCCTATTTGCGTGTTGAGTCCCACAATGCCACCTCCAAAAAATTCACACATCACACATCAATTTTTGTTTAAGGTTTTTGGCATAATTTTGGCCACAACTTTATTAAAAATACAAAAAATGTGAGTGGTTGCTTAGGCATTGGTTATGACTATCTGTCCTTGCCCCCAGGGACAGAGCTGGCCTTCCGGACTCCAACGGAAGCCAGCATGGGAAACAAGTATTGGGTGAGAAAATGAAGCTGGCCATCAGTCCCTCACTTATCACCCTCATGTTCCTGTGGGGCTTGCACGGCCCAAGTCCGATGCCAGGGACAAGGACGAAAATAATGGCAAGCCCCTGGATTCCTTTAACAGAATTCCCTTTTCGCACCACCATTGGAGGGGTAGGCACTTACCCCTCCACCAACCAATTCCTAACCGCCAACCTTACAAGTTGTGATGATTTGCTACGCAGTAGGCAAAAACCAAATGGCACCAGCCAATCAGCCAGATGGCAAAATTCCTACCAGGCCCCTGCTCCAAGGCAGACAACCCCATGACAGGCATAGCAAGGTCAAGCGATCAAGAAACCCTCCCTATAAAAGGGCGGGTGATCCGGTGCAAAACGGCCAACAGGACACCCGGCGTTGGGCGTCCTGTATTTAAAGACTCTGACCCCTCCTCCAAATTGGCAACAATCAAAACTCCCCAGCAACCCAATTTTAACCACTTAATGGCTTGGGTTTATCCCAAATCTGCCCAGCAACAGCAGGGTGGCTTGTATCCCCCAACCGCAACACGTGCTCTCTGTTAGGGAGAACACGCTATATAAACATGAAGGTCTGTGAAACAACAGAACAGATGAGAGTGAGAGAGCAAAGGCATGGCTGATAGATGAATCACCACCCGCTTTTATTTCTTTTCAACTGTAGAAAAAACATAAGCTGTCATTACCAGCCTGGGCTACTGACGAAGTCATGGACAATTTGAAAGATCTTTTGGCATTTTCCTTAAATGCAATGTTTGGGATACACGAAAGAGAAAAGAAATCACGACTACAAGGAGGTAAGAAAAAGCAAAACAAAGCCCACGTCTTTCTATATGGCATGCATATTATCTAAAGCAAGAGCAACTAACTTATCTTGGTTCAAGGGCTGCATTGAATCATAGAATCATAGAATCATAGAATCATAGAGTTGGAAGAGACCACAAGGGTCATCGAGTCCAACCCCCTGCCAAGCAGGAAACACCATCAGAGCACTCCTGACATATGGCTGTCAAGCCTCTGCTTAAAGACGTCCAAAGAAGGAGACTCCACCACACTCCTTGGCAGCAAATTCCACTGTCGAACAGCTCTTACTGTCAGGGCTGGACACTCAGAGACACCAAGTGCTGCATGCCTGATGTGTAGACACAAAGGCTGGATTTAGACTCATTAAAGAAACATTTCAGGAAAACGCATTATAAAGCTTATAGTGGGAAGTCACATTGCCAAAGGGTCCAACTCTACAGTGCCAACTGGTGTCTCAATGTTACAGCGCATTTAAAACACTCTTTCTTTCTTTCTTTCTTTCTTTCTTTCTTTCCTAATGTAGCTGAGTCCGAAGTCACATTCCTATGTGTATATAGACCATCTCAGCACACATATAGTATACCCTTCAACTGTCCCAATTGAATTGGGAGTATTACTAGAATGTTAGAACTTCTCTGCCCCAGCTGAAAAAAAAGTCTTTGCCAATTTACTTTAACAATTGGTTAAAGATAAAAGGGCTTCTTGGTTTCACCAGCATTTGTATTCCTTTCCATCACCATTAAGGTCTCCTTGTGAAAGATATTTTGAATAAGATGACCGAGGCTACTCAGTCCACTGATGGAAGAAAAATGTTAATGTATTCAGCCGTAAGTATGAACGTTTTAAATTGACCAAACCTTCTGTAGCTCGCATTCTCCTGCTACTTTTTGGCTCCCCTCTTTAAGCAGACTATTTGGAAATGCGATTTGTCTACTCAAGTAACATTATGCGCATCACATCTTTTAAAAATAGGGTTGAAAAACAGAGTGTCACTTTTTACTTTGAAGGGGAAACAGTTATGCTCTTGATGAGTCGCCCTACTCTCCTGGTCTGGATTGGGCCACATTATCTTTGGGGACTGTAGGGAGACATTTGGGTAGGAAAACTGCATAGCCCTCCAGCCCAAATCAGGGTCCCAACACACCTCATGTTCCTGCAAAACAAAAGTAATTACACAGAGAAAGAGAGAGAGATGATTGACATAAGGTTTCATCGATACTGAAGGCAGCCTCAGAGCTACAAATGTGAAGAAACTACATGTTAAAATACTAAATTAGCTGACTGTCTGGAACTAGCCTAAGGTCTTACATCCCCATTTTGTTGCACATTTCATTCCCTTTAGTGCCTGCTTAGATTATTTGCAAGCATGATCCCTTTGTAATATCACATGTCCTAGAGACCATAATGAGGCCCTTGTCTAAAACGGCATCTTTGAAACTAGCAGAGTCTGAGATAAGAACTCTCTTTCTATATATTCATATATACACATATGTACACACACACAAACTTCTGTCATAAAAGTTATAAGGAATTCTTTTTTCTCCCTTTTATAGCATGATACCACAATAGTTGCTCTCCAAGTAGCACTCAATCTTTTCAACGTAAAGCTACCTCCATACGCCGCCTGCCTATTTTTTGAGCTATATAAAGAAGACAGTGGGTAAATATGAACTCGTATATTCAATAATTATCAGTGATTTATTGGGTAAGCATCTGCAAATTCACTCATCTTCTCAAACACAGTCTTTCTTCTCACAATTCCTGAAATGGGTCAAAAATCAGTTGCGTTCCCTCTGCGTTTGAGCTTGACGTCTGGCTGTTCAAAATGCTATTGAAAAATTATTTCATAGCTGAGTGGGTGAGGTGTGCATACCTTTGAAAGACAGAAAGGGGTTGAAAGGGTTGAGTCACACTTTGTGCCAAATCTACAATATTGATCATTGATGCAGAGCTGAGCAACCCCAATTAAATCATAATTACTTGAAACAGAAGGTTAGAATTGGGCAACAATGAAAAGGTGTCATGGGCCTCCCAAATGAAAGACTGAGAGATGCTCAAGAGAGGTTGTCTACATACTTTTTCCTAACGTTTCTCGATTATTAAAGAAAAACAAGACTATATTCCACAAAATATCCAATTTCATGAAAGGATTTGTTAAACCACATCCAAAACAATAGTGCAATTCTAGTCACACTTAATGGGTCATAAGCCCTACTGGGACTCACCTCTGAGACAACATGTGTATGATTATGCCTGAACGCACTTAATAGAGAAGAATCCCAACTGAACACAATGAAATTTACTTCTAAGCAACTATGCCCATAATTACACTGCCTGAAGGCTACGTTCCTGGGCAGAATTCAACAAGGGCTGCCTGTAGGAATGAAATCCTTTGCAGGCTTACTTCAGAATAAACCCCAATGATATCTGTGGGACATATTTCTAAATATATATGCATGAAATAAATTGAACAACCAGGCAGCTTGCGACAAAGGGTTGGTTTTGCTTCTTTAAGAAAATCCCATCAAGACGATTAGCATTCAGTCGAGAAAATCAGCAACTTGTCTTGAGCCTTCCGTGGTTACCAATACAGAAGTCCACCCATCTTATAAGAAGAGTTCTCAGATCAGTTCTTATGAAATGGAAGTGAGGCCTGGGTGATATATGGCTGCATCTTGTAGAAATGACTTCTTCTTTCTTTGGCGATCACTCATAGCCGAGTAAGATTGTCTTACATAAACACGGTTTTAACAATGAATCCACAAGTGACTGTGGAGGCCAATTCTGGATCCACATGTCCTTCCACAGTGGGGACATTGGTTTCCAGGCGGGAATTGATCACGGTGTGGATTTGCCAAGCATGCCTTCCTCCTAGCATGTTTCTCCCTTGCGTCCTGAGTTCAAGTGTGTTCAAAGCCCACGACTCCTTTGGTAAAGGCTGTTCTCCAACTGGAGCGCTTGCAGGCCAGTGTTTCCCAGTTGTCAGTGTTTATACTACATTTTTTTAGATTTGCCTTGAGACAGTCTTTAAACCTCTTTTGTTGGCCACCAGCATTACGCTTTCCATTTTTAAGTTTGGAATAGAGTAGTTGGTTTGGAAGACGATCATCAGGCACCCGCACAACATAATGCTCTTAATGACCTACATTTCTTCTTTTCAGTGAGTTCACCATTGAGATGCACTACCGGGCCAAAAAAAACCTTCCACCCCAAGCTCTTGTTTTGCCGGGCTGTGAAGCAGCTTGCCCCTTGCAGAAGTTTAAAGAACTGGTTTCTCCTGTCATACCAGAGGACTGGCAAGCAGAATGTAATCGTTAATGTAGGAGGGCATCATAAATGAGAGGTAAGATAGGTAGCAGAGTTGATACCAACACATATAAAACCGATGCATCAACGTTCAATTTCTCAGCTTGACCTTCCTCACAACACCCCTATGAGGTAGATGAGGATGAATGGCCCAAGGTCAAACAGTGCACTTCATAAGGCTACCTTTGACCATGACTTGGAAACTGCAACTAATCCCGAATGCGGCAGCTAAATTGGTGTCTGGGAACGGCCGCAGGGACCATATAACACCAATCCTGAAAGACCCACAATGGCCACCAGTATGTTTCCGAGCACAATTCAAAGTGTTGGTGCTGATCTTTAAAGCCCTAAACGGCCTCGGTCCAGTATACCTGAAGGAGTGTCTCCACCGTCATCGTTCACTAAGGTCCAGCTCTAAGGGCCTTCTGACAGTTCCCTCACTGCAAGAAGTGAGGTTACAGGGAACCAGGCAGAGGGCCTTCTCAGTAGTGGCGCCTGCCCTGTGGAACACCCTCCCATCACATGTCAAGGTACATATACAGATACACAGATGCATACATAACTTGTAATAACTAAATGTGTATTTCCCAAAAATATATTTCTAAATGATGGCAGTGTTGTTGACCTTTTAACATGTTGCTCTTGTCTCTCATCTTCTACCAGGGTGAAAAGTAAAATCAAAGAAAAGGCAAATGAGAAAATTAACATCCCCAGGAAGGAAAGCGGACAGCAAATAAGTTGTAGGACACCAGAAACACTGCGTGACTGTTGATGATTTCGTGTGATTCTCATTATTAGGATTTTCATCTTCTCAGAAATTATTATAATCAAATAAATATCAAGCAAATAGATTCAAAAATTGACTTGAACAAACACTGCCGTCTGCCGCATCATTTACAAGTTAACGTGTGTCTATATACTAAATCTCATGACGGGCGGGGGGGGGGGACGAAAGCCTGGGGAGAGAGCAGCAATTGATTTTGCAACCTTATTGACAATATTTTTTAAATACTGATTTTTTAAAAAAAAAAAAAAGTTCAAATGTGCAACTTAGCTTCATATTCTTTTTTTAGAAGTCCATTTATCAAAAATGGTTAACATATTTTGGACATTAACCCCATATTCTTCAAATATCATTCTTATATAACTGTGAAAGTGAGCACTTGTACAGTTCCGATTCATTTCAATGGGTGTTAGGACTTTTGAAGTCCCTGCTCCCATACAAGGTTTACATGTTTTCTAGCCCCCTCCTCCCTGTTGCCAAATAAGATGAAAAGGAAACATAGGAATGTTTTGTCCTGCAGACCATTTGCCTTCCTACTCAGCTGAAACTGACAGGTGTTCCATCAACACCAGTGTCACCTTGTCCTTTAGATTTGTATTTGGCTTAATGCTGGTAACCTTGAACTTGTTTGTGTCTTTAATCTGCATTTTCCAAATTATTGACACCCTTAAATTTATTAATGTTGTCAAAAGCATTTCAACTCTGTTGCGTTATGGTAAATAATACAAATAATTCAGATTCTATATTCCCAAAGTCAACGATGACACAGCTATTAAGGATGTATTTTCCTTCTCTGTTAGCTTTTGTTTATGTGACTGTTTCTTCCCTTTCACCTCCCTTTACAGTTCTCAAACAGTAGATATATATCCACATATCTATATCTTTCTCTATATACACACACACACACAATGTGTACATTTACCTGTAATGGGTTAAACAATGAAAGGGCAGTTAATCATGTTAAAATCTACAACCGCTCATCAAATCATATTGTGCTCTATAAATAATTTCCCAACTTCTTCTGATACAGTGGTTATCAGGCCATAAAAAATGGCTGCAAGCAAAGCATGCAGAACAAATGTATATAGTGAATGGTTGCGTGGCTATTCCCGCCCCCTCCCACAGATGAGGTAAATAAAGACACCAGACAACAGAATTTAGGTTAATGGGCGTAAAATGGCCACAACTTTATTGATTACAGGTAAGAGCGGTATTGGCTTTAGGCATTGGCCCTAACAGACTATCCGGTCTAACCGGGAAGGGTTAAACACCAACAGGGGGAGCCCCCGAGATGCACATCCCTGGGGCACTCCCCCAGGGGTTACCGCTCGGGGGCGCGCTTTAGGCCCTAGCCTCCGTAGGTTTCGGACGAGACGACGCCCCTCGGAGTCCTTTAACGAACTACCCTTCACGAATTGGGGGAGGTGATGGCGTTCCTCCCCCCATCTTCATTTGCATAACAATTACCCCTGCCAATGCCTAACCGCCAAAACCCAGGAGTTGTGACGTTTTGCTACGAGGTAGGCGAAAAAACCAAGTGGCTTCAAAATTCCGGCCAATTAGCCAAATGGAAAAACTCCTACCAAGCCCCTGACGGCGACCAGCCGAAGCCCATAGCAAAGTCCGGATGCAAAACCTAGAGGGCGGGTGGGTGGGAAACCGCAGCTAAGCAGAAAGGGAAAAGGGGGCGAGCCAGGGCTGCCCCGACCTTAAATGCCCTTTGATCGACCCGCCCCTACCGCCGACCGATTGGCTGGCGCTGCAGGCCTATGAATAATAATGGGGAAATCCTGATTCCCGCGGGGCTGGCCCCAGCCCCGCGAGAGTGTGGGCATGGGCGAGATCCCGCAACCCCACCCCCTCCTTAGTCCGGGAGTGGCTTTATTCCAAATCATTCCAAACTGATGAAACAGATTGTAAAAAAAAACCCCATGTTAATCACTAGATGTCATTATTTAAAATATCAAACTAAGGTCAAATGAAGATGTTCCCACAGAACTTTATTCCAGAATTTCCACTTTCCCCCCACTCGTGTTTTATAGGGAAGTTATATGACATTAAAGGGAGTGGTTAGCACTGCGGTCTAAATCACTGAGCCTCTTGGTCATGCTGATCAGAAGGTTGGTGGTTCGAATCCCCGCAATGGGGTGAGCTCCCATTGCTCTGTCCCAGCTCCTGCCAACCTAGCAGTTTGAAAGCACACCAGTGCAAGTAGATAAACAAGTACCCCTGCAGCGGGAAGGTAAACGGCATTTCTGTGTGCTCTGGTTTCCGTCGTGGTGTCCCGTTGTGCCAGAAGTGGTTTAGTCCTGCTGGCCACGTGACCCACAAAGCTGTCTATGGGAAAACGCTGGCTCCCTCGGCCTGAAAGCGAGATGAGCGCCACACCCCATAGTTGCCTTTGACTGGACAACTGTCCAGGGGACCTTTACCTTTACCTATATGACATTGTTCTTCTGTGCCCTCTTGCTCCTAAAGTAATGGACCTGGGCAGGGGAAGGTGCCTGGTTGTCAGGTGCTTTCAGGGGCAGGCAAGCCCTGCCCTCACCTGCATGACATCAGGCATAGGGTGAGTGGCTATGGTTTGCCCAAAACAGCTTCATGGGTTAAATGGGAAAGTCTGATGAGCCAAGAATAAATAACTAAGAAACCACCTCAGAAGCTGGTGGTCTCTTGCTTTGCCTCAGGGAACAGTACAATCATGTAAAAGGTTGGAGGCAACCATGAACACAAACAGCAAATGGACTTTTAACGTAATTTAAAATAAACACCACAGATATAGAAAAATATTATAACCTCTATCACCCTAACAACCAGGAACACTCAGCTCCTGTCTTGCCGTCCTTAGTTGCCCTGTATTAACTAAGGAGCATGATTGTGACCATAATGGATGCCTATGTCCTTTCAAAAAAGCTCTCGCCAAGCTACCTCCCCAAATACTCCTGAGTAAGCTTAGCAATCATGCAACAAGAGGAGAAGTTCTCTCCGGATCAGGAATCTGTTATACAGTAGTATTACGGGTGAGCAGTGAGGTGGCAAGATCAGAAGAATCTTTATTTGAGAGCCAGTGTGGTGTAGTGGTTAAGAGCGGTAGTCTTGTAATCTGGGGAACTGGGTTTGCGTCTCCGCTCCTCCACATGCAGCTGCTGGGTGACCTTGGGCCAGTCACACTTCTTTGAAGTCTCTCAGCCCCACTCACCTCACAGAGTGTTTGTTGTGGGGGAGGAAGGGAAAGGAGAATGTTAGCCGCTTTGAGACTCCTTAAAGGGAGTGAAAGGCGGGATATCAAATCCAAACTCTTCTTCTTCTTCTTCTTCTTCTTCTTCTTCTTCTTCTTCTTCTTCTTCTTTGCATCAGCCACTAGCCATCACAATAAAATAAAATAAAATGTACGGAAGATAGAAGTAAAAACTTAACTGTACAAAATACATTTTGGAGGTTTACATCAATAATCAAATAATAGATCTTATTCTAATTGTCCCTGCTAAAAAACCTTGCAGTTTTTGCTATCTCCTGATCATCTTGATCTGCTCAAAGAAAGGACACAGTATCAATGGTTGAGCAACCCAGCGTGGACAATAATAGAGGGGTAGCAACCTCACTCCTCAAATCTTTATGAAGAGTGCAAGCCAGAAGCACATGAGCCACTGACTCAATACTGCCATCTCCACATGGACATAACCATTTCTCCAGCATAATTTTTTGAAATCAACCCTCAAGTACAGCCAAAAGCAGCATATTCAATCTTGCGAAAGTGAAAGCGCGTCTGTATTTTGGAATTGTTAAATTTTGCAAAGAGGGTGCCAACGTGTCAGAATGACTAGGTAGAAATTAATCATACCATGGACAAAATTTCCTTATCGTGGCGAAATTATTCTGTCGCTCAATATCATATAGGCACTGTCTAATTAAATTATTTGCTTTACTGAAGCCCAGTATTAACAACTGTTGTTAAACCTGAAAAGTAAAGCTTTTGGTTGACAATTTTAGTCCAAGCACTCTCATGACAATCTTGCGATAGTAGATCAGTGGGGTTTAAATTTAGCCGAAGTCAATAATTAAATGTCCTAGGCCAAATCTGTAATTCAACAGAGGGGAGATTAGCCTCCAAGTTCAATGAAGCATTTGGAACACAGGGATGGAACAGGGGGTAAATTGCCTTAGGAACTCAGATTGAACAGCTTCTGTAAATCCAAGGTGAGTGCCTGTCCAAATCTGATCCCCGTATAATAACTGTGCTTGGGGTTTAGCTTTAAACACTTCAAGGCTGATAGTATGTGATTGCCAAGCGAGGTGACCACGTTTGCCGAGGAGACTAGGAGACTAAAGTGTTCAGGGTTGTTAAACCCAAAAGAGATTGTGAAAAGCTTCAAAAGGACCTCTCCAAACTTAGTGGGTGGGCAATTAAATGTAAAATGCAATTCAGTGTAAACAAGTGGAAAGTGATGTAAAGGTAAAGGTACCCTTGCCCGTACGGGCCAGTCTTGACAGACTCTAGGGTTGTGTGCCCATCTCACTCAAAGAGGCCGGGGGCCAGCGCTGTCTGCAGACACTTCCGGGTCACGTGGCCAGCGTGACAAGCTGCATCTGGAGAGCCAGCGCAGCACACAGAACGCCGTTTACCTTCCCGCTAGTGAGCGGTCCTTATTTATCTACTTGCACCCGAGAGTGCTTTCGAACTGCTAGGCTGGCAGGCGCTGGGACCGAGCAACGGGAGCGCACCCTGCCGCGGGGATTCGAACCACCGACCTTTTGATCGGCAAGCCCTAGGCGCTGAGGCTTTAACCCACAGCGCCACCCGTGTCCCTTGGAAAGTGATGTATGCTGGCATTAAAAAAATCTTAATTTCGCATTTATACTAATGGGGTCTGAACTGGTGGGGAATGATCAGGAAGAAGACCTTGTGGTTATAATGGCTGCTTACCATGGGATGGGTGGCGGTTGTGGCTCTTAGTCAGGGGTCAGCAAACCTTTTCAGCAGGGGGCCAGTCCACTGTCCTTCAGACCTTGTGGGGGGCTGGACTATATTTTGGAGGGGGCGTGAACGATTTCCTATGCCCCACAAATAACTCAGAGATGCATTTTAAAAGAAAGGACACATTCTACTCATCTAAAAACACACTGATTCCTGGACCTTCCGTGGGCTGGATTTAGAAGGCAATTGGGCCGGATCCTGCCCCCAGGCCTTAGTTTGCCTACCCATGCTCTTAGTAGTGGGCTCTGAGCCTCAGGGAGCAACGCTGGTCTGGGCGCTTGGCAGTAGGGGAATCCCCAGGTCAGCCGCTTAGAATGGCGGGAGTTCCCACTAGCTGCAATTTGAATTTTGGCCAGTCATTTTGAATACTGTGTACTGTCACTTCACCTCACAAAGGGTATTGCAGAGTTGGAAGGGGTTCAGAATAGGGCAACCAAAATAATCAAGTGACTCACCTCTGAAGAAAGTTTTTAGTATAGCCAAAAGGTGACTGAGAGGTAACATGAGAGAAGTTTATAAAATTATTCATTGCATAGATATAGTGGCTAGGGAACAGTTTCTCCATCACTCTCTCTCCTAACAGTAGAACTCATGGACATCCAATGGAGATTAATGCTGGAAGAATCAGGATAGATATGTGAAAGTACATCTGGAGATGCAATGAGGTTTAGGGTTGTTGTTGTTGTTTAGTTGTTTAGTCGTGTCCGACTCTTCATGACCCCATGGACCAGAGCATGCCAGGCACTCTTGTCTTCCACTGCCTCCTGCAGTTTGGTCAAACTCATGCTGGTAGCTTTGAGAACACTGTCCAACCATCTCGTCCTCTGTCGTCCCCTTCTCCTTGTGCCCTCCATCTTTCCCAACATCAGGGTCTTTTCCAGGGAGTCTTCTCTTCTCACGAGGTGGCCATAGTCTTGGAGCCTCAGCTTCAGGATCTGTCCTTCCAGTGAGCACTCAGGGCGTTCTATCATATGCGGTGGACTTGTAAAAGGATAAAAGAGTACTGGGAAATAATTTATAATGACCTGAAAAAAATGTTTTAAAGTACTCCCCCTGCCCCCCAAAAAACCAGAGTCCTTTTTGTTGGGGATAATTCAGATGGAAATTCCCAGGTGTCAGATTCCCAGACATTATTTATGTATGCCACTACTGCAACCCATGTTTTGTTAGCCCAAAAATGGAAAACGAGCGAGGTCCCAACCAAAGAAGAGCGGCAACTTAAACTGATGGAATATATGCCGCCAGCAGACTTAACATATAGAACAAGAGAACATGCGTTTAAAGAAGATTGGAAAATGTTTATTGAATATCTGGGTGAAAATTGTGTATACTTAGAAACGCTGGTAGCATTAAGATAAATTCAACAGTGTAAATAAGTTTTGATGGATGTAACAATGGAATATTCAGTGGTTTAGGTTATGCAGGGATGTATGGCATGCAAACTGAACCACGGAAGGAGAAGAAGGGGTTCCCATAGGAGGCAGTCATGACAACTTAGATGTCTGAGTTCAATTTCTGCTAAGGGTTAATGCCATTATGGCCCACTGGTGGTTGTTTCCCCTTGGCAATAAACCTTTTAACATTCTCTTGTTCAATGAGCACTTAATCTATGGAGCTAATGGTATTGTGTTGTGCTGATGGCCTCCTTGACTGACCATGCTGTGGAACCTTGATGTCCATGATAATTTGCCCATGCGAATACTTCAAGTGAGACTGTGAGATTCTATGCATAGCTATCTATGCAGAATATCTTATCGATACGCTTGGTCTATGGTTGCTCCCATCACTTTCATATCTGTACCTCGGTCGTGGATGACTTATTACGCGCACTAGCAACCAGGAACAGCCAATATGGCAGAGCACTGGTGTATTGCTGCCTGCCTAGCCATTAGCAGAGACTAGAGTGTCCTTCCTTTTGGAGAAGAATCATAGGACACAGCCTCCGGGCATCTGTTGGGTGGCGAGTGTGGTCCTCCAGCCCTACAGAATTTGACCCCTCCTCCTCTGCCTGATGTTCTTCCTGGAAGTCTGAGACTGCAACCTCCCCATTATCTTTGGTTCACTGCCCATAAGCAGAGACCTAAGTGTCCTTCCTTTTGGAGGAAAGCAATGTGGCACAGCCTCCAGGCAAGTGTGGTCCTCCAGGCCTACAGAATTTGGCATTTCCTTCTCAGTCCTTGACTATATTACAAAAATACATAAATCAGTAGCCATCAAGTTAAACTCCAAGATCAAATAATAATAATAATAATAATAATAATAATAATAATAATAATAATAATAATTAAATAAATTTTATTTATATCCTGCCCTCCCCAGCCGAAGCTGGGCTCAGGGTGGCTAACAACAATCAAATAATCAAACAATCAAATAATCAAACATTCTAAAAACATTTCAGTATAAAAATTAATTAAAATCAAATTGATGGCAACTGTTAAGCAAAATTCTGTGCAGGTTGCCAGAGGAGGGAGTCAGGCTGCGCCCTGACCAAAGGCCTGGTGGAACAACTCTGTCTTGCAGGCCCTGCGGAAAGATGTCAGGTCCCGCAGGGCCCTAGTCTCTTGTGAGAGAGCATTCCACCAGATTGGAGCCACAGCTGAGAAAGCCCTAACCTCTCTGTGGCCTGGGACCTTCAGGATGTTTTTATTTGCAGACCGTAGGTTCCTCTGTGGGGCACACCAGGAGAGGCGGTCCCGTAGGTTTGAGGGTCCTAGGCCGTATAGGGCTTTAAAGGTTAAAACCAGCACCTTAAACCTGATCCTGTACTCCAGCTGGTATAGTACCTGATGAATGTGATCTCGCAGCGAAGACCCCATAAGGAGTCTCGCCGCGGCATTCTGCACCCGCTGGAGTTTCTGGGTCAGTCTCAAGGGCAGCCCCACGTAGAGCGAGTTACAATAATCCAGTCTGGAGGTGACCGTCACGTGAATCACAGTGGCTAGGTCAGGACGAGAGAGATAAGGGGCCAACTGCTTAGCTTGGCGGAGATGAAAAAATGCTGCTTTCGTTATAGCTGTAATCTGCGCCTCCATAGAGAGGGAGGTATCGAAGATTACACCCAAACTCTTAACGGACGGTGCCGGCACTAATTGCACCCCCGCAAGAGATGGGAGTTGCCCCCTCAATCCCATATCGTCCTGTCCCAGCCAGAGGACCTCTGTCTTCGAAGGATTTAACTTCAACCGGCTCCCACGTAACCATCCAGCCACAGCTTCCAGACATCTGGTCAGTGTGTCTGGGGCCGAGTCAGGATGGCCATCCATCAACAGACAGAGTTGGGTGTCATCGGCATACTGATGGCAACCCAGCCCAAAACTCCGGACAAGCTGGGCAAGGGGGCGCATAAAGATGTTAAAAAGCATCGGGGAGAGTTTCACACCCTGAGGCACTCCACACACCAGGGAGTGGTGTGATGACAATTCCCCCCAAGCGCCACCCTCTGTCCCCGACCAGAGAGAAACGAGCGCAGCCATTGAAGGACTGTGCCCTGGATCCCCACGTCGGCAAGGTGGTGGTCCAGGAGTTCATGATCGACCTGCAGAGATCATCTGTTAGGGCGACCAGAGCCGTCTCGGTCCCATGACCAGCGCGGAAGCCGGACTGGAATGGATCCAGAGCCGATTTAGAAATTTAGAGAGAGTCTCCACCCCTTGGTTTGCTCTTTATAAAACACAACTTTCCCCCTTCCCACCTTCACTAACTAGGCAATTCATAATTACTGCCAGGAGCAACAAGGTCAGTGATGCATCTGCTACACAGTTTCAATAGCTGTGGCTTCGCCTTCTTCATCCTGTTCTTGGGTCTGCTTCTCCCGAGTATCACAGGAAGGGAACTGAAGCATGTTGTATTGGTAAGCATGAGGTCTTCTTTTCATTGCTAACAATGACCTTGACATTGCAGATTTGTGCATTTCCTCTTTCTATAGCCTGATTCCATGAATAATAATGTGCATTTTGTACAGCTGAGGTGCAATAGTCTTATTTCAAAGATGATTTCAGATATCTTTATTTTCTCATCCCCTCCTTTTGGGGGGCGGGCAGGCAGGGAGGAAGGCCATTTTGCATAATTCTTTCTTCCTACACAATGCCTGGGAATGATGTTCAGTCCAGGGCATTGCAGAGCATGCAAAATGGTGGCCAGGCTTCCAACGCATTTGCTCCAAGAAAGAGAGGAGAAAATGAAAGCGGTGGTGTTGCTGCTGCTGAGCCCTCCTTCCCAAGACACCGTTGGGAGGAATTTTCCTTCCCCAGGAGAAACTTGGTAAAATTGTCCCCCAATTCCTTTGCTCACAAACAGAATGGAGTTTTTTGAGAGACAATTAGCACCCAGCCATAGCATTGTGTAGGGATGTGGGTGGCGCTGTGGGTTAAACCACAGAGCCTAGGACTTGCCGATCAGAAGGTCGGCGGTTCAAATCCCCGTGACAGGGTGAGCTCCCATTGCTCGGTCCCTGCTCCTGCCAACCTAGCAGTTCGAAAGCACGTCATGTGCAAGTAGATAAATAGGTACCGCTCCAGCGGGAAGGTAAACGGTGTTTCCTTGCACTGCTCTGGTTCGCCAGAAGCGGCTTAGTCATGCTGGCCACATGACCCGGAAGCTGTACGCCGGCTCCCTCAGCCAGTAAAGCGAGATGAGCGCCGCAACCCCAGAGTCGGCCATGACTGGACCTAATGGTCAAGAGTCCCTTTACCTTTACCTTTACCTTTACAGCATTGTGTACCACCTTCATAGAACACATTGTGGATCTGATCAAATAGGCATACAAAGCCAGTTTATTTCTATGTTGTCACTGGGGCAAAATTCAATTCATTTTTCATTTCAGTTTCTGAACCAGGGATGCCAACTTGAATTAAATATTGGGGGGCCCAGGTAAGCCCCACCCCACATAATTGATCACATGACACAGCACATGCACACCATTTGAATGTCAATGCCCAGCAACTTTGGGGGGGGCAGCCCCCTCAAATATTTTATTGGGGGGTGGGTGAACTTGGCTCCTATGATGGCAGCTGAAAAACAGCTATCCATGTAAATTCACATTTTTCTGAATTTTGCAATGTAGTTATCCCGCTCACATACAAAATGCATTATATTGGAGAAGCAATCTCCACACCGTCTTCAGAGGCAAACCTTGTGCACTGCATTGTAATAGTCTATCCTGGAGGCAACCAGAGCATGAAAACATGCAAAGTGACTTGCAGTATCTGTGTTTCTGGTGCCTGCATTCAGATGTGATACAAAACTATGGTTAAGTGCTACATGAACAAATATTGGTTTTGTAATTCCCCCATTCCCTTTCCTCCTCCATCACAGCTGGAAGCATTTACGTCCACGTTCGACTAACTGCAGTTCATTGTTTTTTCCAAACTGAGGCGAACGGTGGCTGGTTTTAACCATGCTTTGGCCTAACCCAGGGGTCTGCAACCTTTAAGACAAAAAGAGCCACTTGGACCCGTTTCCAAAGAAAAAAAACCTGGGAGCTGCAAAACCATTGCGACATTTAAAGCATGCGCGCCGCTGCCCTCCGATCTGACAGCGGGCGGGAAGGTGACGTCGGGACGGTGCATGACTAACGCACGCACCGCCCCTATGCGACGTCACAGCCAGTACAGCGCCCGCCACAGTGGGGAGTGTTGGGGCACACAATGCGCCTCCTCCCCTCGCTAGTATCCGCCCTGGAGCCGCGGCAAAGGTGTAAAAGAGCCACATGCGGCTCCGGAGCCACGGGTTGCAGACCCCTGGCCTAACCAGTCAACTTCAAACCCATGGTTTATGACTCTCGGTCATTCAGCAAAACCATAATCTGTAACTTTCAGTTTAGACCTAAGTTGAAAAAGGAAGCAAATGTTTCTGATTTTTTTCCTAGCAGTTCCATGGGAGGAAGAGAGGGATGGAGAAGACTTGTGCAGATATTAAACCAGCTTTGCCTACCTTGCTACCCTACAGCTACTTTGGACAGCAATCCCCATCAAACCCAGCCAGCATGGCCCAAGTTCAGGGATGATGGGAGTTGTAGTCAAAAGGGGGGGGAAGGAACCAGGTAAAGTAAGGCTATATTAAACCACAGCACTTTGAGAGGGGGTGTAAAAAATGAGGCTGCAGTACTCATATCTGGATAAAAAGTGTTGTGGGTGCCAGGACAAAATGGCTGAAGCAGACAGAGAGAGATGTTGTTGATGATGATGATGATGATGATGATGATGATGATGAAGAAGAACTTCTGAGTACCATCACACAAAAAAGCACTGTCTGAAGGACAGGGAATAAAAATGTCAAATCAAACAAATAAGTAAATAAGCCAGACCTTGAGCAAACATTTGCTTAATTGAATTTAAACTGGCTAGCTTTGTGAAGAACACACAGTGCATAGAATATTCTGCTTGAACCTGAATATAAATTCAAGAGACAGGGAGCTGATTTTGCAATGTATATGGTATTTTGAGTATAAGAAAAGGTTCCATTCTTTCTTTGCTTCCTTTTTATGGATGAACACCAGTATAGTTACATGTAAATTATTACTTATAATTTGCAGTACAGAACTGTATTCTTGACAGCCTTTTATTTTGTAAATCTGTTACCTCTAGAACAGGGGTTTCCAAACCCATCACTTTTATCCAGGTGATCTGCAACATGTCCTCATTAAATAGTCATATTGATTTTTAGAGCTATGGCAAGAAAGCGAATGTCTAATTCAGATAAATTGCAAACAATTCTAGTTTCTCTGAAAGCTAATACGGTCTCCGAACCATTTTACTAGGTTTACCGGCATGGCGACAGAAGCCCCCTTTCATCTTTTCCCACTAATGTTGTCAATGAAGATGCTTGGCCACAAGGATTCGAACAACTCACAAAGGTTTGATAGCTGCTCTTAGAAATGGAAGCATATTTTGTTTCATATGTTTACATTTATTTCATGCTCATTAAGATACTAATTAATCAAAATATACTCCAAATGTTTTATTTTTATTTTATTTTTTAAGTTAACAGAATCTAAAGACAGGTGTTAACCTTGCTGTTGTCCTGAAGTTGTGAAAAAGAACAGAGCTTAGCTTTTTCATGATGCTGTAATGTACAATCAACATTGTCATCCTAGAATACACAAAGTCTTTATCCTCGGAATGGGCAGCCAAATGTGTCAATCAGTTTTACATGCCTACTTCTCTTTTCTTTTCCCCTCAGCTTGGAATGCAGCAGCAATATGAATTGGGCCAATTCATAAGGAAGAGATATAAGGGCTTCTTAAGTACTGACTACAAGCCAAAGGAAGCAAGTATTGGAACTAACAAGAGACTTTAGCCCTGTTCATTTAGTGTTAACATTTAATCAAACATAATGCGGATTGGGACAAGCAGTTGCAAATAGAAGTGGAGGATGTGTGTCTTCAGGGCAAGGGGAAACTGAGAATTGACTCAAATGTATCCAACTTTACTCATAATTGCCATCCCCATGTGCCCCAAATCTCCTTTTCCAGCAGCAGTGGCAGAGCTATCAAGAGACTTTCCCCTTGTTCATTTAGCAGTAACATTTATGGAAACATAACAGATGAGTTCCCCCATGCTCTTTAGATCGGGACAAGCAAATACAAGCAGAAGTGGAGAATGTGTGTGGAGGGAACGACAAATGATTTCCCTTTGGGGTTCTAAACTTACTCACAGTTGCGATCCCCATGTGCCCCAAATCTCCTTCTCCAACAGCAGTGTCAGGGACTGCTGCCAAATACCGTATTTTTTGCTCTATAAGATGCACCAGACAACAAGACGCACCTAGTTTTTGGAGGAGGAAAACAAACAAAAAAATATTCTGAATCTCAGAAGCCAGAACAGCAAGAGGGATCGCTGTGCAGTGAAAGCAGCAATCCCTCTTGCTGTTCTGGCTTCTGGGATAGCTGCGCAGCCTGCATTCACTCCATAAGACGCACCCACATTTCCCTTTACTTTTTAGGAGGGAAAAAGGGAGTCTTTTAGAGCAAAAAATACAGTATGTCTGTTTCCATGCTTCCTCCTCTGTTATCAGCATGGCAGCAGAGGAAAGAAGCTGAAGTCCCCTCTCTTTCTTTTCCCATGTCCTCCTCTTCTTTGGTCCTCTCTGACCCACTCCCATTATTGTTGTAACATCCCCTGGGACCTTAGGGTGAAGGGCAGGGAATAAATTAAAATAATGACACTCACAACAAAAAGAGGCAGAACAACACTGGGGAATAAGCCCCAGAAACCATTGACATTTCCCAGCATTTGGTGATTGAGGAAGAGAAGGGGGTTCTTCACTGGCTTGGACTAAACCAAAAGCTGGAGAAGGATTGGGTTTCAATGCCCGCCACATTTTAAGGCACATGTTATGAACTGCTATGGTTTGTATTCTGAGAAAATGAATTGTGAAGTCCAGTGACACGACTCACACTTTCACATACCCACATGAACTCGCCAACCCTCACAACAGAGTGAACACGCAGGAACAGGTGGCCTGTCAGTCAAATCTACCTCATGGCTCCTGGCAGAAAAAGGGAAGAAATATTCACCAATGATTCTCAAATGTTGTTCTTTCTTCTGTTTCTCTTTGGGGTATATGCTTAATGTCCAAGTCTCCCCAAGAGAGTATTTTACTGGGATTCGAATCAACTTTACTTAGAATTATACCTTCTGTTGTAGGATCAAAAAAACCAACACTATCCTATAACTACACTTTTCCTTTTTTCCGCTCTCTAGATTTATGTCCGAAGTACAGATACTGATCGAACCATTATGAGCGCTCAAACCAATCTGGCTGGTCTATTTCCTCCCCAAAAGTCCCAAATCTGGAACAAGGAGATCCTTTGGCAACCAATTCCAGTTCATACTGTGCCTCGTTCAGATGACAAGGCAAGAAAGCATGTGGTATTTTTAACCTTTCCTGCTCCCTGTGCAATGAAAACATGGGCTGGATCCAGACACATCAAAGAAGCGTTTCAGTTTAAATTGTGGTCAATTTAAACAGGGAAAACAGGTAGAGAAAAACAGGACTCCATGTCGCCTCCTGGTGGCACAATATTATATCGCACATAAGGTAAAGGTAAAGGTAAAGGTACCCCTGCCCGTACGGGCCAGTCTTGACAGACTCTAGGGTTGTGCGCCCATCTCACTCAAAGAGGCCGGGGGCCAGCGCTGTCCGAAGACACTTCCGGGTCACGTGGCCAGCGTGACATCGCTGCTCTGGCGAGCCAGAGCCGCACACGGAAACGCCGTTTACCTTCCCGCTAGTAAGCGGTCCCTATTTATCTACTTGCACCCGAGAGTGCTTTCGAACTGCTAGGTTGGCAGGCGCACATACAACACATATAAATCGCTTTTTCTTTACCATTCCAACTGAATCCATGGTAACCTAAAAGAGAATATATACCGTATTTTTCGTCCCATAGGACGCTCTGTCCCATAGGACGCACCTAGTTCTTTGGGGGGAAATAAAGGGGGGGAATTCCTTTATTTCCCCCCCAAAAGCAGGTCAGGGAAACCGAACCAGGTCGAGGAACAGCGGGATGGTGGCGCTGCGCCTCCCTGCTGTCCCCCGAGCTTGTGGGGCTGGCCAATGTCTGTCCGGCGCGCGGGGCGCTCTGCTTCAGGGTGCCCCTTGCGCCGGGCGGCAGGCTGCTATCCGCAGCGTGGGGAGCCCTGCAGGGAACTCCTGCAGGGCTCCAACACGCTGCGGATGTCTGCCCGGCGTGAGGGGCGCTCTGCTTCAGGGCACCCCTCGCGCCGGGCGGCAGGCTACTATCCGCAGCGTAGCATCTGCCTATCCGCATCTGCCTAGGCTACGGATGTGTTCCCAAAGCGTCGGGCGCTCTGCTTTCAGCGCACCCAGCGCTCCGGGAAGCAGGCTGCGGATATGTTCCCGAAGCACCGGGCGCTCTGGGAAGCAGGCTGCTATCCGCAGCCTAGACAGCCCTGTGGGAACTCCCGCAGGGCTGCCTAGGCTGTGGATGTGTTCCTGAAGCCTGGAGAGTGAGAGGGGTCGGTGCGCACTGACCCCTCTCGCTCTCCAAGCTTCAGCGAAAGCCTGCCTTCGCCCCATAGGACGCACCCAGATTTCCCCTTCATTTTTGGAGGGGGAAAAGTGCGTTCTATAGGGTGAAAAATACGGTATATGCACGCACGCACACATTAACAGAGAGAACACAGACCTATTCAAGGTGTAGACAGGTATATATTAAGAGAGTTTGAGATATATATATTAAGAGAGAAAAATAGAAGGCTTAGACCTGTAATGCTGGGTTGGAGGTATAATGCAACAGAAATCAGACTCCAGCCTCAAGAGTCTCAACAGCATCAAGCTTTAAGCATTTTCTCGCCTGCCAAAGTATTGTATGTGTGCAAACAACCTCAGACTATTAATCATAATCCAAATTTAGGGTGGACACATGGAAAATGCACAGGCAGGAGACACCATCAGGAGGCCTTTGTAGTTAGTCAATACATTTTATTTATTTGTTCTTATTTTAGTTGCTGTATTTTCCTGTCAAAGCCAAATGTCCGAAATATGGCCAACTTCTAAAGGAAACGTTTGAATCCAAAACAGTCGGGGGAGGAGTGAAAAAGCACATGGTAAGAAAGGGAGAGGTGGTAACTTTAAGGCTGCAGTCCCTGCAAGGCAGTCCCATTGACGTCAATGGGTCTTACTTTTGAGTAGACCTCCCAAGGAATGTGCAGCAAATGTCTGATTTGACAGCCAAACCGCCGTGGCGCCAGACTATAAACCTGTTTGCTCATGACAAATTTGTCGCCGCTGTTTTCTTCCAGGTCATTTTTTAAAAAATTAGTTGTGCAAGCGCTCCTCTAGGCTACTTAAAACTAGAGATGTATCAACTGACCAATAGTGAAACTCTTTCTCTATCTGAAAATGCAACACATGTACTTACGTATGTAGCTTTGAAGTGTTTTATTTCTCTTGTTCTCACTTGCTTGCAAAATAAAGAGAGAATAAATTTCCCCAAAAGGGAAAGATGTCTAGACAGATTGTCATGTTCAGGGGTCAGCAAACTTTTTCAGCAGGGGGATAGTCCACTGTCCCTCAGACCTTGTGGTGGGCCAGACTATATTGTGGGGGGGATGAATGAATTCCTATGCCCCACAAATAACCCAGAGTTGCATTTTAAATAAAAGGACACATCCTACTCATGTAAAAACACGCTGATTCCCGGACCGTCCGCGGGCCGGAATTAGAAGGCCTGATCCGGCCCCCAGGCCTTAGTTTGCCTACCCATGGTCTTGTTGTTTCGGCAGGGAAGACAAGAGCACTTCCAGATTTGCAGGGTCCAATGTCAGTGTGCTTAACCCCTTCCCTTCTGAACAGTGGCGTAGCGTGGGGGTGCAGGGAGGACCGGCCGCACCGGGTGCAACATCGGGGGGGCGCTCACACTCGCAGCTCTCTGCCCCTACCTGGCTCACTCACTCTCTCTCACTGCAGTGCTGGCTGTGCGAATCCGATCCGAGCCGCCGGGTCGCCGCCCACTGTGGAGGGGAGGGTGCCAGGCGTGTGGTGCGGTGCGGAGAGAGAGCGAGGGACTATCTGGGGGAGGGACAGTGCAGCGGGGGGGTGCAAATTACTTGCCTTGCCCCGGGTTAGGGGGCGCAAATTACTTGCCTTGCCCCGGGTGCTGACAACCCATGCTACACCACCAGAAGGGAATGAAGGGTCCCTTCCGCTTTCTTTGAGTGGCAGGTCAGAATGACGGGAAAGGGCTCCCAATTTGCTCCCTTCCCATCATCTGGGAAGTGGAGAAACTGATCCTTTTATTCTTGAAAAGCCTGTACAGTATTAAAGGACAGGGCTAAACTTTGCCAAAGGATAACACGCCAACAGGAACAGGCGCTATTGATCCCTGCGTACCCATTCGCACTTAGTGATTTATTGATCCTTCTGCTCTTTCTCTTTCAGGAATTTCTAGGTAAAATAGCAGCTAACATGGGATACGACTTGCCGACGGTTATGGATTATAAAAGTCTCAAACTCTGGAAGGCATACGATGCTTTAGTTGTTCAGGTATTTCTAAGAAAACTTTATCAGTCATCCGGCTCCAATAACAACAACAAAATAATAGGTTAGAACAAGATCTGGCAACCAAAGGCAAATGAGAGCACTTCATGTGGAACAATGATTAGCCAATGGTGGAGCTTCATGCTCCGGCACCGGGGGGGGGGGGGCGGAGAGCAGGTGGGGGCGGGGCTAGCATGCGCCCTGGGGGCGTGTGCTCCCCCCACACCCCTCTTCCTCCACCAGTGTGATTATCGGCCCTGTTTTCAATACTGCTTGTGTCACCATAGCAACAGAAACTGCAGAGTGGTCCAAGCTACTGTTTAGACCCAGGGGTGCCAACTTGAATAAAATATGGGGGGGGGGCAGGTAAGCCCTACCCCCATAATCAATCACATGGTGTGGCATACACACGCCATTTGGGGGCAATGCCTATCAGCTTTGGGCCTGCCCCCCCTCAAATATTTTATTGGGGGACCTGAAGGGACTGTGGCCTCTAGGAGTTGGCTCCTATGTCACCAGGGAAGGGGAAAGGGAAGAAATAAATGTCCCATAATGAGCTCCGGCTACTTAGTTTCTATGGCACAGGCAACACATCACCTGTACTGGGCCACCTCTTTAGTTATGGAAAGGCCCATTCTTCCAAAAAGGAGAATCTATCAGGCTAAGCTCATCCATCTTGGCTGACCACTCTAGCACTCATTTTATTTAAACACCAGAGTCACAGGGTTGGGGAGGCGACTCCAAAAACCTATTTAGTCTAACTCTAATCTTAGAACCACAGAAATTTATTCAGACCAAGGACTCAGCTACACTCAGTCAACTATATCATTATAACTGTGTTATAAACATGTGACACCTTTTTTTTTAACTGTGCGTAGATCCAGCCCCAGCCTCCTCTCATTATAACATGTTTTTATCGGCTCTGGTTTTTGTTGGTGGTTGTGAGCCACTTTATATAAACCAAAAGGTGGCGTGTAATGGGTTTTCCTAAATATAGATATGAAACAAGAGAAGAGGCAACTGTGAAGGGGGGGGGGAGGGCATGGATCACAGGAGGGAAAAAGCCTTCTTTTTTTCCTAACTGTAGAAAATCCATAACAAGCCTCGACCAGACTGGGCGAATGATCAAGCCATGGACCAATTGGGAAAGCTTATGGCCTTTTCTTTACATGCCATGTTTGGGGTACACAAAAGAGAAGAAAAATCACGACTACAAGGAGGTAAGGAGGGAAAATTCAATATGACATGCATGTATCCTTGTTTATCTTAAGGCAGCTAATTTTTTTGCCTCAGGGGCTGCACTGAGGGTTGGACACACATACCTCAAGGGGCACATGACTCATGTGTGTACCCATCCAGCATGGGCCTAGGCTGCTCCCATCATCATCCAGAGAGCGATGAGCATATGCCTTTGTGGTTGTCAGCCTCTGCCAGGGAAACAGCCAGGCTCTACAACATGTATTGATCATGTTATTATTGGTGACAGTGGTTGTGTTTGGAGGGCATTGCTAGGATTCCATATCACCTTGAAAACAACAACAACAACAATAAAGTTAGATGTTCTCAGTCCCAGCTTTTTGGGGAGCAGGGAGGAGTCATCACAGTGATAAAGGGGAGTGAAAGGCTTGGAATGGCTTACTGGTTTCACCATCATTTGTATTCTTTTTCATCACCATTAAGGTCTCCTTGTGAAAGATATTTTGCATCAGATGACACTAAATACTGATGGAAGAAAAATGTTAATGTATTCAGCTGTACGTATGAACATTTTTTAAATTGACCAAACCTTCTATAGCTCACATTTTTCCTGCTCCTTTCTAGCTCCCCTTTCTGTTTGGCAACACTATTTGTCTACTCAATTCACATTACGTTCGTCACATATTTTAAAAGTTGGGTTGAAAGCTAACACTTTAAATTTGAAGGGAAAGCAGCTGTGCCCCTGATCTGTGACCCTGCCCTCCTGATTCGGATTGGGCCCCACACAGTACATTGTACTTGGGAATATATGGGGAGGCTTGAGGCTAGGAAACCTGCAGAGCCCTCCAACCCAGGTCAGGTGTGGTGTGCTCTTTCTGCAAAACAGAAGTGGAAATCTCACACATATACAAGATTAATGCAACATCTCACTGATACTGAAGGCAACCTCAAGGCCATCCCCAGGTCTCATGAGTATAACTTAAAAGACAACAATAATGCAAAAAATAAATAAATCTCAGCTAGATTCTGGAGTCATGTTCTAGGGCAGAAAGGGGAGACGCCAAGTAACATGTTGTCAGTTTCAGTGCTGGCATGTATTTGCTAAAGGGCTTTCTCCATTCTGTTACCGCTCACATTCTGTATTCCAAACCACAAATCATTCATTTTTCAATATGAATATGACAGGTTCTTACATAATTCACATTGTCAAGTTTTACTTTCCTATTGGCGCTGGATATAGACATGTGCCTCCTCCCCTCAGGGAGCAGAGTTGCGTATTGACCCCAAAATGCTTAATAACCCTACTCAGTACTTTCTTGTAAACGTTAAACAAAATGGAAGGTAAATCAAAGCCTGCAGAACCCCACAGCACCCAAGCCACCTTGCCAAAGCACCACCTTCTGGGAACAACCATCCAAGTTGGAACAGAACAACTGCAAAACAACTTCCCCTACTCCCAAATCAGATAGTCTCTCAGAAGAATTCCATAGCTGGTGGCAATAAAAACCCCTGAGAGATCAAGAAGACCCAACAGGGACATACTCTACCTTTCCATTGTTCATACATAGGACCTGCCTGTGCAATCCTTTTTAGGGCAGATAAATTGCATGACTGGAGTACACACCTTTTATGTACAATATGTGTATACAGTCCTAGATTCATATGCAGAAGAGTGAGTAGCATAAACTTTATTTCAGATGGAAGTATGCAGAATGAAGCACAAATGTGAAGTAACTACATGTTTAAACAATACTGAATAAATGTCTGAAACAAGGTCCTACATCCCCGGGGCTGCACATTTCATTCCCTTTAAATTCTTGCTTGGGTAATCTTGCGAAAGGGGTCCTTTTGCAATTAAATCCATCGCATGTCATAGACTACAGTGGAGGACTTTGTCTGATACAGCATCCTTGGAACTTAAGGCCGGCCCAAGACATTTTGGCACTTGAGGTGGACACAAAATGTAGTGAAGATCTGCCTCAGGAACAAAGGGGAAATAAAGATTGACATCGTTACCTGCTGCCCCTGTGCAACTTGCCACCTGAGGCAGTCATCTCACCTTGCCTCATGGGTGGGCCGGCCCGGCTTAGAGCTAACAGTGTCTAAGTACTCTATACACAAATGCACTTCTGTCATGGGAGTAGTAAGGAATTCTTTATTTTCTTTTTATAGCATGATGTCACATTAGCAGCTCTCCAGGTAGCATTGGGTGTTTTCAAAGAACATCTACCTCCCTTCGCCGCTTGCCATTTTTTTGAGCTATATCAAGAAGACAATGCGTAAGTACTGATGCATAGATAAAATAATCAGCAATGGTATATTGGGTAAACAAGATTCACTCACCTTCTCAAAGCTGCACAGAACACAGTATTTCTTCTCACAATTTGTGCACTGCTAAAATGAGTCAAAAAAAAGTTGTGTTCCCAACACTCTCCAAGTGTTGCTATTTTCCAAGGACACCCCCAATTTAGAGAAGCTGTCCCAGTTTCTGATTTGATCCCAGAACTTCCCACTTTTCCTTAGTAAGTCTCTATTTTCATTGGAGAAATGTTGGAGGGTATGGAATTATCCCAGCCCTGAGCTGTCTGAAGGCAATCCTGTATAGGGAAGGTTGTTTTTAATGTTTAACATATTATCATGTTTTTATATATCGTATTTTTCGCTCTATAGGACGCACCTGACCATAGGACGCACCTTGTTTTAGAGGGGGAGAACAAGAAGAAGAAAAATCTCCCCCTCTCTGCTCAGCACCCCTTCAGCGAAGCGGCAGGAGAAATGGAGCCCCTTCCATTTCTCCTCCTGCTTGGCTGAAGGGGCACTGTGCAGTCTCCCTCTCTGCTGAAGCCGGGAGAGTCAAGTGTTTGAGCTTGACACCCGGCTGTCCAAAATGCTATTGGGAGTGCATTTCATAGGTGAATGGCTGAGGTGTGCCTGCCTTTGAAAGACAGAAAGGGATTGAAAGGGTGGAGCCACACTTTGTGCCAGTGTTCTTCAATCTAGAGTCCCCAGATGTTGTTGGACTACAGCTGCTTTCATCTCAGGGTTGTCATCCAGCAACATCGACGGTCTTAAGGCATAAGGCGGCTGCTGAAGCAACAGTTGCATTTTGCACGTAGGTCCTTCGGTGTTTTGCCACCTCTGCACAAATCCCATTGTGGTGCATGCAAAGGTGTGCTTGAGAGGGCAGGTGGGGACACGCTTGAATTGCAGGATAGATGCACTGAAGGAAAGAAATGGAGTGGGCATTGCCAGACAGCAGCAGTGCGCAGCAGGGATAGTGGGCGGCAGGGGCAGGGGTGGAGGCCAGGAACCCACAGCAAAAGTTCTGTGGGTACCCCCCCCCGGCCCCCTGGAGTTAGCGCCAATGTCCCTGGGCAATATATGGCTGCATCTTATGAGAATGACCACATAGGAATCCAATCAGGGGGTGACCTGACTTTCTCCTTTTCAGTGAGTACACCATTGAGATGTACTATCGGACCAGTACTGATGCTCCACCTCAACAGCTCGTCTTGCCAGGCTGTGAAGCGGCTTGCCCCTTGCAGAAGTTTAAACAACTGGTTTCTCCTGTCGTACCAGAGAACTGGGAAGCAGAATGTAACCGTTAATGTAGGACGGCATCGTAAATGAGAGGTAAGATAGGGCTGAAACAAACACGTGTAAAATGGATGTGTCATCATTCAAGGTCCCAGCTTGACGTTCCTCTCAAAATCATAATACAGTGGTACCTCGCGTTAAGTACTTAATTCGTTCCGGAGGTCCGTTCTTAACCTGAAACTATGCTTAACCTGAAGCACCACTTTAGTTAATGGGGCCTCCTGCTGCCGCCGCACCGCTGAAGCACGATTTCTGTTCTCATCCTGAAGCAAAGTTCTTAACCTGAGGTACTATTTCTGGGTTAGTGGACTCTGTAACCTGAAGCGTATGTAACCTGAGGTACCACTGTAATTAGTGGGGCTGGACTGTTTGAGGTTTGAAGCTTTAGGAATGCAGCTTCCACCCCCCCACCTTCATCCTGCCCCACCCTCGAGACACTGGAAAGCAGCCTGCCCTGTTATCCTGGGAACTGTAGTTTGTTAAGACTTTCGGGAATTGTAGCTTCGTGAGGGTAAAATGCAATTCCCAGTGTACTTTGGAGGACATCACTGTTGGGAGGAAAGCTACAACAATTGTAATATGTTACCTAAAAAGGGAATGAAGTGGAAGACATAAAGGCAGACTATTCTTCCTCCTCACCGATTCCTACTTTTTTAGTAAATACTTACGGTCATACCTTGGGTTACAGATGCTTCAGGTAGTGTTTTTTGGGGTTATGGACTGCCGAAACCCAGAAGTACCGGAATGGGTTACTTCTGGCTTTCAGCGGTCGTGCATGCGCAGAAGCGCTAAATCACACCTTGCGCATGCGCAGAAGCGCCGAATTGCCACCCACGTGTGCACAGACGTGCAGCTGCGGGTTGCAAACGCTGCAGGTTGCGAATGTGCATCCCACATGGATCGGGTTCGCAACCCGAGCGTCCACTGTATTGGTAAAAAAATGCTTTACTAAATTTCAACCTTTTTAACATACACAGTCAAAACACACTTTCATATTTTCTCTTATTTTTGTTGACTTCCCACCCCATTTTCCATGGAGTTGCTGTTTCCCCCCTTCTGCTACACCCTGTTTTCTAGCTATCAAATGAAAGCCACAACATTATAATCTAATTCCTTCTGTTGTTCATAGCTCAAACCCTGCTGGCAAGTTCATCATACTATAACACTTCTTTAAATAGTCTGAAAAAGGCATCCATTCTTCCATAAAAACACTCGCCATTAGATTCTCTGAATGCAAATGTATACATAACTTGTAATGACTATCTGCAAATTTCCTAAATATGTATTTCTAAATGTTTGCAGTGTTGTTGAACTTTTGTCATGTTGCTGTTGTCTCTCACCTCCTACCAGGATGAAAAGGAAAGCCAAATAAAGGGGAAATCAGCAAATTGACCTCCTCAGGAAGGAAACTGGATGACAAAGTTACAAATCACCGGCAACACTACATGATTGTTGAAGCTTTTGTGTGGTGCTCATAATCAAGATTTTCTTCTTCTCATTGAGAATTCCAATCAAATAAAATCAGGCACATAGGTGCACTAGATTAGCTTGAAGAAGCACCATCATTTGCAAGTTAATGTGTGTCTATAGATTTAATCTAATTACTTGAGGGTGGGGAAAGCAGGGGTCTATTTTGCAACCTTACTAAGGGTTAGGAATATATGGATATTCCTAATTCCAAACTGCTGCAGAGCTTAACAACCTTTGTCAGAACCCCATTCATCCAAAATGGTTGACACATTTAATATATTACCCTGTATTGGTCCCTACAGCCGCAGCAGGCGCTGTAAATCTGCAATGGTTTGACTTCACCCCTGAAGGCACACTCTTCAATTGTCTTCCAAGGCTGATAGCTGCCAACAATAACTTCAGTTGGCACTGTTATTTATCCAGCTCTTAGATTAGTCAGACAGTTTGAATTCTCACACCCCATCTAGACCCAGCGAGAGTCACTGTGCAGTAAAAACACTGACAACTAACTGAGAGTGGAGAAAGAGAGAAAACTCGCCAGAAACAATAAAGGAAAAACAGAAAATGGAGGGATATGCTGTAATCATCACACTAGATGTCCTATCAGAACAATCTTTGCATGATCTCAGGTTATCACTGCAGGTTTGTTCTGTTTCTACAGCTTCTATTGCATGGGTAGGCAAACTAAAGACCAAGGGCTGGATCCGGCCCCATCACCTTCTAAATCCAACCCGTGGACAGTCCGGGAATGAGCGTGTTTTTACATTAGTAGAATGTGTGCTTTTATTTAAAATGCATCTCTGGGTTATTTGTAGGGCATAGGAATTTGTTCATTTCCCCCCCTTCAAAATATAGTCTGGCCCCCCACAAGTCTGAGGGACAGTGGACTATCCCCCTGCTGAAAATTTTGCTGTCCCCTGTTCTATTGAATGGAAGCTCTTGCACAGTTCCCACAATTTCAATGGGACTTAGACAGGACTTTTGAAGTCCCTGCTCCCGTGCAATCTGTATAGGTTTTCTAGCTCCCTCCTCCCTGTGCCAGATATGTTGAAAAAGAAATATAGGAATGGTTTGTCCTGCAGGCCATTCATTAGCCTTTGAAGCTTCCTACCCAAGTGAAACTGACCTGTGTTTTGTGCGCCAGTAGTGATTTTGGCCCGGAAAAGCGAGATGAGCACTGTAGCCCATAGTCACCTTTGACTGGACTTAACCATCCAGGGATCCTTTGCCTTAACTACATAAACAAAAGGAAAAGGTGTTTTCCTTCCTCTAGAGTTCTCAAACAGTAGGCATGTACATATTGCAATGTGTACATTTAGTGGTGCAGCAATAAAACTGCTAGCACATTTGCAAAGTGAAGTATGTTTTCAAATTGGATGGGGGACCATGTCGTGTTGAAATTCCTGCACTGCACAGGGTTTGGACTAGATGACCCTCAGCGTCCCTTCCAATTCTATGTAGTGGGTTAATCAGTTAAAGGACAGTAGCAGTCAGTGGCGTAGCGTGGGTTGTCAGCACCCGGGGCAAGGCAAGTAATTTGCGCCCCCCCCCCGCTGCACTGTCCCTCCCCCAGATAGTCCCTCGCTCTCTCTCCGCACCGCACGCCTGGCACTCTCCCCTCCACAGTGGGCAGCGACCCGGCAGTGGGCAGTGAGAGAGAGTGAGTGAGCCAGGTAGGGGCAGAGAGCTGCGAGTGCGAGCGCCCCCCCCCAGATGTTGCGCCCGGTGCAGCCGGCCCCCCCTGCACCCCCCACGCTACGCGACTGATAGTAGTTAACCATTTTCAAATATCCAGTTGGTCATCAAATCATATTGCGCTCTGTTAATACCTTCTAGACTTCTTCTGACTTCATAAGTATTGAAATGTTCGAGGATTTGCCACCGTTTTTACATTTATGGAAACTGAAGGAAAAGTTTGTATACTTCTGGGCTCACATACCTCTGGATTATTCGAAACCCAGAAATGTACCCTATGAGAAAACAATTGGAATTCATATGGTTACCTGTGGGCTTTTCATAATTAACCAGGGCACTTAATGGAGGATAACAAAACCCATTTCAGCCATAATGAATGACCCCAAACAAAGCATGCAGAACAAATACTGTCTATATAGCAAATGGATGTTCCGAAACATCCAAAATGATGAAAAAGCAACTTAATCACTAGAGGTCACTCTATTCCTTCAAATCTCAGATTGTGGTTCAGTCAGCCAAGAATATTTCCACAGTACTTCACTCTAGAATTTCCCCACACACTCACTTTTATGGGGAACTTACATGACATCATCAAATCTTTGTTCTCTGTCCCCTCCTCGCCCCCCCCCCCGTACTTCTATGTTCTCTTTTGAGTGCTCACAAAAGCTGACAGGACAAAGTGGGCTGGATCTCTGCAGGTGTAGACCAGTCTGCCTTGGAAGGGGCATCGTTTTGGCATGTGCACCTTAATCCAAACAAGTCAGAGAGGCTCCAGTTCAAATCTGAGGTGGAGCAGGCAATGACATCCCACCCTCCAACTCAAGGCCAAGTCGTTCTTGGCACCCGAGGCAGAAAATCCCAGAAAAAGCAAAGGGTCATCATAGCACAGCAGGAGAGCAGCTATGATATCCTCAGAATCTTAGAGAAAGGCTGTGAATCTCATTTCTCAGGAACCCTGCATAGCCGCTTCCAGTTAGCATAGACAATACCCAGCTTGAGGAACCAACAGCCTGACTCACTATGAACCAGCTTTCTATGTAAGTGTGTTTCCTCTTCCCTGGTAGTAAAAAATACAGCAATACTAAATTTAATTGCTAACAGTTTGTTGCCCATTCGTAAAAGTGCCTCCCTCTGCCTAATTAAAGGACAGACTCTGTAGCCCTTAGCCAGCCACTGCCACGTAGAAACATTTAATATTTTTTTTACTGCTATCTGACCTGCTGAGCTGAGGAATGTTGCTAAACTAACCCAGCTTTTTAGCACAACATTTTCTGCTGTTATTTGTCCCTTGTGCTACAAGTTTTTGATATTTTAGGACTGGCAATTTGGTTATGGTTAGTGAAGATCAGAAGGCCCTTAATGACATCCTTTTTTGATGGTACCTCAGGTTAGGAACTTAATTCGTTCTGGAGGTCCGTTCTTAACCTGAAACTGTTCTTAATCTGAGGTACCACTTTAGCTAATGGGGCCTCCCACTGCCACCTGGATGTGCATTTCCAAAATATAAGAAAAATAAAACCTACATATAGCAACAGTGTATTGTGTTGTGTAGGCTCCTATGATGTAAGTAATGGGCCCCGCCTGCTAACCTGCTCCCTAAAATATCACTGGTTTGCTCATTTCTATATATAGGGTACCCACATTCTGCATGGACTGGTTGTATGGCAACATGTGCAAATGGCTTTAGTAATTAGGTCAACAAATTACCATATAGCATATATTCAACACAAAAAACAGCAACAACTTCTTGTTGACAAAGGGCCCCATTACCTTCAGTAGCTTAGGGCCTCATCAAACCTAAAACCAGCGAAGGGGAGAGCATAAGTGCACAAAGGACTAGATCCTTACTTATTCAGATACTGTGGCCCAGGTGCAGCTGATTTCCTTGGAGTTCCCCCGTTAAAAATGTCTTAACAGCAGGGGGTGGCAACAAGTGATGTTCTATAAAGGAGGCTCATTACTTGCAATAGATAGCAAATGGGGAGAAGGTATAAAACGACTGCTGCTGGGTAGTTTTCTCTAGGGTGGTGGAATTTCAGAAATAACGTAAGCAGGATGTGGTACTCCAAAGGGTTTGGGTGCTTATTGTTGTGTTGCGTGATTGAGAGAGTGGCTTGTGCTACTATTGGGGAGTCTTCAAGGCACAAGCCAGTGACTGGGCAGCTGCAAGATGGCGCCAGTGAAGAATCTTCAAGGCAAGCTGATGTACCTTCTCCTACGCAGCCCTTGACTTTGCTACCCACTAGCTCTCCGAGGCCTGTTGCGGTGCAATGCCACAAAGACGAAATGGTGATAGCTGTTCACAGAGACCTGTTTGGGACCGGGCAGCTGATCCAAGCTGTTGATCTCCACTTAGGCCTGCAAGACTGCCAATATACTTCCGCTGGTACTTCTGACTTGGTTGTTTTTGAGGTGGGGCTTCAAGAGTGTGGCATCAATCTACAGGTAATGTGAGACTTGTGTACAAATAAGATCCTTCTTGTTTATATATATATATATATATATATATATATATATATATATGTGTGTGTGTGTGTGTGTGTACGTATACAGTGGTACCTCGGGTTAAGTACTTAATTCGTTCCAGAGGTCTGTTCTTAACCTGAAACTGTTCTTAACCTGAAGCACCACTTTAGCTAATGGGGCCTCCTGCTGCCGCCGCGCTGCCGGAGCACAATTTCTGTTCTTATCCTGAAGCAAAGTTCTTAACCTGAAGCACTATTTCAGGGTTAGCAGAGTGTGTAACCTGAAGCGTATGTAACCTGAAGCGTATGTAACCCGAGGTACCACTGTGTGTGTGTGTGTGTGTGTGTGTATATTCCTATATGCACTTACCTTGGAGTAAGTCCTGTTGTATTCAGTGGGTCTTCCTACATTGCAGAGTTATCCCTGTGGGAGTTTCTGCCTCAGGTGCCGAAATATCTCCCTCTTCCCAGCAGAATAAAATGTAGCAATAATAAGTTACATAATAATTTGCTGCCCTTTTTATGATGCTCCAAACCTGAAGCAGCTGCCTTATTCTGCCTAATGAATAGGCTGTCCTGTCCTGTAAACAGCACTTTGGGGAGCAATTTGCAACTGAAAACTTATGCTGGGTCCTGCAGGTGTGTCTTCTCTGAAAATTTAAAGTGATCACATGAAATGTGCTTGTTTGGATCCATTATTAGGGATGGGGAAATATATCAACTTGAGTTTTTCAGTTTGTTTTTTTCCAGTCATAAGTTCAGTTTGCTACACACACATTTCCACATAAGTTTGTGGGTTGTTGTTTTTTTTAAGCTCTCACATTTTAGTGTGAATTTTGCTTTGCGTTTGTGCAGCAGTTTCCCCATAATGCAGTTTTATGTCATTTTCACCAGTGTATGAATTTGTGCATACTTCACGCTAGTGTTTGCATTCTTATACACATTACTTGACTTTCAATTTGCATTGCGAAATTTGGAGAAGTGAAAGTTCCAAAGGACAACTCCATTTCAGTTCACATATTGCTTGGCAAGCGTGGACTGGTTAGTTTCATCCTGAAATGCAAGCTGATTCTAATTTCTCCTCCATCCCTGGCCAGGAATGTAGTTCCTCGAAAATGCAGCTCACCAAAGTTATGCAAAAATTAAAAACCAGCCCTTAATCATCTCTTGTGAAAATAGCCTGACCTTAGTTACGCTCACTCCACAACCACTTTGTATTAATAGGTAACGAGCAATAACTCTGAACACTAAAAATACAGAATACAGTGGTACCTCGGGTTAAGTACTTAATTCGTTCCAGAGGTCCGTTCTTAACCTGAAACTGCTCTTAACCTGAAGCACCACTTTAGCTAATGGGGCCTCCTGCTGCCGCCACGCCACCAAAGCACGAATTCTGTTCTCACCCTGAAGCAAAGTTCTTAACCTGAAGCACTATTTCTGGGTTAGCGGAGTCTGTAACCTGAAGCGTATGTAACCTGAGGTACCACTGTATTGAAACCTGCTGTGAAGTGAATTGTCTAAAGACTACCGGGTTGCTTTATTCTTCCAGACAACAGCAGACTCCCTGTTCTACCGCACAAGACTGTACTATAACCCTAGCTCTGCAAGCAGCCCTGGAATTGTAAGAAACAGCTCAGTAGAGATCCCTATTGAGTGCCACTACCCGAGGTGAGCATCTTAAGCCACAGTTCAATAACCCACTTGCATGTCAACAGCCATTGAGTTGTAATTTCTTTTTCTTTTTAGGGAAGATAAGGTGAGCAGCAATGGCACCAAGCCCACCGGGCTTCCTTCGACTTCGACAAAGTCTGTGGAAAGAGGCTTCCGCTTTTCCTT
The DNA here is from genome assembly GCF_965153285.1 of Podarcis tiliguerta. Lineage (NCBI taxonomy): Eukaryota > Metazoa > Chordata > Lepidosauria > Squamata > Lacertidae > Podarcis > Podarcis tiliguerta. The sequence goes on along the minus strand of NC_139545.1, from coordinate 13,809,772 downwards.
GCGTCTGATGACTGGTAAGGGAGATTCCAAACCCTGAAGAGGACAGTTTGTCAGATACTATTTTAAGTCTCCCTCTCTCCTCCTCCTTTCCTTTGTTTGTTGTGGATGACTATAGATGACTGGAGTGCTGAGAGGGAGTCTACTCGATATTGGCTGGGCGACTATCTCCATATCCAAGCAGACGTCGAGAGGGAAGGAGACCATTTACCTCTCAGGTTATTGGTCGATAGCTGTGTGGCTAAACAAACACCAGAGGAAGAGGCCAGCTTACAATATGCAATTCTTGACTTCCATGGGTAAGATGGGGGGGGGGGCGGGAATTGAGCAAGAGACTGACTAGCCTTAGTGGAACCCGTGGAAAGGGACTGTTACATGTCACTCCAATTTCTGAGCAGTGTGAGACTGCAGGAGTTACCGTGATGGCTCCCTCTGGTGAAAAACAGCATAGGGATTTGGGGGGGTAAATTCCTGTTAGTGACCCAATCCTCACGGGCAGCAGAGGATCTCTGTCTGCTTGCCCACCTTCAGAAGAGATGCACACAGAATCACTCCTGCCTATACCGACCTAGAATCAATTAAGGCCGCAATCCTAATGCAACTTACCTGGGAGTAAGTCCCTTTCAATGGAGGAGGACATGCCTTTGAGTGGGCGTGGTGAGGATTGTGCTGTAAGGCTGCAGTTCTACACACATCTCCTTGGAAGTAAACACCCTGGGCTTGCTTCTGCGTAAACATACATAAGATCAGGTTGCACGTTTACATTCCCAAATAATTGCCACACTGGATTAATGCTCAAGCGTTTTTTTCTGACTGTACCATCTTTGGATCCAGATGCCTGGTCGACGGGAGAATTCATGATGTGAAATCCGCCTTCAAAATCCCAAGACCGCGCCTGGAAACACTCCAGTTCACCATAGAAGCGTTCAGATTTTCTGGGGACGTAAGGAACTTGGTGAGAGGACTCCTTCGTCTCACTAGGTTCCAGGGCCAGCCCTACCATTGGGCAGAATAAAAGTGAGAGTGAGGGTGTTGATGGGCAAGGCTGGCTGATCCACCCTGCACCTCCTTAAGAGTGCCTGCTGTCCTTAGTCTTGTGCCTGGATAGCTGGCCCTGCTTACATTTTTCATTTACAGTGAGATGGTGGCATTCCCCACTCTGACCCTGTTTAATTTCCTTTTAAGATCTACATTGCTTGCCATCTGAGAGTCGTTGCGACTGACAAAGGACCAGATCCTGTAAATAAAGCTTGTTCGTTCAACAGCCAAAGAAGCCTGTAAGTATCATAGCTTGCATTACGGGAAAGACAGGGCTTTGAGGAGTACTAATGTGACCTTTTTGTATGTATCAGTTGGCTACCAGTAGAAGGCTCTGAGGACATCTGCAACTGCTGTGAAACTGGGAACTGTGTATCATCTAAAGGATGGCCCAGCACAAACAACCCCAGCAATCGCCGTACATCAGAACAGAGGGAACAAGTGACTTCAGGGTCAGGTATGCTCTAAACCTGGGCGGTGGGGGAACCTGTGGTCCTCCAGGTGGTGTTAGATTCTACCTGCCACCAGCTCCCTCCAGTATAGCCAGGTATAATGGGGGGTTGGGTCACATCCTACACCATGTTTATAAAGTACACTTTCCCCCAAAGCATCCCAAGAACCATAGTTTGCTAATGGGGCAGGGGGTAAACTGCAGTTCCCAGGATTCTGTGGGGGAAGCCTTGGGCTTAACACCAGTCCTGAAAGACGTACATTGGCTCCCAGTACACTGACCTTTAAAGCCCTAAACAGCCTTGGCACAGTATACCTGAAGGAGCGTCTCCACCCCCATCGTTCTGCCCAGACACTGAGATCCAGCTCCGAGGGCCTTCTGGTGGTTCCCTCACTGTGAGAAGCAAAGCTACAGGGAACCAGGCAGAGGGCCTTCTCGGTAGTGGCACCATCTCTGTGGAACGCCCTTCCATCAGAAGACACGTGAAGGCAACCCTGTATAGGGAACTTTTTAATGTTTGATGTTTTATCGTGTTTTTAATATTCTGTTGGGAGCCGCCCAGAGTGGCTGGGGAAACCCAGCCAGATGGGTGGGGTATAAAGAATAAATTATTATAAGTGCATAGTATGGGTGTAACCTTGTACCCAAGCAATAACTGGCCTGCCACAGACTCCTGACCCCTGCTCTCAACTTACTCTGTGGCAGTAGCTCAGCTACTGAGAACTGCAAACTACACACTAGCTGGATATTCTGGAACCTTCTGCATCTCTAAACTGAGTGGGAATGCTTGCATGTTGTCATAAGTGATGCTAAGAGCAATGCTATACATATTTCAAAGGTAAAAGCCGTGCACATGGAGTTTCAAAAAATGTACAGTATTGTTTTCCACATTGCACAGAAAGCTTGTGGGACCAGCTCTTGCCTTTAACACCGGGGATAAGCTTGTTTTAAGGCTCTAAAACAACTCATTCTGTTGTTCGCTTCTAGCTATCATTGACATCTCGGAAGGGGAAGCTGAAGCAGACCTTCTGGTGGGACCTCTCTTAATCCTCGATGCTCCTTGGGACCTCCAGAGAGGGGAAGTGGAAACAACAGACATGGGGGCCCAAGGTAAGAAAGGAAATGGCTAAATCAAAGGCTTGTGCTATGATAAAGTAGGGGTGGGGATCTGTGGCCCTCCACCTAACTTCATGCAAATCCTGGAAGGGGACAAGAAGGGGAAAATTGCGGGGGAGGTGGTCAAAACAGATGAAGCCAAGGCTCCTTCTGCAACTATTCAGTTCAGACCTGGCGAGAATGATCAGTTCCTTCCCCGGCAACCTCCTAAGGAGGACTGGATGGAGGTGGAGGTGCAGAGAGAAATTGGGGGGGCTGGCCCCACACACAACAAGTGTGCAGCCCCCCCCAACAGATAAGAGGAGGTTCTGCTTGACACCTGAGGTGTAGGTTTTCAGGACCCACCCTATTCTTGTGCCTGTAACTTGTTTTAACTTTTTTAAATACTGAATTTTGAATTCTTGCCACACACACTTGCTGGTGAAAGGCAGGTAACAATTTTTTTTTTCCTTGCTTCCAATACATTTTTATTTATTATTATTTATTAAACTTGTATACTGCCTTTCATCCATAGATTTCAGGGTGGTTCACCATTGCCCCCCAATAACTCATCATTTATTTCACATTCATGAGATGGCAAGAAATACATACGCTACATAACATTTTTCAAAAACAAAACTAAACACCACCTTCTTTCTATCAAGAGCAATCAGAGCAATCAGAGCAAGCAAGCTCCAGAGTCAATCTGCAAGGTCAGGTTTCTGCCTCTGCAGAAGATCCAGGGTTGGAACACCTGAGGTCAGTCCCGAAGTCACAGTCCAATGGAGCTCCCAAAGCATCCATTAACAGAGAAACTTGAGCAGACACAGAGTCTCTGCCTTGCTTCCCAATCTTGATCGCTGCACCTGAGTTTGCTCCAGTGGAGCCTCTCCACTTATCAGAACATGTGATCCTCAACTACCCAGCAGGTAACAAATTTCATCACCCTCCTCGTCTTCATGTCTATGTGGCATTCCTAGAGAGTTTCAAGCCACTTACCAATGGAAGCCTCTCATCTAAGCCTTGCGATGGGAAGAAATGATCAGTTTTCTTCAAGTTTTTGTGAAACATATTTACTTTCGTATTGGTGGAATGATATTTCTTGAAGGAAGGGCTGTTGATGACAAATGGCCTGGAGGCTGAGAACTTGCTATTTTCATGAAATGTACTTGTCTACAGGCTACAACATATAAAACCCTTGCTAGTTCATTGTTCTGGAGGATGGATGGCGGCTAACAGATTGAGGTTGAATCCTGACAAGACAGAAGTACTGTTTTTGGGGGACAGGAAGCGGGCAGGTGTGGAGGAATCCCTGGTCCTGAATGGGATAACTGTGCCCCTGAAGGACCAGGTACGCAGCCTGGGAGTCATTCTGGACTCACAGCTGTCCATGGAGGCATAGGTCAATTCTGTGTCCAGGGCAGCTGTTTATCAGCTCCACCTGGTACGCAGGCTGAGACCCTACCTGCCCGCGGACTGTCTCGCCAGAGTGGTGCATGCTCTAGTTATCTCTCACTTGGACTACTGCAGTGCGCTCTATGTGGGGCTACCTTTGAAGGTGACCCGGAAACTACAACTTATCCAGAATGCGGCAGCTAGACTGGTGACTGGGAGTGGCCGCCGAGACCATATAACACCGGTCTTGAAAGACCTACACTGGCTCCCAGTACGTTTCCGAGCACAATTCAAAGTGTTGGTGTTGGCCTTTAAAGCCCTAAATGGCCTCAGTCCAGGATACCTGAAGGAGCATTTCCACCCCCATCGTTCTGCCCGGACACTGAGGTCCAGTGCCGAGGGCCTTCTGGCGGTTCATGAGTACATAGGAAACTTATTAAATACTTAACTATACTGCTAGGCCAGAAAGTTCAGTCTTGTTGTGATTCCTTTCTTAAAGGTGAATCTCATGTGATAGAAGCCGAGGCTGACTCTACAGTTGGACGTCAGTTTATCCTCAAAGCAGACGAAGGACTCGGATGGCTGCTGGATTCCGATAAGGCTGTGACAACAACTGGTAAGGTCCTTTTAGAGAGCCAGTGTAGCATAATGGTTAGAGAGATGGACTAAGACCTGGGAGAGCAGGGTTCGAATCCCCACTCAGCCTTTAAGCTCACTGGGTGACCTTGGGCCACAGTCACTCACCATCTCTTAGTCTAGTTGTGAGTATGAAATGGGAAGGAGAACCATGTACACTACCCTGAGATCATTGGAAGATAAAAGTGGAATATAAATGTAATAAAATAAATAGATGGCTCGATATAAGAGAATCCATAGATTCCCCCCAAAGGCTCTTGCCTCTCAGTAACTGTAGTCATGGCTTGTTCCACCTTTTGCAATTTTGCTCTAAGAAATCTGCTCCAATAATTACTACAGCTATGGTGATTTTCTTTCCTAAACCAATATACTGGGATCTTGAGAAGTGTTAGAGAGGGTGTCTACCCAAATAAGTCCTGAGGCCAGAATGGGATAGACAAATGGGACCTGAAACAAAATGTTGCAGTGTGTAATGCTGCTATTTAGGATTCAAAAACCACCAGTCAGTCAACTCTGGAGCAAAAACAATCCTCATTTGACTGTTTTTTGGGGGGAATCCCTCTAAAGTTTGTGGGTGGGTGGTGCTGTTTAGGCTACATGGATTGGAAAGACTTGCGAGTCGAACTGTTTGGCTCCAAACCCGGAAGTGGGCGTTCCGGTTTATGAATGTTCTTTGGAACCCGAACGTCCGACGTAGCTTCTGATTGGCTGCAGGAGCTTCCTGCAGCCAATCGGAAGCCGCGCCTTGGTTTCCGAACATTTTGGAATTCGAATGGACTTCCGGAATGGATTCCATTTGAGTTCCAAGATACCATGGTAGAGAGGTGAAGATCAGAATTGTAATGAATGGCTAATTGTAGCTAACGCAGAACAAATCAAGATGCAGTTAAAAGCAACAGGAATTGTAACTTCCTTCCTTTCCCCTCCTCCTCCTCCTCCTTTTTAAAGCCCTGTAAGACTTTTTTAAAAGCAAAATGGTGGCTTTGCCTCTGAGCCTCCAAAGTTGCTGTTCTTGACAAACTCTTTGACAAGCCAATGCCTTAACGCTCCTATTCCCTTGCCTGTAGATGATGCACCACACACCAAATCTGAAAATGTTGTTGAGGCCAAGCTAACCTCTGCTACAGATGAAAGCTTGGTTGAACTGGCACCCTCTGTGGAGATAACAAAGTTGTCCCTGCAAGGTAATGGACATAATGAATGCATGGCACCGTTTACTAAAGGGGTTGGGTAGCGAACCATGGGAGATGGAGCGCTTGGTTTTAATACTACTTAAACTCCTTTTAGGCACTGCATCACAGAAGGGGAATGTCCTGGAACGAATCCAAACCACAGCAGCTGCAATTGTGGTGCTTGTCCTACTGAGCTGCTTCTTCTAGATACGTGGATAAATCCATTTGCTTGTATATTGAAAATGGAGGTTTTTTTCTTGCAGCCTGAAACTGTAGAGCTGGCAAGAATTGTTTATGTAATGTCTGCTGCACAAGCAAAGTTTGTGGCCAGGTGGATCATCCTCTGCAAGAGCTTAAGCAAAATGGACTACTGAAATGAAAAATAAAATGCATGTGGTATTCACTGTTGTTTTCAATCGGCAAGTGATGCATAACAATATGCAATTGATATTGTTTTTCCCCCATTTACATTGAGGTGAGGTCTCCTTTGAATTAGATAGTGCAGAATAATAATTATCTACATTAGTTGCTTTACTCACAAAAGCAACTCTAAATAGCTATGGTTTTATGTAAAATCTCATCACAGCAAGACAAATAACACAGCTTTTGCTGGAAGCCGAACTGCAGCAGAACAGTAGCTGCGCAGCATGCAACTAATATAGGGAGAAATGGAAATCAACGCCTTCAGTCGTAACACTCCATTGGCAGAGAAATTCTGCCTTCCAATAGAAAACTGCCCTCTCAAATCTTCTTGCAGCAGTTAAAAAGTCCTGTCGTAGAAGAACCTCAAATTACTGAGGTTCTTTTAAAAAATGGCTCAGTGGTGTTAACAGCAGAAATGCATAGCCTCAAGCCTATATAGTAAAACAAAACAGACAATCTGAGAAGGTAAAGTATAATTTTCTGCTGTAACTTGCAATTAAACTGGTATTATTCAGGTTTGAGTTACCTTAAGGCCTTGGTTAGTGATACAAATTCAACAAATGAAGATGTTTAAAGGCATGTTTTCTCACATTTTCACCAGGGAGGGTGGCTAGCAAGTGGCCACGTGTTCCCCTTTGCAGAGAACAATTCTTGGTTTCCAACGTCTGCAGAGGGCAGTCCTCTATTTGAAATACTGGACACTGTGTACTTGATATGCTAAATATATTGTGCATTGGCCAAATGTGACATGCAATGATAGCGGGAACATCTGTAAACTAGATTGGAACATCTATCATCTGATCCTAGTTGAGTATGTGTGTTTCTAATCTCCATCATGCTCCTAATTAGCAGGAATTCTTTACAGTACTCATGTTTTTAAGTGGGAAATATTGTGTTTTATGCCTCAAGACTAGGAGTACTACCCTACCTTTGGTGAAAAAGCATGCCAGATTTTCAATTATGAGGGGAAGTCATGTGCTTGGCACAACCTTGTTTAACAGCTATTTAACAGGCTGCTGTATGTCAAAGGAAGCAGAGCTGAAATCATTTCATTTGAACTTAGACCTTTGGCAAGCTCTCTTTAGTTTGTTTAGTGTCTAACCAGAAGAGCCGGTATTTTGCCATTTGTATGCCGGCAGCTGAAGTCAAGAGCTTTTGGTCTTTGTCTGCTGAGTCATCATTCGGAGTCCCTGTAACATCTTGCTTTCATAGCTTTAAACCAACAGCAGCAAACTGCTAACAATGATTGCATATTGGGGGGGGGGGGGCTACAGTGACAGCTCGGAGCTCGACTTTAAAACCTCCCTCTTCAGCCTGACCAGAAAAAGAGAAATATTTTAAAAGACCCTGTTTATTATTCAAAAGAAAGCGCCTGCTGAAATAGTCCTCAGAACACTATAGCTGTAGAATACAAGCAAAGTTCCATTCGGTTTTCTTATCTCTTTTGCAGAGGTAAGATGTTAATGGCCTGTTTTAAAATTTCAGTTATTTGACCAAGCCCTTTAACCATTTATGCTAGGTGAATACAATGGTATTCAGGTTACATACGCTTCAGGTTACAGACTCCGCTAACCCAGAAATAGTGCCTCGGGTTAAGAACTTTGCTTCAGGATGAGAACAGAAATCGTGCTCCGGCGGCGCGGCAGCAGCAGGAGGCCCCATTAGCTAAAGTGGTACCTCAGGATAAGAACAGTTTCATGTTAAGAACAGACCTCCGGAACGAATTAAGTACTTAACCCGAGGTACCACTGTAATCCTCCCCCCCCCCAAAAAAAACCTCACACACACAAGTACTATTGGTCAACTTCTAAAAATCTATTTAATATTTGAGAAGATTGATAGGTATTGTCTGTCTTCTTCCTGTTATCCTGAAAGCTTCAAACAGCTGAGGCCTATCCACTCCATATAAATATACTGATGACTCGCTAATACAGTGACAAATCTTATTGTTGCTTGAAGAAACAGTATACTGCTGCCAGCATTTTATCCCTGTTTCCTTCCTGTTTCTTGTTGCACCCGATAATACTTCTACATTTATGCTTCATTTGGGGGCAAGGCTATGTTTACAGCAACCGTGCTGAACTCGGGCACCGTAAACAATCATTTTGCAGTATCTAAGTCCATGTAGATCAGCAATGTTTGCTTTATTCATCCTTGAGACGTACACACGCCCTCACTCTGAACAGGCACCCAGTTGCCCTCCCTCTCACCTTCCCAGCGCTTAGTCTTATCTCCTGCTTCCCTTCCACTGCATGCTTCCTTTTCTATCCCTTTGATCACTGCTTTTATCACACAATTAAAAAACAGTCTGAAATATACTCGGAGTCGAGTGTGGATTTCATGCTCTTTATTCAGCTCAGAGTAGTGAGGAATGGAAGTTCCCCCGAAATGTCTGCTTTATATACATTATTTACACAATGGGCCCCACGTGATTGGCTAATTCTGGGATTCGCCTGTAGGCCAATCAGGTTGCGGATTCACTTCCACCTAGAGTTGGATTGGGTGGCTCCTGCGGACCAATCAGACTGCTGCATTTTGGATCCTATTCAACTCAGTCCATAGCCCAGTCCTTTCTGTAGATGGCGGAAGGACAAATGCCATGGGAAAATTTTATCCATATACTGGCAATGGCGTATCAACACCACCCAAAGGTTTACATTGGTTTAGTAGGACTTATTCTGAAGGGCAGGGATGGGGAGCCAGTGGCGTTGGACCCCAACTGCTGTCATCCCTGAGCACTGGCCATGCTGGCTGGGGATGATGAGAATTGGAGTTCAATAGCACCTGGAGGGTCATGGATCTCCCATTCTACCCCTAGGGTGTAAGAGGATGTCTGACATTCACAAGAGCGTTCCAAGACAGCAACCTTTTTTCCCAACAATGGCATGGAGGATAGCTCAGTAGGTAAAGCATGAGACACTCAATCAAAAATACGGTACATCTTCTAGTTTTAACCATGCGCTGTGATGCTCTCCCCATCTGTGGAAGGCTGTCCCCAACAGGGAAATTCTTGAGCATTTTATGCTTTAGCCATCCATGCCAGCAGTGTCAGTTGAAGAGTTGTGAGTTTGAGCCCCTCATTGGGCAAGAGGATTCCTGCATTGCAAGGGGTTGGACTGAATGACCCTCGAGGTGCCTTGCAATTCTGTAAAGTGAGGGGCAAGTATGCAAACAGTAACTATGGTGCCAGAAGAAGTGCAGCCCTAAGCACCTGATCCTAGTGGACAATTCTTACGTTTTTTTTAATAGTGAATGAATTGTCTACAGCATGATTCAAAGATGTGGGTAGTTCTATTTTTCCTTGTTCAAAATTGCAATAGCGGTTCTGGAAACTATAAATGACTCTACTCCCTTTTCATCACAACAAATCCAGTAAAAAAAAACCAACCAAACCTGATTCAAATGACTATCGGAAGAAAATAAAACAGAGCTTTCCAAACGTTTCATGTTGGTGACACGCTTTTTAGCCATGCATCATTTCATGACACAGTAATTCAGTTTTAATAGCAAACCGCAGGTGAAACCCAACCCCTTTCCAGCCCTGGAAGAAACACAGGGAGTGTTTTTATGACACACCTACACACTGCAGCCGACACACTAATGCGTTTGGGAAGCTCTGAAATAAAAGGGAAAAAAGGTTAAGCTGGCCGTTGCATTCTGCATTTCTGCTACCAACCAAGAGATCAGGTGTGAAATGTCATAACAATACACAAAGGCCGGCTATTAATCCCATATCAAGGCTAGAGAGTGTGTAGTTGGTGGTTTTCAGTTTTTTCCTGCTTGCATCCAGAAAAGTAACATGCGTGTCCAGGGAGTTTGGATGTTAGCGTGAGAGAGTTTGAACGTGCAACACGCCACACCACCTGTTTTCAAGGGCAGTGGAGTTCATGCGGAAACTTGTGTTTGCATAGCAGTAAAGGTAATTGATACAGGATGCTGAATTGATCCTCAAGTTGGGCTGAGAAATGCAAGCTTCTTCTGACAGCACCAACGCTACTCTTCCTTCCCACCAGCATCAAAGGTAAATGGAACATTCTCTGGCTTTGAATTACAAGAGCTAAGAGATGAGACCAGGACGGAATTCAGTTTTTTAGATGACGAAATGGGAAAGGCTGAAATGCAGGCTAGACTCTTCAACTGACACTGCTGGCATGGATGGCTAAAGCATAAAATGCTCAAGAATTTCCCTGTTGGGGACAGCCTTCCACTAGAAGATGTACCGTATTTTTCGCTTCATAAGACGCACTTTTTCCCTCCTAAAAAGTAAGGGGAAATGTGTGTGCGTCTTATGGAGAGAGTGCAGGGGGGAGGCAGGCAGGAAAAGTCCCCAAGAGCTGCACACAAGCTCCGCACGGCTCTTGCGGGCTTTTCCCCAGAAGGGAGAAGGGACTGACTGGCCGTGTCAGTCCCTTCTCCCTCCTTAAAGGGTGCACGGCTCCTGTGGGCTTTTGTGGGAGGTGGGGGAATTGCCATAGCTGTGCGCAGCCTCTCCCAGCTGGAGGGGTTGTGCGTGGCTAAAGAGGAAGCCAAGACAGCCAGCGCGATGGATACCGCTGGCTGTCTTGGCTTCTTTGCTCTTTGGGGCTGGGGGGGGGGGATAATAATTTTTTTCTTGATTTCCCCCTCTAAAAACTAGGTGCGCCTTATCAAGTGAAAAATACGGTATCTGGATTTAAAATGGGATTAGACAAATTCATGGAGGATAATACTCCTAGTAGTTACTAAAGATGAGTGCTATTTTTCTAGAACTCACCATGAACGCCTCCCTTGTTTTCTTATGACGACAATGGCACCCACCTGAGAGGTGCTAGAACTCAGTTCCAGTAAGTTCCAGCTGAAAAAAAAGACCTAGGTAGCTAAATGCTACCTCCAGGAGCAGAGACACCATTGTCCCTGCCATTCACATTTACAGGTCAGTTTATGGAGAATTACATATCATATCTTCCTAGAATGAGAGCTAATGAGTGCCTATGAGTAACAATTTCAAAGGAAGGAGCTATGTGACAGTGAAGCATTACTGCCGTACGAGCTTTCAAGTTTTTAGGAAGAACTCTCAAAAACAGGCAGTAAAAAAAGAGGGGCAAAGCTGTTCTGAGCCACCCTTTGGAGTGGTAGGGATGTCCTACTGGCCAAACTACTTGATTCCTGATCACCTGAGCCAACATGGTGTAGTAATTAAGAGTGCTGGACATGGGTGACCAGGGTTCAAATCCCACCCCCCACTCCACTTCAGCCATTCAGCTCACTGGGTGACCCTGGGCCAGTGAGTCCCTCAGTCTAACCTACCTCACAGGGTTGTTGTGAGAAGAAAATGGGGAGAGAACACTAATTAATGGGTAGATCAGGGGTCAGCAACCTTTTTCAGCAGGGGGCCGGTCCACTGTCCCTCAGACCTTGTGGGGGGCCGACTATATTTTTTTTGGGGGGGGGGGACTGAACGAATTCCTATTCCCCACAAATAACCCAGAGATGCATTTTAAATAAAAGCACACATTCTACTCATGTAAAAACATGCTGATTCCCAGTCAGATTTAGAAGGTGATTGGGCTGGATCCGGCCCCCGGGCCTTAGTTTGCCTACCCATGTGGTAGATGAACACTACCTTGAGCTCCTGGGAGAAAAGGCAGGATATAAATGTAAATAAATAGATGAATGAGCTCAGCCAACAGTGATAATATTTGGAGCAGGGGGGGCATTGTTTACAAAACTGAGCCCATGGATACTGGCACAGAGTTTAAAGCACAATCCAACAAAAATAAATAAATTCTTCCCCACCCCATGGGGCATAATTTTTATTTTTATTTTAAAGCACTGGGCAAAACATTTCTGCATTGCAGGGGATTGGACTAGATGACCCTTGTGACCTTTTCCCATTTTATGATTCTGCAACATGTCTCTCCGGTATTAAGTCTTTATAGCCACAGCGGGCGCTGTAACTCTGCAACGGCTTGATGTCCCACCCTGAAATGTGCGCTCTCCCATTGTCTCCCAAGACAGACGGATACCAATACATTTTGTGCTCCCACTTTGTATTTTCAATACTGTGAACAGCCCTGTGATCTTTGGGTGAAGGGCTGTATACATCCCGTCCCCCCCAGGGGCCGTGCCTTCTTCCCCGAAAAGTGATTGGAAACGAAGCCTATAGACCTGAGAGAGACCTGCAGTTTTATAAGAGTTTATATTTAAAGTGGGACGCGGGTGGCGCTGTGGGTAAAACCTCAGCGCCTAAGACTTGCCGATCGTCTGGTCGGCGGTTCAAATCCCCGTGGTGGGATGAGCTCCCGTCGTTCGGTCCCAGCTCCTGCCCACCTAGCAGTTCGAAAGCACCCTTAAGTGCAAGTAGATAAATAGGTACTGCTTTATAGCGGGAAGGTAAACGGTGTTTCCGTGTGCTGCACTGGTGCTGGCTCGCCATAACAGCTTCGTCACGCTGGCCACGTGACCCGGAAGTGTCTCCGGACAGCGCTGGCCCCCGGCCTCTTAAGTGAGATGGACGCACAACCCTAGAGTCGGACACGACTGGCCCGTACGGGCAGGGGTACCCCTATTTAAAGTAGATAATTAAATAAGCAAATTAAATGAATTTAGATATGCAGCAGATTTTTTAAGGACCCACAGAAAGAGGAGGAAGTCAAACTTTGAAATGTTAAAATGGTTGCAAAATGAATGAAAAGTATAAATTTGAAAAGTATAAATAAAAACCTTTATAAACATTGTCCTGGGAATGGACAGAGAGAACCTCCATTCCCAGGAGAACTCTACCTCACCTCTCCGTCCCCGGCCAGAGCGTGGGGCGTTCCCTCCCTTCGCTCCGCCCCTCCTTCCCTCCCTCCCTCCAGCTGCGCGCTCTGCGCATGCCCACTTCCCTCCGGCAATGGGAAGCGAGGTGAGGTAGAGGCGGCCGATTAACTGAGCGGGTCAGCTGAGCTCGTCGCGTGACCAGGCCGGGCAGGCGGCGGCGGCGGCCTCGGCCTGGACTGCGCGTGCGCGCGGAGGGTGGCTCCCCTGCCCGAGCGAAGATGGCGGCCTCCAGAGCCAGGCTCTGAGGGGAGGCGGCAGCGCTTCGGAGGGGTAGCGGCTGCAGCCCAGGAGGAGGAGGAAGAGGAGAAGCCCTCTCGGCGGCAACTGAAGCAGCTGCGGGGGCTGCTGGCTCGCCGCGTCTCTTGTCAGTGCGAGGCTTCGGGGGTGCGGGACTGGACGGCGCCGCTCCCCGGCCAGGTAAATAAATGGGTGCCCCCCCCTTGAGGGCACAAAAAAGAGACTGGAGGGAACCGCCGAGGGCTTTGCATGCAGTGGGGGGCCGGGAGGGAAGGGAAACACGGACTTCCCCCCCTTATTCATCCGAGCCAGTGACTTCTCTTTTCTCCCCACCCCCAATTCAGTAAGCGCCCCCTCCCTATTTCTCCTCGGTAAATGGAGGTGGCAAACAGGGGTGGGGATTAAAACAGGTGTCTAGCCCTCATTTCCGCACTTGCTTCAGGGAGGCCGGCACCCACCTTGCAAAACCCCTCTTTCTATTTTTCTTTCCCTGTGGCCAAAGCAACAGGGGATAAGCGGGCTTCTCACTATTATAGCATGTTAACTGTTGTGTTTCTAAGCACAAAAGCCTTCATGCTTCCACAATTGTACGTATCAATGTGTTTGGAACGGTTCCCTTGGTTTGGGGGCAACCCCTTTGCTTGGCTGCCACTGTGCTGCAAAGGTGGTGGGTTCAAACCCCTGCCAGAAACTTTAATGCGCTGGCTAGAGTTCATCTTTCCCATGGCTTGTTGCTTCCTTGCATGCTCCATCCAGTCTTTTGGGAAGAAAATTCATCGACGGACATAAAAATGGTATAGTCAGATTATTGCATTTAATTTCCACCCGCCTTGGAGTTTTCTTTAGAAATGTGGTAAGGTAGATGAATTCTTGGGAGGTGGACAGAATTTGTGCACAATATCTTCTGAATTGCATGATGCTGTGATTGAGAACTGCATCTTCAGTTCCATTCCAAATGGAAGTTCCACATCCAATATGTGTTTTGAATCCTGGGTTTGTATTGTAGGGTTAGCAAGGGTGTTTTATATAATTCACCACAAAGTAGGGAGTAGTAATTCTTCAAGGAAACGGCACTTACACTTGTGCACTGCAAGCCGTGGCTTTTAAGAGACTCTACTTGAGAGCTGCTTTTCTCACGCTGAGAGCCAGAATGGAAAAAGAAACAATCAATATATATATAATAGACTTTAAACAAGATGTTAATGTATGGGCTGTCTTTGGCATCCAGGAATTGATACAAATAATTTGAAAGCAATTCTGGAATGTCCCCCACCTTCTGAGTAATTTGAATGCATGTTCACATGCATGAGTATCTGAGTAAATGTTTTTCCACTTACCATCATTTAATCATTAACACCCAGAAGTAAGCTGCTTTCTGCTTTTTTTGTCCTTGTAATTCTTTATCTGCTGCATTTTCCCAGAAAGTCCACAACCCAGCTAACTTTTGTGGTAGATTGGCGAATGAAATAACTGTGGCAATTGGGCCATCTGGCAAGGGAGTGGCAGTATATTTTAATTCTATGCATAATTTGATGATTTCAGGAGCCCATGTGGTTATTTTCCTAGGAAAGTATGCAAGTTAATGTGTAAAATGCATAACCACAGTATATTCTGGAAACTGGATCTAGATAAGGCAAATCAGTCTTTCTTCTGAACTATATGTATGCCCTTTTTTAAAGTTAATCAGCTTGTAGTCAGTTACAGTGGTTTATTATTAAATTTATATCCCGCCCTTTATCTGAAGATCGCAGGATGGTTCACAACAACAAAAATACAAGAGAACCCAAAATACATAATAAAACAAGAACAAAAACAAACCAGTAACATGCCACTCACAAACACATTTAAAATGACATAGAATATTAATCAGCCCAAGGCCTGGTTATCAGCCTTGTAGTGTCAATGTTGAGTTCAAAGACAGGAAAATAGATACAACTTGGTAAAAATGTTTAACTATTTGTCTTGATGCTACTAGTGGTAGACCTTGGATTTCCCAAGCTTCAGCACAGGAGTCAACAAACTTACCGCTCTTCGGGCCGGTGTCTCCAGCGCTGATCGTGCGGTGGGCCGGGGGAGCGCGTGCCCATAAGCATGCACACACGCTATTTCCGGCGCACTTCTGGGTCGGAGGAGCACTGGAAATAGCTTGTGCGCCTCTGACCTGGATGTGCACCAGCAATAACACTTGCACATGCGTACAAGCTGTTTCTGGTGCTCCTCCAACCTGGAAGTGGGCAGCAGTGCTGCACCGGTAAAAGCAGGCAGTGGGGGTCGCTGTGGGCCAGATAAACGAGTCCCTTGGGCCTTATCTGGCCCGCGGGCCTTAGTTTGGAGACCCCTGTTTTAGCATCTTATTGGAAGCTTTGGTGGGTGTGGGTTTGTAGTGTACAGGGCAATCCTATATATGTCTACTCAGAAGTAAGCCCCATTGAGTTCAGTGGGCCTTAACTATTGGGTAAGAATGTTTGGAACTACAATCTTAAACATTTATTCCTTTATAATGGGTTCTGTGTGCTGGATGACCGTTTCCATCATCCTTGGTCAGTATGGCCAGTAGTCAGGGGTGATGGGAATTGTGTTGTGATGGCTCCCCATTCGTGGAATGCTCTCCCCAGGGAGGCTTAGCTAGTGCCTTCATTACACGTGTTTAGGTCCCAGGCGAAAACATTTCTCTTCAACCAGGCCTTTGGCTGATTATCATTTTCTGGCCCTGTAAATGTATTTTTGGGAAGAGGATTATTGGTTTGCCTTTGTTTTTGTATTATGTATTTTGTGTTCTCATTTTGTATTTTTATGTTGTGAACCACCCTGTGATCTTCAGAAGAAGTGTGGTATACAAATTTAATAAATAATAATAGTAATAGTTCAGCAACATCCAACGATCCAAAGGTTAGTTGTCTCTGACCTATAACTAGTACAACACAATTGATATGAGGTAATATTATAGACCTTTGTCCGTGATTTTTTTAGCTTCGGCGTTTTTTTGTTTTGAGACAAATGTTATACTACACGAATAGCAATAATTCATTATTGATTTTCAAACCGACTGAGTCAATGGAAAAGTCATTCATCAACGCCCCACCTTTCTGCTCTTCTTTTTTTCTTTCCTGAAACCTTTTCCCTTCAAACAACCTCTACAGCGGATTTGTTTCATTTTGTTAGAATGGTTGATGCACTTAAGCAGCAAATATTATGCTGTGTATGATACTTCCAACTTGACTGCACATCTTCAGATTAGTTAAAATAGCTGTCAAAAACATGTAGCCACTCATTAGAAACTTGCATCTAATGAAAGATTTGGTGGAATTCAGTTTCACTTTGAAGTCATAATAAGTTACATTACAAATGTATAACCTGAGAGGTTGAAGGATGTGTGTGGAATTAGTATAATAGACAATGGGTGTTCTGCTTTACTTGAAAGAGAAATCAGCTGTCTCAGATATCTTGAAAGTCATGTTGGAGGGAGGGAGAGAATAGCATTACTTTTCTTCAAAGTGAGAATGCATTAATTGCATGCTGGCTGCGGCAGCTGCTAACAATGAAATTGAACTGGAGAATAATTTGGCAGACCAGGTCTGTTAGTGGAACATTGCAACCAAGTTGCTTAGTGAGAGAAGCTGCACAAACTAATAGAATTTTTGGATAGAAAGAAATTTGTGTATGTGTGTGCTTTCATTCTCAACTCAGGACTCTCTAAACTTCCACTGGTGTTTATTGAGCAGGTTGTTTTTAACGGAGCAAACCTAATTGGTTCAGCTGTCTTGCCTGATTCAGTTGTTCCTGAGTCATCTGACTCAACATGCTTTGGGCCTTAACATTTTATTAAGTGCACCATTTGAGACTCCTTAGCTGTGCTGGTGCCTTCCTTTTCTTCTCCCTGTGACTGTTACTGTGCCAGACACTCACAGATGCCAGTTCTTATAGTACACATAACGATACTGTCCTGGTATCTACCAAATTTGGGCCACCTCCCTTGTTTCCCTTTGCTAGCCGGTAAAATCATTATTTCATCAGGACTGTTGAGATCGATTTTATTTGTGATCGCTGGCATCACAGCATTTAAATGGATTTCAATGTGTATTGTTTTGTTTTTTGTATTTTTATGTATTTCATTGTGCTGTTATCTGTTGCCCTTCTGGACATTAAAAGGTGGGGTGGAAATGTTTATAATTCAACTTCAATCTATATACAAGCTAAAGCATAATGTAGAGTTAAAACAGCCTTCATTTCTTGACTTCACATGGCAGCTGATCTTTTAATGTCTTCTAAAGCTGGCCAATGGAAAATGAGTAGCAATTCACCATTATCCATATAAGTAACATTTATTTAGGCTTAAAATATGGAGCTCTAAATTGCACACAGTAATAGAGAAGAGATCAGAACTAAGATCATTGTTGGGTAGAGATGTGTGTTAGTGAGTGTATTCTAATTTTAAAACTCTAAAAAGGAATATTAATTGCACATATTGTTGAATATTATTTTTGAGTGACCCTCTGGGTTAGGATGTTAGGATGGAAATGATGAAAATTACTATATTCTACAAATCTGATAAAATGGTTATATGATACTACAAAGCCTGACTGGCTCTTTGCAAATGACACTCTTTGAACAATGAAAGCTTGTGATAATTTTGCCCAGTGGCATGGAAAAGCTGAAACTTGCCTGTAGCTATAGTGGCAAAAAGTAATTGTAACCTAGTAACTTGTACCTGTATCAAATATATTCCTTACAGCCTCTGTTTACCTTAGTAGTACTGTATGCTTGTTCCCTCTTTCCTCTCCTTCTTCTCTAAGTTATTGCATAATAAGTATATCATGTACAATTCTGCTGATTGTAACTGCCAAAGAATTGGATCCATTTCTCCAGATTTATGGGAGCAAAGTCTCTAAATAGATAAGCTTTGAGTATGAAAAGGCTGAATGAAACTGTTTTGTCTCTTTGCAGTATTTGAGACTTAACACTTATATTTTGCAGTCAGTAAAAAATTGTGGTAGTACTTGAGTTTTCATGCACTTACACACTCAGCTGAATAAGGTGATGGGAAGGAAAGAGCAACTTCAGGTTGCAGTGACAAATGTCAGATTTCCGGGGCGGGGATTGAAATTTGCATTGCATCGCAAAAATCTACAGTTTGCATTAAAAACAATCTTTAGCTTGGGTGGCTAACCTGTGACTCAGTTATGGCAGAGCTACAACTCCCATAATCTCTTTACCATTTTTCCTACTGACTAATGGTGATGGGAGTTGCAGTGCAGCATGTTTCCCTTGTATTTAGTGAAGGCAAAGGTACCCCTGACTGTTAGGTCCAGTTGTGGACGACTGTGGGCTTGTGCGCTCATCTCACTCTATGGGCTGAGGGAGCCGACGTATGTCTGCAGACAGCTTCTGGGTCATGTGGTCAGCATGACTAAACTGCTTCTGGCAAACCAGAGCAGCGCATGGAAACACCGTTTACCTTCCCGGTGGAGCCATACATATTTATCTACTTGCACTTGACGTGCTTTCGAACTGCTAGGTGGGCAGGAGCTGGGACCAAACAACGGGAGCTCACCCTGTCACGGGGATTCGAATCGCCAACCTTCTGATCGGCAAGCCCTAGGCTCTGTGGTTTATTTAGTGAAGAAGCCTAAAAACTTTGAAAAAGTCGAGCTTGCCTAATATTTGCAGTTGGCACCCATTCATTGTAACTAACGAACTTAAAGAACTTGGGAAAAAGAGAGCTGGAAGATTTTCCACCCTGTATCACTGAATGCAGATAGGTGATCAAATTTTGACTGCTCCTCTGTGCTACTTACCCTGCAGATAAAAAACAGTACAGCAGACAAAAGGCTGCACTACAATGGTTGCCCTTGAAATACTACATTTATCTTTGCAGGGAGTTCTTTTGTACATGAGGAGGTATTCAAAAGTGGTTTGCTGCAGCTGTACAGTACCTTGAAGTGGTACAATCCCTTTTGTCACCTAATTGTGTAGTCTATGTGAAGCTGCTTAGTAAAGAGATGTGTGAGAACTCCTGAACTATTGTCAGTCGCGGTCTCTTGCCTAATAGTTATGCAACGTTTTGAGTAACAACCAACCCCTTCAGCAAACTGTATTGTGTATTCAGTAGAAAATGTATTTCTCTTCTGTGGCAAATTGCTTTTATTAATCCCAAGCATATTTTGTTACAGGTTCTGGCACAAAATGAATATAATTAGGGAAAATAAAGATTTGGCCTGTTTCTACACAACTAAACATTCATGGAGGGGAAAGTAAGTAGCCTAGTTTATTTCATTCTCCAGTTTTGAGGTGGTAATGGCATACATACAATAGCCTTTCTGCTATCCAGCTGTGAGTTTTCAAACTGGTCTGCTAAAATTTCTTTGAATTGGAATATGCTAATAATCTAATAATCTCCTTGTGATTAATCATAAATAGCACTGATCTCCTAAACAGCTTATTTTTATGTCAGCTTATGTTTCAAACAGCATTTATTAGTTTCAGGACATGTTCACACAATCAGTTGTTGAGTGGTCAATTTATTAACTGCTTCCTATACAATTTATGAACTAGAGATTGATTATTGCATTTCTATGCCACTTTTCATTCAAATGAATCTCAAATAATAACATAATAGAATAGAATACAGTGGTACCTCGCAAGACAAATGCCTCGCAAGACGAAAAACTTGCAAGACTTTGTTTTTTGAGTTGCTTCGCAAGGCGAATTTCCCTATGGGCTTGGTTCGCAAGACGAAAACGTCTTGCGCCTTTTTCTTAAAACCGTCAATGCATTCCTATGGGAAACCGTCAATGCATTTCCTATGGGAAACTGTGCTTCACAAGACGAAAAATTCACAAGATGAAAAAACTCGCAGAACGAATTAATTTCGTCTTGCGAGGCACCACTGTATCAGAAATGCGACATAAATCGTAAAATAATTAACAAATCATCAATGAAGCAATTACAATTTATAAAACTGTTAACAAAACAGCAACTAAAAATAAGCTAAGCATCACAATTACAGCAAAAGTCATATGATAAACTAATCAGTACAGCACTGAGTATCTTAAGAACAACATTATAGAGAAGTAACTATCCAATATACTAATATTAGACTCCCTTTGAGTATTAATACATATTGTAGCCTATATGGCACCATCCATGCACAAGAGGGAGGTATCAGCAGTTTTGGGGAAACTCCAACGTTTGCAGAACAACAAAACCTATTTAGTGGCTGGGAGGGTACACTTAAGAGAGCGGGGGGGGGGGGGGGACTCCAAACAGCTCAGTGAGGACTGAGCATGCTAAGTAGGGACAGAAGGCTGGGTGGGGTAGGGTGGGAAGGGGAAATGGGGGAAAAATACATTGAAACAAAGCATGAGTTGGTGACTGGAACTCTGGATAGAAGTGCTTCAAACTGCAACATATTGTTTCAGGTCTCACACAACTATAACCCCATGTATTTGCTCTGACGCTGCTTCTTGCAATGCCTGCGTAATCTGTGTTGCGATACAGCATTGGCGAAGCAGCTTTAATGCATCCCATTTCAAATTCCTCCTTGCCATCAGAGTATATTCTAGGGTGGGATCTCAAGTTCCATAATGAACGCCTAACTTCTATCTCTTAGAAACATGCCTAAGTGGGCAGGGGATAATTTTCCTTGCCCCAGATATTGGTGAGTCATGTTGATGATTCACCTGAAAGAAGCTTCATGAATGTTTATGGCTTATTTATAAAACAAAAGCGATTTTTGCTGCAATATCTCTCCTAATTCTTGTTTCTTGTTTTTAGGTACAAGCGAGTCTTTTCAGTCGGAAGTCATGCCATCACAACATACAATCCTAACACATTAGAAGTTACAAATCAGGTAATGCCAAATACATAGTAACTTCATGAAAATGTATTATCTCCAAAACTGGATTGAGTTGATTTATATGCCAATCCTTTAGAGAGAGGAAGGATGTTCGGGGACTGGAGAGAGTTGCATGAGTTAATGCCAACATTAATCATTTGGCTAACTTATGTCACTTGGTATATGCTCAGATTAATTACCTCATGGTAGCCTTCAAACTCGCAGTAAGACAACTGGTTGGGATAATAAAGGTATATTTTCCCCATCCTTTCATTGCACATTTCTCAACGATATATGGATTTCCATCCGTATTAGTGAATGTTAATATTAATGTGGAATCTAGTAGTGCTTTTATTTGGAACCCAGGAGTATATTTTTGGTGTCTGGTATCAGATAATGAAGAATAGCTGTTGACCTTAATTAAATGAAATGTTATATTCAGTTGCCTTAAGTTTGTACACTCTCCAAATGCTTTGTGGGGTTGATCAGATATTTGATATGAGGGAGTAATAGAATTTTAAAATTACCAAGCGTAATTCTTTCGTTTTCTCGTCTTATATCAGATTGCTTGATATCCCTGCTTGGCAATGATTGTTGTTGAGAAGACAGAAACCTGAAGGACTATAGTCTTAATCACAATGTGAAATGTGTGTCATTTCACCTGGATCTTTTAATGTCTTCTCATTATGGATATTTTTTTCCCTTGGTACCATGACTGAGTACAGAAACGCTGAATATGCAATACCTAGGACTGTTGGTATCAAAAAGTTTTAATATGAATAAAAACGAAAATAGAATACATTTTAAATTTAGAGTTGGCAGTCTGCCTTGGGTATCCTGGGGCTTAACTATTACATTCTCATTAAACATGCAGATTGTTGCAATTTCTGACGCTAGGGGACACACTGGAGATGTCAGTTTTTTTTATCTTTGTGCATCTTGCAATTGTAGAGTTGGCTAATTAAGGGCGATGAACTTTAGAATAGGTTTCTGTGCCTGATCCTAGGAGTATGGGACAGTGGTAGTTCTTTATCACAGTGCCACTGACTAATGGTCTCCCTACCTGGGCTGTTGGATGTTCTGCGCTTGAAGTTCTGCTACCGGTGTTTTCAGAGGCATAAATGATCTCCTGTTTTCACTCTTCCAGTATAAGAACTTCTAAACTTGGAGCACCTTAACATCTCTTGGGGGGTCACTTGTAAGTTAATAGGATGGGATTCAAGCTATGATTTATGGGTAACCAAACAATTAATGTACCTAGTGGCTAAGAGCCTTATAGTGCCTAAGGTTGGAAGACAAACAGCTCTCACCCAGTGGTTTAAAAATCTCACTTCCCGTTCTGCATTTGAATGCATTAAATGTTGTATGGATACCTAAATATGACTCCCTATACTAATTTAAATCAGGAAGGATGGAATACTTCTTGTTTGAAGTCAGTTGGCAATGTTTTTTTTTGTTTTGTTTTTAAATATTATTATTACTTGTTTTTCTCTTTTTATTTTCAATGTACCGTGTGACAAAAATCTCTGTATACGTTTGAGTCATTTATGTTGATATATGAATTTATGATACTATGGTGATAAAATAGAGCATTCTCCAACTCTGATCTTTTGGTTTAGTGGCCTTATGGAGATATCTGTAGCATCAGCCCTGTTGGCAAAGGACAAGGAACAGAATTCAGCCTCACATTTCGTAAGGGAAGTGGAAAAAAGTCTGAAACACTTAAGTTTTCTACAGAACACAGAACAGAACTCCTCACAGAAGCCCTGGTAGGAAGCTTCTAGTTCTAAAAATCTGAATTCCTGGCTACCTTTCACTCTTTATTGCTACCTGTAACGTAATGAGGAACATTCAGTTTCTGCTGGATGCATGATTTTAGTGCAATATACAACACATGCTTGCCATTTTTTAATTACTGATAACTCTCAGAACAGCAATTACACCTCCACCAGCTATATTTTGGAGCCAAGCTACAGGGTTGGGCTAAAACAACAGTGATCAAAAGGAAAATAGCCACCTATTGCTCTTACAAGTTTGCAGTGCTATGTAATAGATGGGCTGAATAACAGTATTTATACTTCTGCTTATGCAAGTTCTTTCACATACAAAACATTTGGTTGCATCCAATGAAACCCTGCCATTTGTGCAGCGGAACATCTCTTCACGCCAGGGGTCAGCAAGCTTACCAAATGATGGGCCAGTCCACGCTCCATGTGTTGGAGGATGGGCCGGAGCTTGTGCACACGTGCTCTCTTCCAGGCCGGCGGAGTGCACAGGCGCCATCAACCCGTAAGTCTGTCCCCATGCCACGCCACACTATACCGCACTGGTAAGAGTTGGGGGCGTCAGGGCTGGATAGATGAACCCCGTGAACCGCTACCGGCCCATGGGCCTTAGGTTGCCGACCTCTGCTTCATGCCATGACCCCCAATCTGTTATGGAGTGTATGGGGAATCCCCAGAGAGGATTTGGGGGCACACAGGGAAGAAGAGGGATAGAATAATAATAATAATTTATTATTTGTACCCCGCCCATCTGGCTGGGTTTCCCCAGCCACTCTGGGCGGCTTCCAACAAAGATGAAAAATACACTAAAATGTAGGAACCTCTGGTGTAAAGGCAGAAGTTCTTGCACAAACCAGATGAATTCATTAGATAAAACCCATTAGCTAGAATGAAGTATGAAGTATGAAATAGCCCTTCTGTGAGCTGAGGGGTCCAGTTTGATGTGCTTGAACTTGAATTATCTGCAAAATAGTTTACGGAAACTTGTTTGGTGTGCTTACCGCTCATTCTATTTTTTTTCCTCCCCTCCCTCTTTTCTGCCCCAGAGATTTAGAACTGATTTTGCTGAAGGAAAAATCACAGGAAGGGCAAGTATCTTTTGTCACATTTTTTTGGTTAAAAACAAACCAACCTTGTTTTTATTAAAATTTTGCTTCCCTTGAAGGCTGAGGCATTTACAGGTCTTTTAATTGGAGTGGGGAAATACTTTCCCCCCATTTCCAAATTGGCTAGTAAATGTGCTTTGTGTGTGTTTCTATACACTGTGTGTAACTCAGTGCCCTGGGACTGTGGAAGGGACTTTGGCCTTTGCTGTCAGCCAGAAAAACAAGCACCATTTGGATGTTCAAGGGCCAGGAAGTGCATCATGGTAAGGCGGAGACTAGACTGGCTCCAGCCTTTGGCGAAGGAAGGAGCAATTGCAGGCCTGCCTGCCTGCTAGAAATAACTCTTCTCTCAACTTCCAGCTGATTTGGGATTGCAATAGTGAGGGGGAAAGTACCGTATTTTTCCGTCTATAAGACGCCCCCATGTATAAGACTCCCCCTATTTTTGGGGACTCAGAATTAAGAAAATGGGAGTGATTGCTCCTGTGTATAAGACTACACCCCCTTTTTTAACATTATTTTTCAGTAAAAACAAACAAACTAGTCTTATCCATGGAAAAGTACGGTAATTTTGTCCATTGCCACCCATTGGAAGACTTGAGGGAACTGGGTAACTTTTAAATTGCGTTAACGGCATTCAGGATCGTTTGATCAGAAGTTGGAATAGAAATATTAAAATGACTTTTAAAATGACTCTTTACCTTTATGGGCATTGTGTCTTCTTTTCATGTTCTACTCATTTCTTGAATTAATTGTAATGGGAATAATCTGCTAGAAATGTTTTGAGTTAGAGTCGTTCAAGTTTCAACATATGGAATTACCTCAGACTGACATCCTTCCTGCCTTGTGACTTGACAGATTTTGGTACTCTTGTCAAATCTATGCACTGAATGAAATTGAAATAAAAATGACCACCCATAGATTTGTGAACGTTAGTAGCCTTCTTAAAGTGCATGCTTGAATAGTGTGTGGTTTTTACAGTGTTGCCTTGGTAAGTGTAGCATAAGGCTGAAGTCAGAAATATCTAACTTTCTTTGTAACTATTTTCTACAGATGTCAATTGATTTTACAGTAGCGTACACCATGTGTTTCTTTCAAAATTATGAACAGCATAAGAGTTTCTTTTACTTCCTGCCATTTTTACTTAGCTTATGTGTGAGAAAAGGAACTTTAGTATTTTTCTGCTTAATTTTATGAAGCAATTTAAGGTTGCATTTCCTTCTTGGCGAATGCAACTCATTGCCATGTTTCACAGTATTGAAATCCGCCTTAAATTGCTCATCTTTTTTGGAATAGAACATCACTAATTCATGTTAGTAAGAGCAGTCTTTTATGTGTCGCAAAACATTTTAAAAGTAAGGTGTGTTGGCCCGTGGGGGTGGTGGAGAGGGAATCCAAAATGCATATTTAGGCAATACCTTTATATGGCCAACTAACAAAACAAAAAAAAGCATTTGAGTGGGAAATGTGAAATTTTCATGTAGCTTGTTCTATGTGACAATGGCGTTCATACATAGTATTTCACAGCTTGTACATGTTCACAGGACGCGGGTGGCGCTGTGGTCTAAACCACAGAGCCTAGGGCTTGCCAATCAGAAGGTTGGCGGTTCGAATCCCTGCGACAGGGTGAGCTCCCGTTGTTCGGTCCCCGCTCCTGCCAACCTAGCAGTTCAAAAGCACGTCAAAGTGCAAGTAGATAAATAGGTACCACTCTGGCGGGAAGGTAAACAGCATTTCCATGCGCTGCTCTGGTTCGCCAGTAGCAGCTTAGTCATGCTGGCCACACGACCTGGAAGCTGTACGCCGGCTCCCTTAGCCAGTAAAGCGAGATGAGCACCGCAACCCCAGAGTCGTCTGCAACTGGATCTAACAGTCAGGGGTCCCTTTACCTTTACCTTTACATGTTCACAGAAACCACTTTTAATGCGGGTTTTTAAATATATTATTATGCATACTGCATATAATAGAATCAAATGATGAGCCGTGTGCAGCAATCTATAGATGTATTGAATGTTGCTTCTTACACACCTGTAATCTTTGTAGCAGGAATGCAGTATATGAAGAGAGTCCAATGTGCTTGTTGGATTTGCAGCACTGAAAATATAGTTAACCGTATGGCTAGCTGTGCTCAGAAAATATTTTTAGACTTCTGTTCGTCTGCTTTCACATTAAGCAACTGCTCCCCTTAGTTGTGATACTGTATTTGTGTGTGTGTGTGTATCCCTTCCGTGTCCTTACCTACCACTTCCTTTTCACAGAGATACAACTGTTATAAGCATCACTGGAGTGACACAAGAAAACCTGTAATTCTAGAAGTCACTCCTGGAGGCATTGACCAGATTGATCCTGCAACAAACAAAGTCCTATGTTCTTATGACTACAGAAATATTGAAGGATTTGTTGATCTGTCTGATTGTGCTGGAGGCTTTTGTATACTTTATGGTGGATTTAGTAGACTAGTAAGTATCCTAACATTACAACTTCACCTATGCCTAAATCAAGACACCAATAACCTTGAATTCAGTAGATTTGGTTCATTTGACAAGGACAGAAAGTGTAACTGTGTGTTGTGCAGAGAATCACCTCCATTTTCCTATCCTGTATCTTTCAACATTCAGCTTTATTGAATGACCCTGTGTCCTGGTATCTTGATAAAGAAAAACCTCTTCTCCACCCTGTGAATAATCGTATGCACCTCCTTCATGTCCCTCCTTATTCACCTTTTTTTCTAAACTAAAAAGCCCCAATTTTTGTAGCCTTTTCTCATAAGAGAGTTGTCACTTCCTCTCAGTCTTTTTGGTTGCTCTTTTCTGCATGTTTTCCAGCTGTAGAGGTGTTTTTAGGTGTATTCTAAGTGTGGTTGCATTGTGCATAATTGCCCAGGTGTTTGAGCTAGAAAATACAACTGATCCTTAGCAAAACACAGTTATGCACTGATGGCTCTTGGATATTTTGATTCTTTCGTTCAGCTGGTGACCGGACAGTTGAGAGAAGATGATAAGCTGTGAATTATTTCATACTAATCGCTATTCATTGTGTTCAGTTCTACAAATTCTGTTGTATTCACTTTTGTAGCTCTTAGGAACTTACTGAAGTCTCTTGAATTTTTCAGCATTTGTTTGCTTCTGAGCAAAGGGAAGAAATTATTAAAAGTGCAATAGAACATGCTGGCAACTATGTTGGCATTTCCTTGAGGATAAGGAAGGAACCTTTGGAATTTGAGCAGTATTTGACGCTTCGCTTTGGAAAATACAGCAATGATGAATCTATTACTTCTTTAGCCGAGTTTGTGGTCCAAAAGATATCTCCTAGGCATTCGGTAAGGCTTAAAAATGTGAATACGTTATTTGAGTCCTGAACTTGGGGTGGGGGTGGGGGGAATCCTTTCTGGAACTTGAATTGTGTGCTTCTTTGTGTGAATATGTACGACTTCTATAAAGAATGTGCACAACTATTAGTATGCAACCTTGTGTTACCCTTAAAATTATTTTTTTTTAAAAAAATAAATTTTTGACACATCAGATGGCTAGGATACAAAGAAGAGAAAACTAGTTAAGTAAGTCCATGGGGCTTTACTTGCTCTTTTGTGGATGGCAGCCATCCATCCGTGTCCCACTACATTTGAGAATTGTTTCCACAGAAGATGGTGGTGTGCCGTAGTATTTCAAGCTTCAAGGGGAAAAGTGAAAGTTGCATTAGGTTAGGCCATGCCCTTTGCATTAACTAAGGAGCTGTTGCTTTTTAACATCAAATAGTAAAATATGGGGGCAGCAGACATAGTATCATGATGCAGTTGTTCTATGCATTGCCTGTAACTATTGCTTATCATGCATCTAATTAGATTTAATATTATTGGTTCAGTTTGTTTTTGTTCTTAGCTTGTATTTTTATGCTGTGAGCCACCCAGAGATCTATGGATGAAGGGCAGTATACAAATTAAATGAACGAATGAATAAAAATTTAGAAATTCTATCAAAATTGTTAATTAAAAGATCAGTTACACTTAGACTTTGATTATGTGTTTTTTCCCCCAAATGGAAAGAACCGAGCTTCCTTCTTTTTTATATATTTTAAGGTAGATTGGCAATTGCCATTCATTCTAGGATATTTTTTTTTCCTGAGTCACATAATGAACGTTGGTGGTACTGTCGAGATTAAAACATCACCCTTTCTGGGTCATTTGTACCCACTTTTTAAAATTATACAATTAATTTGTATACTACCCTTCATCCGGAGGGCAGTTCACAGCGTAAATGCAAAACAAAAGCACAAATGCATATTAAGAACAAGAACCAAACAGACCAATAACCCCCGCCCTCCCACAAACACATTTATGAAAGGGGCATAGAATGTTAATCAGCCAAAGGCCTGGTTGAAGAGGAACTTTTTCGCCTGGCACCTAAAGATGTACAGTGGTGCCCCGCAAGACGAATGCCTCGCAAGACGGAAAACCCGCTAGATGAAAGGGTTTTCCGTTTTTCAATGCGCTTCGCAGGACGAATTTCTCTATGGGCTTGCTTCGCAAGACGAAAATGTCTTGCGATTCTTGAAGGGGTTTTTCACTCCCCAACCCCTTTTTCTAAGGCACTAAGCTGCTAATAGCCTTTTAGCAGCTAATCCGCTAATCCCTTAAGCCTTTAATAGCCGCTAATAGCCGCTAAACCGCTAATAGCGCTAATCCGCTAATAGGGTTGCTTCGCAAGACGAAAAAACCACTAGACGAAGAGACTCACGGAACAGATTCTTTTTGTCTTGCGAGGCACCACTGTATAATGAAGGTGTGAGGCAAGCCTCCCTGGAGAAAGCATTCCACAAATGGGAATCCACTATAGAAAAGTCCCATGCGCATGTTTCCACCCTCAGGACCTCTCCCATGGAGGAGATGTGAGGACAGGGCCTCAGAAGATGATCTCAGGGTCTGGGTATGTTCCTATGGGGAGAGGGGGTAAGCAATAGGATCATGGCCATTGGGTTGAATCAAGGCTTGGTCATACTTAGAACAAACCCATGGAAACTAACAGGCTTTCTCCATCCTGATGCCCTGTAGATATATTGGATTACAACGCTCATCAGCTGTGTTGACCAGGACTAATGGGATTGATAGTCCAAAACACTTGGAAGCCTGCTGTTAGTTATGGCCGAGTCTGGATCCAAATCATAGCAATCGACATTACTTGCTACCAGAAGAAAATTGCCCCCAAATGTGAAATCTCTTACTTTACCATTGCCATGCATCCGGTTTTTCCCAGACATATCTGGGATTCGGCGGGTGGCAGTAACTTCCGGGCAGAATTTCCATAAATCAGTCAAATGCCTGGGAAAAACCAGACGTAAGGCAACCCCAGCTGGTGACTCACCAGGTGGCCCTTGGCGGCTCCTCCAGCAAGGCGCTGTGGCTGCTTCATCTCAGCTCGCACCAGCTTCCGAGCAGACTAGGGATGTGCCGAGAAGAAGCAGGCCCAGTGCTCGCAGCAGATCGCAGAGGGCCTCTGCGATCTGGTTCAGGCAGTGGACTCGCCAGGCGGCCTTTGGTGGCAGTGGCATCAGTGGCTTCTCCAGTGAGGCACTGGGCGTGCTTCTTCAGACTAGGGACAAGCAGAGACTAGGGACAAGCCCAGCGCCCTCACACCTTGCATTGTTTGTGAGCAGTAAGCCAAAGATAGCAAAAGTAAGGCAGGCGACAGAGATGCGGGATGGTGTTTGTGTGTGTGTGTCCCAAATGTGTGTAATGGGGGGGGGGGTGTTTGGGTTTTTGAACTTGGGAACATGGCGACCCAATCTTATTTGGTGTCTGTGACTATAGAAATTTGAATTTAAGCCTCTTCCCTTTATTTTTGTTTTTTGTTGAAAAGGAACCAGTGAAAAGGATATTGGCTCTTACAGAAACGTGCTTAGTGGAACGGGACCCAGCAACCTACAATATTGCAACACTGAAACCCTTAGGAGAGGTAGGGCGGAAACTTGTTTAGAGCTTTGGATGGGGTGGGAGGGAATAGTAACCTTTAAGCTATCTAAATCTACTGTTGTACATCTATTAAAATCTGAAGTTTACACAACAAGATTTGTAACCAGCTCAAATGCAACCATAGTGGGATGTAGAAAAAACAAAGAGTATGTCGTTTACAATACTGAAACTTTGAGTGTGTCATTTAAATACAGTGTGCAGAATAATGACAACCTGTTTGATACACTCTTTCTTTAAAGGTATTTGCGCTTGTGTGCGATTCTGAAAATCCACAGCTTTTTACCATAGAGTTTATCAAGGGACAAATCCGAAAATATTCTTCAACAGAGAGGTATTTTTAAACAGTTCTTGAACGGTTGTTCTTTACTGGCATGTCTTGGGTAAACCACGCAGTGCTTACATAGTTAGTTTCACTCCTACAACCAGGTCGCAATGCCGCATTTACATTTGATTCATTCTAAGCTTATGCCACCTCTGGGAGGGAATACAGTAGCTTCTTGACATCAAACCCTGTAAAAACTACAGAGGATTCAAATAGGATTCTGAAATAAGTTTCCCAACGGATAGGTATAGGTAGGTAGGAATAGCCATTAGGGTTTGTTTGTTTGTTTGTTTGTTTGTATTTTTAAAGAATCCAGTTCTATCCCAGAAGGAAAAATAGAAAAATCAGATACACAAGGCAATGAATGGCAGGGCTGAATTACCAGTAAAAATGTGATATGCAGGTAGGCTTTTGTCCTTACTGAGTTTTAAAAATACTTAAAGGACTCACTGGAAAATGTCTCACCTAAACCTATCAGTTTTATTCCCCATCTCTGCATATTAGTGCAGATGATGATGATGATATGGGAAATGTATTGTTGTTTCTCCTATTACCTTTCCAGAAAGCTATTCATTAAACCACAGTTTCCCTCTCACTTAATCACAAGCTAGTTATCAGGTTTCCATATGTCAACATGTTGCCTTAGTCACTTTCCTTTCCCTCAAGTCACCCCCTGCAGTGCCATGATACAGGCTAGAGTATATTAAAAGGACTATCCAGTTAAAACTTCCTATTACGCGGCATTCTTACGTTGTGAACTGCCGTGTGATCTTTGGATGAAGGGCAGTCTACAAATTAAAGTAAATTCTGTGTTTGCAGCACTTGCCCTGTATAATCTTTAGCAGAATGAAATGTGTAGGTTCTTGTATTCTTATAAGCACGCTTAGCATCATTGGCTGGAAAAGCTAATTGTTGGGACAATTTTCCTAGGGACTCATTGTTAGCCAGTTTGCTGGATGGAGTAAGAGCCTCTGGAAATAGGGATGTCTGTGTGAAAATGACACCAACGGACAAGGGGCAGCGGTGGGGCTTGTTGAGTATGCCCGTGGAAGAGGAAGTCGAAAGCCTTCATCTCAGGTTCTTGGCAGCACCTCCAAGTAAGTCTTCTGCTTTCGGTTTCTAATATTTGAAAAGAGTGCGTTGCAAGCTTTTTGCAAAGCAAGCTGCTCTGACATGCTGCAATATCAGTCTGCCTGACACTTATATCCATGCCTGTCCTGTTGCAGATGGCAACTTTGCAGATGCTGTTTTTAGGTTCAACTCCAACATTTCCTATAGTGGAGTTCTGCATGCAGTGACACAAGATGTAAGTTAAAAAGTCATTCTTCTACACATTTTCTCTTCTGCTCCTGTCCAGAGGGTTAACACCTTTCCGCCTTCCTTCAGGGCTTGTTTTCAGAAAACAAAGAGAAGCTAATCAACAATGCCATAACGGCGTTGCTCTCGCAAGAGGGTGACATGACAGCATCAACTGCAGAGCTTGAAAGCCAATTCCAAGCCGTTAGGAGATTAGTTGCATCCAAAGCTGGATTCCTTGCTTTCACTCAACTTCCAAGGTAGGCTTTCAGCAGCAACCCTGTAATAGTCTGTGACTTATTTATGTTCTGAGCCCAATTCTGAAGTTTGAGTCTTCCACAATGGTTTCTGCAAAGCAACATCAATACTGCTGTCACTGTCCCATCTCCCTTGCTTTGCTCTTCACTATTGTTAGCTGATCTCAGTACGTATTATCAGTGATGTATGTATAGACAGTTTTGCCCAAGCCTGCAGAGAGCTCAGCCTTACCATCAACATCCTGTGTGAGGATGTCACCAGCACCCCGTGCATCAGCACTGGTGACCACACTCTTGAGGCGTTAGGCAGTTTTGTCTATCTGGTTTCCACCATAACGAGCAAGATCTCCATCAACACTGAGCTGGACAGGTGTATTTGCAAGGCAGGTGTGGCACTGGCTCACCTCTCCAAAGGCGGTCTGGGAGAAAGTGATGCTAATGACCAGTACGAAGATGAAGATTGCATGTTGAGCATGCTGATTTATGGAAGCAAATTGTGGACAACAACCACACACAACGACATCTCAATGCCTTCCACATGCACTGTGTCAGGGAGATTTGGGGCATCACGTGGCAGGCGTCTCAAACAGATGCGCTCTCCCAAGCCCACATTCCCAATATTTTCAAACTCTTGTCTCAGCGACGTCTGTGCTGGCTTGGTTATGTCCACAGAATGAAAGCAGCACAACCAAATGCCTTTATCTGCCCCAGTTGCAACAAAACATGTCTCTCCCATATCAGTCTCTACAGCCCCAGCAGGCACTGTTACTTGCCAACAATTTGATTTCATCCCCAACAGCACATTCCTCCATTGTTTCCCAAGACTGGCGGATGCCAACAATGTATGGATAGTGCTGGGTTATTTAACTACAGTTAAAGGAGGATGGCATCTTGGAAACAGCCCTCAAGTTTTTCACTCATTTTAAACTACAAGTTTAAACTACAAGCTCTGTACAGCAGTAATTACAAATATCTTAAGAGTGAAGTTTATGTACCTAGTGCTGCAAGCATGCACACAGTTATGTGTATCTATTAAAAGGTGCAGAAGCAGGTGGAAAAACTGTTACCCTTTCCAATAATCACTGGATCAAATCTAAAAATGTACTGAAGGTTTAGTGCTTTTTTTTCCTTTTGGCTTCTGCACATCTGTTTACTTTTATTGTGCTTGGGGGTTTCAGGACACCTGATGACTTTATTAGTTAAATAAAAAGCACCACCTGATCTTTTATGGGCCTCTCAGTGGCCTCCCATCCAGATTGCTGACCAAATGCATTACGCTCAGTAATGCTACAGCTTTTTGTGTTCCCAGGTCCAGCCATTGATCCCCAGCTTTTACTATTCTTAAACTTTGCTCTTCAAACACAGTTTGGCAGCTCAGTTGCACTTAGCCATGTAATTCATTTCCCGTGACAGACAAGGTCTCGATGCGCTTGTTTTTCCTTCTATTCTTGGCAGCAATTATTTAGCTGTAGCTTATTAGAAGCTTTTCTTTTTACTGGCAGTTATACTGTCCACAACTACTACGCCATATCATCGAGCTTTCATGAATAATTTTGAAAAATCTAAAAAGAGAAGTAATTGACTGAACTTTTAGTAATGTTCAAGTTTACTGTTCCCCAAATATGCTGCTGTCAGTTATGCTTGAGTGTTTATTTACATACATTTTAAGTCAGGGCTTTTGATATTTGTCAAAATACTGCTACTATTTCAGTATTCGATCTGATGCTTTGCTATGTTTTGAAAGGTTTCGAGAGCGCCTGGGAGTGAAGGTCGTGAAAGCTCTTAAAAGGAACAATGATGGAGTAACTCACGCTTCCATTGATATGCTATGTGCCCTCATGTGTGTGAGTACTCGTAATACGAGTAAGCTAAAATAGGATATTTATTTTCTTGGTTTGATGGTTTATAATTCCTATAATGTCATAGCCTCCATAGGAAGAAGCAGCACTATGTGGAGTTGTATAGCTTTATCTGAACCCCATCAGTACAGGTTTTGAGTGATAAACAGGTAGCTGCCTATTCAGCTCTCCCCAAGGCTAAAAACTATATACCTAATCAATCAATGGTGGGGACCATGTTAGGGGAGCAAGAAGCTTTTTCTTCCTTCCTTTACGGGTGTGGGGATTATGTGATCCTTGATGGTGGAGCAGGGGAGGAGTAAAGGGCGGAGAGCCTTAGTTACACAAGGAAGCTTGATCGACTTGTTTTAGCTTATGTAGATTTTCTGATGTTATAAGAACCATCGTTTTAGCAAGTAGGATATTGCAGTGTATCTCATTTAAAGAATGGATGTTGTCTTGATATATGACCTCCCAAGAGCATAGCCTATCTATGTGAAAGGTAAAGGGACCCCTGACCATTAGGTCCAGTCGTGACTGACTCTGGGGTTGCGGCGCTCATCTCGCTTTATTGGCCAAGGGAGCCGGCATACAGCTTCCGGGTCATGTGGCCAGCATGATTAAGCCGTTTCTGGCGAACCAGAGCAGCACACGGAAACGCCGTTTACCTTCCCGCCGGAGCGGTACCTATTTATCTACTTGCACTTTGATGTGCTTTTGAACTGCTAGGTTGGCAGGAGCAGGGACTGAACAATGGGAGCTCACCCCGTCGCGGGGATTCGAACTACCGACCTTCTGATTGGCAACCCCTAGACTCTGTGGTTTAGACCACAGTACCACCCGCATCCCCTATCTATGTTATTTTGGAACAAATAAGGCAAACTATGAACATTTTAATTTTTATTATGCATTTCCTGCTAGCACATGTTTCCATTTAGCTTGAGCCTTACATTCTGATGAAATGCTATCTTTTATCCATAGCCTATGCATGATGATTATGACCTGAGGCAAGAACAACTAAATAAAGCATCTCTTCTTTCTTCAAAGAAGTTCTTGGAAAACTTGCTGGAGAAATTTAATTCCCATGTGGTAAATATTTCACATCTGTCAAATAATAAAGGGT
This sequence comes from Podarcis tiliguerta, assembly GCF_965153285.1. Taxonomy (NCBI): domain Eukaryota; kingdom Metazoa; phylum Chordata; class Lepidosauria; order Squamata; family Lacertidae; genus Podarcis; species Podarcis tiliguerta. The sequence continues at coordinate 13,775,002 of NC_139545.1, read as the reverse complement.
TCTGTGTTTTGTGGGGGGTGGGGTGGATATGTGGGACAGAGGTCCTACAGTTTAGATAATTTAGAGATTTGTAAGGATGTTCAGTTTTGCGTCTTGGGTTTGGTCTGATCATGCCTCTCCGTTGAATACACAGTTGTATTTGAAAACTTAAGTGGAGGCAGTGAGACATAGCAAAGGCGTGCCACTTTGTAGCTCATAAGCCAAAGACAATTTTAGCGAGAGTTTTAAAAAAAGCATATTCACCTATTTTTGCATGCTGCTTTATCTGACATATCTGGTCTTCCTTTTTCAATTTCAGGAACATGGAACAGGTGCCCTAGTTATCAGTTCACTTTTGGACTTCCTTACCTTTGCCCTCTGTGCTCCATATAGTGAGACGACGGAAGGGCAGCAGTTTGATATGTTACTAGAGATGGTTGCATCTAATGGGAGAACCCTCTTCAAGCTCTTTCAGGTGAGTTTAACGTTAAGAAAGGAGACAGCAAAGATTCCAGCTTGTTTCTCCTGCTAGTTGAACTGAGCTAATACTCTTGAGGGAAATTAACACCATATGATGGTAGTTTGCCATAACATATAATGCAAGCTGTCCCACATTATTTTACTAACTCCCATTTTGGTAGGCTAAGAACTTTGTTGTATGGGAACAGGTCCATCTTTGGAGCAGAGAGGCTTTTGATTGGAAAACCCATTAAAACCCTCAACAAGTAGCAAGAGCCAGAATGACAGCTGTGGTTCTAGATCTGTGTATTAAATCTGTCCCAGTACTGTAAATTCTTTACTGTAACAGGTCACTTAATGCTGTAGTGGGAAGTAATAATGATAGATCATAGAGTTGGAAGGGACCCTGAGGATCATCTAGTCCAACCCCTCAGTGCAGGAATATTCAGCTGTCCCTCATGGGAATCGAACCTGCAATCTTGGCGTTATCAGCACCATGCTCTAACCAACTTTGCTATCCATACACTCCTTTTTATTACTTGTTTTGCAGCATCCTTCCATGGCCATTGTGAAAGGAGCTGGATTGGTTATGAAGGCAATAATAGAGGTAATGCATCTATGCAATCTTGTAATATTTTACTGCTTTATAAATAGGAATGAGAATGGCTTAGTTACTCAGACATGCATCCAAAGCCTTTTTTTTCCCAGGAAGAAAGTTTTCTGTTACCACTTATTGCACAGTTGCATTCAGCTGCTTGGAAGGAGCAGTTGGCTCACATCTTAAGGGTGTTTTCTCAGGGGTGTTGAGTGCACAACATGGTGGACGATGCTGCTCTCTTGTGGCTGCAGACAGGAATCGTAGACTGTTCTTTGTCCATTAGACACACACCCATCACTTCAATCTCTTGACTGACAAGCTACAGGAACAGGCAGGCTATATAACTCAGCTCAAATAACGAAAATAGTACAATGGTACCTTGGTTTACAACCATAATCCGTTCTGGAGGTCCGTTTGTAAACCAAAACAGGTTGTAACCCAAGGCGTACTTTTGCTAATGGGGCCTCCAGAAAAACATTTGTTTGTAATCCAAAAAAAGTTTGCAAACCAGGACACACTTCCGGGTTTGATGTGTTCATAATCCAAAACATATGCAAACCAGACTGTTTGCAAACCAAGGTACCACTGTAATTGGAAAAACAGCAAGAACATCAGCCAAACTACTGAAACTTAGAGAAAGAACACTGTACTAAACATTTAGTAGGAAAAAAGGTAAGACTGGCCAACTGGGTGGTTTGATTCATCACCTTCAGGAAACACCCTTCTGAAATTTGAAATGAATGAAATGTGTCCATAAGCCCCAAAAGGATCCCAAACCCAATATACAGAGAATTTCTCTCTCTCTCTCTCTCTCTCACACACACACACATATGTATAACTTCATAAATTCTAGGTAGCACACAGAATGAAATACAATGAATTCAGTAAAATTCAATTTTGAATCCTAAACAACCCTAAATACCTAACATCCTTAGAAATAGCAACCACAGGCAAATCATTTAACTCCAAAAGGGAGATATTATCATAAAACTAAAACCTACCCAGCCACCAACAAATGCACATTAGTTTGTGCCGAAATAGCCTGGAAGAAAGAAGTAATAATAACAATAATTTATTATTTATACCCCGCCCATCTGGCTGGGTTTCCCCAGCCTCTCTGGGCAGCTCCCAACAGAATATTAAAACAGAATAAAACATCATGGCCACGTTCTCTATTTGAAAAATATGAAAGCCAACTACTCTTCAGTTCTCCCTGTAGCCAAGGGACGTAGCAGAGGTAAAAAAAAAAAAGCACATAGTTTTGTAAAGTACCTTCATTTTAAATACCATCTACACTGTGAAAGCAGTATATTATCTCTGATTCCAAACACTCCGTTGTTTGGCATTGCAAGCTAAAGGCAGAACACCTTAACTAAGATTCTTTCATGATTATCCTCTTGCTGTCTTTCCAAAGGAGGGAGACAAAGAAATAGCAACCAAAATGCAAGATCTTGCCCTCAGCGAAGGTGCCTTACCTCGTCATTTGCACACTGCTATGTTTACAATAAGCACAGATCAAAGGATGCTTACGAATAGGTAAGTCTATGTCGCTTGCTTGCAATCATTCATCTTGCATGATAACCTCCTAATTGAATAACCTGCCCCTTCCGAACTGGTCACTGCACAGACAGTACCTGACTCACTAACGGTTTGTCCCATCCCACCCTACCACTGAGTAGACCACCTGAATTGAAGGTGGCAGGCCTAGCAGTAGCAGGTTAGAAATCAATAGGCAAAATTATTGGAGAGAACATGCTGAAAACCACTGTTCTGTGGTAATGGCAATTTGAAAAATAACCACAGATAAGCAGTGGTCACAATTGTCATTAAGAAGTCTGCAATCTAAGTACAATTATTTGTAGTCTACCCTAAGACTTCAGGAAGTGTAGGCTGCATAGCAGAAATACAGTTAAGTTGGGAGTTAGACTCCATATATTTAACAGCAGCTGCAAAACAAGGAAACGTATTACATGGTCTGAAGTTTAATCATTTTCTAGCAAATAAGTAGCACATTTCTCAATCTCTGTTTCCCAGGCAGCTGAGCAGGCATCTAGTGGGCCTCTGGACAGCTGAAAATGCAACGGCGTTAAACTTGTTGAAGCGTATTTTGGTAAGAGTCTACATTAAATGTCATTCTTAATTTTGCTTGTGCTGTTTTGTAGTTGACTCAGCTCTGTCTAATCAGCAAATGCTTTAAGTAGGCTGTGTAGAAACCAGTGTTGAATAAATGTTATGCTTGGATGTACACATGTTGATGGAAGATTTCATGGTGGATCTAGAGCAGGGATCAGCAAACTTTTTCAGCAGGGGGCCGGTCCAGTGTCCCTCAGACCTTGGGGGGGGGGGCGGACTATATTTTGGAAAGAAAAAAATAACGAATTCCTATGCCCCACAAATAACCCAGAGATGCATTTTAAATAAAAGCACACATTCTACTCATGTACACACTGATTCCCGGACCGTCCACGGGCCAGATTTAGAAGGCGATTGGGCCGGATCTGGCCCCCAGGCCTTAGTTTGCCTACCCATGATCTAGAGAATCCTTTAAGCATGTACACAAACTTGTGTACAAGCATAGTTTTTCTTCAGGTTTTCTGAATTGTAGCTCTGCAGGTGTCACTCCACAAGTTCTATCACGTTTCGGGAACGCTTCAGTGGATGAGACTTGGGGTTGCCTCTTAATTTCTGCTCTGTATATGAAATCCCCTGCAAGTCTTCCCCCTCCCCAGCCCAAATAGAGAGAAGACCTGGTGCACTGAAGGAGTTTTTGGAGCTTTTCCTCAAACTTATAGTCCCACATGCTTCACGTCAAACCTTTTGAGAAGGTTTGAAAAGCAGTTTGTGATATGGCACAGGGCCATTTATCTTAGGGGGGGGGGATACCAGCTGGAATCATGTCCAGTGTAGCTCTAAGGAGGAAAAATATATTTAAAAATCCTAAATCAAATGACATACTGGACCAGTTTGCATGTTACAGTTTGCCATGGTTTATTGTGAATAAGCCCCGTGCACACTGCTCAGTTTCCTCTTCCGTAGAGCTGGGAGAAACAAATTATGAGGCTCGGCTTAATGTTGGGTGTGAACCAGCTCTTGTGGTTTGTTTCTCTCCAAACAAGCCAAGTTTTTTTCCTGGTTTGTATGCAACACTAAGCCGATGCCTCATGATGCCCAGCAGGTGGGCATGATTGAGCCCCATTCATTAGCCTGCTGCTTATTCACACTATAAGTCATGGTTTATTGTTTGTTGTCTGCTATAAAATTCTGGGGGGGGGGGGGGGGGAGGCATTAAAATAAACATTGTGTGGAAATGGTGAGTGATACCCAAAGAGGTAGAAAGCCCAGAATGCAGGCCTGAGAATCAGTCCCATAGCTTATCTGGTAAACAGGACTTCAGCCCATTCTGGAAGAGCTAACTCTTTTTAATTCAGTTGGGTTCATATCCTACTGGAAAATACATATAATTATAATAATTTATTTATACCCCGCCCACCTGGCTGGCTTTCCCCAGCCACTCTGGGCGGCTTCCAACAGAACATTAAAAGCATGATAAAACTTTAAAAATTTCCCTAAACAGGGCTGCCTTCAGATGTCTTTTAAAAGTCAGGTAGTTGTTTATTTCCTTGACATCTGATGGGAGGGCGTTCCACAGGGCGGGCGCCACTACCAAGAAGGCCCTCTGCCTGATTCCCTGTAACCTCACTTCTTGCAGTGAGGGAACCACCAGAAGGCCCTCGGAGCTGGACATCAGTGTCCGGGCTGAACAATGGGGGTCGAGGCGCCCCTTCAGGTATACTGGGCCAAGACCGTTTAGGACTTTAAAGGTCAGCACCAACACTTTGAATTGTGCTTGGAAACGTACTGGAAGCCAATGTAGGTCTTTCAAGACCGGTGTTATGTGGTCTCGGTGGCCACTCCCTGTAAGCAGTCTAGCTGCCACATTCTGGATTAATTGTAGTTTCCGGGTCACCTTCAAAGGTAGCCCCACATAGAGTGCATTGCAGTAGTCCAAGCAGGAGATAACTAGAGCATGCACCACTCTCGTTTTGGTTAATAAACATGTTCTTCGACTCAAGAAACTTAAAGCTTTTTTGTGGTTTTAGCCCTCAGGCCTGCTCTTATACCTGGACAGTAGTGACCCTGTTCCTGAAAAAGATGCTGACCGGATGCATATTAGGGATAACTTAAAAATTGCAAATGTAAGTATGACATGCTCCACCTTTAAGAGGCTGGAATTCTCTTCCTTTGCATTGTTGTTGCTTAGTGCCCTACATGGTGCATGATCTGAGGACAAAGCACCCTTGGATATAATCATTGTAACATATTTCAGTGTTTCATTTCACATTTCCCGTGAAATTAATTTGGATTAACGATGAGCTTTGTTCTGCAGGATCAATACGGAAAATTTAATAAAGTGCCGGAGTGGCAAAGGCTTGCAGGAAAAGCTGCTAAAGAAGTTGAAAAATTTGCCAAAGAGAAGGTGGATTTAGTATTGATGCACTGGAGAGACAAAATGGGGATAGCTCAGAAAGAGGTAATACGCTTAATCCTCTGCCTTTTTACTTTGAGCACCAATGCTGCTTTTTTTTATAGTGCCACCCGAAACGTTAACGAAGAAGACTTAGCTTTGATTTTATTGGTATCTTTGTGCATTTAATTAAGTTCCAAATACATTTTTATCCAAAGAGAAATTTGCAGGGGTGGGGGAGAGGATTTCTCCATTAAAGGTGATGACTGGACTTGCATAATGAACATCAGTGTTCTTTGTGGTCTCAAAAAAGAAGGTCAAAATAGTGTGAGTTCTGCAGTTCTCCTGCCATACTTTCACCTTTTGAGCTTGGGCAACTGGTACGCTCCTTGTAGAATGCATGACCTGGTCTTCCTTTCCTAATACTTTCAGTAACATTGGACCAAAGCTGTCCATTCATTTTACCTCTTTCCTACTTTCCTTCTTGTAGTAATTGTGAAGTTTCACAGCCTTTTGTGCCTGTTGCGTGGTGGTAAAATTTGTTACTCTTCCTTGATGCCAAATGTACTTTTAGTGGTGCTTGATGAATGGTGGTTAGATAAGTGTGGAGGGGCAATGGTGTGATTTAGATCCCTGCTCCCTTTTGGATTCCTCTTTCCAGGCTTATGATCTGGATCCTGCTTTCCCATGCTTTTATTTAGTATTCTTTTGTGCATTTGGTTTACTTGTGATTCTTCTGGCATTCTGCACTTTGGCATCTCGGACAAACGGAAGTCTAAATCGCAATGGCCTGTTTGTCAAATGTGCTTTCATTTTGTTGTGTGAGGGCTTGTCATTTGACTTGCTGTTGACTTGGCAGGGAATAAGGGATTATGCGTCTTTTGCAGGGCATCGCATGCAAGTACTTTGTCCAAAGCACTTGACCTGAAATAAATGAAGACCAAAAAAACTACTTAGCTTCACATCAAATTATATAGCCGTTAAAACTTTATGTGACAGAGCAATAGGGCATGGCTTCCGTTTTGGTTTAAAGGTGGTCTTTCTGTTGAGTTGCTTAGTAGATAACACATGGTATGGGGACTGTAGCTAGATTTTCCAGAGCTACGTTACATTGCCTTACTGTTAACTGCCAAATAGTCCTGAGTTTATCTACTTATGGGCTGTAGAATCTGGGGGTGAATTTGAGGATTCTATTCTGTGATGAAGTTACCTTGGAAGGTTTCTTGTAGATGATTATTCTACGTATTCAAACATGTGAGAGGAGCTTTTGTTAAAAATTCAACTTTTGTTTTTCTTTCTACTTCCCAAATACTACCAGGACAGAAATAATATGGTGAGTCTTGAGTCCTTACTCCCTTCTGTAGAGTGTAGATGGCCTTGAATTATACCTGGCATGTAGACCTGTCTGTCTGTATACGTTAGTTTGAACTATTTCTTGTTCAAGTTTGGCTTGCATTCTTCTGAGCTGCTCCTTTATGTCTCCATTCTGCAAGGAAGTAATCCTCTACTCGCTAATTTAAACCCCATCCGTCCAGTTCTATTTACACCATTCCAGATTTAACAGGCATGATTGTCTTGTCATTCCCATTCATTTTGGTAACACTCTAAAGATGTGGCTTTCCTGCATGCACATTTATTCTGTAACACAGTTGTGGTCTTATTGCATTGTTCCCGCAGTACCTGATCCAATGAGGTTGGACTCATTGGCAGTAAAGTGTAATCAAAGAGATAGCCAGGTCACAGTCAAGTGGCCCTTGCTCTCTGAAATTTTATATGTTTGGTACATGCTTGTAAAGTTGTTTATTCTTGTTTTCTAACAAGATAGGAAAAATGTGTCTCTTTTTAGCATCGAGACAGACCTGTCTTGGAGTAGAACATAACACATTTAACTTTTTGTTCAGTTTATTGGAATCTATGCGATCTCATCTCACAGCGTGTTGACAGTTTTGGATTCACAAATCTTCCTTTGCAGAACGTTAATCAAAAGCCAGTCATACTGAGGAAACGAAGGCAAAGGATAAAAATACAAGCAAACTGGGATCTCTTCTATTACAGGTACAATTCTTTTGCTTTAGCCCAGGGATGGGCAACCTCTCTTTGGCCCTTTGAACCCTCCCTCGGTCACAAATCTTCACTGGCCTTGCTTCTCCATTGCCTGGCTGGAATGTGGCCTGGAACTCAGATAGTGACTTGTGCTTGCCAGAATGGAGGATAGAGAGGGATGTTTGAATGTGTGTCAAAATGAGATACAGTGGTGCCTCGCAAGACGAAATTAATTCGTTCTGCGAGTTTTTTCGTCTTGTGAATTTTTTCATCTTGCAAAGCACCAATGTGTATTGACGGTTTCCAATAGGAATGCATTGGCAGTTTAAAAAAAAAGGCGCAAGACGTTTCGTCTTGCGAAGCAAGCCCATAGGGAAATCCGTCTTGCGAAGCAACTCAGAAAACGAAAAACTCTTTCGTCTTGCGAGTTTTTCGTCTTCCGAGGCATTCGTCTTGCGAGGTACCACTGTACAATGGTAAAATCTGCATTCATTGTGCTGCCCACTTCTGTCTCCAGCACTGCCTCCACTCCACGTCCCCAAAGCATGTATGGCTCCTGGAAGGTTGTCGAGAGGGGAATGATCAGGCCCTCGCCCCCTATTTTGGTATAGATTAGAACTGCGTGTCAGATCGAAATTGGAGCAGTGCCACTTTTGTGTGAAATGCGCATTGCAGAAATGAAGTGTACTTTAGGAAGATTTAGAGACACCTTGGTAGGAATACTCATGCGCCAATGGGATGCACACTCTGCTTTTTTAAATAGCAGTGGCCGAGGTTTGTTGCAAGCAACCTTTTGAGGTTTCCTCAAGTTTCAAAAAGATGCTCACTTTTATAGAAGGAGGATGTAAAGCCATTTTAAAAACACAGCAGGGGGAATATCATTAAGTGGTTCTGGGGATTGTTGCCCTTAATTCCTATTAAACATGCATCACCTAAACATGCATTACTTTAAGCACATAGTTTGTAACTTTAAGAAGAGTTTGGATTTGATATCCCGCTTTATCACTACCCGAAGGAGTCTCAAAGCCTTTCCCTTCCTCCCCCACAACAAACACTCTGTGAGGTGAGTGGGGCTGAGAGACTTCAAAGAAGTGTGACTAGCCCAAGGTCACCCAGCAGCTGCATGTGGAAGAGTGGACATGAGAACCCGGTTCCCCAGATTACGAATCTACCGCTCTTAACCACTACACCAAAGCTACACATACAATAAAAAGGACTGAAACTGCCTGAACTGATTGTCAGCATTATTTACTTGCTATCCTGAGCTAGTTAGCGTGTGGATTACAAGTTTGAAAACATACTTTATGTTTCTTTTTTAATATATATCTTGCCTTACAACACCAAAAGCGGGCAATGCAACGTTTTACAAAAAGTTTTAAATTATTTTACATTTGTTCAAACATTCAAGTTATTGATTTAAGTTGGCTTTAAAACTATACAGTGGTAGCTTGTTTTGAGTCCAGGATCCATTCTAGAACCCCAGACGCTCAACGAAAAGTGCGCTCAACAAAGCGCCACTCTGCGCACACACGTGGAGCGGTTTGTGTTTCTGCGCATGTGCGAAGCGCAATTTAGCGCTTCTCCGCATGCGTGACTGGCGGACCCGGAAGTAAGCCCTTCCTTGTTTGCTGCGGACGTCCACCGAAATGGATGCTGGACGGGGCAGATGTATACGGAGGTACCACTGTAGCTGGTATAGAGTGGCATCTGGCTAGCTTGAATGCTAATTTGCTGAGCAGTTTTCAGATCTGTAAATACATGTAGCAGAATATACTACATAGTACATATTAGTTTAGTCCTTGGTGGGTCACGGTTGCTAGTTTGATACTTTCCAGTACTGTTACCAGTGGGTGGGTGCTTTAAATTTTATTCAGAAACTTAATTCCCCCCCCCCCATAACATGTAGTTAAATGCTACACACAATCTGCTTCCCATGTGTTTCTGTATTAAGATTTCTCCAAGATCATGCTAGATCCAATTTGATTTGGAATTTCAAAACGCGGGAAGAACTAAGAGATACCCTGGAGTCTGAGATGCGGGCATTTCAGATCGACAGAGAACTTGGCAGTGCTAATGTCATCTCCTGGAATCACCATGAATTTGAGGTATGCCTTTACACAGCGCTTGTGTTTCATGTAAAGTCATCATTGATTTTGAACACCCCTGTGTTGATACCTGGATATGTGTACTGTTACTAACAGATGCTAGTATAAAAAGCAAGCTTCAGTTTGAAATAGCTTTATATAGTCTGCATATTCTGTCAACTTAAGTTGCCATTCTTCTTTGGTTGAGACCTCGCTCAACTTGCAGACTAACATGTAGACTAAGAGAACAAGAAGAACATACATTTAAAGAAGATTAAAAAACATTGATTGAATATATGGGAAATAATTGTGTACAGCTGAAAACGCTGGCAGCATTAAGATAAATTCAGCAGTGCAAAGAGGTTTGGATGGATGCAATAATGGAATCCTGAATGGTACAGTTTTTGTAAAATATCCAGGGATTTATGATATGTAAAATGAACCATGGAAAGAGAAGAAGAGAAGCCACTGATACCTTAAGGATGTAAAATGAGTATTTTAAATTGTAAAACAGAAAATTTTATAAAAATTATATGAAAGAAAAAAAGAAATAGCTTTATACAGTTCAGTGACCTTTACATAATGAAAATTTTATATCTGCGCAGTTCCTGCTTACAGTAATTACTGGGACTGTCATTATAGCAAAGAAATTTAATCAGTTCATCTTACTGATTTTATTTTGTCATTGCTCTAGTTTTACTTGAGCATTTCTAATCTGAAATAAGTTCAATAGAGCTTACTCCCAGATAAGGATGCAGGTGGCGCTGCGGTCTAAACCACCAAGCCTCTTGGGCTTGCCAATTGTAAGGTCGGCAGTTTGAATCCACGCAACGGGGTGAGCTCCCATTGCTTTGTCCCAGCTGCAGTTTGAAAGCTTGCCACCACAAGTAGATAAATTGGTACCACAGCCTCAGCCCAGTATACCTGAAGGAGTGTCTCCACCCCCATTGTTCTGCCCGGACACTGATGTCCAGCTCCGAGGGCCTTCTGGTGGTTCACTCACTGCAAGAAGTGAGGTTACAGGGAACCAGGCCGCGGGAACCAGTCCCTGTGGGACGCCCTCCCATCAGATGTCAAGGAAATAAAACAACTATCTTACTTTTAGAAAACATCTGAAGGCAGCCCTGTTTAGGGAAGTTTTTAATTTTTGGTGTTTTATTGTGCTTTTAATATTCTGTTGGGAGTGGCTGGGGAAACCCAGCCAGATGGGCGGGGTATAAATAATAAAGTATTATTATTATTATTACTACAGTGGTGCCTCGCAAGACGAAAAGAATCCATTCCGAGAGTTTCTTCGTCTTGCGGTTTTTTTCGTCTTGCGAAGCAAGCCCATTAGCGTCTTAGCAGATTAGCGCTATTAGCGCTATTAGCGGCTATTAAAGGCTTAAGGGATTAGCGGATTAGCTGCTAAAAGGCTATTAGCGGCTTAGCGGGCTTAGTGGATCAGCTGTTAAGCGGCTTAGCGGCTTGGGGAAAAGGGGGGGAGGGAAAAAACCCCCGCAGGAACTCGCAAAACATTTTCGTCTTGCGAAGCAAGCCCATAGCAAATTCGTTTTGCGAAGCACCTCCAAAACGGAAAACCCTTTCGTCTAGCGGGTTTTCCGTCTTGCGAGGCATTCGTCTTGCGGGGCACCACTGTATTATTATTATTATTATTATTATTATTATTATTACTACTACTACTGCTGCTGCAGCCAGAAGGTAAGCAGTGTTTCCATGCGCTCTGGCTTCCGTCACGGTGTCCCATTGCACCAGGAGCAATTTAATCATGCTGGCCACATGCTGAAAATCTGTCTGCCGACAAACCCCGGCTCCCTCGGCCTGAAAGCGAGATGAGCGCCACACCCCATAGTCGAATTCAACTGGACTTAACTGTCCAGGGGTTCTTTACCTTTACTCCCAGACAGGATTTCAACCCTAGTCTTTTAATGATTTCATTTAAACTGACAAAAAGAGCAAGAGTTCTAAAGGAAGAAAACATACACTTTGCTCTTAGATGTTGTGGCTGTGTCATAGCAAGCACCCTGATAGAACAGCTCTTCCCCTTCCCTTTTTGCGTACGAGGGATACACTGCTTCTAAGATGGTGTTTGTCATCTATACTCTTTATTTACAAATACAGTAATATTTTTTTTTATGCAGTTAATTGGGGTCCTCTTTGAAAACAACGTTTTAAATCAATCAGACTATTTTAGTCAAAGTGCCTGAAACGTAGGTGTTTTAGAAAAGCTTATCTTGAATATCTTAAACTGAGTATTTTAAGCTAATCTTCCGGCACATACAAACACAACTCATTCTCTCTCTGTTGATGAGGTTCATTTATGTATGGTGCTACTTACACACTGGGTTTTTCTTCATTGTACGTTTTAGCTTACAAACTAAAATGTAAAACTATTATAACTGACTGGTTTGTCGATTCTGGAACTTCCTTCAAAAGTTATGTTCCCACACCACACACCTTGATTCCTTAGCAGTTATGTCAGAAACTTTTGCTCACTTCCTGTATCTTATTCTTCAAAAGGTGAAGTATGAATGCCTGTCGGATGAAATCAAAATCGGGGATTATTACTTGAGATTGCTGTTGGAAGAAGATGAAAGTGAAGACAGTGGAGCGATAAAGAAATCGTGAGTTACTGTTATCTTAATATTCCCTCTGAAATCTTAATTTTCTGCATAATAAACCTTTTGTTCTACCTTTTTCTTCCTACAGGTATGAATTTTTCAATGAGTTGTATCACCGTTTCCTGCTCACTCCTAAAATAAGTATGAAATGCCTCTGTTTGCAAGCCTTGGCCATTGTTTATGGAAGATGCCACGAGGAGATTGGCCCGTTTAGCGACACTAAATATATTATAGGGATGTTGGAGAGGGTAAGCATTTTTTAAATTACTGCATACAATTTGGGAGAGCAGAGCAGGCATATTGAAGTTTGTTTTTTGGAATTTCAGTTAACAATGCCATGTGGCCATTGGACTAAGAGGACTAGACTAGTCCCCTAATTGTTCCCATGTGCCTCGTTCCCAAACCCCAGGAAGCTTCTGCCTGACTTAGGGAGGGAGGTGCAATGCTCACAGGTGTGACATCAGCTCCACGCCCCTGAAAAATCGCCGTTACAAACTAGTGTTTCTTCCCCTAACTGTTCCCCTACGAAAAAATTCACCGCACGCCACTGATTGCTCTGGTGAGATGTCATGGTTTAATTCTAGCCTCCTCTGAGTTTGGCCTGTTTCTCCCCGCTCCTAGAATCATAGAATCATAGAGTTGGAAGAGACCACAAGGGCCATCGAGTCCAACCCCCTGCCAAGCAGGAAACACCATCAGAGCACTCCTGACATATGGTTGTCAAGCCTCTGCTTAAAGACCTCCAAAGAAGGAGACTCCACCACACTCCTTGGCAGCAAATTCCACTGTCAAACAGCTCTTACTGTCAGGAAGTTCTTCCTAATGTTTAGGTGGAATCTTCTTTCTTGTAGTTTGGATCCATTGCTCCGTGTCCGCTTCTCTGGAGCAGCAGAAAACAACCTTTCTCCCTCCTCTATGTGACATCCTTTTATATATTTGAACATGACTTGGGGGAGTTTCAGAAACTCCTGCTGAACTCTGACTCTCTGTTTTTGGTCTGAATTGGGGTTTGTGCTATAACGCTATGCTTTAAAACCATAGTTAGTGTTGAAGCCAAACTTCAGCAAAAGATTCTTGTAGGAGAGTCTGGGAGAAAGGTAGGTTTGTTCACAATAATGCTACTTCTGAACATGGTCAGTGACCTATGGTTTGTCCTTCAGACTTGTATTTGAACAAAGATTTTTTAAAAAATAAATAAATACTTATTTTGAGAATTTTATAATTTACTGAACCTTTCTGAGTTACTTTAGAGTGGATGTGATTAACTGTAGCATTTGCACCTTCAACTTTTAAAGAAGCTAAACAAACAGTGTAAACTTTTAAGTATAAAAAAAATGACAAGCTTTTCGTGTTCTGCCTGGTCAAGCGACACATCTGTGTTGATCCTTTTTTGACTGTTACACTTTAGACTTGTGAGCAGTAAAATAAAGGAGCTAAAATGGTACATTTTTGAGAGCAATCCCTGCGGTTGCTTCAGTTCTGGTTTCAGCTGTAGATCTGCTCTGCTTTTGTACATCCACATTTTAGTAGATCACTTTCTAGCACTGATAGTATAACAATAGATGAGGGTTCAGTTTTGCTTACAGATCTTGGAGATAAGAGGATAATTGCACCTTCAATATAGCAGCATATTTCATCTTAAATAAATAAATAAACAAATGATAACATTGAAGCGCATTTCTCAGACTTTTTCCTATTTAAAAATGTTTTGTATTTTTCTCTAGTGCACTGATAGACTTGAGCGGGACCGATTGATAGTGTTCCTTAACAAGCTGATTCTCAACAAGGTGAGCAACCTCGCATTTCTGCATAAATTGTGCCATTTTTAATAAATTTAAATACACGCACAACAGTATTTATTGTAGCTTGGGCTGCTCATAAATGCCTCCTTCTCAAATCCATTGTTGTATATTGTTTTAAATGTTTGTTTTGCTATTGGGATTGTAGTTCCATTGGTGTTTCACAAGCTGGTCTCTGACTGTAATAAATTTCATGTTCATGCCTCCTTCTCCAAACATCTTTCCACTCTCTTTCATTTGTGTTATGGAATTGGAGGAGATATTACAATTTTGATTAATAACCATGTCATTAGATATATTGAATTGCTGAGATGATATTATATGTCTTACAAGGAGATAATAATAAGAATAATTTTATTATTTATACCCTGCCCATCTGGCTGGGTTTATGCAGCCGCTCTGGGCGGCATCCAGCAAAATGTAAAAATTCATAAAATGTCAAACATTAAAAACTTCCCAATACAGGCTTCCTTCAGATATCTTCTAAAAGTTGTGTAGTTCTTTATCTCCTTGACATCTGATGGGAGGGTGCCACTGTCGAGAAGGCCCTCTGCCTGGTTCCCTGTAACTTCACTTCCACCCAACATTTTTCTTATCTCACAAAGGATACGATACTTTTGGTTGGAAAATCATAAGCCACTCTAGTTTGTTACCCTTTGAATCACTAATATTGAACAGAAAGGCCTATAAAAGTCTCACCAATTATTTATTTGGTATTTGCTATTAGTCCCCCCCTCCCCGCAATGCAGGAATCATTTGCCCAACGTGGGGCTCCAACCCATGACCCTTAAATTGAAAATCTCATGCTCTACCGACTGAGCTACCCCAGCTGTCAGTCCACTGGCTTTAAGAAAGTATTTTAGATGCTTCATGGACAAGCACAGTTCATATGTGTGTGTTTTATTTTACCTGTCCTGATCTTTTAGAGATAGGCTCAGTTAAAAGTCCCAAATCCATAATAAAATTCTATTCTTGTATTAAGGAATAAGATAAAAATAGACATCAAGGGTCGCCCCCCCATTAAAATTGATAGATATGGCTCTTAGAATATATCTGTGATTTTTATCAGTGTGTGCTAATTTTAAAGGTTCTGACGTATTTGTTTGTACATCAGTTTATGTATTTGTGTGTGCTGGTGTCATTAAGTAGCCTGTCTAGGTAATTGTGTAGCATGAAGTTAATGGATTATGCTTAACTAAATCACTTAATCTTGTTATCTTATGTTATAATTGAACACATGTGACTGTTGTTTTCCCTTTCTTGCAGAAAAATGTCAAGGAGCTTATGGATTCTAATGGCATTCGGATCCTCGTGGACCTCCTTACCCTTGCCCATCTTCACACAAGTAGGGCAACCGTGCCGTTGCAAGTAGGACATCTTTAATTTCTTTTCTTTCCATGTATATAATTTAGGAGTGGGTTATTAAAAAGCTGCTTAGCCACATTGTAGTTTCTATGAAATGAGCTTCAAACTGAAGCACTCAGTGCTGTGAAAGTAGTTTGTGTGTGTGTTGTTTCTAACTCTAAATGGGGTGGTTGTTGTTTTTCGTTTTTAAGAGCAATGTAATTGAAGCATCACCTGATATGAAGAGAGAGAGTGAAAAAGAGTGGTACTTTGGCAATGCAGACAAAGAGAGGAGCGGTCCTTACAGCTTTAACGAGGTAACTTTTCAAGTGGCGGCTGCGCCTTTTGAGTCAAAGGTAACGAACACAAAAAGCACAACGTTGTTCGAACAACCTTCCTCACTCTGGTCCCCCTCAAATATTTGGAGCTCTCGCTCCGTCAGCCCCAGGCAAATGGCCAACGATCAGGGAGTTTCAGAGCAGCATGTCAGGGGGGCACAACATGCCCCTGTAACACTTGAGGAAAGGATGTGCTTATAGATAACATCTCATTCAACCATTGTTGTTCTTGGAAATTTCAGCTTTCACGAATAACAGGTATAATTTCAAAGTCAGCACGTGCTGTGTGGTTTGTATGGTTGGCTTTGGAGTGAAGACGCCCGACTTCTTGGTTGATAATTCCCTAGAGGTGCAGTAAATAAAAAGGTGAAGGTAAAGGACCCCTGACTATTAGGTCCAGTCGCGAACGACTCTGGGGTTGCGGCGCTCATCTCGCCTTACTGGCCGAGGGAGCCGTCATTTGTCCGCAGACAGTTTCCAGGTCATGTGACCAGCATGACTAAGCCGCTTCTGGTGAACCAGAGCAGCGCACGGAAACGCTGTTTACCTGCCCGCCGGAGCGGTACCTATTTATCTACTTGCACTTTGACGTGCTTTCAGACTGCTAGGTTGGCAGGAGCAGGGACCAAGCAATGGGAGCTCCCCCATCGCGGGGATTCAAACCGCCGACATTCTGATTGGCAAGCCCTAGGCTCAGTGGTTTAAACCACAGCGCCACCCGCATCCCTAAGAGGTGCAGTACCTCCCATTAATCCCTTCATTTGGGCCTGCAGAACTGGGAGAATTTGACAAAGAATGGCTGTCAGGGTGTGCTCAGTTGATTTTTTTTCCCCTGTTCGCTAAATGGATGTTACAATTTCATCCTGACTGGTGTCTTTTGTTTTTGTACTGCGCATTTGCTAGCAACTGCTTTTTTTAAAACTTAGTCCTCTTAGTAATTTGGCACTATTTGCATTGCAAATTTCTTCCATTTGTGGCCTCAGCGGATCCATAACCTGTTTGATTGCCCATTTTGGTTGGGTCAAAAGTTCTTAGGTTTGCTAAAATTCTGTGGTGCCTTGATATGATATCTAGGGATAAGTTGTTTAAAGGGTATGGTAGTGTCGGAATGAAAGTGCCTTCAGCACAGCTTCTAAAGACATAGTTTAAAAAAGACAACTGCATTATGGCCTTCTGTTTTCTCTGTGGCAATCCATTCCTAACATAGATGCAGGAACTGTGGACCAAAGGGGTATTGACTTCCAAAAC
Source organism: Podarcis tiliguerta (assembly GCF_965153285.1). NCBI lineage: Eukaryota > Metazoa > Chordata > Lepidosauria > Squamata > Lacertidae > Podarcis > Podarcis tiliguerta. Next base: position 13,758,024 of record NC_139545.1, on the reverse strand, counting down.
CAGGTGCTGGGCCCAGGGCATGGATGGATGGCGTCCACTGCAAGTGATCCCTCAGCTGAAATGGTGTCTACTTGCCACTGGGCAAGCTGTGTTGAATGAGACGGACCTTGCTACACTTATCCTCAACATGCTTGTCACAATGTGTAGCTATTTCCCCAGTAGGTAAGGTGTAAACAAAGAAGTTGGGTGGGGGGGAGTTGGGAAAGTAGGGGGTTGGACTAAATAACAACAACAACAACAACAACAACAACAACAACAACAACAACAATTTATTATTTGTACCCCGCCCATCTGGCTGGGTTTCCTCAGCCACTCTGGGTGGCTTCCAACAAAGATGAAAAATACACTAAAATGCCACATATTAAAAACTTCCCTGAACAGGGCTGCCTTGCTGAACAGGGATGTCTTCTGAATGTCAGGTAGTTGTTTATCGCATTGACATCTGATGGGAGGGCGTTCCACAGGGCGGGCGCCACTACCGAGAAGGCCCTCTGCCTGGTTCCCTGTAACTTGGCCTCTCGCAGTGAGGGAACCGCCAGAAGGCCCTCAGAGCTGGAGCCTGGATCCTTGGGGTCCTTACCAACTCTACAGTTCTGTGATTTTCTTTTCACACAAACACCCATAGCCTTTATTCAGCCCCTACACAGTTCCGTCAACCCAAGAAGGTCCGTATCAACCATTTTGAGGGTAACCCTGTTTTACAGTACAAGCTGGCCATTGTGCACTTCAAACACTGATTAGGGAAACCTCTTCCCTTTCAGAGACCAGGATAATGCCATTATAAGGCCTTTGCCCAGAGTGAAGAGGCTCCTTTCTGACAGCACTTGCCTTCCTCATATCATTCAGGTAAGCTGATCTGCAGTCTGATCGTCAAGATTTAGATGGCTTGCTTTTCAGCATATTTTGCTTTTTGAAAAGAAAAGAAATCTTGGAACTTTGATTGGGAGCAGTAGCCCTAATCTGAAATGCACAGGGTAAAACCATGTCAAGTTGTTGTTTTTTGCATTGCAGCTGCTGCTGACCTTTGATCCCATTCTTGTTGAGAAAGTGGCCATATTGCTTTTCTACATCATGCAAGACAACCCACAGTTACCTCGCCTTTACCTCAGTGGAGTATTCTTCTTCATCATGATGTATACCGGTTCCAACGTGCTCCCCGTTGCAAGGTGAAAGCAATAAATGTTTAGCATCTGTTGTATGTTTACTTAAACATAGAGTTTCACACCAGCTAAGTGTGAATGCAAGGATATGGCATTCGTTTCTGAGAGATTTTAAGTCATAAAATCGTTTTGCACTTTTCGTCTCTGGACCACCTTAAAGAAACCAGGCTACATTGTATAATGGTGATAGCGAGGGGTCGATGAAGAGAGTGTCCCTAGGGGCTGTATTTAGTGCTAGATGGCCAGTGAGAGCCCAAGAATCAGACAGGTTAGAGGGCAGGTGCAAGTTTTATAGTCCCATTAACCTGCATTCTGAGCTCATGCCATTGAGCTAAAAGTATATATGAATTATTTTCTAGGTTTTTGAAGTATACACATTCGAAGCAGGCCTTCAAGTCTGAAGAGGTAAGCAGCAATTAATATTACAAAAGAAACTGGCAGTGCTTCAACAAAACAAGTCAATTCCAAGTATGCGCTAAGTATAAGCATTTAAACAGAGAAAATGTCTGGGGGGGTCTTGTTGCTATCTGAAACAACTCTCTCTCTTCAGAATGTGCTGGATCCTTTTAAAAGGCAAATTGACCAAAGTTTGTTGCGCTATTAGCTACACCATGTTTAACCAAGCAGTTGGAAATATGTAACTGAATTTAGCGTTAGGAAGTTTTGGTGGAGATGAATGTGGAGACAACTCTTAAGCGTTAAATGCGTTGGTAGTTGTGCTGCGATGTGATTGTGGAGGCAAGCCGCAGAGCAGTTTGTGGTTGTAGGAGTTGAAATGCCTTGAGACCAAGACAGCAATGCTGTACTCACTCACTGCTGGGTACACATGTACAGTGGTACCTCGGGTTAAGTACTTAATTCATTCCAGAGGTCCGTTCTTAACCTGAAACTGTTCTTAACCTGAAGCACCACTTTAGCTAATGGGGCCTCCTGCTGCTGCCGCACCGCCAGAGCACGATTTCTGTTCTCATCCTGAAGCAAAGTTCTTAACCCGAGGTAGTATTTCTGGGTTAGCGGAGTCTGTAACCTGAAGCGTTTGTAACCCGAGGTACCACTGTACGGCAAGGGCAATAAACCTTCAGGCTCGTTCCATTCGCTTCTGGGCAGCCTTGCAGGGCCCACATACTCCAGGGGGGTGGGCAGACCAGATGCAGAGAATCTGGCTTTTATAGCAGACTGTATCCCATCCATGCAAAAGTCAGAGGCTTTTCCTTCTCCTATAAAGGCATTCTCATGGTTCGATGACACATTCCAGCCCGGGAAGAGTACTGGGGGTCGGGGGTGTAGGGGTTTTAGACCAAGACAGTGCTTGGTGCGGCCTATATAGCCCAGGACCCTCATACTTATGGGATCGCCTTCTGGTATGCCCCGTGGAGGACCTTACGGTCCACAAATAATATCTTGGAGGTCCTGGGCCTCGAGGTTAAACTGGCCTCAACCAGGGCCAAGGCCTTTTCATCTTTGGCCCCAGCCTGGTGGAACGCTCTATCGCAGGAGACCAGCACCCTGCGGGACTTGACATCCTTTCACAGGGCCTGCAAGACGGAGCTGTTTCACTTGGCCTTTGGTCTGGGCCCAGTTTGACACCCCTCTATGGACCCTGTAAGTTACCCCTTTGGCTCTTTTATCACCTCATGTGGGACCAGCATGGATAGCTGGTCCTGATGAATAGAGTTTCCCAACCCCATAGTTGTAATTCATGGGCAGTCATTTAATTTTATCCTGATTCAAATTTTTAAGCTGTATTTTAATCAGTTGTTTGATTGTGTTTTAATGTATTTGATGTTAGCCGCCCTGAGCCCAGTCTTGGCCGAGGAGGGCGGAGTATAAATAAAAATTTATTTACTTACTTACTTACTATGGAGAGGGTGGAATAAAGAGGCATGAAGGGCCGCCTTTGGACTCTGCGCCTGAGGCTCCTAACTCTTGATGTATTGCAAGGGGGTTGGACTAGATGGCCCTCAGGGTCCCCCTGCCAACTCTGTGATTCTGCAAGTTGTGCTGCACATAGTGGCTTATGAAAATTAATACCTCCATTATCACAAAAGCAACCGGTAAAGACGTGCAAAAGCGTGTTCATTTCATTTTCACACTTACATCCTGACAACTTCTTCTTTTTTTTTAGATGAAAGGGCAAGATATAGTTCAGAGAAGCATTCTTGGACACATCCTGCCGGAAGCTATGGTGTGTTACTTGGAAAACTATGAACCAGAAAAATTTTCTGAAATTTTTTTGGGCGAATTTGACACTCCGGAAGCTATTTGGAGCAGTGAAATGAGGTAATTTGATTGATACACTTCCAGCAAAAGAAGTGGGTTCCCCCCCCATTAGTATCCCCCCCCCCTTTTCAGTTTGCTGACTGTAATTAAATTCATCTGATATCTTTGTGACTTGCCACAGATAACAAGGTTTAATGGTTTAGCGATCCAGAAGAACGTTAGCGATTGTTTGCTTCAAAATGCCTTTTGCAATTCACAGGCGCCTTATGATAGAGAAGATTGCTGCTCATCTTGCAGACTTCACCCCTCGTCTTCAAAGTAACACAAGAGCGCTTTACCAGTACTGCCCCATACCGCTAATCAACTATCCTCAGCTGGAGAACGAGCTGTTTTGTAACATCTATTACCTCAGGCATCTTTGCGATAAACTTCGGTTTCCTGACTGGCCAATTAAAGACCCTGTAAGTCAAATGTCTTGCACTCTTCCTCAATCTGCAGCAAAGCAGAATTGAAAAATAAAAAGGGGAAATAGGTCAAAGAACTGCCAGAGCCATGACTGCTTTGCTGGCATCTTGAGTGTGCTGTGATCTTAACAGTTCTGTTTTAAAGTATACAGTTTCAAAGCCAGTTAAGTTTAAACAAGGAGTGTGTTCAATGTGGTGGGGATGTAAGAAAGCTAAGGGATATTGGGAGATGATATACACAGAAATAAAAAAGATGCTAAGGTTGACATTCCCCCCCCCCAAAAAAAACCCCGAAATGTTCTTTTTGGGTATGATAGAGGGTGAGATACCTAAGAATGGATTAAATCTTGCTCTTTATGCTACTGCTGTGGCCAGAATAGCCGATGCACAACTGTGGAAGGATAAAAACAGTCCAACAAAAGAGGATTGGCAGAATAAGTTAATAGAATATGTGGAGTTGATGCTGACTGCAAAGATAAGAAACCAAGATGAACGTACCATAAGTGAGGAATGGGAAAACTTTGGAGATTGTTTAAAGAATTATAACAGTTTCATAAATCTCCCAAGTAGGACTAGATCAATGAACAGCAGCTAAATCAATTAGAAGGTAGAGAAAGATGCGTATCACAGCTAAGAGTAAAAGGGAACCCATGGGAGGGCTGGGGTGGGAAAGTTGAATAATGTATTCTTATTATTATTTTTATTGAGTATATATACCGCCCTATGCCTGGAAGTCTCAGGGCGGTTCACAGAAAAGATCGCAGCATATATAATCAGAATAAAAACAAGGATAATGAAGATTATTGTGAAATGGATATACCAATTTACTGTTAAAGCATCGATAAAAATTAAAATAAATAAAGGAGTGTGTTCTAATTTTCAAATATAAGCGATAAAACTCCTATATTGTAGGTTTTCTAATAGAGAGGAGTGCCAGGTGGCTGAGTAATAGCAGCTATCTCCACCTTCCTCTCCCCGCCCCCCGAAAATCTGAAAGTTACATTAGAAGAACTCATTTGGAATTTTCTGTCTCCCAACCACCCCGGCCAGGTTAAACTCTTAAAAGATACCCTCGACGCTTGGAAGAAGGAGGTGGATAAGAAGGCGCCCACAATGTCAATAGATGATGCTTATGAAGTTCTCCATCTCCCAAAGGGACAAGGACAGTAAGTTATGTGCTCTTCGGTTCCACTGACATTTTAATATGAATGACTCTTACGTTGTGTATCTTGCATCATTTAAACTTAGTTGCCCTCTGATTAAGTTCTAGAACCGGAAGAACAGCTAGTATGGCTGAAGTTTTGTACAGGAACGATAGCATAATGGTTCAGCATTGGAGCACCTCTATTTCAGACCAGCCTGACCTATTGATTTGGAGGCATATCGGTTAACTAAAGCGCAGGAGCCCACATAGCGGTGTGCAGAGAGGATGGGGGGGAAATCCAGTTTCCAAGATCGGATTGCCATAGTAGTTTACACAGGCCTTGCTATTGTCCCATCGGCAGTCCTGAGAAGTCACTGGAAATGCACCATTAGCGCTGCCACCCCTACTCGGCATTAAATAGGAGACAGACTGGCCTAGATCTTATGGATAACGTTTGTAGCTAATTCATAAAACATGCTTTGGAAAGTGACCTAAAATCTGTCGTTCAAAATAACCTGCCAGAGTTTAGTTTGAAATCTATGTTATATTTTTCCCCCCCGACTGAATGACAGCATATTGAATCCTAGGTAAGCAAATTCTTTATGTATCTGACAGGCACGATGAGAGCAAAATCAGGAAGGCTTATTTCAGACTGGCCCAGAAATACCACCCTGACAAGAATCCAGAAGGTCGAGTAAGTGCTATGTATTAAATATATATTATGCCTATAGGATGTATTGGGTCTGGTCTGGTGTCTGAGCACAGGCTCTCTACTGTATACATGGATCTATCCCAGTTACTGCAATGGGGGGAGCAGATTCAAGTGTGCATTTGTTCAAATGTGCAGAGTCACTCCTTTTATGTCATCAGGACTGCCCATTTATGCACAAATTCCTGCATAATAGAAGTGCAACTGTTTGTTTGCTAAAGCTCTTAAATGTATACATTTTTACATCAGAAAAGGGAAACAATTTTGAGTTATGGACATTCCAGTAGTGGAAGTTGGCAGATCCACACACAATCAGTCTCTCTCTCTCTCACTCACTCACACACACACCCCTACACCTTTTCCCCATGGTAACAGAGGCATATAGTTCATTTTTAGTAACTCCATTCAAGTTTCACCTTCCATTTTCTTGTGGGGGGAAATAGCTCTCCCAGTGCCCTTTTTATCTGTTCTTTCTGTGCAAATCTCTGTAATCCCAGCATAAGAATGTAAATGAAGTCAGCACATCGCTGAACTGGAAGCCCTTAACCGCAACTGTTTTAAGCCCCAAACTTCATAATGTAATTGCATGCCCAAAATTGTATGGACTACTTTTAGCACATCTGATAGGAATACAGGTCTGTTAATTTCTCCCTCTGCTTTGATCTGATTGTGAGGGAAGAAGTCATAATTGCACAATTTGCACAACTTCAAAGACCCTTTCCCTTCTTGCTGTACAACTTAAGGTTGGGAGGGGACTCTGAAATCTGACTGCAGGTCTCATCCCTGCTTTACATTAAGTAATCCTTCGCCAAATACTGGAATACTGTCTACGATGCTGTCTGTACACGTGGCTGTTCTGAATAGGTTGTACTTATGTTTCTTGTTAACTCTGTTGTCCTACTGTGTGTGTACGTGTAGGACTTTTCATAGAAGAGTGTGGTATAAAAGTCAGAAAAACATTAAAATAGCTCAAATTTAGAACCGTGTCTTTGAAGATTATGCAGTAGAAGACAGTCTTTCTTTAAATCCTGACCTGTTTCTTTTGCAACATCAGCTGATTTATTTTGAGATTGGATTCATATCTGCTTCCTTACATGCATTGTATTTGCAGGATATGTTTGAAAAGGTGAATAAAGCGTATGAGTTTTTGTGTACAAAGTCAGCCAAAGTGGTGGATGGTCCAGATCCTGAGAACATAATTCTAATTTTGAAAGCTCAAAGCATCCTTTTCAACAGACACAAAGATGGTAATTATACTTAGCATTTTGTTTTGTAAAATACTAAATCTCATTTATGTGTTATTGAAAACTTTGGGCTTATTTGGGAGGTCACTGATTACAACCGATACAAATCATGTGGCAAACTATCAAGCTCTACCTTCTCAGGTGCATCACCTTGGCTTTGTTGGAGAGTGGATTTCTGAAGGAGGGGCGGCCCCTGTACTTTTGGAGGCTACAGTCAAGCCCAAAATGGACATTTCTTTGAATGCAGTGAATACTCTTTTTTCCAGCAATTTAAAATCACCCAGGCTCCACTGATTAATAGGTGGACCTTTGTTGGTAGAAAACCTAGGACTTGTTCTAAAGCAGAAAGTCTGCATTCAAAACAGGGCCAGTGTGGTGTAGTGATTAAGAGCGGTAGTCTCGTAATCTGGGGAACCGGGTTCGCGTCTCCGCTCCTCCACATGCAGCTGCTGGGTGACCTTGGGCCAGTCACACTTCTTTGAAGTCTCTCAGCCCCACTCACCTCACAGAGTGTTTGTTGTGGGGGAGGAAGGGAAAGGAGATTGTCAGCCGCTTTGAGACTCCTGAAGGGGAGTGAAAGGCGGGATATCAAATCCAAAACTCTTCTTCTTCTTCTATTTTCCACATGCTGCTCTGATTCACCTGTATACTTTCCGAGGAGCTGCCCAGAATTTTGGGGAATTCAACTTTGTTCAATACTTGTTAGGAGCTAATTTGTTTAGTGCATTCTGTGTTACACTTCTTCTTTCTCCTGTGTTGTTGGCCTTTGAAGTAAGAAGCCATAAAATAATTTGTTTGATATAGTGTCACCATGAGACTGATTCACATGTGAATGTTAATTCTTGGCATTCTTTTCTTTTCAAGATTTGAAGCCTTATAAATACGCAGGTTACCCCATGTTGATTAAGACAATCACAATAGAGACTTCAGACGACCTCTTGTTCTCCAAAGAATCTCCCCTGTTGCCTGCTGCTACTGAGTTAGCTTTCTACACTGTCAACTGCTCAGCACTTAATGCAGAAGAACTAAGGCGAGAGAATGGTATTGAGGTAGGCTCAAAATCCTCCTGTGGGTTATGTTTTGCAGAGAGTGAGTTTTATTCTTCCTTTCTATTAAGCTCTGGTTTGCAAAATGCATTTTAATAACCCTTTTTGGCTGGGTGTTGTCTGCTGAGCCAGCTTTTCCTCATATTTTCTAGCTATCTGTAAGTACATCTCAGAACTGCTGTTGCTGACTATTCTGTAAGCTTGCATAACCAGTGCTGAATATTTCGTGTATTTGGCTTAATTTGCCTAAGAATAAGCAAGTAGATTGTTATTAAAAAAGACAAATATTAACTTCTAACTTATATCAAGCAAAAGAAACAATAACTGGGCTTCTAAAAATGTTAATATTACTCCAGATAATTTCAGATTATTGGTTTGGCTTGGAATAATTGAACTTCTCTTTCTCTAACAAGTAGGCATTTGACGTATTAAATTTTACATTGTGGTTTTAAAATGGCATCCGAAAATTTTTAGAGAAATATTTGCTATATGAAAACAATCGTTTCAACTTTTGCTGCTGACAGTGTTCAGGGGGAAAACATGTCTGTCTATCCCCACAGATTCTGCAAGAGGCTTTTAATCGCTGTGTTGCTGTCCTGACACACTTTAGTAAGCCAGATGATATGTCAGTTCAGGTAAGTGTTCAAAATAATCCAGTAATGGAAGTTGTAGCATATGTGTGAATGTGAACTAAAATGTGAACTGGCCATAGGAGACCAGATTCGGGCAACTGTTCTAACTATTTACACTAACATGGTTCTCACAACATATTAAAACTGTAGATAAAATAAACTATGGTTTAATGTGAATAAGAACAAACCTTGGCTACCTGCTCGTGGTTGGTTTGGAGAGAAACAAACCACCATTCCAGGCTTGGATAACACAAGAAGCTATGGCTTGTTTTTGGTGGTACAGCAGCAACAGGGAAGGAAGGAAACAGCTGCAATTTCAGTGGTGTGTACCAGCAATCTGCTTATTCTCATTAAAGCATAGTTTCTTTTAACAATGGAGATACCAAAGACTGAACCTGAGAACTTCCACATGCAAAATGTGTACCTTACCATTCTCCCATTTTGCCACAGCCCATTTCTGGTGCCAACATTAAAGGTAAAGGGACCTCTGACCATTAGGTCCAGTTGTGGCCGACTCTGGGGTTGTAGCGCTCATCTCGCTTTACTGGCCGAGGGAGCCGGCGTACAGCTTCTGGGTCATGTGGCCAGCATGACTAAGCCGCTTCTGGAGAACCAGAGCAGCGCACAGAAATGCCGTTTACCTTCCCGCTGGAGTGGTACCTATTTATCTACTTGCACTTTGACGTGCTTTCGAACTGCTAGGTTGGCAGGAGCAGGGACCGAGCAACAGGAGCTCACCCCACCATGGGGATTCGATCTTCCGATCGGCAAGCCCTAGGCTCTGTGGTTTAACCCACAGCGCCACCCACATCCCAGGTGCCAACATTAGACACTTCATAAATTGAAAAGAAGTAACAATGCTTCACAAGACTGAAAGAAGTAATCACTTGGCAAATTACAGTGCTGTGTCTGCCTTCCAGGGAGCTCTTTATCATTCCTTTTCAACTTCTGAAGCGTGTATATTTGCAGTGCATCTTATTATGCACCGTCCCAACGCCATATGACTTCGCATTTTTCACTTAATAGGTGTGTGGGCATGTAAGTAAATGTTACAGTGTGGCAGCCCAATTTGAAGACTGCAGAGAGAAAATAACTGAAATGCCAAATATCATCAAGGATCTCTGCAGAGTACTGTATTATGGCAAGGTAAGCTCTTGTATGACTCCTATCTTTCTTTTCTAGCCTCCCATTTCTGTAGAACCTCAGGAGTGTCCATTAAGTGGATGCAATCATTTGGGCCTATTGCCTTCCTTTTGAAAGCTGTAGGATTTCCTTTCAGAGCCCCAGTTCACATAAGGCTTCCTGGGGCATGTAGACAGTTTTGTTTGCACATTGTCTTTTTTTTTTTTAAAAATATTTTTATTAAGGTTTTCAGATAGAAGAAAGAAAAAAGAGAAAAATACAAAAATAAAAACAAATAAAAACAATTCAGTTTCCATGATATTTCTTACATTTGCTTGTTTCCCGGACTTCCCCACACCTCCCTCTCTGTATTCCAATTCCATTGTTTAGTCAGCAAATCCCTTCCCTCTACCTTATCCTTATCTTTATCTTAGTGTATTATACCTTTAGTTTTTCATCTTTTAACCATCCATTTTTCCATATTTCTTCACCACATTGTTACTAATAACCCTTTAACCTCAATCCAACATCATTCTAACATTCATTAATTTTGTAGTGTTTTTGTAAATAGTCTTTAAATTTCTTCCAATCTTCCTCCACCAGCTCTTCTCCCTGGTCTCGGATTCTGCCAGTCATTTCCACCAATTCCATATAGTCCATTGTTTGCACATTGTCCAATGGAATGTACAGACACAGTCCTTCTGTTTACCCTATTATATTCTTATTTATTCTGTTTCCCCTATTATGTAATGTGATTAAAGCGCTACACTGCAGAAGCAAGAAACAAAAAGTGTGAAGAACGTGCCACTATTGCATTTTGTCATTTTTACGTCAGAAACATCGCTTGGCTTGTCCCAGCTGAACTGAAGCATTTCTCACCCAAAGCAAATGTTTTCTTTCCTACTCAGAACATTCCCCGCGTGGCTTCCCTAGGGGTCGAGTGTGTCAGCTCCTTTGCTGTGGACTACTGGCTACAGACGCATCTGTTTCAAGCTGGAGTTCTGTGGTATTTGCTCGGCTACATCTTCAACTATGATTACACACTAGAAGAGAGTGGGATTCAGAAGAGTGAAGATTCCAATCAGCAGGTAATGAAAATAAGGAACTGTGAATAGACTGCTGTGCTTTAAATATATCCTGAGCAGCATTTCTAAGATGACTGTAGGAACTTAGTCATTATCTTAAAATCAAACACATTGCTTAATGTGCTGTGTTTTTAGAAAACTATACCTGTGTGTTGTAGCCTTTTTTGTGCTGTTCAAATGACATTCTCAAGATCAGTTGTGCTTGCTTGTGCCAAGCTTTGATCCAAAGAGAGAAGGAAGTTTGAAGAAGGGAATTTCTTTATATTCTTAAAAAAAAAACAACCCTCTGCAGCACCCAAAAAGCCCCTCTAGAGAGTTAGAGAACCCTCCTAAATAGTGCACAGTAGGTTATAAGGAGACACAATGGCCAGTGACAGTCGCCCCAAATTGGGCAATGACATTTTTGCAAGTTGTGTCCATTTTATTTTGCGGTATTGCTTGTGAAGGAGGGGTGGTCTTGTTTCTTCATCTACTCAGAAAATCTATGCATGAGATTGAGTCCCTATTTTCTGCTAACAGGAAGTAGCCAATACCCTTGCCAAGCTTAGCCTCCTTGCTTTGAGCCGTCTTGGTGGATATCTTCCCGGAGAACAAGCTACGCCTGAAAACCCAACCATCAGAAAAAGTCTTGCAGGCATGCTGACGCCTTATATTGCAAGAAAACTTGCTGTGGTCAATCCTGCCGAGGTACAAGAACATTTTAATATCCACGTTAATGTTTTTCCGCTTTTCTTGACATGTATGCTGAGCGTGTAAGTTCAGTATGAAAATTTAGTAATGGCAACAAAGAAAATTATACAGCCTTTAGTGGACACGGAGCAATGGATCCAAACTGCAAGAAAGAAGATTCCACCTAAACTTTAGGAAGAACTTCCTGACAGTAAGAGCTGTTCGACAGTGGAATTTGCTGCCAAGGAGTGTGGTGGAGTCTCCTTCTTTGGAGGTCTTTAAGCAGAGGCTTGACAACCATATGTCAGGAGTGCTCTGATGGTGTTTCCTGCTTGTCAGGGGGTTGGACTCGATGGCCCTTGTGGTCTCTTCCAACTCTATGATTCTATGATTCCAGTGTCTTAGACACCTTCAGTTCTCTGTGTTGCAGCCAATGGATTTTTGTTTAAGATAGTGGAGTGTTAATAGAGATGTGCTGATTCGTACAATAGTCATCCTACTATTTCTAACTTGCCGTGTCTTTCTTGCCAGATACTAAGGGCTATTTCACATGATATTGCTGCTACAGTATTTTTGAGTGATTACTGCATATGGCAAACCAGGAATATTTGTGTGTGTGCGCACGCAAACATAAGAGAGAAACAATGCTTGCTGCACTCAATAGTTGCAGGATAGAGACTGTTTCAGATTACTTCTGTAGCGCTTGAAATCATAAAGTGTGCATCTAGCCAGAGCTGGAGTTTTTAAGAGCAAATTCCAAATAGACTTACGTTAAAGAATAAATAAGATGAAATAATTTGCACATTGAGAAAGCTAGAAGGGTTACAGTGGTTTTGTAGTGGTATTAACTGGTCGGATGTAGATGCTGTAGAAAAAATGAAGTATTCGTCTTGCATTCAAATCTGTTTTGCCATAACTGTTTCTTGACCTAGATTCTGAAAATGCTGAACAGCAACACAGAAAGCCCATATCTTATTTGGAACAATCGGACAAGAGCTGAACTCCTTGAGTTCTTGGAATCTCAGCAGGAGAGCATGATTAAAAGAGTGAGGCACTTTTTCAAATTGTCGGGCTTGTTAGTTGGGAGTTTCTGAGGCAGGGAACTGAAGTAATTCTTGTTGCTGCATTTTTCAGAATCATTAAACCGAGGTGTACAAAAGCCACGCGGCCAGCTTCTTTTAATGTACCAGGCCACAAAAGTTTGGTGTCCTCCCGTGGGATTTATAGATTTCATCCCCTCATTTCTCCATTTATGGTCTCATGTTGTAAACAGCATCCTTTAACAAAAGCATATGTCAATAACTCTGATCCTCATTCGCCATCAGTGAACAGAAAGGCTCCTTCAGTTCAGACACGACCTAAAACCAGGAGAGGCTCTTGCTGGCAGAGGTGGAGGAGACAGTTTTTCCTGATTCCTTTATCCCCTTTGTTGTATCTCATATTGCTCTGGATGGAGAAGATGTTGAAGCAGCACAAGGGGCTGAGGAGTGACTTGTTTTCCCTCAGATATTTGCCCTCAATTGAGTGATCGAGAGCTCTGTCTTTGCCAGTAGTACAGCTCAGGTGTTGCTTAGCATCTTCTTCTTCTTCTTTGGCAATCACTTGTAGCTGAGTACGATTGTCATACATATTCGAGTTCTGCAGCTGGGGTTAAAAGAACGATTTCAACCCAGCATGCTTTTGGTTGCAGGATTCCTGTTTGCAGCACCACACGTGTTAAAAGATCGTTGAGGGTTAAAGTGCAGCCTGTGCAGGAATTAGCAACAGCCATGGGAAAGGACAGAAGTAATAGATATCTTCCCAAGCGCTGGCCAGCTCTCCTCCTACCTTCTAGCCTTTTCTTGCAAAGTAAACGAGAACTGAAATCAAATTCTGTCCCCGCTTCATGTCTCCAAGCTTAAAGTAGACAATTCATATTGGGGGATTGTACTGCTTTTGCGTCCATTCGGCTTAATGTTTTTACTATGGGAAGCTGCAAATAGATTCAATTGATTTTTACTTTCTAAAGGGTGACTGTGATAAAAGCTATGGATCTGAATTCATCTTCAGCGATCATGCAAAAGAGCTTATTGTTGGAGAGATTTTTGTTAGAGTTTACAATGAAGTCCCCACATTCCAGCTGGAGGTAAGATTCTACTTCTTGCTATTTGGTGAAGTCTTATGGTTTTAAATTGGTTAATTCCTTTTTTTCCCCCCTGCATATTAATACGAAACATGTATTAATATGTTTCCTTGTCAAAATATAGGATGTACTAATTTGTTCTCAGTAAATCATCAACACAGCAGATACGTTCAGAGGTTCTATATCCGTTCCCTCTGAATTTTGTTACATGTTTGTTACAGCTCTTCCTTTGTTAAAAAATTCAAACGTCGGAAAAGAAATGTTTTCAGAATAGAGTAACCCTATACTATAGAACTTTCCAGACTTTTATATAGCAGTCTTACCCTTCCTTTGTTATAATCTTGTGAGGAAGCCTTGCTACGTGAAGCTGAAACACCTACTGGTGACGCTTCTGCTGCTCCAGAGAAGCGGACACGGAGCAATGGATCCATACTACAAGAAAGAAGATTCCACCTAAACATTAGGAAGAACTTCCTGACAGTAAGAGCTGTTCGACAGTGGAATTTGCTGCCAAGGAGTGTGGTGGAGTCTCCTTCTTTGGAGATCTTTAAGCAGAGGCTTGACAACCATATGTCAGGAGTGGTCTGATGGTGTTTCCTGCTTGGCAGGGGGTTGGACTCGATGGCCCTTGTGGTCTCTTCCAACTCTATGATTCTATGATTCTATGTATCCTGATAGAGCATTTGATTGTTCATCCCTTAATTGTAAATAGTTTGTAAAATATGGATACACTGTGTTAAGCAGCCACAACAAAATGTTTCTTTCCTATCTATCTTTTTAATTTCCCTTCTTGCTTGTTACCCTACAGCTTCCGAAATCATTTGCTGCAAGCCTCTTGGATTACATAGGCTCACAAGCCCAGTACCTTCATACATTAATGGCCATGACTCACACAGGGAAGGTGGAGTCAAACCAACATGTAGAGAGACTCAGAAGGGTTGAGATGGCCTTGGAGGCTCTGAGAAATGTAATAAAACACAACCCAGGTAAGCGAGGCATGTTGGACACCCTAAACGTTCCTGTCGAACAAAACCTCACTTTAGATTTTGGATGTTTTAGATGAATGCTTAGTCGTACAGCTTATCACCAAACTAAAATGGCTGTTTAAGCTGATTAAAGTGGGGAGGGGGGGTATTTAAAAAATGTTTTTAAGATAGCTTTACTTGAAAGTAAGTGCCTTAGTTTCGTCCACTTTAACCATAGCAGCTGTCTTTCTCCACGCAGGTTCAGAATGTGAATGCATAGGTCACTTTAAGTTAATCTTCTCCCTTCTGCGTGTCCACGGAGCTGGTCAAGTCCAACAGCTGGCTCTGGAGGTAAAAACCAAAGTGATAAAAGTTTCTTACCACAGGAGAAAGTTCTTTACTTCGGAAAATATTGTGTAGATTAATCAAAGCAGTGTTCACTTTTATGACAAATGTAAGGACGTTATTTTACACTCAGGCAGTAACAATTCTGGTTTTGGGCTTTGTAGCTAGAGAATGAAGTGCCGGACATCAAAATACCGTATTTTTCGCCCTATAGGACGTACTTTCCCCCCTCCAAAAATGAAGGGGAAATGTGTGTGCGTCCTATGGGGCGAATGCAGGCTTTCGCTGAAGCCTGGAGAGCGAGAGGGGTCAGTGCGCACCGACCCCTCTCGCTCTCCAGGCTTCGCGCAGCTCTCCGCAAGGCGCGGGAGCCCGGCACCGGGCTCCCACGGCTTGCAGAAAGTTGCCTGTTCTGGGGGCTGGGGTCGGGGGAAGCTCGGGCTTCCCCCGCCCCAGCCCCGCGCCTGGGGGGGGAAATACTTTCCCCCCCCCTTTATTTCCCCCCCAAAAAACTAGGTGCGCCTTATGGGACGGTGCATCCTATAGGGCGAAAAATACGGTAGCTACCGTACATGACTTTAAATCTTCAGTTCACAAGCTATGCAAATAGTACTAAGGAATGTGCATTTAGCAGGCAGTAGAACACAATGACTCTTGAAGTATTTGTCCAGATGTTATTTCCAAAGGCGACAGTGGCAGTCTTGATTTCTCACCGGAAGGATCATCGTTGGGCAGAAGCAATGGCCCAAGTTGCCTTGGCAAAAGTGACTGGTCTCTTTGCACCACCACTGTTATCCAGAGTATTGAAAAAGGGTTATTCCCTCGCCCACCCCTATACACCACTATCCACTCCCCCCAGCTTACATTTCCACACCTATTTGCCTGTTCTAAGAAGCTGGCTAAGAGGCAGATTTTTGGGGGATGGGGAGTCTTTTTTCAGCCCACATGATCCCAGATAATCACAGGTCATATATCTGTTGTTACACAAAGCAGATTTGGCTACCTCGCCAAGGGCAAACAAAGCCTTTGCATTGACCTCGCTCTGAATGGGTAGTGACAGCGATGCAGGGTTGGGAAGAGATAGAAGAAGAAGAAGAGTTTGGATTTGATATCCCGCCTTTCACTCCCTTTATGGAGTCTCAAAGCAGCTAACATTCTCCTTTTCCTTCCTCCCCCACAACAAACACTCTGTGAGGTGAGTGGGGCTGAGAGACTTCAGAGAAGTGTGACTGGCCCAAGGTCACCCAGCAGCTGCATGTGGAAGAGTGGGGAAGCGAACCCGGTTCCCCAGATTAGGAGTCTACCGCTCTTAACCACTACACCACACTGGCTCTAGAGAACTAGGGTCACAGCTTTTACCTGATGGTGCTCCTTCTGTTGCAAAATTAAACTCCTATTGTTTGAAAACAGCATTTGGTCAAATATTTTGAAAGACATTTTCTGCCATAAATATTTACAGCAAATTCAGAGCGGCCTTTCTGGAAGCAAAGCTCGAATTTATGTATCCAATCAATATGTAGACAATCCTTGTCTTGAAGGAATCAAGATTGACAACTAGCTGCTTCCATACCAGTCTAGCAGTTTTTATTTTATTTTATTTCTTTCTTTCACAGGTGGTGAACATAGTGACTAGTAACCAAGAATGTGTAAATAATATTGCAGAAGCAATGGTTCTTTCCAACTTACTAGCCCTCCTACATTCACTACCTTCAAGTACGTAGAGCGTGAGTTTACTTACTCAGCAACAAAAATACATGTTTAGAAAACTCTTTAGGTACCAAAAGAAAAAGATAAACTTTTCCCCACACAAGCATGCATATAGAATTGTAGTTCCAACTTGGGAAGGGCATTGAGGTCTCAGGACTGTGTAGAGACAAATATTCTCTAAACTGGAGATCTTGCCCTCTGACGTAAGATCTGTTGGGGAAATTATAGGAAGTCACTAATGAAGTAAAATCGCCTGTGTTGGGGTGTTGTCTTTGGCTTTCAAAATTGATCTAGAGAATAATAATAATAATTTTTATTTATACCCCGCCTTCCCCAGCCAAGGCCGGGCTCAGAGCGGCTTACAAGCAATAATAAAAACAAATTGAATGATTACAACTTAAAAACAAAATTAAAATACAACATTAAAATATGGAAACATTAAAATGTAGCCTCATTGCAGGAGGAGAAGGAAAGGAAAAAAGAAAGGGAGGGAGGGAATCAAATTGGCTCCAAGCCAAAGGCCAGGCGGAACAACTCTGTCTTACAGGCCCTGCGGAAAGAAATCAGATCCTGCAGGGCCCTGGTCTCATGAGGCAGAGCGTTCCACCAGGCCGGAGCCAGAGTTGAAAAGGCCCTGGCTCTGGTTGAAGCCAGTCTAACTTCCTTAGGGCCCAGGACCACTAGGGTGTTGCTATTTATGGACCTTGAGGCTCTCCGTGGGGCATACCGGGAGAGGCGGTCCCGTAGGTACGAGGGTCCTAGGCCGTGAAGGGCTTTAAAGGTCAAAAGCAGCACCTTAAATCTGACCCTGTACTCTACCGGGAGCCAGTGCAGTTTAAAAAGCACTGGGTGAATATGCTCCCGTGGCAGAGACCCCTCAGAGAACGTTAGGTCATACTCTCACTAGGTTTTCAGGATACACCCATTTTATGATTGAATGAATCTTGCCACAATCAGCCCTTTGGAACTTCTTTCTCTATTAGGGACTTGCTTTTAAGGGAAAGGCTAGACCTGTGATGTTTTTATTGTATATGTATGTGATTTTTTTATATGCATATATTTTAATTCTACTAGCGCTTAGTTCTTTGACTTAAGCTGATCTTTCATAGGATTTTTTTTAAAATACCTTTGCTGACCATGGAACTCAGTCTATGGAAAGCTTTTGTTTCACTTCATAAACAGCTCTTTCCTGAGGGGCCAGCTAAACTAGGCAATAGCGCAGGCCCCATTGTCCAACTCTAAACAAGCCCTGTTGTGTTTTTACTTCATCTTTGCTAAACAGAGACACACAAAAGCTGGGTTTCGCTCACGGTTTTTCCTCTTGGCAGGTCGGCAGCTTGTTCTGGAAACTCTGTATGCTTTGACATCCAGTACCAAAATAGTTAAAGAGGCCATGGCAAAAGGTACGTTGAACGTTGTTGTTCTTCATTGCTTGTAGAATCCAAAAGTAATGTTCCAAACTTTCTGTGATTGGAAGAGGCAACAGTTCATTTATTTTTATCTATCAGAATATTCATAGGCTGCCATAAGGCCCTCTGTTTCTCTGTCCCTTCCTAGGTGCTTTAATCTACTTACTTGATATGTTCTGCAACTCAACACATCCCCAAGTTCGATCTCAGACCGCAGAGCTTTTTGCTAAAATGACAGCCGACAAGCTGGTTGGTCCAAAGGTGAGTGTGTTTTGCTTCATTTTTTGGCATTGTAACTGGCCCTTTTAAAAAGCATGCTTTTAACACTAAATAGCACAATGTCTGTTAGACTTGATTTGCAACATGCTTATAAAAAATGCCGTCCAACCCTGTACTAGGAGTTAACATTACACAGGCCGTATTCATCTTTATCACCCCTTCATATGGGCTGGGAAACAAGCCACGAAGCTGCTGTTACCATGGCTTCCCATTATACCTAAGCTAGCAAACTATGATTAATAGCTTCCCAGCAAACCAGGATACATAAGCCAGCTTTGAAATATGACTTACTGCCATTCTTTATTTGGAAGCCATTAGTCATAGTTTTCCTGGTTTGGACGCAAGAGGAATTGGCGGCGTCTTCCTGCCTTGGTTTTTCCACTTAACATGAAGGGTGGGGAGAGCCAAGTGGCTGTCTGCCGGTTCGTAGCTTGGCTTCTCAGTCCAAGATCTGATTGTCTGCATGCAGCCAATGTGCATCACTTCAAATAAACAGCCCTCACGTGATGCAAGCTTTACATTTCATTCTCTGCAAGCTACTAGTCTTGTAGAGCAACATGCTGGTTGGAAAGCATGGCAACATAAGAAGAGCCATTCTGGATCAAGCCAGCGGCCCATTTGGCCCAGCATATAATACTCGCAATGGCCAACCACATGCCTGTGGGAAGTCATAACCAGGAGCATAGCAGCATTCTCCCCAAATGTGAATCCCTGCAATGGGTTCCTTGAGGCATTCTGCCTCCAATAGTGGGCATAGTAGCCATTGATAGCCTTATGTAAAGGTAAAGGGACCCCTGACCGTTAGGTTCAGTCGTGGCCGACTCTGGGGTTGCAGCGTTCATCTCGCTTTATTGGTTGAGGGAGCCGGCGTACAGCTTCCGGGTCATGTGGCCAGCATGACTAAGCCGCTTCTGGCAAACCAGAGCAGTGCACGGAACCATCATTTACCTTCCCGCCAGAGCAGTACCTATTTATCTACTTACACTTTGACATGCTTTCAAATTATTAGGTTGGCAGGAGCTGGGACCAAGCAACAGGAGCTCACCCCGTCATGGGGATTCAAACCGCCAACCTTCTGATTGGCAAGCCCTAGGCTCTGTGGTTTAGACCACAGCGCCACTCACGTCCCCTTATTGATAGCCTTAGTCTTCATGAATTGTGAAACCTAAAATTATATTATATTATATATTCTATTCTATTCTATTCTATTCTATTCTATTCTATTATCCATCTGACTGGGTTGCCGCAGCCACTCTGGGAGGCTTCCAGCGAATTAAAACATTAAACACAGTAAGACATCAAGCATTAAAAGCATCCCTATACAGAGCTGCCTTCAGATGTCTTCTAAAAGTCAGATAGTTGCTTATTTCCTTGACATCTGATGGGAGAGCATTCCACAGGGCGGGTGCAACTACCAAGAAGGCGCTCTGCCTCATTCCCTGTCACCTTGCAGCGAGGAAAGAGGCAGAGGGCTGTCAGAGCTGGATCTCTGTCTGGGCTGAACAATGGGGATTCACAGTGCCCATCCATCAAGTTCAGTAGTCAGCCATACAAAGGCATTCCCCACACAGGTTTAAGAATTGCTATGTGTTGATAAGGCAAATTCCTTTCAAAAACATTTCCCCCGTGCTTTGCTAGATGTCAGTATTACAAGCTGTTCATTTGATTCACTGGAAACCTTTGTTAGCGGTGACAGAATCTGCAATCTGGTGTGTTCTTTTCTAGGTTAGAATTACCCTAATGAAGTTTCTACCTGGTGTCTTTATGGATGCCATGAGAGATAACCCTGAAGCTGCTGTTCACATTTTTGAAGGAACGCATGAAAATCCAGAGTTGATATGGAATGACAACTCCAGAGAGAAAGTGTCTACAACTGTTCGAGAAATGATGCTAGAGTATGTTACAGTTGTGGTGAATAATGGTTGTACTTTTGTAGTCAGTTTCGTGGTAAAACGTAGCAGAACTGTAAAGCCAACGATTAGATTCAGTTTGGAATCCTCTGGGATTGTAGTACAGGGTCTATTCCAGGCAGCATAATGCAAAAAATATAACCAGATATTCTGTATTGATCAAAATTGCTAAAAGCGATTAGAGTGCAAATAAGCCTGTTTGATTTTAACCTCAGGCGAGGGAAGCGTTTAGAATTTAATTCATTTTTAGCCCTTGCTTGCAGAATAATTTGTTAATGGGTTTTCTGACTTTTTTTTTTAAGGCACTTTAAACTACAGAGAGACAACCCTGATATTAACTGGAAGGTAAGCAAAATTTAAACGTTACGGGGGAAATTAAGACAAAGCATGGGTGTGATTTTCCTTCGTATCCTTTTGCGTTTTCTCTTTTCCGCTACTGCTCAGTCTTATCTCGCTGTACCATGACTAATAGCATGAAACTGCACAGTAGGACAGAGACCCGGGGGGGGGGGCTATGAAACTCTGGATGTTCCTGCACTAAAACTCCCATCCGCTCTGACCACGTCATGCTACTTTTGGTCCTATGCGAGCAGGAGCCCAGCATCCACTGGATGGCTGCAGCTTCAACAGCCCTGCTGCAAAGTATTCTGCATTGCTACAGACCCTTATAATCGTAGTTTGGCTCACACCTGTGTTGTTGGTTCCCCTCCCTTTCTAATACACCAAATGTAACTTTCCTAATGCTCGAACTCAGTGACATTTTTTTCCTCTCGTTGATCCAGCTGCCTGAGGACTTTGCTGTGGTGTACGGTGAAGCAGAGGGTGAACTTTCTGTAGGAGGAGTCTTCCTAAGAATCTTTATTGCCCAGCCGGCCTGGGTGCTGCGAAAACCTAGGGAATTTCTCATTGCACTGTTAGAAAAATTCACCGAACTCCTGGAGAAAAACAACCCCCATGTAAGTGGAGTTGATTGGTTGCGTGTTAGCTTTGTGCAACTGCATTTGTGAAAGCGAGCTCCGGTCCACTGAAAGGTGCTGCTGCTGCTGCTATTATTGTTACTACTTCCTACCACTGTTTGTTTCATTTATGAATAGCTTGCCCTGAGCAGTTTACAATAAAGACCTTTAAGGATGCGGTCAGTTCTGCTTCTTGCTCTGTAAACCTGCCTAGGCTTGTGCTGTGAAATAATTGGCACATAACAGCAGCAAACCCATGGTGGTTAAAGGCAGTAGGAGAGCAATTCGTTTAGTTTGAAGAACAACAAATGAATGGCCACTAAATGAATGCATCCTAGCACAAGCCGTTGTGCGGCATGCAGTTGCATAAGTGATCAGGCAGCTGTTCGAAACAGCTTATGCACACGCATTAGATCTGTGCGTGCAGTTTGGGTTTTCCCCATACAAGATTCTGACCGAAGAAATAGTAACTGCTCAGTACGTTGAAGAGGTTCTTATCCTTATTCAGGTTATGGCTGTCATTCTCTGCTTCTTAACAAGATAAGCCTAAAGGCAAAAGTACCCCTGACCATTAGGTCCAGTCGCGGATGACTCTGGAGTTGCGGCACTCATCTGGCTTTACTGGCCGAGGGAGTTTGTCTGCAGACAGCTTCCGGGTCATGTGGCCGGCATGACTAAGCTGCTTCTGGTGAACCAGAGCAGTGTACGGAAACGCCATTCACCTTCCTGCCAGAGCGGTACCTATTTATCTACTTGCACTTGACATGCTTTCGAACTGCTAGGTGGGCAGGAGCAGGGACCGAACAAAGGGGGCTCACCCCGTCGCAGGGATTCGAACCGCCGACCTTCTGATCGGCAAGCCCTAGGCTCTGTGGTTTAGACCACAGCGCCACCTGCGTCCCTTTAAGATAAGCCTACATCCCCACAAATTAATCAAGACTCCTGAGTGTCATTAAACGGTTGATTGTAAACTGGCCGCTCACTGACTGACTTCAATAGTGGAGCAGGAAATTTGATTGACTTGCTCTGTGCTTTGTGTTCTGAAACAGGGGGAAACTTTAGAAACTTTAACAACAGCGACGGTGTGCCTCTTTAGTGCTCAGCCTCAGCTGGCGGACCAAGTTCCCCCTCTTGGTCATCTTCCCAAGATTCTCCAGGCCCTGAATCACAAGAACAACGCCATTCCGAAAAGCGCAATGCGTGTCATACACATGCTGTCTGATAATGAGGTATGAGGATATGGGTTTATTGTGTTATTGTTTGCTGGAAGAACTTTCATCTCAGGTGCTTGTTGTATGTTCCTGATGATGTAGATTGGGTTTCAAATCTCCCCCCCCCCCCCCGAAACCAGTACCAGGGATGGTAAGTCTGCCTAGGCACAGTATAAAGCAGGGTTCAATTTAAAACATATTACACCCCAGATTAGATTGTCTCCAGCTGGGATCATAGTATATAAAACTGTCAACTCAGTCAGTTGAAGAGATCAGGTCCATGCACGCTTCAACCTATTTACATTGCAGGCAAACTGTTGCTTCCAGTCTCTCAGTATGTAGCAACCCCAACACGATCCTGATGTGGTGCCCTAAAATATGTTGGCTGCCTAGTTGTTTGAACTCTCTAGCAATCAAGAGTTTGAATTAATCCAGGGTATGGAAAATTAGCAGCAATTAGCTTTAAGGAATGTTACCTACTACTTCTGCAGCCCAGGTTGGAAAATGGGTGTTAACTCGAGTTGGTATGCTAGACCAGGGGTCAGCAACCTTTTCCAGCCGTGGGCCGTTCCACTGTCCCTCAGACCATGTGGTGGGCCGGACTATATTTTTTTGGGGGGGGGGGATGAACGAATTCCTATGCCCCACAAATAACTCAGAGATGCATTTTAAATAAAAGCAGACATTCTATTCATGTAAAAACACGCTGATTCCCGGACCGTCCGTGGGCGAGATTTTGAAGGTGATTGGGCCGCCTCCGGGCCTTAGGTTGCCTACCTCTGTGCTAGACATTTCTCAGGGTCTTGTAACCTTATCTTTTAAATAAGAATCTTCAGCAGCCTAAATCAAACTGCTTTTCCCCTCCACAGCTTTGTGTTCGCTCAATGGCAGCGCTAGAGACCATAGGACCCGTGATGAATGGAATGAAGAAACGGCCAGATACGATTGGAGTAGCCTGCGAGGCACTTAATCGAATGTTTCAAAAGGAACAAAATGATCTTGTAGTCCAAGTAAGCAAGCCGGAACCGTGCCCTTTAAAGGCATTTGTATAGCAATCTAAATATGTGTCCATTCAATTTGTTACGCTAGCTTTGTGGTGTTGTGTGGAGTGGTGTAGAATGAAAGTATTTCCCTGTGGCAGCTTGTGTGTGGGTTGCTTAGGGCAACAAGAAAAAGTGAGGCTCGCTTTACAAAGCTGCGGGTGGAATGTCCTTGCATTAACATGCATCCTTGCTCATTCGCTCACACATGTATCCGTATTTTCTAAGAGTTACCGCACCACAGGGATGTTTCCATGCATGCTGATATCCGTAATACACCATAAATATCTCCCTGAGTTATTGGCAGAGTTCCGTGTGCAACAAACACTAAATGCAGAGTTCCTAACATTTGCTGTTTGGAGTACCTTACCAGTAGGAGCAGTGTGCATTGAATGGCCAAACAGAGGCACATGCTTGTGCAGAAAAGGAATCTGGTATAGAAAAAGGCATTTGTGTACAGCAATAATCCTGCATCTCAGGGCAAGACTAACTCCAATGGTACATGCCACTCATTACTTCCTCAGTCATTGATGAAGCTTTTGGTAATACAGTCGTACCTTGGAAGTTGAACAGAATCCGTTCCGGAGGTCCATTCAACTTCCAAAACGTTCGAAAACCAAATCGCGGCTTCTGATTGGCTGCAGGAAATTCCTGCAGCCAATCAGAAGCCGTGGAAGCCTCGTCGGACGTTCGGCTTCCAAAAGAATGTTTGCAAACCAGAACAATCAGTTCTGGGTTTGCAGCGTTCAGGAGCCAAGGTACGACTGTACGTATCTATCTATTAGAGCTGGAGTTGTCTTTACCATAAAATCATGTGGAATTACTGCTGGAACGCTGGAGAAGGTGGTGAATTCATCCTTTAGTATTTTTGCAGTGGTTCTGGGTGGCCATATTTGAGATGACCTGAGTTGTTGAGTTAGGCAGGAGAGCAAGGAATTTTAGGAGGCAGGCTCGTCACCTCCCTGGCGGATAGGAGCACTTCTTGCTTTGGAATGCCCTTGGACTATCATTAAGTACCCTGTACAGTGGCACCTCAGGTTAAGTACTTAATTCGTTCTGGAGGTCCAGTCTTAACCTGAAACTGTTCTTAACCTGAAGCACCACTTTAGCTAATGGGGCCTCCTGCTGCAGCTGCACCACTGGAGCACGATTTCTGTTCTCATCCTGAAGCAAAGTTCTTAACCCGAGGTACTATTTCTGGGTTAGCGGAGTCTGTAACCTGAAGTGTATGTAACCTGAGGTACCACTGTAACCTTGTTTTGCAGGCTTTGAAAGTAGAGTTGGTTCCATACCTCCTGCGATTGCTTGAAGGCATCGGTCTTGAGAATCTGGAAAGCCCCTCGGCCACGAAAGCTCAGATCGTTAAAGCTTTGAAATCTATGTCTCGCAGTCTACAGTATGGAGAGCAGGTAAAGCACCCTGAATTCCTTTCAGTATCTGCATTTTGTATTTTTGGACACCCCCCCCCCCCCCAAAAAAAAAAAATGCTCCAGATTTGTGCAATTACAAAAGCTGCTGCTAATGACAGGGTCAATTTCATAATGACAGCAGCCAGTTATAAAGAACAGCAGGGAAAATGAAACAAACGTTTCCTGAGCTTTATGTTTCTTGCAGGTGAATGAAATACTGTCTCGTTCCTCTGTGTGGAGTGCCTTCAAAGATCAGAAACATGACTTGTTCATTTCTGAGACTCAAACAGCAGGATACCTCACTGGTCAGTAAACAATTCTAATTTAGGCTTTTCCTGTTGTGTTTCCCTTCTTTTGTGTATCATGTGGCTTGTTTATTCTGGGATAACACCTTAATTCAGTCCCCTTAATTTGATTGTAGAATTGTAAGGTTGGAAAAGGGGCCGCAAGGAGCAATGGATGCTCCAACTGGACTTCAGCTTTAATTCTGGGCATATCCAGGGGGCAAATGATTAATGTGTCAGTTACAAACCTCTTCGGGACACTATGGAGTGGTGCCTCACTTTTGCTTCCAAGTGCTTTGCTGTCTGTACTTCCCTTGCGTCTGGTTTCTTTCTCCCTCAGGTATCTCCTCTCCTTCCCTTCTATCTGGTAGCAGTCCTCTTCATCTCAGAAGTGGGCTTTAGATCTACTTTGGCAGGCAGCTTGCTAAACCTCTCTCTAGCACTCTCTAAAAGCAGGTAGATACCACTTTGCTCAGTGCATGCTGCATCTGCGCAGTTCCTAGAACGAAATGCTTCCTTAGGTGCATGGCAATACAGTTGTAGCGGACATGTGACTATTGTAGAACATTGCGCAATGCCACGTTTTGGAACTCGTGATTTTTATTCCCCTGCGCCTGTGACATCATCAGGGTTCCAAATGGTAGGTGCCTGAGGGTACGTATCAGTGGTTCTCAAACTCTTCCCCCCACACGGACCACTTGAAAATTTTGCAAGGAGTCTCAACAGGCCATTTAGTATTTTCTTCGATGGCTCAAAGGAACAATCCACACTTGCCTAGTCTTGCCTTTCTAATATGATGGCTCTTAGAACTATGAAAGCAAGCAGCATTTTTTTGCTTCCACACTAGCATTGTTGGAACAAGGGCCATGTTGCAAAAATGAGAGGTACCTCTAATCGACAAAGCTAGTAGGCTTATTATGAAAACAACTGACCCACCATCTCATTGGCCAGTTTAATCATCCTGCCCTGGTCCAAACAGCCTAAAAAACAAATCAAGTTTAGGGTGAAGTTCAGATAATCTTGTCTGTTTTGCAACTTTTCTGCGGACGGACCATAGTTTGAAAACCTCTGGTACATGTATGTATGTGTGTGTGTGTGTATATATGTATATGTATATTTTTGTGGATATATTATTGCAGTTGGGTTAAAACATAAATCCTAGATAACACAGTGACTGGTGATATGGAAATCTGATCTCCAGTAACGTGTATCAATCTAGAGAAATGTAAGCTGGGCACAAATGTCATTGGCAGGACAGATCACTCTGGTTTGTCTCAGCCGAACTAACAGCTTTGAAAACACTCAAGTTCACGATAAAGTGTTTCAAAGAAAACTGTTTGTTCCTTCCCATCTTTTCCCCCTGGTACAGGTCCTGGAGTTGCTGGCTATCTTACTGCAGGGAGGTCTTCGTCGGTTCTGCCCAGTGTCCCCCCTCCAGTAGACCACGAAGCTGGAGACCACAGCTAAAGGACAAGAAATGCAAGAGACTCCGAAACAGACTGGCGGGGGTGAGGAAGGCCCCATTCCTTGGCCTGTCCACCAAAACAGATTTCTGCCTGCCTTTCCAGTTTCATGACAGTGTTATTCCTTTTTCTATGAATATATTTTTTTTAGGGGGGAAAGACAAGGTTCCACGATTCTATCACACTGTAACATAAGAAGAAAGTACTTTGGGGATCAGCCTAAAGGGGTACGCAAGAAGTTTTTGTTTCTTGCTGTACGTAAGCACATTTTTTTGTTCCTTTATATTTTTGTTTACAAGACTGTGAATCGAAACACTTTTTCCTAGTTTTTTGTATTTTATGAGCTAAGCATGACTGAAGTTGAACTGCAGTCTCGAAGAAATTGGGCTAAATCACTTGATCCTCCTACTCCTCTCCAAGTTGGACAAGATAATCCTCCCAAAACTTGACAGACTTGGTGTTTGCCTCTCTCCTCAATCATTAACATTTCCTTCACCACACCTAACAAGATATTTGTATGTATAACTGGCTTTACCAAATTGAAAAATTAAAACGCAGCAAAAAAAAAAAAACCTATTTAAAAATGACGTTAACATGTTATATATAAAAAGCATAGTGTAATTGTGATATGTTCTATACATTATCCAGTATATAAAACTTTCTATATTGAATGTACATTATACAGATCATTCGTATGTACATAAAATTTTAAAAAATAAAGGGAACTGAACTGTTAATGTGACAGACTTGTACTTCTGCTGTTCTATTCCTTTGTAAAGCTGGAAAGAAAATGAGGGTTCTGGGATGAGATACCTGAAATCTATTTTGAGGGCGAGAGAACCAAACCTGCATCTTAGATGGCCCACAAAATGTTACTTGACTACGATTCCCATCATCCCTGACCACGGGTCCTGCTAGCTAGGGATGATGGGAGTTGTAGTCCACCAGCAGCTGGGGACTCCATCTCTTGGGGCTGAATAAATGTCCCACCCCTGCTTTAAAAAAAACAACAGAAGGAACTTTAGGCAAAACCCAATGTGCAATTGAGTAGGAATCGTACATTTTATGCAACCCACCAACTGCAGGGAAAGAGATAAAAATTCTGATGGCAGGCCTATTCTAGACCTTCCCCCTTGGGTTTAGATGGCCCAACACGTAAGCTTCTGAGTGAAGCCATTTTGTCTGCAAGTGAAAGATCAGTAAAGGAATTGTTGCTAGTAGAATTAGTAAGAGTGAGTTTACTTAAGAAATATCCATAATTGAGAACAGTGTCAAATCTACAGTCCCCTGCCCCATAAGCTTTCAACCTAACTTAAAGAAAATGGTTTAAAATGATTGCTGTACCATCACGACTTTAAGCAAGCAAAATATTACAGATGTGCACTCAGGTGCTTGGCTTGGTCCTGCAGCTCTTGTCTTGCAATTACGGAGAGGTGAACTTCATCGGGCCCGTCTGCTATGCGTAACGTCCGGACGTAGGCAAACCTGCAGGAGGACAAAGCAGTTGCAGGTGGTCTGGCCATTTCAGCAACACAACAGGAAGGCTTGCTGGTTTATGCCTTGGGTCTCTACCTCTAAATATATAGAATTGTAGAGTTAGAAGGGAATTGTGAGGCTCAAACCCATGAACCCTGAGATCAAAAGTCTCATGCTCTGTCACTCCCCACCTTCTCTTAACATACCAAGGACGGCTTTCGATGGTACAGACCTCATACTCTAGCCCAAGCTGATGCCCTCCAGATGTTGCAAGACTACAACTCCCCTCACCACTGACTATGCCGGCCAAAACTGATGGGAGTTGTAGTCAGGAACATCTGGAGGCAAACAAGTTGGAGACCGCTGTAAGTCTCATGAGCATCTTGGCTCTTTCAGCGCAGTCAGTGGGGCTTTTAAAATGTGCAACTTCAGCAGAATCATTTTTTTTATTTAAAAACCACTTTTACACTGCTTGACTGTAAAACAAAAACACCTCCAAGCAGTTCAGAAGAATAATGCCATATACAGATTCGGCTTTGGAAAGGACTTTGTAGGTCAAATCCAATCAACCCCACTGTGCAAAAGTTGTGGGACACAGTACTGTACATGGATTTCTGCTAGGGCAAAATTCCCAGGATTAAATGACCATAAATGCATATAACGCTTATGGCTCAGAAGCTTGGACTGTGAATTTTAATTTTTTATTACTCTCAGACTAACTTTTGAATAAGAGAGCACTAGATACATTCTTTAAATAAAACTAAGCTCAGCTACTATACCTTTTTTTTAAAAAAAAAAGTCCTAATTTTTTAGATTAGAATGTGAGCAAAGGAAATTTTTTAATTCAGTCCCAACAGCTTAGATTAAGCATGGTTTGTTGGCTCACCTTTTCCACCTTACCCCATGTGCTTCCAAACAACTGAGACTCAAAGCAAGAGCAAGCTTTGGAGAAACAAGGCTTGTTATCTCATCTGCGAGACAACTTGTGGTTTGTTGAACAAACCATGGTTAAAGTAAACTATGGCTCAGCTTTATGTGCAAACATAGCAGGAGCTTGACACGGCACCTGTGTGTTGGCAGTTAAAGGAGGAGCTTTGAGCCTCTGCTGTGCCACCACACACAGCTCGTGGGATGTGTTTGGCTTATAATATTAGCCTCTTCTAAAAATAACTTTCACTTACATTTCAGCCAATGGGAAGTCTTGGGAGACTCCGGCACCTCCACAAACTTGAATGGCACAGTCAATCACTTTAAGGACTGCTCGGGGGGCCACCACTTTGATCATCGCAACCTGTAAAGATGAAGATAAAAAAGATTTGCTCATGAACAAACAAGCAAAACCCTATGACGACAAGCAGGCTTGCAATTCAGAAAAGATGCGAAGCACCCCCATGCCACTGGACACATTTGTGAGCGTTTGTGTTTGCTGTTTTGCAACTTGCCTAAAAGCCAGGATGACTCTGGGTGCATGACAACATACACAAAGGGAGCATGCTTGCTGGTGTAGTGGGAGGTTGTAATTTCTAGGCTGCTTACTAAAAGTTGCTTTGAGAAAATCCAGAGCAGGCACAGTCCTACAGAGCCAATCTAATCCAGCCAGCTTAAGCAAGAACACTGATTGTTGAGAATTTGGTGATCTTCCAGTTGAACTTGTCGATAGCCACAGTTGAATAAGAATAGCCAAAGTGATCTTTGTAGCACATAGCTAGAGGGTCAGACTCAGATCAGGAGACCCAAGCTGAAATATCCACTCAGCCACGAAGCCTACTAGGTGCTCCCTAGAGATAAGGGCACAAAGGTAAAGAAACAGCATTGAATTGAAACAAAAAATGCAGTTCCTGATCAAATTCTGTTTGCTTTCTCGAAAGCTGGAAGACTGTGTTGATTGCTATAAGTCATATTGGAATGGTCTGCCATGTATAGGAACAAGTCATACCATTGGTCCTCCTGCACTGACTGGCAGGGGCTTTCCAGGCAAGGTGACCTTCTGCATCCAAAATAGATGCCGTGCCCCTGAGCCAAGGCTGCTTGCACTAAATCCACGACATGTTCGCCAAGAAAAATTACAAGGTTGCTGTATTTGCCAAAATACAGTCGTACCTTGGAAGTCAAACAGAATCCGTTCTGGAAATCCGTTCAACTTCCAAAACGTTTGGAAACCAAGATGTGGCTTCCGATTGGCTGCAGGAAGCCAATCAGAAGCCGCGGCAGACATTCGTGTTCCAAAGAACGTTCGCAAACCGGAACACTCACTTCTGGGTTTGCGGCCTTTGGGAGCCAAAACGTTTGACTTACAAGGCGTCCAGGATTCAAGGTACACACAGGTGGGATTGTCCAGGTATGAAATAATGGATTTTTTTGCTATTGGCAGAGATGGTGAAATTCTATTTCCTAGGTCAGGAAAGCTAAGATAGTGCTCTCCCACGAGCCCCAAGCCAGCATAGCCAGTGGTCAAGGATGATGGGAGCTGTAGTCCACAACCCCTGAAGGACTCCACCCCAGTTATCCTTGACTTAAGACACATCTGCTAACAAGATGCTATTTTCTCCAGCTTGCAGCACTTTGCCCTGTTACCTCTTTTCTGGCTTCTTTGTTGCCCATGGCATCTATTTTGCTGGCTGCTTTCAACGTCAGCAGCCTTGCCTGTTCAATAGCAATGCGGCATTCAGCAATCCAGTGAGCGACAACTTCCTGCAGTCATAAGGATAACCAAAGAAACGTGGAAATTAGCACCCCGCTTAAGTAACGCACCCTATCTCACTGAACCTTCTCCTAGTGCTCTTACTTGGACGTGGATACTTAATGTAGATCTGCAATTTTGGACAGTATCAGGATGCATACCTCCAGTTGGAAGATGATTTGAAGAATCATGCTCGTGAACCACAGTACACCGATGCATGCTAAAACTAGCAATTTTTGCTAATGGTGATAGAAACTATAAGAGCTAAACGACTTTGAAAGACTTTACAAGCAACTCCCATTTTGTGCGCATTCAATGCATGTGCAATCGCAACCGGAACACCATGTTCAGCACCGGAAGAGGGCAAGGCGGGGGCAGAATGGGGTGTTATGCATGCTCTGCTGACATGCACCATGACCTCTGCGTAAATGAGAGGAAGCCTGTATTCTCAATTTTATTTTATTCTTTCCCAATCACTGCTGCCCAGTGGTCCCTTTCATGAGATATTTTGAACAGCACGAGAACACAGGGACCCGCCTTGCGCAACATCAGACTATTGGTCCATCTAGTTCAAAACTGTCTCTTATCTAGCACATATGCCCCACAGAGAAACTTACGGGTACATATTGAAGGTCCCAGGCCACAGAGAAGTTAGGCTGGCCTCAACTAGAGCCAGGGCTTTTTCGGCCGTGGCTCCGATCTGGTGGAACACTCTGTCACAAGAGACCAGGGCCCTGCGGGACTTGACATCTTTCCGCAGGGCCTGCAAGACAGAGCTGTTCCACCAGGCCTTTGGCCAGGGCACAGCCTGACTCCCTCCCTCGGCAATCTTCGCAGAGCTCTGGCCCAATGGTTGCCAGTGGCTTGAATTAATTAATTTTATAATGAATGATTTTAGAGTGTTGCTTGTGCTGTACTTTTGTACTGTTTTATTGTTGTTAGCCGCCCTGAGCCCGGCTTCGGCTGGGGAGGGCGGGATATAAATAAAATTTATATTATAAACATTCTGCTTCCTAGTGTGCTACTGAAGCGTTAGCTACGCCTCCTGTCACTGGATCTGACGCCCCTTTGAGCTAAGGAAAGAGTTACGCCTACAGAAGCAGAGACTCAACTCACATGATGGTAGAGCTTCTTCCCAAATGCCACCCTCTGGGCTGAACGCTTGCACAGGATCTGCAGAGCAGTTTCGGCTGCCCCTATGGACCGCATGCAATGATGTATGCGGCCTGGCCCAAGTCTTCCTTGCGCGATTTCAAATCCTCTTCCTTCTCCTGGGTTCAGAGAGAGAGACAGAAAGGTGGTCTGCCTTTCTGGGAACAAGGTTGCATCTGCACCACTAAGGTGGTGTTGTTCCATAGCTAGCACATAACAGTGGAGAGACTGCTGAAATTTCAGTGGGGATACAAGGGAACACTAAAAAAAATGACCTTAGACGAGGTCAGTTTGTCCAGGTGTTTTGAATGAGAACTCCCACCAACCCCAGGCTAGCTGGGGCTGATCAGAGTTGGAGCCCAAAACATACGCAGGGCACCAGGTGGGAAGAGGTTGCAGCAGAGTTTTGCAGAGCTCTGTAATAATAAATAAGAATACTTTTTATTATTTATACCCCACCCATCTGGCTGGGTCTTCCCCACCAACTCTGGGCAACTTACAGCACATATAAAACATCAAATGTAAAAAAACTTCTCTAGCAAAGAAATGTTGAGACTCACCAAGGATTAAATGAGAGGCAGGTACGCGGACGTTGTTAAAATGCACCTCAAAATGTCCGCCATGGAAATAATCTATAAAGTTGTGAAAAGAACAAAGGCAAGTGTCAGCTGAGGGAAATCACTAGCGTCAGTATATAAAGGTAAAGGGACCCCTGACCATTAGGTCCAGTCGTGGCCGACTCTGGGGTTGCGGCGCTCATCTCGCTTTATTGGCCGAGGGAGCCGGCGTACAGCTTCCGAGTCATGTGGCCAGCATGACTAAGCCGCTTCTGGTGAACCAGAGCAGCGCACGGAAACGCCATTTGCCTTCCCACCAGAGCTGTACCTATTTATCTACTTGCACTTTGATGTGCTTTCGAACTGCTAGGTTGGCAGGAGCAGGGACCGAGCAACGGGAGCTCACCCCATTGTGGGGATTCGAACCACCGACCAGTATGTACAGTATGTACATATTTTAAAGCTGCAGGATCTGCGCCTGTGGTGATTCGACCAGTATGCACAGTATAGCAGCCCAACAGCAGCAGCTCCATGAGCTACAGGGAGCCCTGACCTATGGGACAGCTCAGTCAGTAGAGCTTAATCAAAGGTCCTGGGTTCGAGTCCCACATTGTGCAAAATAGTCCTGCATTGCAGGGGGTTGATGACCCTTGTGGTCGCTTCAAACTCTACGATTCTGTGAGAATTAAGTGTCTCCAATCCAGTGACAGAGCATCAGTGACAGAGCGAGAGTAAGGGACACCCATTTAATTAGTGGCTTAAATTAAAGCAGGCATAGGCAAACTCGGCCCTCCAGATGTTTTTGGCCTACAAGTCCTATGATCTCTAGCTAGCAGGACCAGTGGTCAGGGATTATGGGAATTGTAGTCTCAAAACATCTGGAGGGCCAAGTTTGCCTATGCCTGAATTAAAGCAATAGCTCAGACCAGTTAGGGCACCGAGAGCTAGGAGCCAAATCCGAGCGCTTGGAAGGAGCTTGATGATGACAATGATGATCGTATGTATTTGGCAAACCAACTTACCCCAGTATCCAAAGACTGAAAGAGGCCTTATAAGTTTGACACCTGGTGTATCCATTGGCACAATGATCATACTGTGCTGTTTATATCTAAAAATAAAAAAAAAAGTGGTGCTGGGAATTAACTGTGAGTTTAAAAAAAACAGATGAGAGAGAGTGCAGTACCTGATTTATGTATAAGCTAAACAAGCTATAGCTTAGAGCCCCACTCTCTTGGGGGCCCCAAAAAATTTAAAGGAAAATAAAACTGGGTGTACTTTGATATAATACATATTTTGTTATGTGCAAATGGTTTTAGATACCTATTAGGTCCATAAATTACCATATAGCATATATTCAACACAAAAAACAGTGACAATTTGTTGTTGACAAGGACAGCTGGACATATAAAGGGTTCCATTACCTTCAGTAGTTTAGGGCCTCCTCAAACCTAAATCCGGCCCTGAGAGAGAGGCACTGAAACTAGAAATCTGGCACCTAAACCTTTATTACCTCTACCTCTTGAGCAGCAGCTGAGTATTAATGGACACAGAAAGCTGCCATTGGTCCAGTAATGCCCACACCAGGAATAGGGAAGCTCAGACCTGGAGGCTCAATCTGGCCCTTCAGACCTTTCAATCTGGCCCTTGGAACTTTCCTGAGGCCCTGCCACTCACCGACCCCGCTTGGCACTATTTTTGCCTAGCTGGAATATGTCCTTGAACTCTGGCAAGATAGAGGGACATGAGAATGTGTTGCCTGCTGCACAAAGGTAACCCCCACATTTGTTGCTCTGCCTGCTTTCGCCTCTACCGCAGTGTGGCCCCTTTCTGAGGGTGGCCCAGAAGGATATATATCCCTCAGACTTAAAAAGGTTCCCCCTCTCTGGTCTGTAAAGGGACCCCTGACCATTAGGTCCAGTTGTGGCCGACTCTGGGGTTGCGGCGCTCATCTCGCTTTATTGGCCGGGGGAGCCAGCATACAGCGTCATATGGCCAGCATGACTAAGCCGCTTCTGGCGAACCAGAGCAGTGCACGGAAACACCGTTTACCTTCCTGCCGGAGCGGTACCTATTTATCTACTTGCACTTTGACGTGCTTTCGAACTGCTAGGTTGGCAGGAGCAGGGACTGGGCAACGGGAGCTCACCTCGTCATGGGGATTTGAACTGCCGACCTTCTGATCGGCAAGCCCTAGGCTCTGTGGTTTAACCCACAGCGCCTAATGGGCAAAAGTTCCACAGGATTTCCAGTAGGGGTCTTGGCCAGCTGTTCCCTGAGATGCAAGGATCGAACCTCTTGGCTTGCAAAGTATGCAAAGCATACCTAACCTACGGGACTTCAATGGCAGGGATGGGAAGGCAGGTGAGGTGTCTTGTTCAGTGCCATAGCTACTGACTGGTCCAGGTTCAGCCAGTGTGAGCACGGATGCCGGGGTCAAGGCTCGTGCAAGGTATTGTGCAGTTGCATGCAAGCACTTGCATAAGACTGACTCGGCCAGGAAGGACACAAGGTGGTCTTCCCCCTTGGTCACTATGCAGTGGTGACAGCCTCTTCTTGCATGCCATAGCCCTTCTTGAGCTTCCTCTGTTCATAAGGACATCTGTTTTGCATTTGGAGATACTGCTTTTGTATAAAAATAGAATATAAGGAAGTAGCAAAACAAATACAATTCAAACTCGATATGGATATTTAATGTGATGGATGTGCCATCTCCCATCTTCAACCACAAATTCACAGACAGGTTTCAGCGCAGCTCTCAGACCACAGTCTGGGAACTCCTAGCAGAGACAATACCGAGTTAGATGGACCCATTTTCAGACCTGGCTTAACATTTTATCACGGTTTTCTTCTTACCTGGATGCAGATGTGTTTTTATCTCTGGCCATCACAATAGCAAACTTGCAGTCTGGATTTCCAGCTCCTACAAAATGGACAAGTTCCCAGTGAACAGTTTTAGGGTTGGGCTAAAAGGCTGTGATACTAATCCCATCTCATTTAGCAAGAAACGACATTCCTAGGTACACATTTACTTGAAAGCAAACTCTGTCCCCAGTTAAAAAGAGCAGCTGATGGGAAAAGAAAACATGGAGACCCAAATGCCAGTCAGAGCAGACAGTACAGTGGTACCTTGGAAGTCGAACGGAATCAGTTCCAGAAGTCCGTTCGACTTCCAAAACCTTCGAAAACCGAAGCGCGGCTTCTGATTGGCTGCAAGAAGCTGCTGCAGCCAATCAGAAGCTGCAGAAGCCCTGTTGGATGTTCGGCTTCCAAAAGAATGCTCACTTCCAGCTTTTGATCGTTTCGGAGTCAAGGCGTTTGAGAACTAGGCTGTTCAAAAACCAAGTTATGACTGTACTGGACTTTATAGACCAACAGTCAGATTCGGGAAAGGGCAGCTTAAGGTGGAAATCCCACACATTCAGCTGTCTGAAATGATCCACAAACCACCCAGATTTAAACTGGCTTAACTGACTTGTTGGTCTGGTTGTTAGGATGCATGAAACATAATATTTTGAAATACCGATTTGAGGCATGCAAACAATTTTTAGCAGACTGTGTTGAGTATATGACAGTTGTGCTGCAGCAGGGGAATGGGGCACCCTCCATTTAAAGCCAGATACCTGCCTATAGGCCATACTGCCACTGATCAGCCCTGCATCAGCAAACTTCAGTGCGCAGGATTTTTAGGGGAGCTGGGCGGGAAAGAGATGTGCTTTAAAGGCATGGTGCATACGCAGCTCTTATCTGAGCTAAAATATGCTTAGCAACCCTGACCAAACTTCTACCTCAATCCTATTCCCATTGTCGAAACTCCACACCAATAACTGGGTTCTCAACAAAGTTTTTTCTGTCTTTCAGGTTAAAAGGCAACGCTGAGCCAGCAAACGGAGCTGCCCTTTGGCTCAACTGAAACAGATGTTTTCCAGGAAAGCACAAGTATTGCTGGCAAATGAGGGTGGGCGGAGGAAATAGAATGGAAACGAAAGGCGGGGTGGTTCTGGAGAATAATTGTGAGTCAGAAACCAAAACAGCATTGCACAGGAGGAATTCAATGAAGCAGCTCCTGAAAAGAGGAAAACAGGTCCGCAATTTCATTTTATCATTTTTATAAATGATTAGAAAACAGTCTGCAGTGACCTTTTGCTGTGTGTGTGTGTGTGTGTGTGTG
The DNA here is from genome assembly GCF_965153285.1 of Podarcis tiliguerta. Classification (NCBI taxonomy): domain Eukaryota; kingdom Metazoa; phylum Chordata; class Lepidosauria; order Squamata; family Lacertidae; genus Podarcis; species Podarcis tiliguerta. The sequence goes on along the minus strand of NC_139545.1, from coordinate 13,721,396 downwards.
TGTGTGTGTGTTCCCTCAAGTGGCTTCCCGGATGCTGCAGTTTGCGAAGGGTGCTGAGAGTTGTTGGGAGAACTCTCGCGGAGCTACTGTTCCCAGCACCCTTAACGAACTACAACTCCCAGGATTCTTTGGGGTGGGGTGGGGAGTAATGACTGCTAAGGTGGCATCAGAGTGCTCTAGATGTGCAGGACAGATGTGACCTAGCCGCGGCTCTCTGGCGTTTACAAGAGGGAGGCGCTGGGAATTAAAGCTGGGACTGGGCTCTGCTGCTACTACTAGGCTTACGGTCCTTTTCCCTTGCAGGATTCCCAGAGGCGTAGCATGGAGGGGCTGGGAGGGGGGGCTGTTGCCCCAGGTGCAGTTTGGGGAGGGGGCACAGGGTGCCATGAGCTGCTGCATCCTTCCCAGCTGAAAGGTGCCCAAAAAAGACGCAAGACTACTGTACTGATCGTTAAATTTGTGCCCATTGCTCTGCCTGCAACTGGAAGGGTGCAGCCCTCCTGGTGCTCTAACCTCTTATTTGTACAGATAAAATCCTGCTCTCAAACATCCCATGGCACTAGTGCCGCCGAAAGACAGAAGCCAAGGGGGATAAAACGCACACAGATAAAAGGATGGGGTTCCTAGGGGACAGGCAGATGATCACAGAATTGTAGAGTTGGAAGGGAAAAGGGTTGTCTAGTCCAACTCCCTGCAATCCAAATTTAAAGCAGCCAGGTGGAAAATAACAAAGCCCACCACTGTTAAAAGTATTATAGAGTCTTGGAAACCAGCCATTCCAACCAGCCACAGCAGTCACCTAGCTGTTTATGGAGGAAAGTGGGAGGCTGGAATATCCCCAGGCAAGAGAAAACTTTTCGACTTTAAAAAAAAATAATACTTGGGATCTTTGTCGATCAGCGAAAGAAATCCCACCGGCTACAATTAGTTAGATGTTGGAAGATTTCACACGGGCGCACGGAGGAACAATTTGAGAGACTATCAGGAATCTAGCCGCCGACATCTAAGAAAAGGACTTCCTGTATCCATCTGCTCATTCGAAGCTTCAGGAAAACAAAAAGGACAGCCCAGGAGTCCTCCGCCAACTCAGCTGAAATTAATTACTTGGATCAAGAACTTCAAGGGCAAACCGTTGAAAGAAAGCCGCAGGTTTGGCATTCCTGCCTTATCTTAATTTTGAAAGCTGCAGGGCTTTACTGCCCGGACTAGTCTCGCTGTAAGCATATATTATTATACTGCAATCGTTTTTTATATAGCTCACTGTTTATTTTGTATCGTTGTTTATAAATGCATCGTTTACATTGCCTTCATCGTACATATTTGCAATTTTTACCATTTACTTTTAATAAGTTTTCTGATGTATTTTCTTTTGGCGTGATTCTGGGTCTTTGCTCACAAATTAATACCATCTAAACTGAGAGTCTGTTTTTCTGATGACATGGTCCCACTTCACATCGTTGGCTCCCAGGGGTGCCAACTTGAATAAAATATGGGGGGGGGGCAAATAAACCCCTACCCTGCATAAACGATCACATGCTGCAGTGCACAGACGCAGTGGCGTAGCGTGGGTTGTCAGCACCCGGGGCAAGGCAAGTAATTTGCGCCCCCTAACCCGTGGATTTGCGCCCCCTAACCCTAACCCCCAGATGTTGCGCCCGGTGCGGCCGGCCCCCCTGCACCCCCCACGCTACGCCACTGCACAGACGCATGGAATGGCAATGCCCACTAACTTTGGAGGGGTCCAGCTCCCTCAAATATTTTACGGGGGGGGGGGGAGACTATTTGGCCCTAGGAGTTGGCTGCTAATGGTTGGAGGCTGTTGTAATAGTAAGGATGGAATGGGGGAGAGGAGGTGCTATATTTACCCACAACCATGTATTTATTCATTGTAATGCCTAGTTTAGACCTGCATGCAGGTAAGAGCCCTTGAAGATTATAGCGTTTGTCTGGAGCCTTTGATTCAAGTATTTAAAATCTATTTCCAAATGCCACCAATGATGTGGAGCAAAAACCCCTCCCCACATTGTTCATTCATAAGAATGAATGGATGCCAGCTGCAAAAATATAATGTTAAACAAGCGTGACAGTTTCAATTGCTTTAGCTTTCTTTATGAAATAAAAGTAAAATAAACATGCAAAATGAGATCACTCTCTAGGACATCAGTACATTTTCTGATGTAACAAAAGGTATTTATCTCCCTTTACTAAACAAAAATGAAACGAACACACTTCCTTCTGCAACTAATCCAGAATGCGGCAGCTAGACTGGTGACTGGGAGTGGCTGCCAAGACCATATAACACCGGTCTTGAAAGACCTACATTGGCTCCCAGTATGTTTCTGAACACAATTCAAAGTGTTGGTGCTGACCTTTAAAGCCTAAACGGCCTTGGCCCAGTATATCTGAAGGAGCGTCTCCACCCCCATCGTTCAGCCCAGACACTGAGGTCCAGCGCCAAGGGCCTTCTGGCTGTTCCCTCCCTGCGAAAAGTGAGGTTACAGGGAACCAGGCAGAGGGCCTTCTCGGTGGTGGTGCCCGCCCTGTGGAACGCTCTCCCATCAGAGGTCAAGGAAATAAACAACTATCTGACTTTCAGAAGACATCTGAAGGCAGCCCTGTTTAGGGAAGTTTTTAATGTTTGAAGTTTTATTCTGTGTTGAAAGCCGCCCAGAGTGGCTGGGGAAACCCAGCCAGATGGGCGGGGTAGAAATAATATATAATATATAATCATCATCATCATCATCATCCTTGAATCACATTGTAGGGCATCAAGAAATCTTCTGAGGCAAGCTGGAAATCATCCTAATTTGTACAGGAAATTCCCCCAATCCAAAATTTCCTGGAAAACTATCATCTACGGGTTCAATTAACTTCCCTCCACCCCACCCTGTCTTTCAGATTCTTCCATGGAGCTCTCTACAGAAGGGTACCACTACGATGATTATGAACTGAACACTACTTTCGACTACGCTTCCTTCGAAATGCTTTGCTACAAAGGTGAGGTCAGAGCATTCATCACCTCGTTCCTACCGGCATTCTACTCTGTCGTTTTCTTCGTTGGGCTCGCTGGGAATTCCCTAGTGGTGGCCTTCTTCGCCTACATCAGAAAACTAAAGACCAGGGTGGATGTATACATCATGAACTTGGCCATTGCCGATTTGTTACTGCTCTGCACTCTTCCCTTTTGGGCTGCGAGTGCCGCCCACGGTTGGGTCCTAGGTGTTCCTTTATGCAAGATCACGTCTGCTATCTACACAATGACCTTCAGTGCTAGCATGCAATTTCTGGCCTGCATCAGCGTCGACAGATACAAAGCCATTGTCAAATCCCAAGCTAAACCAGGGGCCATCAACCAATGCGTCAAAACGTCTTTCCTTGTCTGGGCAGCTGCCATGTTCCTTTGCATTCCTGAACTTGTCTTTAACACAGTCGTGGAGTTCAACAGCAGACTTTCATGTTTTCCCGCATTTCCTCAAAGCACGGGGAACGTAATTAATGTAACCATCGAAATAGCAGAAATGCTGCTGAGTTTTGCACTGCCTTTCCTCATCATGCTGGTTTGCTACTCGGCTGTGGCCAGAACTCTCATTTCGAGCCCCAGTGTTAAAAAATGCCGGCCTCTGAAAGTTCTTGTCGCGGCGGTGTCAGTCTTTATCGTCACGCAACTGCCTTATAACATCGTCAAGCTTTGGAAAGCCATCGACATTATCTACCCGCTGATTACAGACTGCAGCACGAGCAAAGCCATCGATATAGTATTCCAGGTGACCAACAGCATTGCTTTGTTCCACTGCTGCCTGAACCCCATCCTTTATTTTTTTATGGGAGCCTCTTTCAAAATGCACATGGTCAAAATGGCAAAGCGTTGCGGCTACTGGAGAAGGCAGCAGAGCGCAGCGAATGAAGAAATGCCCGTGGACTATGAAGATTCTGGGCAAGAAACCAGTAGCTTCACTATTTAGAAAATGGGGAGAAGGAAAGGAATCCGTGTTCGCTTAAGCCAGCCAATGCCTGGGCTGTGCTGGGTTGACACAGAGAGATCCTTGATAAAAGAACTGAATATCGACTGCGATCGCTTCACGTGGTAGGATGAAGCTGCTCCAATCGAGCAGGTAGCTGGACCTAGCGTACCTGCTCTCTGCTGACAACATAACCTAGTTTAAATGGGATGATCTATGCATACAGGAAATGTTGCACATTATTTCTAACATCAAATAATACATACTAATGAAATGTTCAAGTGGAAATAAGCCTGCTTAGTAGCAAGGAGATGGAGGGAGTAGAATCACTCAATAGCTATTTTCCTAAAGGCTGTTTTTTCCTTGAGAAGCATGGCTCAGGAAAGATGATGGCAAGCCAGTTCTTATTATATAAAATAAAATCATCCTATAAAGTAGAGGTGAGGAAGCATTGGACTCCACCCCCATCAGTATGGCCAATGGTCAGGGATAAGGAAAGCTGTAGGAATGAAGTTACATGGTTTTAGCAGAAGTGTTATTAAGAATTATATGAATATTAATTGTTAATGTGCTAAAATGGAAAAAATAAAGTTAAATTGTGTTAGGATAAATTATAGAACAAAAATTGAGAAAGAGGGAAAGGATTTGTTGAATTAGCTTTTGAACTAGAATACAAAAAAGGGAGGTGCGAGGAAGTCGAGGAAATAAGCATATGAAAGATAATGAATTGAAACTTGGGTGTGTGTTTTTTTCTTTTTTTAAATGCTTTAATTTTTTTCCCTTGATGTTTTGCCGTATTGTTTTTTCTTTCTATTTTTGTTGTACTGTTTGTTAAATTTTCACTGTTGCTCTATCTTTTTTATTTTTTTATTTTTCCTTTTTGTAACTATTAAACTCTTAATAAATATCATTTAAAAAAAAAAAAAGAAAGCTGTTGTTGGGCTTCAGCTTCCACTATCCCTGACCCATCGAGGCTAGTGGCACAGGGTGCCAGGGCGCCAAGTTCTGGAGGGCGTCAGGCAAGAGTCCGGGCAACACCAAACGAGCACGCTGAGTGAGCGAGGGTGCATGTGTACAGTGGCGTAGCGTGGGGGGTGCAGGGGGGGCTGGCCGCACCGGGCGCAACATCTGGGGGGGGGCGCGCTCGCACTCGCAGCTCTCTGCCCCTACCTGGCTCACTCCCTCTCTCTCACTGCAGTGCTGGCTGTGCGAATCTGATCTGAGCCGCCGGGTCGCTGCCCACTGTGGAGGGGAGGGTGCCAGGCGTGCGGTGCTGTGCGGAGAGAGAGAGAGGGACTATCTGGGGGAGGGACAGTGCAGCGGGGGGGGCGCAAATTACTTGCCTTGCCCCGGGTTAGGGGGCACAAATTACTTGCCTTGCCCTGGGTGCTGACAACCCACACTACGCCACTGCATGTGTACGCTGCTCCCGCTGAGCATCGGCTCTGTTTTTTCCCTTTCAGCCTGCAGGCTCAAAATTCTGCGGGTCGCCAGAAGGCTAAAAGGGAAAAAACCAAGCCGATGCTCAGCGGGAGCGGCGCACGTGCCCTCGCTCGCTCGGTGTGCTGCCTGCCATGCCCACCGTGGCACGAAGCGGCTAGCTGAGCCAGGAGGTGTCGCGTCCAGCCTCTGCCTCTTCCCCACAGGAGAAGCCGCCCTCCAGCCGCCGACCACCTCCTCCAGTCCTAAAAAAAGGTCAACTCTGGGAAAGGGGAGGGCGCCGGCGGGATCTTTGCACCACAGCGCTGGATATGCTTAAGACGGCCCTGCCACTGATCATACTGATGGGGGTTGATGGGAGCCAGAGTCCAACAACCCCAATGGATCAATGCTTCCCCCCAAGCCCTGCTATAAATCCTGGCGCCATTGTGCTAAGTTTTCTCCACCCAGATAATTTACGTGGAACAGGAATCCAGAAAACGCATAGGATAATGGCATCGGTACATGGGGTACATGTTGCCTTGTGTTCCTGAAAGATGGAATACTAAACATGGGGATGCCATGTTCAGTTGCTGCTCAAGAAGGCATCTGGATACTTATGTGGACAAGAATACACCTAAACACTTATTTACACAAATAGTAATTTTTCGGTGGCCATTAGATTCCTTCATCTAATGGAATTTGAAGTGCAGGATTTAATGGGTAGAATTTCCTAATACGATTAGAACTGTCACGTAACAACACCTACAGCATTTCCATTAAGTCACCCACAACACAATCTTATGTTCTGTTATTCCTATTGTATTTTATTAATATATATTATGCTTCATTTTTATATACAATAAAAGAGCTTCAACGGAAGAGAAAGGAACCACATGTATAAAACAATCCCTGAACTACTATGGGATATTTTATAAGGGAATCTTTCAAACTCAAAATTCAGGAGGGTCCCTTATTGCGCCTTGCAGAAGTTTTGGGATATCAGCTAATTAGCATCCCATACTACAGTGGTGCCCCGCAAGACGAATGCCTCGCAAGACGAAAAACTCGCTAGACGAAAGAGTTTTCCGTTTTTTGAGTCGTTCCGCAAGACAAATTTCCCTATGGGCTTGCTTCGCAAGATGAAACGTCTTGCGAGTTCTTGCGAGTTTGTTTCCTTTTTCTTAAAGCCGCTAAGCCGCTAATAGCCGCTAAGCCGCTAATAGCCGCTAAGCCGCTAATAGCCGTGCTTCGCAAGACGAAAAAACCGCAAGACGAAGAGACTCGCGGAACGGATTAATTTCGTCTTGCGAGGCACCACTGTATTCCGATTCAAAAGATGGATACGTCTGTAGCTTCACACATTGTTAAACAACTTCTGTGTAAAACATATTCCAAAGGAGTCATTGGTTTACATCAGGGGTTCCCAAACTTCAGCTGTTCTTGGACTACAACTCCCATCATCCCTAGTTAGCAGGACGAGTGATCAGGGATGATGGGAATTGTAGTCCAAAACCAGTTTGGGCCCAAGTTTGGGAAACACTGGTTTACATGTACGCAGCACAGCGTTGAGACTCAGCACGATTAATGTGTATTCTCCACTATTTATAGATCACTCAGTTGGAGAAGGCCCTAGGATTCAGTTCACCTAAGTGCAGGAGCAAACCTTAATGCTGGAGTCCCGTGTGACTTAATCCATAGATAAAATATAAATGGAATATCTAGCATGCAAATGAAAAGGCCTGTTAAAGCATGACGCTAGCAAAAAAAGAGAAAAGTAATCTTTCTTAGTCCTCATGCAGTCAATACGGAAACATGGTAGGGAGGACAGAATTCTGAGACAGAACTGACCTCATCATTCCAGGAAAATTTTGTTTTACTCACCGCTGCTCCACCACTTTTGGCCGTTGATCACATAGCTGTCTCCATCTCTCTCGAGGCTGCATTCCATATTGGTGGCATCACTCGAAGCGACGCCAGGTTCTGTTCAAACAAAATACCAATCATGGCTTACTGAAGCTGGAGTAATTGAAAACAGAATTTAACTTAGCCCATTTTATCACCAAGCAGAGGTGATAGAAGCAGCATCAGTGGTCCTGCAAGGAGAAAAGGCAGTCTGTCTGTCCCCACCACCCTCAGCAGATGATGTGTCTATTTATGTGGTTTCATTATGTTGCTCCGGCAGGAAGGTAAACGGCGTTTCCGTGTGCTGCTCTGGTTCTGCCAAAAGCAGCTTAATCATGCTGGCCACATGACCCGGAAAAAACTGACTGCAGAAGCGGACAAACGCCGGCTCCCTCGGCCTGTAAAGCGAGATGAGCACCGCAACCCCAGCCATTCGCGACTGGACTTAATTGTCAGGGGTCCCTTTACCTTTTTATTATGTTGCTTAATGTTCCCCTATGGGACACGGGTGGCGCTGTGGGTTAAACCACAGAGCCTAGGACTTGCCGATCAGAAGGTTGGCGGTTCGAATCCCCGCAACGGGGTGAGCTCCCGTTGTTCGATCCCTGCTCCTGCCAATCTAGCAGTTCGAAAGCACATCAAAGTGCAAGTAGATAACTAGGTACCGCTCCAGCGGGAAGGTAAATGGCGTTTCCATGCGCTGCTCTGGTTCGCCAGAAGCGGCTTAATCATGCTGGCCACATGACCCAGAAGCTGTACACCAGCTCCCTCGGCCAATAAAGCGAGATGAATGCCGCAACCCCAGAGTCTGTCACGACTGGACCTAATGGTCAGGGGTCCCTTTACCTTTAATGTTCCCCTAGTTGTTTTAAAGCACTTCTGGGAACCACACAGACTGGTTGGCATTTTTCCTGGTCCTTCTTGATTGGTTTGGGAAGTGGCCTTACTATTTCTTTTGCTGAAGATCTTAGATCAGCGGTGGCGAACCTTTTAAAGACCGAGTGTCCAAACTGCAACCCAAAACCCACTTATTTCTCGCAAAGTGCCAACACAAATTGCCCTGAGTTGTTGAACTTCTTTGCGGGGGGGTTGCACACTGTTGTTGAGCTTTCATTGGGGGGAATGTCCAGGTCTGCTGAGCTTTTTGGGGGGAGGCAGCCGCCAAACTAATACAGAGGAAGCCAATCTCCTGCCCAATCGCCGCAGACAATCTCCGGCTCGCACAAGCAAAACATAACCCATTTCTGGCTCGCAGTGGCATGGGGGGGGCAGAGGAACTCTAGTGAGAGTTTCCTGCCCACAGTGGTTGGGGGGGGGCGCCTGCCCACTTTGCCAACCCCAAGCAACGGTGCGGATTGAACCGATGGCGCGTGTGCCCACAGAGAGGGCTCTGAAGGCCCACTCTGGCACAGGTGCCATAGATTTGCCACCACTGTCTCAGATTGTTTCTAAGTCAATCTAAGGAGAATGTCAAAGAGCTCAAATATATATGTTGACGTGTATTTATTAGTTGAGAATTCTTATCAACATTCAATTCTATGTGATGTAGAAAGATGAACGGTGATGAGAAGTACAGGGAATATTTTAAATCTGGTTCAAGCTCTATTTGTTTTATTATTGCAATGTTTCTTACAGGTTATTGAATTTCACACTTATATAAGAAAACATATAAACATCTCAAATTATTTAAAAACAGTATAAAAATAAGACAAACGTACAAAAAATAATAATTGGAGCAGATGTAAATTATAAAGAAAAGATATTCCTGGCAAAATACTACAGAGGAACTGTTGTGGACTATCAATACTAAAACCGTTATATTTCGCTGTATGTAATACAAATGTAAGAAGTCACCATGCAGTCCCTATTGCAGGATTTTTGTAGCACCGTATCACAATCCTTAGTTTTTAGGAGGAGGAGAAGAAACCATTACCTGTCATGCAGAAGCAAGAACTTATTTTCCCTTCTAGGAGAGGCTCCAGCCATTGTTTCTTTTGTTCTTGGGTCCCATACATGTGCAGGACCTCCATGTTTCCTGTGTCTGGGCGGAGACAAACAGAAAAGACGCTGTTGCGGTTCCCGCTCCATCAGACACACAGTGATCCCTGCATAGAGGCAAGGATGGGAAACCTCAGGCCCGGGAGCCATATGCAGCACCTCAGGACTCATTATCCAGCCCTCAGGACAACTCCCAAGGTCACATCTGTTACCAGCCCTGCTTTGTACCCTCCTTGAGTGTTTTTGCCTGGCTGGAATGTGCCCTTAACTCTGAAAATGCTTCTACCTTCCTAGATGTAGGATGAGGGGTGTGCAAATGGTGTCTGTAGGAACCAGTCAAAGGTCTAATGCACATCTGTCTCTGGCATGCGGTCCCTCAGGAGAAAGCGTGGCACTTGAGCTGAGAAAGGTTCCCTGTCAGGTACTAGATTAGACCAGTTGGTTAGAGCATGAGACTCTTAATCCCAGGGTAATGGGTTCGAGTCCCAAATTGGGCATTGCAGCGGGCTGGACTAGATAACCCTTGAGGTCCCTTCCAACTCTACAGCTCTGTGATTCTACGATCCCTGGTATGAGTGTCATAACAATTCACTGACCTGGGGCATGGCAGTTGAACACGTTGGGTGCGAAGAAGCACTTCCCAGTCTCTTCTGCGATTAAGGCATAGTCCAGCTGGCCAAGACCACTAACCCCTGGCAGGAAAAGGTTCCAGAGACCCTCTGACTTGGCCCTTTCCTGATGAGAGAAGTCAGAGGGATCAGCCAAGTCATGGTGGCACTGAACGACCATTCTAATATTTTAGCTAGAAGTGGGATATATATTACTTAAATATAATAAAATAAATAATTTAAGAGCTGGGATGCTTATAGCATTCGGGGAAATATACGTATTTTTATATAATCCCAATAAAATAAATGCCAATCTGATTGAAATCACAGCACTCAGAAAACACCAAGCAAAATTATTGGTTCTGGCATTGCCATAAACAGCTTCACTTATTCTCTCTCTCTCTCTATATATATATACCGTATTTTTCGCCCTATAGGACGCACTCTTTCCCCTCCAAAAATGAAGGGGAAATGTGTGTGTGTCCTATGGGGCGAATGCAGGCTTTCGCTGAAGCCTGGAGAGTGTGCACCGACCCCTCTCGCTCTCCGGGCTTCATGAAGCTGTCCGCAAGCCCTGGGAGCCCGGCGGGAGTTCCCGCGGGCTCCCCAGGCTTGCGGATAGCAGCCTGTTCTGGGGGTGGGGTCGGGGGAAGCTCGGGCTTCCCCTGCCCCAGCCCCGCGGCTGGGGGGGGAATTCCCCCCCCCAAAAAAGTAGGTGCGCCCTATGGGCCGGTGCGCCCTATAGGGCGAAAAATACAGTATTTCTTTCTTTCTTTCTTTCTTTCTTTCTTTCTTTCTTTCTTTCTTTCTTTCTTTCTTTCTCTTTCTCTTTCTCTTTCTCTTTCTCTTTCTCTCCTTCCTTCCTTCCTTCCTTCCTTCTCCCTCCCTCCCTCTCTCTCTGTCTCTCATATACACACCAGTTCTTAAACTCTGGTTCCAACCAACCTAATTCCATTAAGGAAACCCAAATGAGTCAGAGCATCTTACTCCTGACAAGGTGTCTTAGTGTGAAATTATTATTTTTTCTTCCTTGGTTATAGAAACTGAAGATTAAAAACTACACATTGCAGAGATTTCTGTCTTTCCACAATGTTATTCAGCAAAACATCTAGGATTAATGGCCCAGAGTGTAAGCCTGCGAAAGTGCAAAAGAAATTTGGCCTAGGCTTGCCTGCAGTTGAAATCAATTGAACTAAAGTGCTTTAAAAGCAAAAGCGTCGCCATTTTATCAGGCCTGTGGATCAGGGTGATAAACTACGCTTTCTCTTCAAAACTTTACCTGCCATTTTAATTGGAACAAGATCCCTAAACATCAGATAAGCTATTCTTCAAGTGACATTTGCACAGCTACAGGACTGTATCAGGTAATTCCTTCCATTATTAACACCACAGAAGTGAAAAAATACAAGTACCTTCAGCCTCTCAATCACGGCAGGCTTTTTCCATACATCTGGCGAATTTTTATTTCTGGCGTAATACTCCACCATTTCCTAGGAAAATAAAATACATCAACAGAGAACACACAACAGCCAATAAAGCCACATCAGTGCATTTTTCCCCCCTCAGTACATTTCACTAGATAGCTACTTACTTTGCTTTTCATATGGTTTGTGAGTAATTGGAGGAAAGAGTCATAAAGACACAGAATTGTGAATGTGAGCACCTGAAGTCCAATAGACTGGATGAATAGTGAAGCAATATTTCCCTCACACATCTAAATGACTATATGACTTTCAAAAAACATCTGAAGGCAGCCCAGTAAACAGGGAATTTTTAAATGTTTGATGTTTTATTGTGCTTTCAATCTTTTGTTGGGAGCCACCCAGAGTGGCTGGGATCAGCCCAGTCAGATGGGTGTCATATAAATAGAAAATAATACAGTGGTACCTCGGGTTACGAACTTAATTCATTCCAGAGATCTGTTCTTAACCCAAAACTGTTCTTAACCCGAGGCGCGCTTTCGCTAATGGGGCCTCCCACTGCTGCTGTGCCGCTGGCGCACAATTTCCGTTCTCATCCTGGGGCAAAGTTCTCAACCCGAGGTACTACTTCTGGGTTAGCGGAGTTTGTAACCCGAAGTGTTTGTAACCCGAGGTACCACTGTAAAATAAAAGGACTCCTGTAAAACCATTACAGTGGTACCTCAGGTTACATATGCTTCAGGTTGCATACACTTCAGGTTACAGACTCTGTAAACCAAGAAATAGTGCTTCAGGTTAAGAACTTTGCTTCAGGATGAGAACAGAAATTGGGCTCCGGTGGCGCGGCGGCAGCAGGAGGCCCCATCAGCTAAAATGGTGCTTCAGGTTAAGAACAGTTTCAGGTTAAGAACGGACCTCCGGAACGAATTAAGTACTTAACCCGAGGTACCACTGTATGTCTAGAGTGTCATTTACCTAACTGTACCATTGGACCTTAGAAAGGCCCACCACTATTGCCTGTCTTGGGGCCCCTGCACTAGATGGCTGGGTCTGAAAGCTATCCACCATTAAAATTTCCCATAATGCCATGGGTCAATGTTTTGTTTGCGGTGGGTTTAAAATGGCAGGCATTTCCCAGGTGCCCGATTTAGCAAACAGATGCTGCTGCTGCTGCTACTGCATGCCCCTGGGGTGAGGACACCAACCCAGGAGGTGAGTTACCAGGCCACATTTTGTTATGAGGCAACTCAGGCTTGCAGCTGGTCCTGGTGGCCAGCGATGAGACAAGTTGCACCAGCTAAAATCCCCTTTCTGTAGAGGCATCAACTTCTCAAGATGATTGAGGAGGCCTGATGTGTCGTCTTGACATCATGCGCACCCGATGTCGCGAGCATGGCATTGTGATGTACCATGGGGCAGAGTCAAATAACTTCTGAAAATTGGGGCCCACCCACTAATAAAAAAACATTGGGGGGGGGGGGTGTAAAAGTGCCTCAGCCCCCAGGATCTGGCACCTATGCCTCTCTGTAAAACTATGAATGATACAGGAGTCCTAATAACCTTTGCATGGGATCACCTCTGCCTTCTGGCACTGAGGGAGGAACTAGACCTGACAGCAGGGAGGGCAAAGCTGTACTGGACTTGAACTCTCATCATCTCTGCTCATAGCCATGTTGTTTGATGGAAGCTGAAGTCTAACGACAGATGGAGAGCAGCAGATTCCCCATAACTGCTAAATAACTAAATCTGTGTCTTACTTTGACAACCACAAATCAGTACAGTGGTACCTCGGGTTACATACTCTTCAGGTTACAGACTCTGCTAACCCAGAAATATTGCTTCAGGTTAAGAACTTTGCTTCAGGATGAGAACAGAAATTGTGCTCCGGCGGTGCGGCAGCAGCAGGAGGCCCCATTAGCTAAAGTGGTGCTTCAGGTTAAGAACAGTTTCAGGTTAAGTACGGACCTCCGGAACGAATTAAGTACTTAACCCGAGGTACCACTGTACTGTTGAATCATATACTAGAGAAATCTTAATAAACCAGGGCAAAATTAAGCCACATTTCTGTTCCTAATCAATGATTAGGCTCTCAATCTGTGCCTGATTAGTACCAGTGTTCTGAATATGCTACATCATATGTCTCACCATTTCAGCTGGGAAAACATATTTCTTCATGAAATCCTTCACCGCTTCAAGTACTTCTTTGCCCTCTTTAGACTGGTGGAATAATTCTCCTGTGGTACAGGGCTGACTCTCAGTGGCAAAAGATGTTCTAGAAGAAAAACCCAGATGGGACAGTAATGACATTTTTCTTCAGCTACATAGCCTTAAAGCAGAAACAAATTCATCTCCCTGACTCCTCATGCAATACCCCACATTAGGACCTCAACTGCTTTGGAGTGAACTCGTTGCCATTTAAAAAAAATATATTCTGAATAAACCATTCTTACTTTTTTGATACCAGTAATCCAGTTTCTGCCAAAGGTTTCACCATACTGCCAAACTTGTGGCTGTTTTCCGCAACGGAATTTCCCTGAAGGTATCTGGCATAGATGCCCTAAGGAACATATAAACAAAAGTATATGTGATTTGGCTTTTTATTTCATTCAAGAACCCACTTGCTAAAACAATATGTCATGTAGAAATTGTGAAATGGCACAACACTTAGTACTGAACACCCAAACAATTCTGCCTCTGAAACAACTGATAAAATATAAAATTTGGAGAGCTGTTGTTTCTTACTAGCTAAAGTAATATATAACGACCTTTGTTATTTTATTTTGAAATACTTTTTATTAAAGGTTTTCTTGAATTACAAAAGAACTGTAATGTCTCTCTCTCTCTCTCGTTACATTCAGTGTAAGACAATGTTGTTGATGTTCCAGAGCTGTTTATTTTTTTTTAATGTTGGGGTGTTGAGGACACTGACACAAACCCACTGCAGGTGGCTAAAATCCAGCTCCTGTAGGCTGTGGAAAACTAAATATGAAGTATGGTAGTAGTAATAATTTCAACTAGCCCCGCAAAATCTCACAGCTGGATCTGCCAGTGTTTAAGGTGAGCCAAAAACAGGACTGGTTCCCCGCTGCCACCCAGTTATTAAATTTTGTGTTCATGTGAATGTTAAGGGGCATCTGAATGGTGTGATTGACACATGCCTGAGACATATCTGATCACATTCTAGGAAAGATGCACATCAAAGTAACACTCAATTTCTTGTTGAACTTCAAAAAACTTCACTAACATTATTGTAGGAGTGTGGTTTGCAGTATTTCTCCCTGAAACTTAAAAATATGTTTAAAACGGGTAGATATATTTATAGCCACAACTATTACCTGCATTATTGAAGCCACTTTAAAATACGAGAGAGCAAGGAAGAAATTCAGGTTGGGCACAGAAGCACTGATACCTCTGCAGCGACAGTACGTCGCGATCACTTCTTCAGCTGAAGGAATTCCTAGGAAATTGATACGGAATAATGTGAAAACTTGGCTTTGGTGTGCCGGTTACACAGGGTTGTTGTTGTCTTAATTGTATGCAACAGGGGTGTAAATAGATATACAGTCATACCTTGGGTTACAGACGCTTCGGGTTGCGCGATTTCGGGTTGTGCACCGTGCCGAACCCAGAAGTACCAGAACGGGTTACTTCCAGGTTTTGGCGCATGCGCAGAAGTGCAGAATCGCAACTCGCGCATGCACAGATGCGGCGCTGCTGGTTGCAAACGCTGCGGGTTGCAAAAGTGCTTCCCGCATGGATCACGTTCGCAACCAGAGCATCCACTGTACTAGTACTGCATCTATTTTCTCACACAGCAATATAGCTATCAGATCATAGAATCATAGAGAGATAGAGCTGGAAGGAACGGCAAGGGTCATCTATACCAAGCCCCTGCAAAACAAGAATCTTCTGCCTAATATGGGGCTCAAACACACAACCTTGAGATTAAGAGTCTCATGCTGTAGCAACTGAGATAACTAACAGGTTGTATCCAATGCAGTGCTTATGTGAGAATGCTCCCACATCTCATAGGCATACACTGAGCTGTTGTTGCCTACCAGTCACATGGAGCTGGCAGTTGGTAATTCCTTTACCCCACAGATAAACCTTTTTTAAAAAAAACTTTGGTGGGGGTGGCAGGTGGGAAAAACAGAGAGGAGCAATGGAGATAATCCCACTTGCTCAGGCTGTGTGTTGCTGCCTGCCAGTCACGTGAAGCTGGCAGCAGGAACTTCCTTTACCCTATTGAGTTTCTAATACAAAAAAAGTCTGGTTGTGAAAAGGTGTGTGTGTCCATATGAACTTATTCTGTGGATTATTACTAGATCGTGGCACATGCAAGGTAAGTGGTATAACCTAATATGACAAGAGGTACCCCATCATGAATTTTTGTGCCCCTCGTACCAGTCTGATCCCAGCCTCGGCTCCCGAAAGGCATCCAGGCATACCTTGAGTTCCTTGCATAAAAATCAGCACATGTAAATTTAGTTGCCAAGTACAATCTATCCACCCCTTGAATGGAGACCATCAAGATAATGTTAGGAGATAATTTGAAGGCAGGGAGCAGACAAAAGACAACCAGCTCAGTTCCTCTTCACTAGGATGGTAGTCTTTCAAAACCTTAATGTGCAAGATGGAAATGGGCAGGAACCACGGTGGAAAGACAGTATCTACTATAAAAATTCCTCACCCCAAATCCATTTCTCTTCTCCATGAAGGAAATGATATAATAAAGGAACCCTAAAATTTGTAGCAAGTGGCTCTCATCGCTCTAGCGAGGACCTTCATTCAGCTCACTGGTCCCCAAAGGTTGGTGACCCCCCAATACATAGGCACAGAACATATAAAGAAAGATGGGTGCATACCTGCAATATTGTTTATATACTGGAAATTTGCCATTTGCAAATGTTTGAGGGATCTGGGCCAAAACCAGAGAGAAACAGTGTAAGCGAAGTCTGCCAGAGGATGCCCTATAGTCGAAAGTTCCCAGTCCAGCACTGCCACAACACGGGCCTGGAAAGAGAGGAATACGGGGGGGGGGACCAGTGGCAATGGTGAAAAGGTTTAGATCAACATTCATCAACCTGGTGCCCTCCAGGTGTTGTTGGATTGCAGCAAAGCTGGCTGGGGCTGATGGGAGTTGTAGTTCAACAACATCTGGAGGGCACCAGTTCTGCAAGGGCTGGATTAGGACAGCAGTCCCCAACCACTGACTCCAGCGTACACACAAGGCTCTAGTATAAAGGGACCATTAACACCAGTCCATCTTCAGTGCCCTGCTTCCATTCATTCAACTTCTGAGAAGCTTGTTTTTATTACATAGGCAGCCACTCCAAAATACTGATGCAGAATTTACATACAAGCATTTATATCTATCATGTAAAACAAGACCAACTAACCATGTTCCATTGGCTGCATCCTGCCCCCAAGGTGGTTTTTTGTGACCCACCTTGTCATTTTTTTAAAAAAGAATCATAGAATTGTAGAGTTGGAAGGGACCCTGAAGATCATCTAATCCAACCCCCTGCAATATAGGAGGATCGAACCTGCAACCTTGGTGTTACCATCTCTAAAGAGTCACTTTAAAAAAATAATGACTGGTTCTATGGGTCTCTCACTATGATTCCATGATGCCGGGAGCCACCCCAATATTTGTCTCAATGTTAAGAGATTTAGAAAATGGCAAAACCATGCAATTATTATGCAGTTAAAACTGTGGTTTGCAATCTTGGTTTGCCTGTAAACTGCAGTTTGCATATGCCACCGTTTGCCCAGTATCAAGGCAAAAGCAAATGAGGGTTTGCCACTAAATTGGAAGTGATGGGGGGAGAGAATCACAAAGCATGCAAGCACAGGGCTCGTTCTGATTGCACCCATTATTTTCTGGCATTGTATCAAGCCCCCACCCACATGTGTCCAATAATTGCTTTGGAATGGACTACTGCAATGCGCTCTATGTGGGACTACCTTTGAAGGTGACCCGGAAACTACAACTAATCCAGAATGCGGCAGCTAGACTGGTGACTGGGAGCGGCCGCCGAGACCACATAACACCGGTCTTGAAAGTCCTACATTGGCTCCCTGTACGTTTCTGAGCACAATTCAAAGTTTTGATGCTGACCTTTAAAGCCCTAAACTGCCTCGGTCCAGTATACCTGAAGGAGTGTCTCCACCTCCATCATTCTGCCCGGACACTGAGGTCCAGGGTCGAGGGCCTTCTGGCGGTTCCCTTGCTGCGAGAAGCCAAGTTACAGGGAACCAGGCAGAGGGCCTTCTTGGTAGTGGCACCCACCCTGTGGAATGCCCTCCCACCAGATGTCAAAGAGAAAAACAACTACCAGACTTTTAGAAGACATCTGAAGGCAGCCCTATTTAGGGAAGCTTTTAATGTTTAATAGACTATTGCATTTTAATATTCTGTTGGAAGCCACCGATAGTGGCTGGGGAAACCCAGCCAGATGGGCGGGGTATAAATAATAATAATAACAATAATAATAATAATAATAATAATAATAATAATTGCATCACACTGAATAAGGATATTACTGTGTTGCAATGGAAGGTTGAGGAAAACCTCTCAGAACTAGAGGCTCAGCCTACTAGGCAAGGGCTAGGTCCACTGAAACAAGCAAGAATTGCAAAAAAAACCACCACCACCTTTGTATCAGTGTCCTGTATAACATGCTGCTACTTTACCGGACTAGTATTTTGTGGAAAGAATTTGCTCTTAAGGGGACGATTGCAGAGCAAAGCCTGAACTGACTGTCGTTATGGTCATGAGACCGAAGCGGAGATTTGGACTTTATTCTGCAAGTGTTGCGTAACTTGTTCCTTGCGCAAAAAGGGCTCAACTTTCACTCACAAAAGAGGTAGCACAGAGATGCTGGAGGGGAGTTTTAAAGGGCTCTTTTTAGAATGATCCCTCCCACAGGGTAGTTATGTAACTATGTGAATTTATTTACAGGGTTAATGCCCAGCTGGTTTTCTCAGCTCGGTTCAAACCACGAGGAAGATACGCCTAGAGGCTACAGCTCAACTGCCCAGATTTTAAATTTCTTCCCTCATTCTGAAGCATTTTATTTCACACTGTCCTTTTCCCTGACATTCTGGCACAACATGTCATTCAGAAGAAGTCAGATAAGCTTCCCAGGCATGGAGGTCGATTCCTATGACTGCTGACTCCGTTCAGTATTACAACATCCTATGTACATCTCTGAAGTCTATTATTCTATTAGCAATATAAAATATAATTCAGTGTTCCTTTCTAAATCTAAAGACATTTGTATATCTAATTGAGCAGTAAGAGGCCTCCTTCAGCGAGGAACATTGTTATCAATGTCCTTTCTCGTAATTGTCTACTTGTCACGATAAAAACAAGTAAATCAGTAAAACAAAACAGCCAAATAATACCCCCTTCTTCCCTCAGACACATTTAAAAGGCTGTAGAATATTAATCTGCCCAAGGCCTAGTTGAAGAGGTACGTTTTCATTATATATATTTTAGGCTCTAGGCAAACTTCCCGGGGAGAGCTTTCCACAAACTGGGAGCCACTACAGAGAAGGCCCTCCAGACCTCGGATGCAGAAGGCACACAAATAAGGGCCTCAGATTATGAACACAGAGTCTGGGACAGTTTATATGGGGAGGGGTTATCCTTCAAGTCCTTTTTTATGTAATATGGTGAAGGAATGATCCATGAGGGTAATGGCACCAAATTGACTCAAACCTATGGAATAAATAAATTTGAGGCACGACAAAAAGGATTATGCAGACATACTCTTAGAGAATTGGAAACCAATTGCACAAGTCACCCTCAGCACCATCCAATCTTTGGGTGGAAATGTCCCCCCTTCTAACAGACTCCTTTATTCATGTATCATTTCAAAGCATTCCATAGCCTTATCTTTCATTCATTCCAATCCCTTTTCAAAGTGGCCACTGGTAACAAATTTAAACAAATTGCACCTAACCAACAGAGCAATGTCAACCATGACTTGCTTCTGATGACACACAAAAGTATTCAGACATCTTCCCCAGAGGCAGAAAATGCAATATCTTACGAAGCACACAGAAATAAGAGGGACTACTTTTATCTCAGGGCTCTATGCACATAGTCCTGGAAATGCTACAAGCCTAACTGAAGCCATATGCACGATACCTCTGTTGGATGAAATATGATGTTGTCTAATCGAAAATCTCCATGGACCAACTTTTCTTCCGTATCGCCGGCAGGCAGGTTGCTGGTTAACCATTCAGCTAATTCATCCATAGCTGGGATGTCTGCATGAGCAGCTGCTTGATACTGTCTTCTCCAAGTTGATACCTGAAAATAAAATCAGTAAGGGGTGGGGGGAAATATATGTTAGACGGAGGCCTAACTGAAGGGAAAATGTTATGGTTGTGATCAAAAAATAAATTGCTTAAGCTCAGACGAAAGGTTTGTGCTACAGCACTTTCCCATGGCTCTTTTGGATTATATCACAATATTGCTTTCAAAAGCAGATTGCAGACTTTTTTGGATCCTACTCCAGGGGTTCCCAAAATGTAGATCATGGACTTCATTCAGGCAGTCTGCAGTCTCTATGGATTTGTGATTGAAGACGAAAGAGGGCACCATCCATCATAATCAATTCTTAGTTAATTTTTATTGCTTCTTTCATTTCCCGTATTGCATTTTATTGTATTTGTTATAGGATAAAATGCAATTTATAAGAAACCAATGAAGCAAAAAATCAAAACAAAAAACCTTTTAAAATAATGCAGCATCAAGCAGAGTGAATTACAATTGCTGCAACAGGAAGAAAAATCGTTAAGTGGTCAGCTAAGACGCTCGGCGATTTTCAAGTGCTCCGTGGGGGGGAAAGTTTGGGAACCACTATCCTAATCCATAAAATTAATAGCCTTATTTCCTTCTTTCAAAAGGGAACACTTCCTCACACAGCAGACGAGTAGCACAATTCAAATGCATTTTTTTTAGTGAGAGTCAGAAGCACAAGTGTTGTAAAGGTGTGGTGTGATCTGTTGTGGAAAACTGATACAGTGGTGCCCCGCAAGACGAAATTAATTCGTTCTGCGAGTTTTTTCGTTCTACGAGTTTTTTCGTCTTGCGAAGCACCAATGTGTATTGACGGTTTCCCATAGGAATGCATTGGCGGTTTTAAAAAAAAAGGCGCAAGACGTTTTCGTCTTGCGAAGCAAGCCCATAGGGAAATTCGTCTTGCGAAGCAACTCAGAAAACGGAAAACCCTTTCGTCTAACGAGTTTTTCGTCTTGCGAGGCATTTGTCTTGTGGGGCACCACTGTAATGGGAACATCAGCAGTGAAGTAAGAGGAGGAGGAGGAGCACAGAAAGGGCAAAGAAGAAGAAGAAGAGGAGTTTGGATTTGATATCCCGCCTTTCACTCCCCTTCAGGAGTCTCAAAGCGGCTAACATTCTCCTTTCCCTTCCTCCCCCACAACAAACACTCTGTGAGGTGAGTGGGGCTGAGAGACTTCAAAGAAGTGTGACTGGCCCAAGGTCACCCAGCAGCTGCATGTGGAGGAGCGGAGACGCGAACCCGGTCCCCCAGATTACGAGACTACCGCTCTTAACCACTACACCACACAGTGAACACTGTTGGGTAAAGCAGAACTGCAAGTGTAAGAGACCTGCAGAAAACCTATTTGCTTGATCAGCAGCTGCAGTTAAATCAAAATGGAAATGACCATTGATCTCTGGTCGTTGCTGCTGCTGCTGCTGCTGCTGCTTCTGTGAATGTGCTCCATTAGTTGCTGGCACCAGCCACTTAAATATCGCCCAAGACTTGCAGAAAGCTAACTTCCTTGTTTAAGAGTTGAAATATGTATCCCTTGTCTGACACCAAAAAATAAAACAAAATATGGGGGGGGGGTGAGGTCAGTCACTCTGTAAATGGCAAAGAGAACATTACTGGTGAAGAAAGTCATATGATGAGGCTGAAACATTGGAAAGGTTTTGTAGATCATTTACCTGCCTCTTACAGTAACCTGGTCCTTTTCCATAGCCTTGGAGTCCCAGTGAATTGACATTGAATGAGTGTAGTTTGGCCAGAGTTTCTATTATAGCTATGTATAGAGCAGATCTTTCCACTGGACTTATGTCAGGTAACGCAGTGTTTCGGAAGATGCGACCCTAAAGACACCAGGAGCCAAATATAAGGTGGGTGAGAAGCAAACAGGGAAGATTACAGCTTTAAAACACAAGATGCACCAGACCATCTGCACTGTGCATTTCAAGCAGTATCATGCCGCTTTAAACAGTCGTGGCTGCCCCCTGGGAATCATAGTTTGTTCAGGGTGCTGGGTGTTATTAGGAGACCTGTATCCCTCCCTGCCCCCTGCAAAGTTGCAATTCTTACCGTTGGGTTAACAGCAAATCACTCTTCCCAGGGAAATTTGGGGTCTCACAGAACCCTTAACAAGCTACAGTTTGTTTAGGGAAGCTTTTAATGTTTGATGCATTACTGTATTTTAATATTTGGTTGGAAGCCGCCCAGGGTGCCTGGGGAAGCCCAGCCAGATGGGTGGGGTATAAATATATTATTATTATTATTATTATTATTATTATTATTACAGTTCCCAGGGAACCCATGACTGTTGGTATGGTACGATACCGTTTTAAATGTATAGTGCAAATGGAGCCTAATACATAGGCCCAGAATCAATTACAAAGTCAGTGATGACTTTGTTTTACTGGTTTTCAGAAGCACTGAGACATAGATATGCTGCTTTGCCTTAGTTGAGCAATGAAGATAAACCAAGAGATCGAATTAGTAACATACAGTGGTGCCTCGCAAGACGAAAAGAATCCGTTCCGCGAGTCTCTTGTTCTTGCAGTTTTTTCGTCTTGCGAAGCAAGCCCATTAGCGGATTAGCGCTATTAGCAGTTTAAGGGCTATTAGCAGCTATTAAAGGCTTAAGGGATTAGCGGATTAGCTGCTAAAAGGCTATTAGCAGCTTAGCGCTTTAGAAAAAGGGGTTGGGGAGCGGAAAAAAACCCCAGGAATCGCAAGACATTTTTGTCTTGCGAAGCAAGCCCATAGAGAAATTCGTCCTGCGAAGCACCTCTGAAAACGGAAAACCCTTTCGTCTTGCGGGTTTTCCGTCTTGCGAGGCATTCGTCTTGCGGGGCACCACTGTACTTAGGGGAAAACAACACGTGATCATAACTTCATAGTTCTGTGCTTGAATGCAGAATTTATTTTCACAAACTGGAAGGGGCTGGTGTGTGTGTGACTTTAATCTTTTGCTCCTGGCTGTGGTCCTCATTGCCACCCCACCTCACACAAACAAAATATGCATTGAAGAGAGGAGGAAAAGAGCCCATCCATTTTAAAAGAAACATTTTTGCAATGCATATTGCAAGCATCGTAGAGCTGATCTAAATCAGAACTGCAGTAAGGGGCAAAGGCTTAGAGTCCCCTCTTCCCATACTCTAGGGTCCTGATCCGGATGGGGAGTCCCAGGCAGGGCCGGCCCAAGACATTTTGGCACCTGAGGTGAACCACAAAATGCACCCTCCACCAACCAAGGGAAGAAGGGGTAATAATAATAATAATAATAATAATAATAATAATAATAATAATCTTGGTCACTGTAAGAACAAGATGTTAGACTTCATAGGCCTTTGATCTGCTTCAGTGGGGACAGTCTTATGTTTTTAAGGATTCTGGAATAAATTTGCCCACGGAGCAGGAAAACTGTGTGCAATAAATGCTGTTGCAATCAAAGAAGGGTTTGGTTTTGATATCCCGCTTTATCACTACCCTAAGGAGTCTCAAAGCGGCTAACATTCTCCTTTCCCTTCCTCCCTCACAACAAACACTCTGTGAGGTGAGTGGGGCTGAGACTTCAGAGAAGTGTGACTTGCCCAAGGTCACCCAGCAGCTGCATGTGGAGGAGCGGGGAATCGAACCCGGTTCACCAGATTACGAGTCTACCGCTCTTAACCACTACACCACACTAGCTCTCAATCAAAGCACCAACCTGTACATGTTGCATCACATAAAACTCCGTTCCAATCACAGAAGCATCGCTACAGTATAAGAGAGGCTCAGGAACTGGGAATCCAACGGCAAACAAGGCTTTCTGAACCTGATATTCTCTGTCGACCTGAACAGGATTATGGTAGGATATACAATAATGTGAGTGATAGGAGCTTAAGTGACAAAAGCTGTGATCCACAGAAACGGATGCGCTTGCCCTATTCAGATCAATAGAACTTAAGAATTCGGCAATTCTTATGCGTTTCGGCAAGATTTGCAGCACAATCCCATAGAAGTTTATTCAGCGGTAAGCCCAGCTAAGTTCAATGGAGCAGACTCCCAGCAAGCATGCATAAAATGGCAATTTTAAGGTTACAACCCTGTACCAAATTTCCTGAGTTGAAGTTCAGCTGAGCTCAGTGGAGCTTACTTCAAATACTCCGGCCTATTATCCAGCATTCACAAATCCTTACAGGTTCAATGAAGCCATTAGAAATGAATCACAACCGTTAGCACTTACCCAAATGTATGCAAGTGCTATCTGATTGCCCATTTAAGTAATTTATAGAGCACCTATTAACAATATTGAAGCAATTTACTTTTTTAAAAAAAATCCAAATACATAAGTATACAGTAAACACAATCTCGATAACTTTAGAAGAAGAAAAGTCCACATGCAGAGATGTACGACACAGGACAATATCCATACACGTAACAATAATCACGCCAATTCAAAAGTCTAAAACGAAGAACCATATCATTTGTTAAACAAGCCCGCATAGACATTCCACCCACACAACAGTTCTCGCAATTTATCACTTTCATTAGCCACTCACACCAAATATGCAACCTCACCAGCGCTATAGTTCTTTTTTGATTACACAGCTTTTACATCAATCTCACACATGTAACAGCCAATAAAAAGCAAACACACTAACCAGAATAACACCCGTGTATTCCCTTCCTCTCTGTGGCTCAAGAGTTGAACTACAAGCACAGGCTCTTACCTGCAGGCAGGTGCTAATCTAGCCATTTCACATGGTTTATTTCTATCTTAGATGTGACCTGGAATGAATATCTACCATCTGGACCCCAATAGTTGCAGAAAGTACCAAAGTACTAATCTTTGTTTCAGCAAAATTTGGCCACTGCCCTCCTGTAAGCAGGAGCCAGACTTTACAGAGACAATGGGATCTCTTTTAAGGTACATGTATACATAAATGTGTGGTCTCCTCAAAATTAAGGCTGTGCCCTCCTTACTTTGAAGCTATCCCAGGAGTAAACAACAGTTCAAAGGATGTGGGCGTTTCATTCTTCAGTCATTCAAGAAGCCCCTTTTTCAAGTTTCATTAGATTCAGCCTATACCCAAACCCCAGATTTTGAATGGTTCATTGTTTCACAGCTCAAACAGGACCCCCCCCCTTCTTTTATTCCTTAAGGATCAATCCTATCCTTTGCTAGACAACCAAAGGCACAGGTGAGAGAGGATGTTGGCTTGTGGACCAAGGATTTTAAAGGGGAAGCTTCATGTTCTGTGTGCTTCTAGAACAGGTGTACACCCTTCCCTTTCTTATAGTTATCTCTTTTTAATGTGAGCCTGTGGCACTCACTCTTTAGGGGTAGTTAGGGACTCTCTTTATTCCTTAGAATTAAGGTGTGTATGTGTCTAATGAGTGTTTGCTGCTCGCATATGCGAAACATCCATATGCTCTGTCTCTTTTCATTTCTGCGTAATAAACCATTTTTTGCCCTACTTCCTGATGTGACAAGTTTGTTACTGGGCATGAGGGTTAAAGGTATACACAGTATCACATTTTATTTTTAACAGATGCATGTAATGATGGCTCCACGCAAAAGGTTCCAACCCTCTCAGAGCTTCACGTTGAGTTCATGCATGTGGTGGACACACATGTGGTTCCAGACATACACCACGTCACAGGAGGGGGTCTATAAAACTCTGAAACCCCCAACCACCAAGTCATAACACACTGCACCAACTCCATCCCATAACACAACCACATCACATTGCTAGTAACAAATGTTAATGCTAACTACTGACAAATCCTCGACACAAATCTAGCAGCACAAGATCCACAAATTATGGACGGTAGCAGTTCTGCTTTTATACCTGTGAGCCCAGTCCTTACGGTCAACTGAAGGAGCCATTCTCCTTCTCCACCCTGTTGCTAAGCAAATCAATGTTTTCAAACGAAAGCCAAAGATATTTCATTAACGGATTGTTGTTGTTTTTTTAAAAAAAGATATTTATTAAAGGTTTTATAGTTACAGAAAAAAGTGTAACAGAAAAAAGAAACAATGAAAAATTTAACAGACAATACATCAAAAATAAGAAAAAAAGAAAAAAAAGAACAATACATAGTAAAAAGAAAAAAAGATAAACACATCCAAATTCCATATCATTATCTTTCATTTACTTGTTTCCTCGACTTCCTCACACCTCCCTTTTTGTATTCTAGTTCAAATGCTAATTCAGCAAATCCTTTCCCAAATTTTCATTCTATAAATTATCTTAACTCAATCTAACTTTAAATTTTCCACTTTAGCCCATTAGCAATCAGTTTTTACTTAATTCTTTACAACATTTCTGCTAAAACCATATAGCTTCATTCCGGCATTCTTCTAACATTCATTAATTTTACAGTGTTTCTGTAAATATACTTTAAACGGATTGTTTTACAACAGCAAATTTACCTTATGAGCTTGAGGCAGGAGTGAGCCATGAGGTTTCTTCCTCAGTACGTAGGTCTTGAGGCCTTTTTCCAAGTAAAAAGTTGGGTTTGACTGCCCTGAGCTATGTGAGCAAAGATATGCATTATTATTATTATTATTAAAAAAACTTGTTAGTCACTTTTTACACACACAAAAGCTCACCAAGTGAGTTACATTTTAAGAAGGTAAGCAAGCGTAAGTACAACCCAACACATGCTGGTTATAGAATCACAGAATGGTAGAGTTGGAAGGAACCACAAGAGCAATCCAGACCAACTCCTTGTATTTTGCTCACGACCCTGAGATTAAGAGTCTCGCACTCTACCAAGGTATGAATGAAGGAGATTCCTAGGGCAGCAAACAAAAATTCAGCAGGCTGAGCTCTTCGGGCCATGGAAATGTAGTGATGAATAAGAGGCTTTCTGCTGCCCATCAGGCAATGGCTTTTCCCACCTATCTTGGCCTACCTTCCAGCCCTAGGAGGCTTCCTAAGAGAGCTGCTACAGAGGAAGAACTGTGTGGGGAGGAGAGACTCTGCTGTTCATCAAGCAATGGCTTTTTCCACCTGCTTTGCCCCACCCTCCAGCCCTGGGACTTTCCCCCAGACCAGCACTTTGAGAAGCAGCTGGAAAGAATTTACCCACCTGGGAAGAATGGCAGATGAAGCTGATGGACTATATGGAAATGGCGGAAATGACTGGCAGAATCCGAGACCAGGGAGAAGAGTTGATGGAAGAAGATTGGAAAAAAATTAAAGTATATTTACAGAAATATTGCAAAATTAATGAATGTTAGAAGAATGCTGGAATGAAGCTATATGGTTTTAGCAGAAATGTTTTAAAGAATTAAGCAAAAACTGATTGTTAACAGGTTAAGTGGAAAATTTAAAGTTAGATTGTGTTAAGATAAATTATAGAACAAAAATTGAGAAAGAGGGAAAGGATTTGCTGAATTAGCTAATTTGAACTAGAATACAGAAAAGGGAGGTGTGAGGAAGTCGAGGAAACAAGTAAATGAAAGATAAAGATATGGAATTTGGATGTGTTTTTAAATGTTTTTGGGGGGGTTTATGCTGTTTTGATGGATTGTTCTTTTTTCTTTTTCTTATTTTTTCTTATTTTTGATGTATTGTTTGTTAAATTTTTCATTGTTTCTTTTTTCTTTTACACTTTTTTCTGTAACTATAAAACTTTTAATATCTTTTTTTTAAAAAAAAGAGAAGCAGCTGGGAAGAGAGAATAGGAGTTCAGGGATATTAAAAAATAAAATAAAATTATAAGCTGTGTGTCCTTGTTTCTCATTTTGATCCTTCTACATGGTTTTGTATGTTTTGCGGTATTTCATGCATTGTGACTTGCAGTTATTTTTTATTGATTCTAGTTTATTAATTCTTTATTGTAATTGATAAGTGCAAACCATTTCATTATTATTTGCTGATATTTAATTTTACCGTTTACCATTATATTCCAATGGATTATTGAATATTGCTTTATTGGATATAAGTTGCTTATTTAAAAGTTACTGTGACTTTTTTGTGTCGGATCAGATTTGTTAATACTAGTGTGATCTTTGCTGTCTGTTTTGTTGTTTCTTCAGCCTATAAACTGCCTTGTGTACAGTAATATAGCAAGGCAGTATACAAATTAAAAGTGAAATGAAATGAAAGGCAACAGAAACCAAACCAGGGATTAAAAAGGGATGGGGAACCTGTGGTCCTCTGGTTGTGATTGGACTCCATATACCATCAGCTCTAGCCTGCATGGCCAATGGCCAGGGATGATAGGAGTTGTGGTCCAGTCTTATTCTTATTCTTTGGCAATCACTCGTAGCCGACTAAGACTGTCTTCCATAAACACTGTTTTAACAATGAGTCCACAAGTGACTGTGGAGGCCAATTCTGGATCCACACATCCCTCCACAGTGGGAACCTAGGTTCCCGGGTGAGAGTTGATCATGGTGAAGGTTTGCCAAATGTACCTCCTTCTTAGCACGTTTCTCCCTTTCGTCCTGAGTTTGAGCGTCTTCAAAGCCCACGACACCTTTGGTAAAGGCTGTTCTCCAATTGGAGCACCCACAGGACAGTGTTTCCCAGTTGTCAGTGTTTATACTCCATTTTTTAAAATTTGCCTTGAGTCTTTAAACCTCTTTTGTTGACCAACAGCATTACGCTTTCCATTTTAAAGTTCAGAATAGAGTAGTTGCTTTGGAAGATGATAATCAGGCATCTGAACTACATGACCAGTCCAACAAAGTTGATGTTGAAGAATCATTGCTTTGACACTGGTGATCTTTGCTTCTTCCAGTACACTGGCATTAGTTCGCCTGTCTTCCCAAGTGATATGGAACATTTTTCAGAGATACCATTGATGGAATCTTTCAAGGAGTTGGAGATGGCGCTTACAAGTGGTCCATGTTTCACAAGCATACAGCAAGGTTGGTAGTACAATAGTTTTTTGTTTCCCTGCAAATGTCCTGGTCCTCAAACACTCTGCACTTCAAATGGGAGAAAGCAATGCTTGCAGAGTTCAGGCGATGCTGGATTTCAGCATCAATGTCAACCCTTGTGGAAAGATAACGGCCCAGGCAGGAGAAGCGATGAACATTTTCAAACGTTACACCATTGAGTTGGATTTGTGGCACTGCAGAGGGGTTATTTTGTGCTTATTGGTTCAGTGACATCTGGAGGACCTTGGTTGTCCACCCTTACCAAATCTAATAACTTTTGTTTAACTAGTTAAAAGTCTGGGTGCATGGAAGAACAACCAAATCTGTGAAATTTTCTTATGAAACACTTGCACAAGCAAGTCAAAGCAACACATTTTGGGGAAAGCCTTTTCAGTGGAGGCATACCAGTGGATTTGAAACTGGTTTTTTTTACATCTGAAATTGCTTTTATTTTATTTTATTTTTATTTTGTATGAAACAATTTTTATTGTTGATTGTTTTACCCCGATATTGCTTTAAGATACGGTACATTATGGGAAGCGATTCACAAATGTAAACTAAATAAATAAATATAAATACTAAATCTGGAGTCGATGTTCAGAGCATGCATAGCACATCTGCTCATTACGTGGCAAATTTTCTCTCTGAAGCCGTAACAACCCCAGATTTGGTGCTGAGGGGAAAAACAGCACAAAAGCAGAATGCAGTGTGCTCTATGAGTTCAGAGGGCAATAATTAGACTCTATAACTCACTAAAAAACAAGTTACCTGGTCCTTACAAACAACAGGTGTATTGCTGGTAGGATATGGGTTACTGGAACACAGTTTCAAAGCTAGTTAATCAGTTGCAATGGTCCAAGATAACAACAGTGTCTCTCTCTTGCCTATTTGCATCCTTTGTTCCGCCCTTTGGGGATTGCTCAAACACAACCAGGATAGCGCAGGTCAGTATTATATGTGGAGCTACAACCATAAATGGGCTAGGATTGTTGTAAAATTGGGCATTCCAACAGGAGAGACCGCCTTGAGAGTCTTGATAAAGTTGCCACATCTCTCCTTTGTTAGGTGAATTACAGGTAAATGGCCCACAATGAGGAAACAGTTGGACAGCCATTTTGGGGGGAAAGGAATTACTGTCTCCTCCCTCATTAGCTGAAATTATTGTAATCTGTGTAGCTGTGGGGAAAACAAAGGACAAACTGAAGTGAGCGAGATCCCAAAAGACACATAGAGCTGTATATGGGTTCTCAGACTGCTGGTTTTCTTCCTAGAGATCTGATTTGAGAGCAGATAGACTGGCTATCTGATGGACTGTTTAGAGCAGGCATGGCCAAACTTGGCCCTCCAGCTGTTTTAGGACTACAATTCCCACCATCCCTGACCACTAGTCCTGTTAGCTAGGGATGATGGGAGTTATAGTCCCAAAACAGCTGGAGGGCCAAGTATGGCCATGCCTGGTTTAGAAGCTCTCCACCCATGAACAGCCTGTACATTTGTAAATGAGTGCTAATATTATGAAATGCCAATATTTTTCAAATGCTCTATTTCCAAATGAAATAACACCTGGATAAGCAAGTGTTCTCACAACTCTGAGAAGCGGAATAACATTACATAACACTTTTCTGGCCTCAAAAAAGCCTTTCAAACAGCCCTGTGCTGCTCTTTGAACCACTGGGTTTTTAGAGGTTCAAAGAGCAGCACTGGGCTGTTTGAAAGCATGCGTGAGAAAACCTTTAGATGTTGTCAGTGTTTGCTGGGGCTAAAGGGAGTTGGGAGTCTAAAAACTGCCTGGAAAGCCTGCTTTAAAGTCACAGAAATTGTCAGCAACCTGGGGAAAGAGGAAGGAGAGGGGTACATGGGAGAAAAAGAATCATGGATATATGTTCTGTGTATAACTAAGAAGGGAAGATTTGTCTCCTTTAACATATTGGAATATGTCCATAAAAATAGATAACATGGGTGGAGGTGGGGAAGGGAGTGAAACACTGAAAAGGCAAAAGCAGACTTATTTCTGACAAAAAAGTGTCTTTACGTTTTGCTTCATATCTCAGGTTCTACAAAGTATAGAAGCTGGGGGGATCTGAGGGTTATTGTTCACCTACCGGAGATGTCCTAATTTATTCAAGCATCTTTAATTCACACTTCTGAAAACACAGTAGTACCTCTGGTTATGTACTTAATTCGTTCCGGAGGTCCTTTCTTAACCTGAAACTGTTCTTAACCTGAAGCACCACTTTAGCTAATGGGGCCTCCCGCTGCTGCTGCCAATTTCTGTTCTCATCCTGAAGCAAAGTTCTTAACCCGAGGTAATATTTCTGGGTTAGCAGAGTCTGAAACCTGAAGCGTATGTAACCCGAGGTACCACTGTATAGGGTACCTCAGGGGATAAGGAAGAATGTGCAGGAGAAAGGAAAGCAATCTTATCCTATTAGATTTCAGTGAAATGTTTGCAGCTAAATGCACTCCTTTCCATCTGTCTCCACACACTGATTTAACAGTCCTAAGGCTGCAGCGCGATCAGCGTTTGCGAAAGGCTGCGAACACACATTAACTTAAAAGCACAATTTATTTCCCAAAGAATCCTGGGGGCAGAGGTGGATTTAGGGGACGGCAACCTGTTTGGTCATTGGGTGCACTGCAAAGTCTTGGGGGTTGCCGCCGGGGACGCAACAATTACGCTTTAGAATGGAGCGCAATAGGTCCAGGGTAACAAATTTTGGCATTGCACAGGGCACGAATGAAATTTGAGAACTCAGCTTAAACACCTTCCTTATTCTTTTAATGGCAATGGCGCCCACCTGAGAGGGATCTGGAGTTGAGAAGAGTTCTGGCTGAAAAAAAAGTCCTGCCTATAACTACGGTTCCCACGATTCTTGTGCCGGGGTGTGTGTGTGGATGGATCATAGAATTGTAGTCTTGGAAAGGACCCCCAGGGTAGCCCAACCCCCTGCAATGCAGGAATCTCGCTGAATTCAGTGCCCTGATTTCCGAGCACCATTGCTCCGCGAAGCTGCCATCCTTACCTGTACTGCCTGACCCTCAGCGCTTCGGGTGGGTGCTGCGGGAAGCCCGGCAGGTGCCGGCACAGGTATCTCTCCAAGGCTCCCTGGTCAAATCTGTGCGGCTTCCTCACTTCGGTGGTATCGGGCTCACTTGCCATTTTGCAGAGGCTCCTCTCCAACTGCGGAGTCGCGGCCTCGAACCGGTTCGCTGACTTGTTGCTACACTGGAGGCGAGAGCAAAGAGGGCGGTGGGGTGAAATAATAATTGCAGCGCAAAGGTTGCTGCAGCCGCTCCTCCAATGGCGACATACCTCCAAACTATAGGGCTGCCTCTGAAGTTACTCCAAAGCATTTGCAAAGACGCTGCTCCTCCTCACCCAGAGCAGAAAGAGCTGTTTGGGCTGCTGCCCCTGCGGCTCAGACCATGCTCTTTTCTGGAGGCCGAGCTGAACTCTGACTGAAATAATTCTTTCATCGGGTCTGCCCAAGGCGTTTGGCTTTCCCCCCTCAAGGGTGGCGGCGTCGTAGCCCAGACCTAGTCGCTGCTTTAGAGAACGGGTCCACTGACTTCAAGGGGTCCACTCCCAAGTCTTGCGTGGAAGGGGGCTGCTCAGCTTGCAACCCTTAAACCCAATTACAAGGCAATGCAAAACCCGGGGGATGAGGGCAAAGCAAAATGGTGCCCTTTTCATGGGCGCAGTCGGGATTTTTGTTTTGGTGTGGGGCAGGCTTTATGGGGGGGGGGAGAACCCGTTGGTTTTTTTTGTGTGGGGGCGGTTGCTCCCCCCTGGCCGCCCACTTCTCCTTGGCCGCACTTTTGCTTGCAAGGGGGGCAACCAGGATTTTGGTTTTGGTGGGGGAGCAGGCTTTATGTGGGGGGGGGGTAGAGAACCTCAGTTATTTTTTATTATGGGGGGGGGCAGTTGCTCCTCCCTGCCCGTCCACCCTCCTTGGCCGCCCTTTTGCATGCAAGTGGGGCAACCAGGATTTTTGTTTTGGTGTGGGGCAGGCTTTATGGGTGGGGGGGAGTAGAGAACTTCAGTTATTTTTTTATTGTGGGGGGCAGTTGCTCCCCCCCCTGCCCGCCCGCCCCTCCTTGGCCGCCCTTTTGCTTGCAAGGCAAAGGTTCCCCACCCGACGGTTCGCCCGCCACCCCCGGACTCTGAAACTCGCAGCAACTTTCTGAAAGGAGAGAGAACTCTGAAGGCCGGAACTGTGGTCGCCGGCGCTGCGTTGCGCGGGGGGAAGCCTTTTGCCGTGACTCCCGGAAGCGCCGGTTGGGGAGACGTGTCTCTGGCAGCAGCGGCGGCGGCGGCGCGGGGTTGGGCAGAGCAGCCGGTACTGCGGGCTTTCCGCTGAGGGATCGCCATGGCCGCCTCGGAGAAGCTGGTGGAGCAGCTGCGGCGCCGCGTCCGGGAGCTGGAGGAAGAGCTGGGCCGGGGGGAAGGAGGCGGGCAAGGCCGGCGGGCGAGGATCGAGCAGATGAGCCCGGAGGTGACCGACTCCAACCCGTACAGGTGAGCGGGTCTTTGGGACAGGGGAGAGTGGTCGTGAATTACATTGCAGGGGGGGGTTGGGCTAGATGACCATTGTAACCCCTCGCAGCTCTACCATTCTGTGATCCCGCCCTTTCCCTCCAAGGAGGGGCTCAAGGGTCTCCCCCACACGCCACCTCCACAACAGCCCTACGAGGTAGCTTATAGGCTACCTGGCCCAGGGTCACCCAGGGACCTTCATGTAAAATGACATTATTTTTTCCAATTTTTTAAATTAATTTTCCAAAATAATAATAATAAACATACATCCTGTTTAAATCTTGGTAACATTATTAAGTGACTTCCTCAAATCCCCTTGATTGAATTTCATTATATATCATTTTAACAGTTTTCCAAAGTAAAATAATAATATTAATAATTTATTCCCCGCCCATCTGGCTGGGTTTCCCCAGCCACTCTAGGCAGCTCCCAACAGAAAATTAAAAACACGATAAGACATCAAACATTAAAAACTTCCTTAAACAGATGTCTTCTAAATGTCAGTTGTTTTTTTCCTTGACATCTGATGGGAGGGCGTTCCACAGGGTGGGCGCCACAACCGAGAAGGCCCTCTACCTGGTTCCCTGTAACCTCACTTCTCGCATTGAGGGAACTGCCAGAAAGCCCTCGGAGCTGGACCTCAGTGTCCAGGCAGAACAATGGCGGTGGAGATGTTCCTTCTGGTATACCTGGCTGAGGCCGTTTAGGGCTTTAAAGGTCAGCACCAACACTTTGAATTGTACTCAGAAATGTACTGGCAGCCAATGTAGGTCTTTCAGGACCGGTGTTATATGGTCTCAGCGGTCACTCCCAGTCACCAGTCTAGCTGCCACACTCTGGATTAGTTGTAGTTTCCGAGTCAGCTTCAAAGGCTGAGTTGGGATTTGCAGACCCTGGGCCCCCAGATCGTAGTTCGGCACTCTGGCCCAGCTATTCTTAACCTCTGGAGGCACACAAAAGAAGGGCCTCAAGATTGCGGGGTCCACATTGGTTCCTATGGGGAGATGTGGTCCTTAAGGTACGGCGGTCCTGAGCGATTTAAGACTTTATAGGTTGAAGCCAGCTCTTTGAATTGGGTCCCAGAAGCTCATGGGTAGCCAGTGCAGTTGGGCCAGGGTTAGTGTTGTGTGCTCAAACCAGCCTGCCCCAGGGAGCAACCTGGTTGCTGAATTCTGCACCAGCTGGAGTTTCAGAACTCTTCAGAGGCAGCCCTGGTTTTTTAACTTTTTGAAATATGGCAGCCCTGTGTCAGTGGATAGATGGAAGTCCTTAACAGCCAGTCAAGAAGTGGTATGGCATTTTCAGCTACTGTAATGGAACAGTAAGAGGCAAGTAATGGCTATTCCTAGTGGCAGCACAGAAATTAGTGGCATGAACAGGCTGTATACACACCGTTTAGCCCTTTTCACCAACCTGGAGGTTGTTGGTTTATGTTCTGGGATGTCGTAAATGAATCCATACTTAATTTAATCACTGTGGGAGATCTGAGCTGCTGAAATATCCAAGACAAACGGGGATTTCAGCGCACTTCAATTTTGCACCATGGAATTTGCTAATCTCCTTTTGATTTTGAAATAGCTGTGCCATGTGAATGAAGCCCACTTGACAAAAGTGTTTTTGTTTCTTCCCTCTCTCTAGTCGCCTGATGGCGCTGAAAAGAATGGGAATTGTGAAAGACTATGAGGTGGGATAATGTTTCTTATAGAAGTTTGCATTAATGATGTAAACACATGGCACAAAATGCTTACCAGGGTTGGTTTCTTGTTGCAGAAAATCCGCTCCTTTGCCGTCGCGGTGGTGGGTGTTGGTGGAGTTGGCAGCGTAACTGCTGAGATGCTGACAAGATGTGGCATTGGTAAGGTAATAATACGTTTCTTCCTTATAACAACACTGTCCTGAGTAAAATCAGTGGTGCTTTGGTGAAAGATTTTAGAATCATAGAGTTGGAAGAGACCACAAGGGCCATCGAGTCCAACCCCCTGCCAAGCAGGAAACACCATCAGAGCACTCCTGACATATGGTTGTCAAGCCTCTGCTTAAAGACCTCCAAAGAAGGAGACTCCACCACACTCCTTGGCAGCAAATTCCACTGTTGAACAGCTCTTACTGTCAGGAAGTTCTTCCTAATGTTTAGGTGGAATCTTCTTTCTTGTAGTTTGGATCCATTGCTCCGTGTCCGCTTCTCTGGAGCAGCAGAAAACAACCTTTCTCCCTCCTCTATGTGACATCCTTTTATATATTTGAACATGACTATCATATCACCCCTTAACCTCCTCTTCTCCAGACTAAACATGCCCAGCTCCCTTAGCCATTCCTCATAAGGCATCGTTTCCAGGCCTTTGTCATTTAGTCGTGTTCGACTCTTCGTGACCCCCTGGACCAGAGCACGCCAGGCACTCCTGTCTTCCACTGCCTCCCGTAGTTTGGTCAAACTCATGCTGGTAGCTTCGAGAACACTGTCCAATCATCTCGTCCTCTGTCGTCCCCTTCTCCTTGTGCCCTCCATCTTTCCCAACATCAGGGTCTTTCCCAGGGAGTCTTCTCTTCTCATGAGGTGGCCAAAGTCTTGGAGCCTCAGCTTCAGGATCTGTCCTTCCAGTGAGCACTCAGGGCTGATTTCCTTCAGAATGCATAGGTTTGATCTTCTTGTAGTCCATGGGACTCTCAAGAGTCTCCTCCAGCACCATAATTCAGTCGTACCAACAGGCTAAAAAACAGTTTCTATCCGTGGGCTGTTAGGCTGCTGAAGATTAATTTCCCTTTGTCAACTTAAATGTATTCACAGTGGCCTCTGTAATGGGTAAAGGGTGGTCACCTACATGATGATTAGTGACGGTTTAGAAGCTGTAGTTGGCAGAGGCTCCTGGAAGTATGTTTGCTGTGCATTTTAGGACACAATTCTCCTTGCATGTCCTTTTTGGTTCTTATACTGGTACTTCATTTTTCTAAAATTGTTGAAGCAACATACATGGATTTATCTCATTTAATTCTAACAACAGTCCTGTAGGGTAGGTTAGGAAGAGAGGAAATGACTTGCCCATGGCCAAAGAGCAAACATCAATGTTGAAGCTTTATTTCCTACATCCAACCCCCCCCCCCCCGATCTCCAGTACAGTGGTACCTCGGGTTACATACACTTCAGTTTACAGACTCTGCTAACCCATAAATAGTACCTCGGGTTAAGAACTTTGCTTCAGAATGAGAACAGAAATCGTGCAAGCGGGAGGCCCCATTAGCTAAAGTGGTGCTTCCGGTTAAGAACAATTTCAGGTTAAGAACGGACCTCCAGAACGAATTAAGTACTTAACCCGAGGTACCACTGTACTGCTGTTCTCTGATTCTTTTATCTCTGCCACAGAAGCACATGAGAGACAAATGGGAGCATTCTTGTGGAAGTAACCCTTAAAAAGTTATTATTTAAAGCTGATGGGCGTCTGTGATGAATTTAAATTTTGAATCTCATTTTACTTAAACTATCACAGTCTTTTAAAACTGAATTTCAGGTGTTTTAGAAATAAATATGTTTGCCACTTTCGAATCCGTAGGAATAATATTTGTTAGCCCAAGGGCTGTGACCCTGTCTGTCCTAAACGTGAACCTGGCCAAAGGCCATTCATGTGTCACTGTAATCTTTCTTTTAGCTGCTCCTGTTTGATTATGATAAGGTGGAGCTGGCCAATATGAACAGGCTCTTTTTCCAACCCCACCAAGCTGGACTGAGTAAAGTGCAAGCAGCAGAGCACA
The DNA here is from genome assembly GCF_965153285.1 of Podarcis tiliguerta. Lineage (NCBI taxonomy): Eukaryota > Metazoa > Chordata > Lepidosauria > Squamata > Lacertidae > Podarcis > Podarcis tiliguerta. Next base: position 13,684,627 of record NC_139545.1, on the reverse strand, counting down.
CTTTGAGGTATGTGAAAGTGGGAGGTGCCATCCAGTTATGGAATGCAACTTCAGACATGCAGAACTTCCAAGTTTGTTCTTTTTAAAAAAAAAAGTTTCATGAGAAACTAATCTTAAAGAAATCATGCTGCGTACGTTTATGCGGAAGGAAGTTCTTCTGAGTCCAGTAGGATTTATTCCCAAGGAAGAGCATGGGATTGCAACCTTAGTATGTCAGAATTTGCAACACAAACGTGTGGGGCTCCTTTCAGAGATGTTCGTTTTGAAGCTGCAGTGTTTATTTTATCCTTAAGGAACATCAACCCCGATGTGCAGTTCGAAGTACATAACTACAACATCACAACCGTGGACAACTTTCAACATTTTATGGACAGGATCAGGTAACATATCTTTCGGGGGCTGGTAGTGGTGGTCGTAACGAAACACTACTGATTCACATTTCTCTAAATCAGGGGGTTGGTAACCTCAGGCCTGGAGGGTCAAATGCAGCTCTCCAGGCTTCTCTGTTTGGCCTTGGGACTCTCTAGGCCACACACCCTTTCTCCCAGGCCACACTGCTGTCTGGTCTGGCCTAGCCTTACCCCATCCTTGAGGGCTTTTAACTGGCTGGAAATAATCCTTTAACTCTTATAATGATTCTCCCTAGCTTGGATTGAGGATAGAGGGGTCTCTAAGCAACTAGCCCATGGGTAGGCAAACTAAAGCCCGGGGGGCCGGATCCGGCCTAATCCCCTTAGCCTATTGTACAAAGGTTAAATTGGCATTTGTCGTTCTGGCCCTGCCCATTGCTGGCATGTGGGCCATGTAAGATTTCCTAGGAGAAGATGCAACCCTTGAGCAGAGGAGGATTCCATGCTAATAATGAATGGAGAGTTTCATGGTAAAACAGCTTCCTTGATCTTCTTGCAAGGAACCTTAATATTTCCATTTTCTCCCCTTTTTATTTATAGCAATGGAGGTTTAGAAGAAGGGAAACCTGTTGATCTTGTATTGAGCTGCGTGGATAATTTTGAAGCACGCATGGCAATTAACACAGTAAGTGTAGCAACAGCAACGCACACATGCCTCCTGTTATCACCCAAGTACACATTGCACACATTGCACACCTAGTGCTAGAAGCTGTGGATCTCGTACCCAGTACATTGTAGCAGGTATGGCTGCTGTGCCATCTCAGTGGGGGAGGCAGAGGCTTCCCAAGCGAGCCACTTCTGAAAAGATATGGCTGTTCCGCAGTAGCTGTGCTTGGTGCATTTGCAGTATCATCGTGCCTTGAGCCTGTGTATGTTACATGAAAGCAGGATACACAAAAAACAGTAATACTAGAGATTGAACTGCATTTCGTTGGCGACTTCAGTTTCATCCTTGGTTTAATACAGACTTCTGTGACATGGACATGAATGGGATCCGTTTTCTAGATCTGGTTTGAGAAGTTTGAGGGATTGCTGAAGTCTGTCACAAAACTCAAATGAAGTTTTGCTTTCCTAAGAACTTATTTTCAATTGAAATTCTTTAGATGACCAACTCCCCTACAATGAGTTCATTTTCAGGCCTGGAAACCAGGAGTGTGCTACCGATTCTTGTCATGGTGACGGGCAGGTGATTTTGCAGCAAAGGTGTCCTGGCTCATCTTTCAAAGTAGCCATTGGTCAGTTGGGGGGGGGGAGCTCAAGATCTAGACAGTTCCCCTCCCCTGAGACAAGCCTTTAGCTTGATTCAGCAGGACTCTTATATCCATAAGCAGTTTTAGATTTTTGCAGCAAGTGCAACTTATGCATGTATAAATAGTACATGTTTCATGTTTTTTAAGGCTTGTAATGAGCTTGGACAAATATGGATGGAATCTGGAGTGAGCGAAAACGCTGTGTCTGGCCATATCCAACTCATCATCCCTGGTGAATCGGCTTGTTTTGCGGTATGTGATGTTATGCTTTCTAAGTTCCATTGTGCTGTCCTTCTAAGGTGAAGTGAAAGTTGTTGGAATCTAAAGTCATCCTTCTCCTGTTTGTAGGTTTTTCAAATGCCCCTTTTATGATTCTCAAACTCCTCTCCCTTTTTTGGCTAGTGTGCACCTCCACTTGTTGTAGCGGCAAATATAGATGAGAAAACGCTCAAACGGGAGGGAGTTTGTGCCGCCAGCCTTCCCACCACTATGGGAGTGGTCGCCGGTCTTCTTGTTCAAAACGTCCTGAAGTAAGTGACTGAGATGCTTCAATTTTAAAAAGTTTAAGTTTAAGTGGGAATTGCTTCATGGCAAAAGAATTACATCAGGCATATTGGGTGAGATCCAGAGTAGTGTGAGCAGCTGCGTCCTTGTGCATTCTCCATCTGTTCCCTCCACACCCTCCTATATTTGCTGCAGATAGTTAGGGACCCTCCAGAGCAGATTTTCGGGGCGCACAGGTGCTGAAGGAGAACTCCAGTTGTGCAAGATTTCTGTTGCGCAAGTAGGCAAGCATCATTGGATGTCACCCATAATGAACCAAAGTGCTGTGTCTTCCGTCTGACACATGCAAACAATAAACTGTCCTCTTCTTTTATCCTTCCTGCATTTCCCCCCAGATATTTACTGAATTTTGGCACGGTGAGCTTTTACCTTGGCTATAACGCAATGCAGGATTTTTTCCCCTCCATGACGATGAAGCCAAATCCGCAGTGCGATGACAGAAACTGTAGACACCAGCAGGAAGAGTACAAGGTAAAATAAATAGCTAAAAGAGTTCAGGCTCCTTTTCCAATTCCTTGAAAGGGGTGGATAACTTGTTCAGCGGAAGTTAGAAAATGTAGCATGAACTCTTTGGAGCTATTTACCCTAGTATGGTCATTCTGAATGGGCCTCTAGCATATAATTATTTAACGTTTCCCATTATTTAGAGTGGGAAGAAAAACCACTTGTGACTGTGTTTGTATTTCCAGAAAAAAGCAGCAGAAAATCCTAAAGTAGAAGTAATTGAACAGGAAGAAGAAATAGTTCATGAAGAGAATGATTGGGGTGAGTTAAGATACTAAGACAATACAAATTGCTAGCTTACAACTCTTGGAACTAGTAAAATGCCCATCAGCCTAAGCAGCTTTCTCTCTTGTGAATGATTTCAATTGAGCCCCTGCCCCAAAAAGCAGGTAGCTGTAAGTGAGGACATAGTTGTGACAGCAGCACAAGCTATGGTGATCTATTATTGTCATGAAAGGGTATCCCACATTATGAACCCACTTTGGCATGTTATGCTTAATTAGGGTTTAAAACCCCCCTATGCATTACCACTGCTCCCAAATCCATTGGGCCTGTCCAACACGGGGGAGGGTAACAGCCCTACTCCCTGCCCTTTCAATTGCCTGAAGAGGTTTTTGACTGTGAGAAGTACAGTGGTACCTCGTGTTGCGTAACCTCCAGGTTACGGAATCTTCGGGTTACAGCTGTTGCAAACCCGGAAGTGTATACTTCCGGGTTTCGCCGTGCATGCGCAGAAGGGCGCCTCCAGTTACGAAGTTTTCGGGATACAGCCAGGCCTCCAGAGCGGATCCCGTTTGTACCCGGACCTACCATTGTAATGTCTTTATCTGCCCTGAAACATAAGTTCAGTCTGTAACTTTTTTGTATTTGTAGACAATTACTGTGTATACCATTAATCTGCACTAATTCTTTCCCTTGCATTGATGTGTTTGGGGCTATTCAGGGATAGAGTTGGTATCGGAAGTTTCAGAGGAAGAATTAAAAGCTGCTTCAGGTCCAGTTCTCGATCTTCCAGAAGGAATCACAATGGCATACACAATTCCAAACAAGGTGGTAAGTTGTTTTTAGCTAACGTCAAGAACATTTTATTTGGATTGGCTTTAACTTGTCAAGTTGCGTGTGGGAATGAGCAATCAGTGCTGCTGTTCTGCAGTCTTCACTTCCATCGTGTGCGTCAATGAAGTTGATGTTAGGATTCCTGCTCCGTGTTTGCAGTCATAGGATTGTTGTCGTATCACACGACGGTGTATGTTTTCATTCCACAGTGTGGGAAGTGACGGAAACAGGATGTTTTGTGTTCCTGTGTTCCAGAAAATGGGACTATTGTCCTTTGGTTTTTTTATCTCTCTGCTGTCTGATGAGAAAGAGGAAGGAGCTAAGTCAGAATGCTCCGAGTGTATTATATGTAAATAAAAGTAGATTAGCCAAAATGCAGTGCTACTGAGTTCTGTTGTGCGAAATGCAAATACTCTGCAGAATCGTAAGTGTGCTGATGCTTCTTGGCATCAGTCGCTGTGGTGTTTGGGCAGAAGAAAGCTTTTGAAGCTCCCGAACGATCGACCAGGAGGGAGAGAACATGCCAGTCAGGCATGTGTCTCTACCAGGTTCATACACGAAAGTAGGATGATCCTAACAGCCCACAACTGCTGTCATAGCCACAGCAGCACTGCACACTTTGACGTGTGCACCTTCCAAGCTTGGCTGTCGTAGCTTCCTTGGCGGAGAGAGCCTCTGCTCACTTGGCACATACGTGGGGTGGGAACCTCTGGCTTGTGAGGCTTCCAGATATCAGGCAAAGGGCATGCAGAGATGCAGTTGCCAGTGCACAGTTTGCAGCCTTGAAGTGTCCTTCTGCTTGTGGAAGGATGCTATATCACCTGATAGGCATTAACTAAAGCTCATTGGGATGAACTTCTGAGTTTCCCCCATAGGGATTCAGTAGCGTAGCCAACCGCTGCAGAAGGTGGAGTTTGAAGTCAGCATTGATCATTGGTAACTTTCAGCCTGGCGAGACTAAGCTTGGATTTTCTGTACTTGCCATGCAAGGAAGGAAGAATGAGTCCCCTGACATGATGGTGATGTTGGGTGACTGACAGGTGTTAGTATTTAATTACGTTTGTATCCGGCCTATTTTACTATAATGTGTGTGGTGTTCAGCACGCCAAGCTTGTTGGGGCTTTTGGATTTGAGGCTATAGTGAAAAGGTGTAAAGGCATTTACTACTCTTCTCCCCTCACCAGGAAGAGAACGCTGTTACTGGGGAAACTGTTCCAGAATCTGAAGAAAGTCTAGAAGAACTTATGGCTAAGATGAAGAGCATCTAGCACAAAAAACACTTCGAGATTCCTGTAATTTCAGCAGCCAGTGATGTGTAACAGATTTAGTCTTTCATGAATAGTGCATCGTCATGTTGTCTTTTTGTTAATTATGTGAAGACTTTACAGAAGGTATGAGGGTCCAGTGAAAACCAAGGCAAGCTGACAGGTTTAATTTATAACACAATGCCACGCTGCCTTTTAAGCCCAGTTCAGGTGAGAGTAAATTTGTTGAGCGTAATCAGTTCCTCCTTAGGATGCCTGGATTGGAAAAGTGTCTAAAATAGTAACATTTGATCTGCTTAAGCTGATAGTTAGAAGAATGAAAAGCTATACGATATATAGAGAGAGCCTTGTTTAAAAAATGATTATCATTGTCATACACCCTAGCCAATTATATATGACCGTTACATGGAAAAGTAACTGTTTGGTATACTTTTGTTAGCCGCAAGAGAAGTCTTTTGGAAGACTTAGTGGGCTAAAAATGTGGGACAAGCCAATATCTGGTTCCTCTGGCCATGCAGTGTGTAATAGGAAGCATGGAATGCTAAAATTTGCTATCACCGATATACCATTATGGGAGAATACTGAATTTGGAAATGCTCTTCAGCCATCATGCCTAAAATCCTCAGTTTCCAAATAAGAAGAAAATAAAGCAATGTGAAAGTTGCTTTGAACTGATAAGAGAAAACTGCACTAGGAGTAAGTTTGGCAAATGATCTAGTCTATTATGTTCAATTGTAGATTATCACTCAAGTGGTGTAGGATAAAAAGCTCTGGGAAGCAGAAGTTGCCAGGGCTTCCTCCACCAAAGCATTTAATTCCCTTTCTAATCCGGAGGTCAACCAAAAATTGAAAGTTAGGCAGGGTTAATGACACTTGCAGTCGCTCAGCACTTACAAGGTCTCTTGCCAGTTGCTTTATAATAATGTCACCTTAGTAGTATTTATTTAAGTAATATTTCAGGTATATATTTAGTAAACAAAGAAGCTGCAATCCAAGAGAAGCCTATTTAGAATCAATGGCCCTAAGGCTAACTATTTTTAAACCACCAGCAATAAACTACAGTTTATGCTTGCTGGACTGAATGTTGTACGGTCAGTTGGATAAGCCTGCTGGAGAAATGCTTTTGTCATTAGCTGGTGATTAACATAAACATAAAGACAGATTTGGGGGGAAAAAGTGGTTTGGAAGTTTGATGGTTCTAGGCAATCCCACAATTAATTGCTTCAACTACTTGTTCAACCACACTCCATTCTGTTTCCATTTTGCATTTTTACAACAGCATTTTTGTGTGTCCTTCCTGTGAGTTACTTTCTTGGAAATAAACTTTATTACTAAAATAAGCTCAGCATCAACCAACCAATGTGTTATCTACTTGTGTGCTTTTATAGATTGCTTTCTACCTCAGGACTTTGTGCTCAACTGACAACTATTAAATTTGTTACAAGAGTTTTGAAATTTAGACTACCAACATTTCTAGAATTCAGCTTTAACAGAACTAATATTGGTGCAGTTTATACCATATACAAGTTTTGTTGCCAAAGGCCTGCTTCTTGCTTATAAATATTTCAGGTTCAATTATTATTGGAGTGCAAACAAATAGGGTTAAGACTAATTGAACCATTTGTTTCTAAGCTACCACTGCTTCAGCCTGATGCCTAATACAAAGAAAGGAATATTTAATACTTACTTTACTGCAGCCCTGTTCAATAATCACCCATAAGTATGATTTGTTTTCAGTGGGGGTTGCTAATAAGCATGCATGAATATGGTTGCTGTGCTAGGGTAAAAACTTAAAAGGGCCTGTGCGGAGTGCCACGTATCAAGGGGAATATATTAACTGTGAGAAAGCAAAGCTGTATAGAACCAGGTAAGATGGAACAAAAAATGATAAGGGAAATTAGGAAGCCTTCAAATGTGTATAATTTTTTTAAATAAATGGTGTATTTCTTCATGCCCAACCGCGAACTATAGCTGTGTGTCTGTCCCACACATAAGCCATTCCTGAAGGTCAAATGAAAAGCACCCCACACAGCTCAAGAGTACATGGTCTTTGAGTCCCGGCTCTAGATTTTGAATATGTGGCAAACACAAAGCAGGCTATTCAGTTAAGAGTTTCGCTTCCTCACAATTTAATGTATATCTCAAAGGAAGTATAACTGGACAGCTACAAATACTGCTTTTAAATTTCATAATTTACAGAAAGATTGATAGTCAAATGTTTTTTCTTTTTTCTCTCCACTTTGGAGATATAATAATAATAATAATTTATTCTTTAGACCCCACCCATCTGGCTGGGTTTCCCCAGCCACTCTGGGCGGCTCCCAACAGAATATTAAAAACATGATAAAACATCCAACATTAAAAACTTCCCTAAACAGGGCTGCCTTCAGATGTCTTCTAAAAGTCAGATAGTTGCTTATTTCCTTGACATCTGGTGGGAGGGCGTTCCACAGGGCGGGCGCCACCACCGAGAAGGCCCTCTTCTTGGTATCAAAAGCTCTGACTGTAGAGTCATATTAAATCCAACAGAAGTAGGAAAAGACATTACAGAATGACAGCTCAGTTCCAACAAATCCTTTATACTTGGTCAAGGAAAGAAGGTGCTGTAACTAAAAAAACCTGATTATTATGTAACACGAATAAGCCTTGGGCTTGTGTACTCCCTCTCTTCTCTAGTGCAGCCGCAAGGAGTTCATTAGCCATCACTTTCAATTGTGTTGTGTCCAAACCAAAATTTCTGGTTAAGCTTAACTATGGTCTATTGAAACAAATGAACATCATAAAACCCAGTTTGAAGTTGGCTTTCCTCTGTAAACTGCAGGACAAATGACAGTTTTGAGTTCAGCGAGTTAAAAACAAGGGGAAGCCTCTGTTCCTTTTGTGGAAGATAACTCACCTTGGATAACTCTACTTGGCTGGAAATAAGGGAGGCATGCAACTTAGCTTTCTGCCCCAATCAGGAAGCATCTCCCTATTTTTGCTCAAATCAAGAACCTCCATCTTTCTGCACCTCTATCGTTACTGCTTCACCTGAGCCTCCTTTCTCTTGCTGGAAAGACTCTGCACCTAAGAAAGGTATTACAGATTATATACGTACCTGTCCTTATAATCAATGGGACTTAAATCCATGTAATGTATGCAGGACTGGAGTGTCAATATAACTAAAACTACTTTTTAACTGTGTGGAACAGTCTGCAAAACATTCGGCAATACTGGTGGGGGAAAGGTGTTCAGGGCACTGCCATCCTCCTCTTATTCAGACAAACCCATTTGATGTGGGTGGCCCTGTGGTCTAAACCACTGAGCCTCTTGGGCTTACCGATCAGAAGGTTGGCGGTTTGAATCCCCGCAACGGAGTGAGCTCCCGTTGGCTCTGTCCCAGCTCCTGCCAACCTAGCAGTTCGAAAGTACGCCAGTGCAAGTAGATAAATAGGTACCGCTGCAACGGGAAGGTAAACAGCATTTCCATATGGTCTGTTTTCTGTCACGGTGTCCCATTGTGCCAGAAGAGGTTTAGTCATGCTGGCCACATGACACAGAAAGCTGTCTGAACAAACGCCAGCTCCCTCGGCCTGAAAGCAAGATGAGCAAGATGAGCGCTGCACCCCACAGTCGCCTTTGATTGGACTTCACTGTCCAGGGGTCCTTTACCTTATCATCACCTTTGTCCATGTTGCAAAAAAACATTGGGAGAGAAAGCACTCTTCAAACTGAGGGTGTCTCCACTGGATGAATGACGGGACGCTGCCTTGCCACCAATCAACAAAGTCTCTGCTTCTTTGATTTCCATGGCTCTCTTATAGAGCTCGGCAGCCTTCTCAAAATCTCCTCCCTCATAGCTGGGGGGGGGGGGCGGGGGTGAGAGAAAGCAAAGGAACAAAAAACATTCCACATTGCTATTCCAGAACATTTGCAGATTAGTAGTAGAACTGAAAAAAGTTATCAAACATTAACTCGTATTTCCCACTTTTCTAGAGATTAAAGTCATCCCCCACCCCCAAATCAAAATATACTACTTCTGTATCACATTAAAAAGCTTCAAATAAACTTTGTCAGGTATTTCTGAACCTCCCACCATACTGCAGCTTTTGCTCTGGTCCAAAGATCTGGTGTGTGAACCTAGGATTATGCAGTAAGCAAGTAGTGAACATATACACTTTTTTTTAAATAACAAGGTAGGTTGGTTAGATTAAATGTTACCTAAGCACAGCCAAATTCTTTAATGTTTCTCCCACGCGAGGATGCATACGCCCAAAGCTGTCTTCATAAATTTTCAGCGCTCGTTCGTAAAGAGGCAAGGCTTCAGAGTGTTTTTTCTAGAAGTATTAGGGCACAAAACAGGTATTGCCAAAAGTGTTTGTTCAGATCTGAGCTGAACACTTAAGTTTCATTAAAATTTTACATTCCAACTACTGGAAACCGTAAGATGTCTGAGCCTAGGAGAATAGCTTGTAACTACTCTCACATTTTGGCTAAGGTTATGATAAAAATCTGAGAGCTGGAAGGCAGGAACGGGTGCTGCAACTTTTATAAATTAAGCCAGGACACCAAGCCAAAGAATTAAAACAGGCTGTGCAAGGCTTAACTCCTGAAGATGAGAAAAGCTGGGCTCATAAGTTGGCCTGAATGCAGACTGAGTCCAAAGGAATGAATACAATGTAAGCAATGAACACCAAATATTTCAGCCAGAGTTTGTCTGTCTCCCTGCCTGCCTGCCAAAAAAAGAAAAACATCTGAAGAAGTCATGAGTCTTCTTCAAAGATCGCCAGCTATTACAGAGCACTTGGATATCCTCATTTAATAATAATAATAATAATAATAATAATAATAATTTTTTAAAATTATTTATACCCCGCCCTCCCCAGCCAAGAGCGGCTTACAAGCAATAATAAAAACAAGATGAATGATTACAACTTAAAAACAAAAATAAAATACAACATTAAAATAATGGAACATTAAAATATTAAAATGTAGCCTCATTGCAGGAGGAGAAGGAAAAGAAAAAAGAGAGGGAGGGAGGGAATCAAATTGGCTCCAAGCCAAAGGCCAGGCGGAACAACTCTGTCTTACAGGCCCTGCGGAAAGAAATCAGATCCTGCAGGGCCCTGGTCTCATGAGGCAGAGCGTTCCACCAGGCCGGAGCCAGAGTTGAAAAGGCCCTGGCTCTGGTTGAAGCCAATCTAACTTCCTTAGGGCCCGGGACCACTAGGGTGTTGTTATTTATGGACCTTGAGGCTCTCCGTGGGGCATACCAGGAGAGGCGGTCCCGCAGGTACGAGGGTCCTAGGCCGTGAAGGGCTTTAAAGGTCAAAAGCAGCACCTTAAATCTGACCCTGTACTCCACCGGGAGCCAGTGCAGCTTGAAAAGCACTGGGTGAATATGCTCCCATGGCAGAGACCCCGTGAGGAGCCTCGCTGCAGCATTCTGTACCCGCTGGAGTTTTTGGGACAGCTTCAAGGGCAGCCCCGCGTAGAGCGAATTACAGTAGTCAAGCCTGGAGATGTCCGTCGCATGGATCACTGTTGATCCATGCAAAACAAAACAAAACCACAACAAACAGAAACTATATGGTAGGTGAGGTTTGCGTAGGAGAATTTTCCAATGTATATGCAAAGTGTCCCTTGGGGCTTTCTGCCTATTCTGTCCTGTGCTATAAACAGGTAAGAAAGGGTGCTCTGTGAAACTCCCAAAGGAACCATGTGAGTAAGGGCTTTGCTAGGGAGCCTGATCTGCCTGATGCGAATTATGACAAGTAGAACACACACATCCCTTCCTGTGAACTAACTTGTGTGGCAGTCAGGGAGGAAGGTGAAGGAAAACATTGAGAAAATAATAACCCTGCTGTTTCATATCCAAACTGCTGTGTGTGAGAGATAAATCTTGCTGCATGCCAGAGGATTTGGGCAAGGGCAGCGATGAGTGGTAAGCGAGCCAACCTAACACCTGTGGGACCCTGCTTATGGGTTTTTTAACAGGTTCCATCATGCTCTGGGGGTTTGCTAGCAAGCAAGGACATGTGCAAGTGGAATGGGAAAAGCCACTGGCAGCTGTGCTCAAAAAGTACTATAGTAAAGGTAAAGGGACCCCTGACCATTAGGTCCAGTCGTGACCAACTCTGGGGTTGCGGCACTCATCTCGCTTTATTGGCCGAGGGAGCCGGCGTTTGTCCTCAGTCATGTGGCCAGCATGACTAAGCCGCTTCTGGCGAAACAGAGCAGCACACAGAAATGCCATTTACCTTCCCGCCGGAGCGGTACCTATTTATCTACTTGCACTTTGACGTGCTTTCGAACTGCTAGGTGGGCAGGAGCTGGGACCGAGCAACGGGAGCTCACCCCATTGCGGGAATTCGAACCGCCGACCTTCTGATCGGCAAGTCCTAGGCTCTGTGGTTTAACCCACAGCGCCACCCACGTCCCTTACAAAAAGTAGTATACAGCTATACAAAAATGTGAACCGCCCTGAGATCTTATGATAATACTATGCTGTGCCTCTGTATCTGCTTCCAATTAATGTGAAAACACACATTTTTAGTCCTAGCATTTTATATTTACTTCAGGGAGCTGCAATAGAGATTTTAATCTGGTGTTTTCCCCCCTCTTCTTATTGGCTACATTGAATTGTGGCATATGTTGTGCATATCATTCATTAACCATCCCTGATATTGTGTATAAAAGGAGAGGGCAGAGAAAACTTACCATCTGGCAGTAAAGAACTGCTAAGTTCACTAAAGCAGTGGCCACACTCGGGTGCTTTGGACCAAAAGATTTCTGCCTGATTTCAACAGCCAACTCATACAGAGGAACAGCTTTGTCAAGCTTTCCCTAGGAAACAAAGCAAGCGTGAGCTTGAGAGGCACATCTCTATAGTCTTCTTTCCTTTTAGAAATGCAGCACATTCAATCCATGCTGTCATCAACCGTTGGTTGAAGTCAAATGAAAATGTCACTACAGTGGTGCCTCACAAGACGAAAGGAATCCATTCCGCGAGTCTCTTCATCTAGCGGTTTTTTCGTCTTGTGAAGCAACCCTATTAGCGGTTTAGAGGATTAGCGCTATTAGCGGTTTAGCGGCTATTAGCGGCTATTAAAGGCTTAAGGGATTAGCGGATTAGCTGCTAAAAGGCTATTAGCAGCTTAGTGCCTTAGAAAAAGGGGGTGGGGAGCGAAAAAAAATCGCAAGAATCGCAAGACATTTTCGTCTTGCGAAGCAAGCCCATAGAGAAATTCGTCCTGCGAAGCGCATTGAAAAACGGAAAACCCTTTCGTCTAGCGGGTTTTCCGTCTTGCGAGGCATTCGTCTTGCGGGGCACCACTGTATTTGCAGCGCTGTGCTGGACTTAATTTACTTGGCATAATTTATTCTGCTTCTGTTATTTCCACCGCACTGTCACCGCAAGCTACTGCATAAAGCCCCAAGCTAGGTGAGAGCTTCTGACACCTAAAATGAATAGCGCATTCACACGTCTATTGCTCTTACCATCTTCTTGTACAGCACAGCAAGGTGTTTCACCGTGTAAGCCAGAGACGGGTGGTCTGGGGCCAGCGCTCTTTTCCTGATGTTCAGTGCCCTTTCATACAGCTCCTCTGCCTTGTCATAGTTCTTCTTCTCGTTGCTAAGGGCTGCTAGATTATTCAAAGACTGGGCACAATCTGGGTGGTCAGGCCCGAGAACACGCTCTCGCATTTCCAGGGAGCGTTTGAGGAAAAGCTCTGCTGTCCTAGAAGAATGTCCGTTTTAAGGGAAACCATTAATCTGCTGCAGCGAGACTGAAAACGCAGAACTGTAAGTGATTTAGTCAATGCATCCATCAAAAGTGGATTAGCTCATACCAGAACTTGCAGAGCAGTTGCACATCCTTTGTTTTACCAGTGCTGCAGGATGGTATAATTCTGCTCCAAGCCAGTGTGTTCCACTGCTGATGAAGAATCGTGACCCTTCAGTATATTGTGCAAGGAATTTGGCTTGCTTTGTCAACCCTTGACTTTTCCTTCCAAGAAGGAAAAAGGTTTCTGCCTAACCATGTTTGCAAGTGCTGGTTCATTCAAGAGTTTGCTCCACGCATGAGCAATACCCACTGTCCTTAAAATGTACTTGCTTATGCAAATGAAACAGATGATCTAGGTAGCCAGGGACACAGCAGTTCCCATAATTGCACCACCACTTACCCCAGGACCTGTGATTGCTCAATGTTTGTTGAACCTGCCCTGATACGCATCTGCTAATTTTATCAAAAATCAAAGCAGAAAACTCAAAACTCCAATAAGAGAACAGACGATGCATTTAGGACCACATTCGACCACATTCCTGATGGTCCTGAAGTCATCTGATATCACTTATGTGCATAATGTAGCCCTTCTCTACATAACAGACACCATGAAAATTAGGGGTAGGGTTGAAATTAAGCACACACATTTAGAACACAATGCCTAACACAGGCTTCCTCAAACTCGGCCCTCCAGATGTTGTTGGCCTACAACTCCCATGATCCCTAGCTAGCAGGACCAGTGGTCAGGGATGATGGGAACTGTAGTCTCAAAACATCTGGAGGGCTGAGTTTGAGGAAGCCTAACACATCTGGAAAAATAAGTAAAGAGGGATTGGGATTGTCCAGCAGAATCTGGCCCCCTACCTCACATGTCACCCGCATATGGATAATGCTGGCTGCAAAATTATGCTTCGGTCCAAGCTGATAAAAATCAAGCTGCCTTATAACTTTGAAAGTGGTGTAGATAGGTGTGAAGTGGCCCAAAGTCCATGTAGGAAGATACTTGTGTTAGAATTCCTGCTCCATGGTTGCAGTCATGGGATTGTTGTCTTTCACATGATGGTATATGTTTTGACTCCACAGAGTGGGAAGTGACGGAGACTATGCTAGAGAGAGAGGGAACCATGTTGCAGTGCTCCATGTGTGTTTATATGTAAATAAAGTAGATTGGCCAAAAGCTGAGTTGCTGAGGTCTGTTACGCAAGCTGTGAAGACTCTGCGGATCCCTAAGTGTGCCGATGCTTGTCGCTGTGATGTTCAGGCTGAAGAAAGCTTATGAAGCTCCCGAACAATCGACGAGGAGGGAGGGAACATGCCAGTCGGGCATGTGTCTCTTTCAGGGTCCTACTCGAGTGTAGGCTGAGCTCCTGACAACTTGCACATTGGAATTGCAATCTTTTTCGCCATTTCCTTCAAAATGGTAGGAAATGCAGCAGTGACACAAACCTGAAACCTGAGTTTGTATATTTGATGTTCCTTCTTCCATATGGAACGCAGGCTACAAAACTTGTATGGCATTGCTCCTGTCAGGAATAATGGTACCCTCCCAGCCAGTTCTAAGAGAAAGGAAGCCGTGTAGGTTGTTACAGAATCAGTACTTACTCAAGATTATTTTGGAGGTAGTAGAGAACTCCGAGCTCGTTAAGCGTCCGAGCATTATCGGACGTATCTTTTCCCAAAGTGAGCTCTTCTAGCTGCAGGGCTCGTTGGCGAAGAAGAGCAAATCCATACTAAAAAGGAGATTAAGAAACTCACTGCCTTGACCTTCTATATTTTAAGCCTTGAAATAGCAAAAGCCATATAACAAAGGAATAAAACATTTACCAGGCTTCCTTTACGTCTCACAGCTTTTTGCTGAATTTTTAAGGATTTCTTCCTTAGCTGTTCAGCTTGTTCGTATCTAAAATGAATAAAACCAATTACGATTTTGTTTGACTATCTTACTAAGAGTTCAACAGTGCTTTTAACGGGGGGATATAACCCTTCTTTCTCACCAGGCTAGTGGGAGATCTTGACTTCTTGGGGTGCAATTTTATGAGCAAGTATTGTCAGGGTTTGTTTCAGTACTGTAATGGCCTATATATGGAGGACGACACAGCAGCCGCCGCTGCCTATAAAAAGCCACCAGTGACTGGGTTTCTGTATAAACAGAAGCACATTTTCTCTTTTCATTCCACTTGCTGCATGGATTACAGAAATTAGGCACAGTTGCAGGTGCCCAGGTGAGATGTGGGACATGGGTGTAATTCGACACCCATTGTATCACATTAACATGAGCATAAATATCTAAACTGGCCCATGGATGGAAGCAAGCATCTGTGAAGCCCAACAAATCGCCTGGATAGCTCAGTTGGTTAGACCATGGTGCTGATAACGCCAAGGTTGCAGGTTCGATCCCTGTATGGACCAGCTGCATATTCCTGCATTGCAGGGGGTTGGACTAGATGATCCTCAGGGTCCCTTCCAACTCTACAGTGCTATGCTATGCTAAAAACAATTCCTTAAAACCTGATTTCAAAAGACCCACAAAATCAGTTGGTACAGATGACCGAAAAGAAGAAGGCTACCAGGCAATTTAACAGTACTCTCTGCCTCAAACCAATCTCCTATCCCACTCTATAATTTTTCGGGAGACATAAAATAATGCTGAACATCAAAGCATCATTAGCATACATCCCTTGCCATACTAGTCCGCCTAAAGAGAGGGAGGCTCTCTCCCCAGCCTAAAGGCTTCCACAACCTCCTTCCCCAAACTACCCTTCCAGTGTCCCAAAACCAAATTTCTTTGCCCCACAGATTTTGCAGCCCAGTTGCCACTCTGGAGCAACATCTTAGGGAGGAGAAAAAGAGAGAGAGATGAAGGAGAAAACTGGCTGTGCTTACTTGTTCTGTTTCTGATACAACATTGCGAGAGCATCAAGTTCACGAGCGACCCTGAGATGTTCAGTCCCGTAAGCATTTTCGGAGATTTCCAGAGCCTGCTTATACAACTGTTCAGCATTACCAAACTTCTTCCATTGCACATAAACGCCAGCTAACTGATGGAGTGACTGGGCAACTCTGGGGTGGTCTGGATCAAGGGCAGTCTCCCGAATCTCCAGCGAGCGCTGCAAAGGAGCAATGGCCTATAGAAGAACATATATATTATTATTTTTTAAAAGGGAGGTGGGGTCGCCCAGGAAATTCTATTAAAAGCTCTCCACCTTTCCACCTGCCACTTCCTAGTGGTGCTGCAATAAAAGTGCCAGGACATTTGCAAAGCTAAGCAGGGTCCGGTACAGTTTTAAACTGGATGGGAGACCACATGTTGAGATACCTGCACTGTAGTAGGATTGGACAGGATGATGCTCAGGCTCCCTTCAACTCTATGATACTATGACTCTGAAAACTTTCCACTAGGTGAATCGAACTGTCTGTTTGACTCCATATAAAAACGTAGTACCATACATTGTGAAGGAGGAAATAAAACACTGCTTTCTCTGGGTGTTGGGAGATGCCACGTACACCTTATACAGGTTTTTCCAATCACTTTCCACAACTATGCCAGTCCTTCAACAGACTACCTCCAGATTGGTCTGCATTGTCTTTTAAGAGGCTTGATGTGAGCCGAAGATTCCATCTCTGGTCTCTTGAGACCTAACAGAATGACTGTGGGTGTTCTCCTCCACCGTAATCTTCCCCGGGATAAATATAGTTATCTCCATTTTAAAAATAGATAAAGCTTTTTAAAAAAATACAGTGGTACCTTGGGTTACATACGCTTCAGGTTACAGACTCTGCTAACCCAGAAATAGTACCTCAGGTTAAGAACTTTGCTTCAGGATGAGAACAGAAATTGTGCGGCGGCAGTGGGAGGCCCCATTAGCTCAAGTGGTGCTTCAGGCTAAGAACAGTTTCAGGTTAAGAATGGACCTCCAGAATGAATTAAGTTCTTAACCCAAGGTACCACTGAATAGCAAAAAAAATGAAACATTTGAATGAAAACTACAGTTCTCCGTGTATCCAACACTGCACAAAATGGCATACCCGTGGCGTGTCACTGTGGGACATAAGATTTTCATTTGCTCTTTTGCCCACCAAATGCACTTACCTGACTGAGAAGACCCAGGTCTTTAAGAAATCGCCCCAGAGTTTCATAAAGATCAGCTAGAGAGATCATGCTTTCTTCCCCCTCGCAGCTTTGCTCGTAAAGTTTAAGGGAGCTAAAATACTCTGCCGCCATGGAGCTCTTATCTTTCCCAAGAAGCTGCCAGTAACTCAGCAGTTCTGCAAAATGGCCCCTGCAAGCAAGGAAATACGATGCAGGAGAAGTTCCAAGGAGTAAATTCTAAACACATTCAATAACATAAAATAAAAAATCCTTCCAGTAGCACCTTAGAGACCAACTAAGTTTGTTATTGGTATGAGCTTCTGTGTGCATGCAGACGTCTTCAGATACACTGAAACAGAAGTCACCAGACCCTTATATATAGTAAGATATATATATAGAGAGAGAGAGAGGGTGGGGAAGGGTATTACTCAGAAGGGTGTTGGGAATGGGTGATTGGCTGATAGGTGTGGTAAACCAGTTGACGACTGTTAACGACTGCAATTGGTCTTACAGGAAAAAGCAAGAGGTGAGATGGCCAAAAATAGCTTTATCGTGATACCCCTCTCACTATATATAAGGGTCTGGTGACTTCTGTTTCAGTGTATCTGAAAAAGTGTGCATGCACACCAAAGCTCATACCAATAACAAACTTAGTTGGTCTCTAAGGTGAAACTGGAATGAATTTTTTGTTTGTTTGTTTCGACTACGGCAGACCAACACGGCTACCTACCTATATCTAGAACATTTTATAAAGGTTCTGGCCCCATAAATACATTTGGTGGACACCTATGTTACTCCTTATGTTCATCACGCTGGGTCTAAAACAGCCAACGCAGTCCATCAAGGTCTGAGGGCTGCTCATCCCCCCAAAATTACTACCCCACAGGGGGGAAATCAAGCTCTTAATAACAGTATCCAATTTAATCCTCCTCCTCCTCTAGCCAGGAACCTATGAAGCTACACCATGGTGAGCAATTGATAGGAGGGCTTCTGAGTCTCGCTTTGTTATGAGCTGCTGGGTGAGCCAGTTATCCAAAATGTGTCGAAGTTTTGGGAGAGGTCTCTAGGACAGCACAATGACACCCCCCCCCCCAATCAGTATACGTGCCAACTCTTTCGCAAGTATACACATGGGCTCTCTGAATTGTCCCTTCCTGCTTAATTCAGCTACCTCTAAAACCGGATAAAAAGAGCTGCACCATTTAAGTATGTTAAATTATAAACATGTATGGCCAAAAGGAGCTATCTAGCCTAGCACTGTCCACTCCCACTGAAAGCAGCTCTGTTGGAAATGTAAAGATAAAGAAGGTTCCTTTTATCATATGTGGTGGGAATGTAAGAAAGTGAAAGGCTTCTGGGAATTGATATATAATGAATTGAAGAAGATACTAAAATACACATTCGTAAAGAAACCAGAGGCCTTTCTGTTAGGGATTTTAGGAAATGAGATAAAGAGAAAAGACTGTAAATTTTTTCAATATGCAGTTACAGCTGCAAGAGTGTTACTGGCTCAGAAATGGAAACAACAGCAAATACAGACGATGGAAGAATGGAGAATGAAGCTGTTAGACTATGCTGAGTTGGACAAATTGACTGGGAAGATTAGATATCTAAGAGACCAAAAGTTCATCGAGGACTGGGGAAAATTTGTGGAATATCTGAGAAGTATAAGTGAGGGGCAGATAACGCTAGAGGGATTTAAAGAAGCACTGTGAAATTTGAGAAGTATTGTTAAAAGGGACTAGAAGGGGAAAGGATTAAATAATGACAATACAAACTTAAGGAATGCGTAACTTAAATATTGACTATGGATGATTTATGGAGAAGCTGAAGGAAGTCCAGAAAAGAAATATTTTGTGAAAAATTGGATGTGAAACTATTGTGTGTTTTTGTTGTAAATTAATAAAAATTATTTTTTAAAAAAAGAAGAAAGCAGCTCTTCAAGGCCAGGTCTTTCCCAGATCTGCTACCAGAGAGTCCTCTCATCTCTATAATGTTTCTGAACTCTTCCTTACATGAGCCCAAGGCTCATTCTCAGCTATGGCTCAGCATGATGAATCAATGAATCAACACAGCCATTGGTTCTGCCTTATTGGTCAGTCCCACAAAAGATGAGGAAAAACACTCTTTAGTTCTGTCTCCCAAATTCTGAATACCACAGTCCTTTGCAGAGTCTTCCCGCTTACTATGCATATCAGATTCTCTTTCATTCTCCCCAGGCCTGACACAATAGCATCAAAGGTCCTGGCAGTTAGTTCCCTCTCTTTTGAACCCAGGGCTCCCTTGCACGAGCCAAAAAATACGGGGGAAATAAGGCGCAAAAAGAAAATCTAACCAAAGCCTCTGTTGCTATTCGCACCGAGGAAGGGGAATTAAGAACTCTTGAGCAGCTGGGGTGCTTGAATTAGATACTCATGATGTTACTCAATATTTCTATCTGGAATGAGCGTGTCTGTATGTATTTCTAGGACTGTGTGCTTATTTAGAAATGACAGACTAGCAATAAGAACCTGCAAACCAAGACATGGTTCTTACCTTTTATAAAGGTTCTGAGACACAAAGAGATTCAGCAGGCACTTCTGCAACTTTTGCCTGTCCCCTTGCTGCTGGAACAACCAGGGCAGTTCATCTGCACTCCTCCAAGTCACTCTCTCTTCGCTGATGGGAGAGCAGAAAGCAAAATACAGGGTTTGATAAAATAGTCATCCACATTGGGCAATATTACAACACATCTTCTGCAAAATGCCTTACAGTGGTACCCGCAAGACGAATGCCTCGGAAGACGAAAAACCCGCTAGACAAAAGGGTTTTTCGTTTTCTGAGGTGCTTCGCAAGACAGATTTTTCTAAGGGCTTGCTTCGGTAGACGAAACAGCCCTGTCTCTCCTGTCATGGCGATGGTCGCACGCTCGCTTCCCCGCTCCTCCGGCTCCCTCCCACCTTCCGGCCGACCTTCTGACCTTCCGGCTGCCTCGCGCGCTGCCCACCGCCCTCGCACGCTCCCCTCAGGAGCCGTTGCCGCCAGCAGCCAGCGTTGCAGCCGGAGTCGCGCTCCTGAGCCCCGCCGCCCTCCAGCAGCCGCGTCGCGTGGTGTCCACAAGGCGCCGGTGAGTCCAAGGACCGGCTGCGGCAGCTGCCCTGCTTCTCCCCACCCTTCCCCGCCATGGTGCTCCGAAAAAACTCGCTCTACGAAAAAACTCACAGAACGAATTAATTTCGTCTTGCGAGGCACCACTGTATCTGCATAGAGTCTATCTAATGTATTGGGTTAGATCTAATACTAGTCATAGTCAGAGCAGACCCACTGAAATTGATAGACATGCCTAACTTTGGTCTATTATTTTCAGTAGGTCTCCTCTGAGTAGAACTTAGATGGATAAAACCACATTGTTTCAATTTATATCCTGCCTTTCTGAAAAAAACAGCACCCAAAGCAGCTAAGCAAAGGATATTGAAAAAGCAACAACCATTAAAACACCTTTAACATAAGATGAAAAAAAGCAGATAAAACCAAGTTGAGAGCCTACTGCAAAAATCTTGCCCTGGTCCCAAGTTAAAGCTTTGCCTAAATCTATCCACTGAGTCTATAGCAGAAGTGCAAATTGAGACGAAAACTTCCTGGTTTACAGTTCAGACTTTTAGCCACTGAGTTATAAAAACCATCTGTCAACTACAGTGGTACCTCAGGTTACATACACTTCAGGTTACATACACTTCAGGTTGCAGACTCCGCTAACCCAGAAATAGTGCTTCAGGTGAAGAACTTTGCTTCAGGATGAGAACAGAAATCGTGCAGCAGGAGGCCCCATTAGCTAAAGTGGTGCTTCAGGTTAAGAACAGTTTCAGGTTAAGAACAGACCTCCGGAACGAATTAAGTACTTAACCCGAGGTACCACTGTATAGGAAATACTGAATTATTTGTTTCTCTAATTTCCTGAAAAGTCTACCTTAGTTGCATGGTGAAGTAGTCTATGAGTTTTTCTCTGAAAGTAGCAAAAACATTCTGACCTTCTTCCATGTATTGCAGTTTGACTGTCTCCCAAGCCTAAAAAAACACACACAAAACACACAGAAGACAGTGGTTGCATTGTATAAATTGCAGAACAACTCTACACATATCTTTTCAGAAGTAAGCCCCACAGAGTTAAATTAGACCTACTCCCAGGTAAGTGTGTGTTACAATGCAATCCTATGCATGTTACTCCGAAATAAGTCATAGTATGTACAATGGGGTTCAGTTAATAAAATAGGTTTAGGACTGCAGCAATAATCTCTCAGATTAGTAAATCGTGAACAGAGAAAGCAATGAAGAAAAACCAAGGCTGGTACATAACTTAACTGCTTAATACAGTGGTACCTCGCAAGACGAATGCCTCGCAAGACGAAAAACTCGCAAGACGAAATAGTTTTTTGTTTTTTTTAGTTGCTTCGCAAGACGAATTTCCCTATGGGCTTGCTTCGCAACACGAAAACGTCTTGCGCCTTTTTCTTAAAACCGTCAATGCATTCCTATGGGAAACCATCAATGCATTTCCTATGGGAAACCGTGCTTCACAAGACGAAAAATTCACAAGACGAAAAAACTCGAAGAACGAATTAATTTCGTCTTGCGAGGCACCACTGTATAAGCCTAGTAAGGCAAGGAAATCAAAAAATCTGGAATGTATTTTACATTAAGAACATAATTCCTCATGCCTGGGGCATGTCTGTGTGCAAGAGAAAGAGGAAGACAAAACTTCCCAAAAGGTCTAGAACTATAATTTTTCTCTCCTTGAGCACAAACGTCATGATACGTGAAACAGAATGGATCTTAAAAGATTCTTTTTGTAGAAAATATTTGAAAATGCAAGGAGGAGGAGTGAGATGCATATATTCTTTCATTTTGGCTTCTATAAGAAGCTGGCAGGTGTCAGATACCTTTGCAAGAACATCTTACCTGAAGGTGTCGAAACTTTAACAAGCCACAGCCGTACGTCAAAAAGCACATCTTGTGCAAACTGTAAACTAACGACGCCAGCACCTCCCACGACAGCGCAGGACATAGTTCCATCAGTTCTGATTCGCTGACTCCGTTGTGACTAACGCTGATGAGGCAAAGTATCTACAGCGCAAGCATACAAATAATTTTAATGAAATGTATCGTCCACTGCTTTCTGAGTCTGCCGTGTGACCAGTAATAAATAATACAGCACAGCAGCAGAACTAAACCAGTAGATGCTTCAGGGTCAAGCTAAAAAAATATTGAAACAATTAACGTAATAGGCATTAGCATTGAATCTAGACGACGGACAGCTCTCCAGGAAGTTCTGTCTGCATTCTTAAAAGGGGGGAGGGTTCCCAAAACAAAAAGTAACCTCATAAAAATCTCAGCACAGAGATTTAAATGTGCCTAAACAATATAATATAATACAGTACAATATAATACGCGGGTGGTGCTGTGGGTTAAACCACAGAAACTAGGACTTGCCGATTAGAAGGTCGGCGGTTCAAATCCCCATGACAGGGTGAGCTCCCGTTGCTCGGTCCCTGCTCCTGCCAACCTAGCAGTTCGAAAGCACGGCAAAGTGCAAGTAGATAAATAGGTACCGCTCCAGCAGGAAGTTAAACGGTGTTTCCATGCACTGCTCTGGTTCGCCAGAAGCGGCTTAGTCATGCTGGCCACATGACCTGGAAGCTGTACACCGGCTCCCTCAGCCAATAAAGCGAGATGAGCGCCGCAACCCCAGAGTCGGTCACGACTGGACAAATTGGTCAGGGGTCCCTTTACCTTTACCTTTAAACAATATAAGAAGCTTTCAGAATGATTGACATACAAGATTTTAGATCTAAGGGATTTTGATCTTAGCTCTTTCAGAAGAGTTGAAAGATGAAAACATGACTGCAAACTTATCAATTACTGCTTTTGAAAACTGGCTACAACATAAATTGTGTTTTCTGCAAATGTTTTGTCTTATTAGTGTAAATTAAATAGATACTTTATCTGAAGAGACGTAACAAAAGATTTTAGCCACCGCAGACCTACAACAGAGCACTGAAGAGAGAACGGATTTATCTTTTAAACAACCACTGACTTTTAAAATGTCAGCATTTCAGCTGTTCAGAATTTCCTATTTGCCAGACCAAATAAAACTCAATGATAAATCAAATTGCACTGAATGTGCATGTGGTCATTGACTTTGGAACGGAAAAGTTTATTTTTAGAAAGCAAGCCTGAAGGCAGGGCCTTTTCGTAAAGCACTTAATTTTGTTTTAATGAAGCACTGCTTGCCTGATCTCCTAAATTATAAAGCATGCATGTTGCTGTGCATGTGTCCATGTTCTGCAGAAACTGTGTGTGTAGTACATGTCCTTGAAACCTGCTGAGATGTGGGAAGGTCTACAAAAGTGAGGCCAACATTGCCATGCGGTAGAATGTGGCATCTTTAACCGTCTGTGCAACAGACTACGGTACAATTGTTATAACCAACTGAAACATGATGGCGAAAGGTGGGCATCTAAATGTGAATTTTACAATTTGGACTTGGGGCCATTGAGTTTACCACCACCCTATGCTTTTCATTTTACTAACGAAAAACTGTTTCTATGAAAGTACATACACATTTCACCCCCCCCCCCAAAAAAATAGAGCTTCTTTAGACTTCGTAACTTGCCTCTTTCATGAGGTTTTTGTCTTTTTCACTTTTCAAGGATTCTTCGACTGAATTCAGAACTAGCTTGTACAGTGACACTGTGTCTTGGCACTGCAAAAACCTCTGAAGGATTACGTCAATGTCTTCTGCACTTCCAGCACTGGGAAGGGGGAGGAGGAAACAAAGGATTTAAAAAGAAAGCACACATTTCACCTGAAACCGAGTATTTAAATTACTACAGAAAATGACTATTATGTATTATGGACTTCAGCCACGCCTCTGCCCAACTGGAAAAACATCTGCTGGTGTATGTTTCTAAATTTGGGTGGGGGTGGGAAATCAAAATATCAGGCACAAAGCAAAATGCCTTCAGGTTAAAAAAAAAATCCTATAAAGTAAGAGTTTTGAGTGTTGTTTTTTAAAAGATTAAAGCTACTAGCACAAAAACACTTAAAGCAAGGCAGATATTTATTATATTCAAGCTGAGTCCTAAATTAAGTATAACAAATAAACAAGGATTGTTCATAAACATCTGTGCGATGAATGTTTTATGGTGTGATTCCATATAAGCCTTGCTGCTGACACTTGTCAAGAATTACAACAGTTTCTTTGCTTGTTTTTCTTTGCAGATTTTTCTTATCCCTCCGCACATCTCCTTGTCATCCCACCACCAATTCCTTGGCTCTGAGTCTTCTTCCCTTGGGGGGGTTCCCCAGCTGGTGTCTCTCCCCCCCCCCCCAATTCCTCTGCATCCAGCCGGTCCATGACACAAGGTACAAACAAGGGGCTGTGATTTCCAACAAACACATCAGGTTTTTTAACAAGCCAAATTCAAACCATGGGATGTGAAGCTGGTTTGTTTAGCTAACCAAAGTTGGTTTTAACCGATGATCTCTGGGTGCACGTGCAACAAGCCAGGTTTTGTGGAAAGTGAAATTAGACTTTGCCCAACTTTAATGGGAGAAGAAGGATGTAAGACATCATGAACCCACGGTAGCTCCTCTGTTCTTGCGCTAAACCATGGTTTTAGTTTACATTCTAAATCAGGTCATAGTTTAAACTAGACAGAGTTCCCTCCAGTTCATATGTCATGATAAACTATGGTTAGTTTTAAACAGGAAGTGGATGTTTCAAAACTCCTGTTTTGCAGCTGCACTTAAAGAGAAAGAAGACAGGGACAACCAAGTCTGAGTCTTGTTCCTTAAAATTTATTTTTTGTTAAATT
Organism: Podarcis tiliguerta; assembly: GCF_965153285.1. NCBI lineage: Eukaryota > Metazoa > Chordata > Lepidosauria > Squamata > Lacertidae > Podarcis > Podarcis tiliguerta. The sequence goes on along the minus strand of NC_139545.1, from coordinate 13,659,867 downwards.
TTATATTTATTAAATTTATATTCCTCTGGGGAAGACCTCCACAAAGGATCTTAAAGCCCACATCAGTTCATATGCAGCGCTAAAACAATATTGTAGCATTATATCTGAATCAGGCCACTGTGAAATCTAGATCCCACTAAAAACAGTGATGAAGTCCCATTGAATTTAGTGGATCTGGATTCCAAAAACACAGCTTTTAACTTTTCATCCACAGTTTTTGGTTACAGAACACATGCGAAGCACTACAGTTTCTGTATTTCTTTCAACATACCCAGCCATCATTCTGCCCAAGAGAGTGACATACAGGGCATTGCAAGTTGTAGCAGAATGACCATGTTTCTCAAGCTTCTTCTCCTAGAGTAGGTTTGAACACAAACGTTAAGGATTCTATGAGGATCTGAAAATTCTGCACAAATATACAGGCTGAAGGAGAGCACAAGAACAGCAACACATTGTGGGCAGTATACAAAACATACTCAGGATGGTGCAATGTAAATTATATGACTTTTTTTTAAAAAAAAAGCAATGTAACCACATTACTGTATCAATTGCCATCATTCTAGTTGATGATCTTTTTTGCAGTAGGGAAAAGATAAAGCACATGACAGGCTAGAGAGTAACTTGCTGAGCTTATTTATGTTGTATTGTCTACAAACTGCCACACTCATAGAAATGCTTACTCACAGGAAACTCATTCCGCAATCTTTTTTTACTGTTTTAGTTTGAAGAATGCAGTGATTCAATTCAGACATTGCGTCAAACCATGGTTTGCACTAATAGTTTAGAACCCAAACCATGTTTTTTTTCCAAGCCATACCAGCAAACCATGGTTCACAGTGACTTGCTTACTTTTTTCTCCATCTGCTAAATACCCTGATTTCTAAAGTGTCGTGACCTCTTGAGGTACAACAATGACTATAACTAGGTTTTTGTCCAAATTACTCTGGCTATAGCCCAGGCCATGGTGTGCAAGAACCACTTTAAACTATAGTTTCTGGTTTGCTGCCTGATCACAAACCATGATCTGCCAATTCAGACATACCAAATCATAGTTTAGCTGCCTTTCATTTGATGTGATATTTGGGTTGAGCTAATGACGGCTTAAGTGATGGTAAGGTGAAAGATTTTGCTAACTCTTTTTGGCAAATAGATATGTAGATGATCAGAATTCTCTCTCCTTGTTCATTTATCTAACACTATAAAAGCCAAAGCTTTGTGGAGTAGTGGCTGGTGTGGTTCAGTGGTTACTCTGTTGGACCTGGGAGACCAACATTCAAATAACCACTGGGTGACCTTAGGCTAGTCAAGCTCAGTGTAGTCAACCCCACAGGGTTATTAAGAAGACAAAATGGGTGGGATCCTTGAAGAAAAGGGAGGAAAGAAATGCAAGCACGCATTTATACGCACAGAAGGTCGGCGGTTCGAATCCCCGCGACGGGGTGAGCTCCTGTTGCTCGGTCCCAGCTCCTGCCAACCTAGCAGTTCGAAAGCACGTCAAAGTGCAAGTAGATAAATAGGTACCGCTCCGGCGGGAAGGTAACCGGCGTTTCCGTGCGCTGCTCTGGTTCACCAGAAGCAGCTTAGTCATGTTGGCCACATGACCCGGAAGCTGTACGCTGGCTCCCTCGGCCAATAAAGCGAGATGAGCATCGCAACCCCAAAGTCGGTCACAACTGGACCTAATGGTCAGGGGTTCCTTTACCTTTTTAACCAAAGAATTCCAAAGGGATTTTATGCATGATGAATCGAGCCCTTTGAGTGAATTACAGTTATTGGTTTTCCACATTTTACAGCGTTTTGCTTGATTTTAACAAAGAATTTAGTTACACATGTAGAGCTTTAGGAGTTTTCGTCTTGAGTCTAGGTCTCTCTCACTTTGTCAGTAGATAACGTCTCCCAGGCTAAAGCATTCACACATATATAAAGAATCAATACCTGTTCTTTTGTCAGTTTCAGGTCCGCACAGCTGCATTCTTCATTAATGAGAGATTTCACATCCTTCACATTTAATGGATCAAGATGAAGGGTTGGCCACAACCTTTCAGTGAGAGAGTGGAAATCACTTCCTTGTAAAGAACAGATTCGAAGACTAGAACAGTATTTTTTTAAAAAAATCTAATGCACAATTTGAAGCCTTTACTATTGAGCTCTGGATGACAATATAGTTTTGATCTATGCAGTCTGACTATATCAAAGTACTGCAAGTCCCTACATGCACATACCCAAGATTAGCACACAGAAGATATTTTTTTTTTTTGAGATAATGCTTGTATTTCAAAGCCCTAAATACGGAGGAGGCTTACCATTCTCTTCTAAGAGGGAACACTTAGAAGAGAATGAACGGAACACTTCTTTACTCCTCGGTACATTTCAGCCATTATCAACCTTGCTGCACAAAGACCTAAAAGGGGTGAGAGACCTTTCCGAGGATTAGATTACCATGCAGCACAATCACAGTGGCTGTTCATTTGTTGCACAGGATCTGGAAGGATGCCACATTTCCCTAGCTGTATAACTTTGCTGGGGCAACCTTCTTCTTCCAGGTTATGCAGCAGCTACATCTTGCAGTGCTGCAGCGAATGTGGCTGCACAAATGCTATTGCACATACAGTGGTTCCGGAGCCCCGTTCGCATCCTGAAGCGAATGTAAGACGCAACTGTGCGTCTGTGCATGCGCGAGTCACGTTTCAGCGCTTCTGCGCATGACGTCATTTTGAGTATCTGCGCATGCGCGAGCAGCGAAACCTAGAAGTAACGAGCTCTGTTACTTCCGGGTCGCCATGGAGCGCAACCCGAAAATATTTAGGTGGATTTGCCATGCCAGACCTTAAACTCTATTGTGAATCAGCCGCATTTTGCTGGCTGAAAGAATGGATGCTTCTTGAAAACACTGATGTTTTGGATTTGGAAGGTTTTAACAATGTATTTGGCTGACATGCATACTTGTGGTATGACAAGGTCAAGGTTCATAGGGCCTTTAAGAATCACATTATCAGGAAAGCATTGTTTAATGTTTGGATAAGGTATAAGGACTTGCTAGAAAATAAAACCCCAAGATGGTTGTCACCAATGGAAGCAAAAGCATTGAAAAAACTCAATATGGAGGCCAAATGGCCGAAGTATTGGGAAATTCTGGAGCAAGAGGGAGACAGGCTAAAACTGCAGAGTTTTGAAAAATTAAAAAATAGAGTGAGAGATTGGCTCCATTATTATCAAATAATGGAGGCATATAAATTGGACAAAAAATTAGGCTTCCAGGTGGAAAAATCAAAACTAGAAACAGAATTGCTAGATCCCAAAGTTAAGAATTTGTCAAGAATGTATAACTTGCTGTTGAAATGGAATACTCAAGATGAAACGGTGAAAATATTTAAGCTGAAGCATATTCATCCCGAGGTATGACTGTACTGCATCATGCCCAAATGATCACTGATGATAGGGAGACTAAGCACCACCTTTCTATGTGGCCCGCACATTTTATGGACTCATTCCACCATCACCACCACTAAGACTTTTAAATTGTTGTTGTTGAGTGTGCATTACCTACTGCCAAAGAAGTGCTTGCAGCTACCTTAAGACTGGAGGCACAGTTCAATTGTATGTCCAGGGAGACTGACTACCAGCTCCATCTGGTATGATGGCTGAGACCCTACCTGCCTGTGCCCTGTCTCGCCAAAGTGGTCCATGCTCTGGTTATCTCCTGCTTGGGTTACTGCAATGCACTCTACATGGGGCTACCTCTGAAGGTGACTCAGAAACTACCCCATTGCCTTCAGTAGCTTAGGGCCTCATCAAACATAAATCCAGCCCTGTGAATCAAGTCCTACCCTCTAAAGCCATGTGGCAAAGCACATAGCTCCCCAATAGCACCCAAGATCCTGGGAACTGTAGGTTAAAGGTGCGGGAATTGTAGCTACCAACTCCACCTGGTACGCAGGCTGAGACCATACCTGCCTGCGGACTGTCTCGCCAGAGTGGTGCATGCTCTAGTTATCTCCCGCTTGGGTTACTGCAATGCACTCTACATGGGGCTACCTCTGAAGGTGACTCAGAAACTACAACTAATCAAGAAGGCGGCAGCTAGACACCAGTGACTGGGAGCTGACGACGGGACCATATAATACGGTCCCAAAGGATCTACATTGGCTCCCAGTATGTTTCCAAGCACAATTCAAGGCATTGGTACTGACATTTAAAGTCCTAAATGGCCTTGGCCCTGTACACCTGTCTCCACCGCCATCGTTCAACCTAGACACTGAGATCCAGCTCCAAGGGCCTTCTGGTCGTTCCCTCACTGCGAGAAGTGAAGTTTCAGGGAACCAGGCAGAGGGCGTTCTCGGTAGTGGAGCCTGCCCTGTGGAACATCCTCCCATCAGATGTCAATGAGATAAACAACTACCTGACCTTTAGAAGACATCTGAAGGCAGCCCTGTACAGGGAGGTTTTTAATGTTTGAGGTTTTTTGTGTTTAAATATGTTGTTGGGAGTTGCCCAGAGTGGCTGGGGCAACCCAGTCGGATGGGTGGCATATAATAATAAAATCATCACCATCAAAAGAAAAGCAGTCAGGTTGCCTCCTGCTTCTAGTATTGCTCTGTTGCTGGAAGAATTGAGAAATGGAAATGCCCAGATTAAGACTGCCAATTTTATGCACACTTTCCTAAAAGTAGGGCACACTGAACACAACAAAAGAAAATTTAGCCTTCCAGTTCCTGGGTCTACCGATGATTCATAATTCAGGGTTGGGTGCATAGGGGTTCCTGTTTGAATGCAGTTTATGTGGGGACAACATTGCATATAACAAAAGCCTTGACGCAAGGATGAATCACAGCCTAGCCTTCTCACCCCCCCCCCATGAGACAGCTTTAAAATGCATGGCATTTTTGATACGAGAACAAGTAAACAAGCCGCCTGTCACCTGCACTCTGAAGTGCTAGAGTCCCAGGACCATACATGCCTTTTCTGAATCATCTCCTAGGCCTCTTTCAGCGCACTTAATCCTTCCCTCCCCCAGCAGGAAAATGCAACGTGGCTCCCCTTACATCTCTCTCTTGCCCCATTTCTTATACAGTGGTACCTCAGGTTACAGACGCTTCAGATTACAGACTCCGCTAACCCAGAAATAGTACCTCGGTTAAGAACTTTGCTTCGGGATGAGAACAGAAATCGTGCTCCGGTGGCACGGCTCAGGTTAAGAAATTGTTATTTAGGGGATTTGAATTTAATTCTAAATTATATACTGGAAATGTGGGCGATTACAAGGGGTAAAAAAAAATGGATGTACCGTGCCATATTAGAAGCAAAAAAACTTGTTTTGATGAATCAGAAGAGCCGCAAAAAGATTCCATTGAGTACATGGATTGACAATATGGACAGACTAGCTACATACAAACGAATTGCATATCAACGCAAATTAAGAATGGATAAATATGACGAAATCTAGAAGGAATAAGGCGGACAGTGGTGGGAAGTAGGGGGAGGAGACGTGGGGAAATATTGTAGTTATAGGTATATCAGTACTCAAATCTGAATTGTTAAATTGTGTTATTGGTGTTATTGTGATTCTATTTGTATTTGTTTTTTGTGGTTGCTGTTTGTATTGAAAAAATGATTAAATAAATTAAAAATAAAAACCTCAGGTTAAGAACAGTTTCAGGTTAAGAAAAGACCTCCAGAACGAATTAAGTTCTTAACTAGAGGTACCACTGTATTGGGAAAGGGTGTCAAGCTGTAAGCGCCGTTTGAGCATCAAGTTTGTGACTGAAGAGGCTCTTGCAGAACACCCTTTGTTGACAACTTAAAGGCACCTCCTGACTCCTGCCAACTTAACAGTTTAAGCAGATTGCTTTTGAGCATCTCCAGAACAAACTTACCTCCACGCTGGGGGACAGGTTTCAACATTCACAGACACTACGACCCTCACATTCACTGGCAGGGGGTCAATCAGCCATTTCATATGCTTTTCAGCTTGCTAAGAAACAAAGAGTTGAATTCAAACTCATAAGCATGCTGAACAGAACACAGATTTCACCCCACCGCAGGACAACTGTTACACCCCTGATTTTTCCCTTTCAGCAGTCCCCATAAGTCACAAATGCACGGATTTCCTATAGCCCCTAACAGAAAAATGGTGCAGTGCTGGATTTATGTATAAGTTAAACAAACTTTAGTTTAGGGCCCCACTCTCTTGAGGGCCCCCCCAAAAAATTAAAGAAAAAAACTGGATGTACATTGCCAAAATGTAAGATAAAAACAAATAAAATAAAACCTACATACAGCAACAGTGTTTTGTGTTGTGTAGGCTCCTATAATGTAAGTAATGGGCCCTGCCTGCTAGCCTGCTCCCTAAAATATCACTGGTTTGCTCATTATGCATGGACTGGTTGCATGGCAACATGTGCAAATGGCTTTAGATACCTGTTAGGTCCATAAATTACCATAGAGCATATATTCAACACAAAAAACAGCGACAATTTGTTGTTGACAAAGAACAGCTGGACATATAAAGGGCTCCATTACCTTCAGGTAATGGTTAAAATGGTTTAAAGGTAAAGGCAAAGGGACCCCTGACCATTAGGTCCAGTCGTGGCCAACTCTGGGGTTGCGGCGCTCATCTCGCTTTATTGGCTGAGGGAGCGGGCGTACAGATTCTGGGTCAGGTGGCCAGCATGACTAAGCCGCTTCTGGCAAACTAGAGCAGCGGAAACACCGTTTACCTTCCCACTGGAGCGGTACCTATTGATCTACTTGCACTTTGACGTGCTTTCGAACTGCTAGGTTGGCAGGAGCAGGGACCAAGCAACGGGAGCTCACCCCTTCACGGGGATTCGCACCACCGACCTTCTGATCGGCAAGTCCTAGGCTCTGTGGTTTAACCCACAGCGCCACCCGTGTCCAACACAAAAAACAGTGACAATTTGTTGTTGACAAAGAACAGCTGGGCATATAAAGGGCTCCATTACCTTCAGTAGCTTAGGGCCTCATTAACCCTAAATCTGGCCCTGAAATGGTGCATATGTTTTCAATTTCCAAGTCTATGTATCTGTGGCCACTGGGAATGCAGTAAACATCTATAATTTCCCCCACCCCCTTCTACATAATGCGTTGCAAGAGTTGTGTGTGTTGTGTCAGTGTTGTGTTCTAGGCCCACCACTCCCAAACTTTTTTTTTAAAAAACCACCTTAGTAATATTGAATAAGCATCATCCATTAGCAACGAAAAGGCTGAATGGTGAAATAGCTAATGCACAATAATCAATACAATTCTAAATTCATTTTTCAGTACTGTTTATCAAGTCAAGTATAGTGCCAATGTTACCTGGATCCGATCAATAGAGTCAATAATTATTATAATGCCGCCTTGGTGGTGAGCAGAAAGTTTCTCCAGCCAACGAGGAAATTCTTCTAATAGCTTTACAGGATCGAGTGTCAAAGGTGAGACTGACCAGGAATGCTGCATAAGCTACAACATTGTAAATGTGAGTAAAATATGCTTTACCTAATTGTTGATGAAGCCGGGAACACACAGAAACAGTAAATTAAAAGCAATATATGACCCCATGCTATTTCTTGTTAATTGCATTTTCACTGTAAAGAGGACCAAAAAGCAGATTAAAATATCCATCTGTTTAAATTGATTTTATCAAAATAAGAAAATAAACAATTCTTTCCAGAGATACGTGAATGATGCTGGAATTAAATATAGTCTTTTATTATGTGTCAGGATTGAAGAGCATTAGGTTGGTTTTAGTCTCCCGAAAGGAGAATAAAGTATTATGCTATCACTGACTGCCCGGTCCTAAAGATTTGCTACAAATTGTTGCTTGCATCATAATAGGTTGTGGTATATAGGGCTGGGCAATATCTGCTTTTCAACATTGTGATAAATCACTAGCTAAACATTGCGATATACCGGTATATCACAATGTCTGAAATAATGATGGAGCTATGTAGAGGCATTGACTGGCTTCACGGTTTTTCCTGCATCATTATTTCCCCCACACCTCCTCTTGTGATCGAAAGAAGAATTGGCTGTCTTCGCGGTTTCCCCCATATTGTGATTGTTGCATAGCGCATGCATGCATGCAGACACCATGATTCAATATATACTGCCATGTCAAAAATTATGAAACCGATATCACAATATGGACTTCGATCTGGTTTTGGGGATATATATTGAGAGAGAGAGAGAGAGAGAGAGAGAGAGAGAGAGAGAGAGAGAAGAGAAGACTCCCTGCAAAAGACCCTGATGTTGGGAAACATTGAGGGCACAAGGAGAAGGAGACGACAGAGGACAAGGTGGCTGGACAGTGTTCTCGAAGCCACCAGCAAGTCTGACCAAACTGCGGAAGGCAATGGAAGACAGGAGTGACTGGCATGCTCTTGTCCATGGGGTCACGAAGAGTCGGACACGACTAAACGACTAAACAACAACAACATTCTATATCTATATCTATATCATCTATATCTATATCTATATCTATATCTATATCTATATCATCTATATCTATATCTCTTGCCTAGCCCTAGCGGTATCCTATTAAAACTTTTGTCTGTATATGATGGGATGGTAGACCTTTGCAGAATGTAGACCTGCTTCTTCCCAGTGGGGCTGAATAGCCCGTCGAATGCAAAATAGGTGGATGGGAAGAGAAGAATGTTGATTTACTGGCTCAGATTCAGGAGAAGGGATCTCTGTCGTTATAAGTGCTACATCACCATTTTTGTCCCAGTAGTTGACCTGGCATTGCCCAGCATATGAGGAACCACACAACATCCTGGGTGGCAGGGAGAGGGGACCGAGGACCCACGTATGAATCAGTGCCAAGCATAATGAACCATCGTCTTTTTTAAAAAAGAACAGTCATATCTTTAAACAACTGCTACACTTACTACTTCGCAGAATGGCTTGCATATGGTTCCCTTCCCAGGCAGCTCACAAGGCCAGAACAGCCCAGCTTCAACAGTAGACGCTGATTCACTTTGCCTTCACGCTACTTTCGGGTCCACGAATTAGGGTATTATTTTAAAAATATGACTGCATGTATCTAAATCAAGAGAGACGAGCTCAGCAGCAGTGCAGTGTGCTGCCAACTGAAAAACGCCGACTGGGTTTGCCTGGAGCCTCAAACAGACGAAATACCACCTGTCTCTCCTTCTTTGTCCAGATGGCTGGGAATAGCCAGGAAAACATATGACTCAGTGCATTAACTCTCAGAGTTTTGCTTTTTTGTTATGATCTAACTGGTATTCCTAAGATATATATATATATTTCAGTGTCCTAGAGATTGTTTTTGCAGTTTCATGGCATTTGAGACAAAGCAGATATTGCTCACGTCCGAATATCACGTGAAGTCAATCTTTAACTGGCTCCCAAGAAGGAAAATGCAGCCATCTTGTTCTTCTCCATGTTATAGGGGTCAATGGAGCACACCCACTAGGCCAGCATTTGGCTTAACATGTCATCCAAAACCAAGATCATGGTTAAGGCCTCTTCTTCTCAACCACAACCTGTAACCATAGGCCAAATCATGGCTACGCCCCATGGTTAATAAGGAGAGGCCTTAACCGTGGTCCAAGGTTCAACTAAATACCATATTTTTTGCTCTATAAGACGCACCAGACCATAAGACGCACCTAGTTTTTGGAGGAGGAAAACAAGAAAAAAAATATTCTGAATCTCAGAAGCCAGAACAGCAAGAGGGAACACTGCACAGTGAAAGCAACAATCCCTCTTGCTGTTCTGGCTTCTGGGATAGCTGCGCAGCCTGCATTCGCTCCATAAGACACACACACATTTCACCTTACTTTTTAGGAGGGAAAAAGTGAGTCTTATAGAGTCTTATAGAGCAAAAAATACGGTACTAAGCCAAACCTTTGCTTCGCCACAATCCTGTGCTGACCCGAAGGCCCAGGGAGGAAAAAAATGGGAATGACCTCCTTGCCAGGGATCAGAACGTTCACAGTACACCATATGATGGCTTACTATCAAATCAGAAATTCAAGGCCCGTTAATATAAAATAGTTCTTGACTTTTTCTTTAGCACACAGGCATTCAGGTCCTTAAAGAGACTTTGCCGATTCTGCCCTGCCCAGTTTTTACTTTATTTTATTTTCCTGAAATACCTTTAAAGTGAGACGTCTGAGAATCAGCGCAGGCTCTGAACTGCTAGACAAAGGTTTCCCAACAAAATGATAGAGGATGAGAGTATTTGGCGAATGCTTCTGTTGCAACTGAATCCTAGTGAGAAAGTAGAGAGACAAACAAGGGAGAAGATGGGTTTCTCGTGAACCTACATTTTCAAAGTTGCATTATGGCATCTAAATGGTGCCAATGATCTTTTGGAATGTTAGTTTACTGTTTTTACTGTTTTTAATATTTTGAGACGGCTGTATTTAAATGTAAAAAAAAAAAATGAGCTGAGAAGGACTATCAGTATGCGGGAAATATTGGGACCAGTATAGGAATCTAGGAAGCTGCCTTGCACCAAGTTGAAACCACTGGTCCATTTAGCCCAGTACAGTGGTACCTCGGCTTACATATACTTCAGGTTACATACGCTTCAGGTTACAGACTCCGCTAACCCAGAAATAGTACCTCGGGTTAAGAACTTTGCTTCAGGATGAGAACAGAAATCGTGCTCCGGCGACGTGGCGGCAGCAGGAGGCCCCATTAGCTAAAGTGGTGCTTCAGGTTAAGAACAGTTTCAGGTTAAGTACGGACCTCCGGAACGAATTAAGTACTTAACCCGAGGTACCACTGTACTAGTTCTCAGGCAGGGTTCATTCCCAGCCCAGCCTGAGGTGCTGGGCCCTTCTGCATGCACGACATGTGCCCCGCCACTGAATTTGTTGACAGCACTTATAAATGCACTGTGCTTTCAGGGGGCATTAGCCAAATTGACCATTCTGGCCATCTATGTCTTGCTGCAAGGGAACAGGGTGTGTATATACACATATTTTGAAAGTGGAAGGGGCAGTCAACTGCGTGGACTTAAAGTCTGTACAGCATATTATTTGGAGACAACCCACTCTGTCCAAAGGGGATTCGTGTTTATGGGGCTTATCGGCCAAATGATTTCTCTTAACAGGACAGAGGTAGTTAATCAGTGGGTGAGGAAGGTCTGTGTGATCACCTCTCAGCCATCTCAGACTGGCTCTTCAACCATTTTGAGACCACTAAAAAGGGGGCAAAAACTTGACCCTGCAGTTATTAGACATGTGCAGGATTTCCTTCTGACCCACAGAAAGGCAAAACACTTGGGAGTGGCCACAATATAACCTGTGGCCCTCCAAATGTTGCTGGACTACCATCCCATCATCCCCAACCTTTGGCCTTGCTGGCTGGGGTTGATGGGAACTGTAGTTCAGCAACAGCCGGAAGGTAACAGGCTGTCCACCTGTTGCTTAATAATAATAATAATAATAATAAATTTATTTATACCCCGCCCTCCCCAGCCAGGACCAGGCTCAGGGTAGCTAACACCTGATCTAAAAACAATTAATTGAAATACAACTTAAGAACAAGATTAAAATACAACATTAAAACATTAAAATGCAGCCTCATTTCAGTGGAAACTCAATCAAAAACGTTTTTGGGGGATGAAAATGTCAAGTCTTCACCAAGGCTCCAGACTGGTCCTACATGGGCCAGAAAAAAGCCAGGGAAGTCCCCAAATAGGAGTTCCAACACAGAAGGAGAAAGGAAAAAAGAAAGAGGGGGAGGGAATCAAATTGATTCCAAGCCAAAGGCCAGGTGGAACAACTCTGTCTTACAGGCCCTGCGGAAAGAAATCAGATCCTGCAGGGCCCTGGTCTCATGAGACAGAGCGTTCCACCAGGCCGGAGCCTGTGTTGAAAAGGCCCTGGCTCTGGTTGAGGTTAATCTGACTTCCTTAGGGCCCGGGACCTCTAAGGTGTTGCTATTTATGGACCTTGATGCTCTCCGTGGGGCATACCGGGAGAGGCAGTCCCATAGGTACGAGGGTCCTATTTCCAAGAGAAATAGTTTCTCTTGGCTTCCAAAAGGTTGAAGAGAGGACTGTGCTTTTGAAGATTTGAGAAACACCTTCTATCTGCCAGGTTTATTTCTATCCAAGAGCTATTTTGTGGACTTGGGACTTCTTACTCAGCAGCGTCCATGGGATTTAGGCAGGCAAATCAACACCCAGAGGTTCATGGCTTCCCCATCTTTGCTACGGAATATTGGGGGGTGGGGTTGTTAAAAAAACCCCACATAGAACTGAAAGGCCGAGGAGGAGGAGGAGAAGGAGGAGGAGGAGGAAGAGGAGACACAGCAGGAACAGACCCTGTCCCTCTATAGGAGCTAGAGTCCAGCTTTGACTCCATTTTGCAAAAGAAGGTCCCTAGGAAACACTAACTCAGCTCTAGGCAAGGCAATTGCTCCCCCATTACATTACCTTAGCTGTCATGCTAGGACTGGCATATCTGGTTCAGCTCTGAAAGGCTGCTCTTGTGAACTTTCTCTGTTATATCCTGCAACTTTATTGGGTACAACTATGGGGACCCATAGTAAAAACAAAGAAGGAAAACACTTAAAAGACTATACCATTTTGACAAAAGGAGAGATTTTCCTGAGCCTGGTCCTCCGGACACGAGAAGGGGTGGGATGGGCGCTGGGGCTGCCACCAAGTCATTCAGGCGTTCGTAATACTGCAAACAAAAATCAGGCATCGTAACAAAGAGCTCTGGGGTTAAGTCAAGAAACAGAGTGATTAAAAAATCTAAGCATCTACTTGATCTTGAGGCTCTGTGCGATATAATAAGAAGATATAACAGCATCTTGGGTCACCCAAACACTCAGTTCTAACCACATTGACTCGTAAGTCACGCTGAATTTAATTGGCTTGTGTCCATATTAGTATTATTAAGGACACTGTCTTGGTCACAGATTAGCTCACAAACGTACAGTGGTGCCCCGCAAGACGAATGCCTCGCAAGATGGAAAACCCGCTAGACGAAAGGGTTTTCCGTTTTTCGATGCGCTTCGCAGGACGAATTTCCCTATGGGCTTGCTTCGCAAGACGAAAATGTCTTGTGAGTCTTGAGATTTTTTTTCGCTCCCCACCCCTTTTTCTAAGCCGCTAAACCGCTAATAGCCTTTTAGCAGCTAAGCCGCTAAGCCTTTAATAGCCACTAATAGCTGCTAAACCGCTAATAGAGCTAAGCCGCTAATAGGGTTGCTTCGCAAGACGAAAAAACCGCTAGACGAAGAGACTCGCGGAACAAATTAATTTAGTCTTGCGAGGCACCACTATAGTAGCCACCATCACTCAGCGGAGGCAGAGCTGAGCAAAGCTTACTTTCTCAAATACTGGCCCCATTCATGCACCACATGGTTAATAGGCTACCATGATAAGAGGGCTCTTTGGCTCCCGACTCATGCACAGAGGAAGCAAGTAATGACCGCTGGCTTCATGCTTATGTCTGAACCAGGGATCATTGTTTATTTCCTCTATGCATGAGTGGGAGGAGCAATAGAGCTCTCCAAGGCATGATCACAGCAAACCACTAACCATCATATGCAAACCACATAAATATTTCACAAGTAGACTTTAATGTCTGGATGCCTTTGCCCTTTTTTAAAAAAGAAAGTCAGATATTCAATTAGGGGTCTCTCACCATCACGTCATTAAAAGTGTCATAGCACATGCTCTTATAAGTAAAGGATTTAGTATGATTCTTCAAAATTCTGGAGGGACAGCTTTGCTTTTAGCCTAGGCCCCTCCCCACTAAAATGCAGAATCGCCTCTTACAGCCAATATACTGAAATTCAACATACCCAGAAACAGGTGCAATCCTTCCAACATTGATTTATGTAAATGTGATAGAAAAGATACATCCGCAAAACTCTTAAATTCACTTAGCATGAAACAATTTCTTCCAATGTATGACTTTTGAACTCTAGGAGCACCACTATTCCGTGAGCTACATTTCTAACGTGAGTACAGTGGTACCTCGGGTTACAGATGCTTCAGGTTACATACGCTTCAGGTTACAGACTCCGCTAACCCAGAAATAGTACCTCGGGTTAAGAACTTTGCTTCAGGATGAGAACAGTAATCGCGCGGCGGCAGCAGGAGGCCCCATTAGCTAAAGTGGTACCTCAGGTTAAGAACAGTTTCAGGTTAAGAACGGACCTCCAGAACGAATTAAGTTCTTAACCCGAGGTACCACTGTACATTTCCCCCTTCAAATATTCTTTCTGGAGTCTTGGCAGCCAAGCCATTGTACACAATCCAGGCCCCTGTTATGCACACTCCATTGCACACCCAGCTCCGCAGCGCATGTGCCGCCTCCTTGATTAAAACACAGAGGGAGCACACCTCCATGTGCAAAGGAATGTATACATAGAGTTGGTGCCCTTCTGGCCAACAGTGTTCTGTTTAGATTTCTGTGTATGAAAGAAACCAGTGGGTTGCAGCAATAGGGTGCAATGCAGCAAAACCCAAACGTATTTTAAGTGCCAGGAAAGTCAACAGGACCTTCAGCCTTTTGATTCAGAAGCAGTTCCTGTTAATTTTAACAGCAGTTGTTTGCATGTAAGCACGTGCAGGATCTCAGTTAAAATTTGTACAGTTATCAAGCTTTTTGTTTTAAAGATTATCTTGTTCAAAGGGATAACAGTGGGACCTCGGGTTACATATGCTTCAGGTTACAGACTCTGCTAACCCAGAAACAGTACCTTGGGTTAAGAACTTTGCTTCAGGATGAGAACAGAAATCGTGCAGCAGGAAGCCCCATTAGCTCAAGTGGTGCTTCAGGTTAAGAACAGTTTCAGGTTAAGAACAGACCTCCGGAACGAATTAAGTTCTTAACCCGAGGTACCACTGTACCAGAGACTTGCTAAGTCAATAGATTTCCCCCATAACTGGTTTTGCACTGTGGCTCTGAACCTCAAGTGGTTTAAAATAAACCTGAATGAGGAGGTTGCACATGCTCACTTGTTTTTGTCAGCTGTGAGCCACCTTGTACTGGCCCCCGATCTGCCATTTGCACTGGCAGAATGAGCACCGTTGCTGGAAAGCACTCAGAAAACCTTTGTCTGGGAGCAGCCTAGACTTAAGGTTAAGTTTTTATACTTGTTACTTCAATAGTAAGGAAGCATACAGCCAGCTGGAATACGTTCATTACATTTCCTCCTTGGTATAGGCACATTTGGCAATTGTCCCAAAACCAACCGAATCGTCTGCCTGAGACATATGGCCGCCTTCAGCCTGAGGACTGAAAGCCTCCGGGGATGATTGCAAACCCCACTCCTCCTGCAAGAGCGGCAGCCCTGCTGCAAGTGAAGAAAAACAGACACAAACACTTATTGTGTGCCTTAAAATAGGGCATAAACTTACTTTCTCAAATCCAAGCTCAGAAGTTGAGCTGGACGCCTGCTGGAATGCCTCCATCTGTTCTTGTTCATCGTGAGCATCCCACAGCACATCTCCAAAAATTTCCTCTTCGGGAATGGAAGGCTCAGCACTGTCTGTTGCGCCCTTCCTTTCCAGTTGTGTAATTTCACAGCCCAGTATATCCTATGTGAGCAGAAAAGCAAATCCTATGAAGAAGCAGTGAGTGACTCTTGTCTACAAAGTGGTCAGTGCCCAAACAAGGAGGTAAAGTAAAGGTAAAGGGACCCCTGACCATTAGGTCCAGTTGCAGACAACTCTGGGGTTGCGGCGCTCATCTCGCTTTACTGGCTGAGGGAGCCGGCGTACAGCTTCTGGGTCATGTGGCCAGCATGACTAAGCCGCTTCTGGAGAACCAGAGCAGCGCACGGAAGCGCCGTTTACCTTCCCGCTGGAGCGGTACCTATTTATCTAATTGCACTTTGATGTGCTTTCGAACTGCTAGGTGGGCAGGAGCAGGGACCGAGCAACGGGAGCTCACCCCATCGCAGGGATTGAAACCGCGACCTTCTGATCGGCAAGTCCTAGGCTCTGTGGTTTAACCCACAGCACCACCTGTGTCCCTAAAGAAGGAGGTGCTGTGGCTTAAATCTACCCCCAAGGACTTCACCACCACCAAATTCAGGTGGGCTTTGGAGGAATCATCCTTTCTTCACATAGGTCATGTGTTTTAAAGTTGTGTCCTGCCATCAGTCCAGTTCAAACTTAACATAAAACCATGGTTTTCCTACTACTTTCCTACTTGGGCAAATCTTGGGCTTAGGAGCTTTTTCTGTTCTTTCCTCTTCTGAGCATACAAGGAAAGAGACTGGAAGCTTCTGATGTCAAACAAACCATTCTGCTGATGTTCAATTTCAGGGGGACATGGGTGGCGCTGTGGTCTAAACCACTGAGCCTCTTGGGCTTGCCAATCAGAAGGTTGGCAGTTTGAATCCCCATGAAGGAGTGAGCTCCCGTTGCTCTGTCCCTGCTCCTGCCAACCTAGCAGTTCGAAAGCATGCCAGTGCAAGTAGATAAATAGGTATCACTGCGACAGGAAGGTAAACAGCGTTTCTATACGCTCTGGCTTCCGTCATGGTGTTCTATTGTGCCAGAATCAGTTTAAGTCATGCTGGGCACCTGACCCAGAAAGCTGCCTGTGGACAAACATGGGCTCCCTCGGCCTGAAAGCAAGATGAGCGCCGCAACCCCCTAGTGGCCTTTGACTGGACTCAACCGTCCAGGGTTCATTTACGTTTCTTCTTCTTTTTTACAATTTCAGGGTGGTTATTGAGAACAAGCCAGGGACAAATCATGATTTCAGATCTTTGCTTGTTCTCACCAACCATAGTTCAAGCAACCCACAGTTTCCTGAAGTTTGCATATTACCTAAACCTGCACTTTTAAAGCTGAAGCCAAATGCTTTTGGTTTGCCCCTCTGGCTTTAAATAAGATGCTTTAAAATATATTTTAGATATGCATATAATAATGCAATGTGTGAAACAACCCCAATTTATGCAAACGAAATTCAAGAACCCCATGTTGATTTAATCCTTTAAAAAATAAAAAAAAATCACAGCATTTATACACTGCTTTTCCACCAGACAACTGGCCTTTAGGGAAATACCTGTTTTATGGTCTTTTCCACATAATTATAGACTTCACGGGCTCCTTCCTCTCCTCCTCCCATATGGCTGATGATCTGGGGAAGGAGGAGAGAGAAATGATTCTGAAAAGACTACGTCTCCAGATAGAAGTAGGTTGTTTTTACAGACCTGGGGCATCTTATTCAGAAAAGATCTGCACGCTTAAAAAAAACAGAAAGCATACTACTCTCCTAGGCAACAATAATTCAATCTCCTGATTCCATAGGAAGCCTAGATGAGCTACTCTTTTCCTTTTAAAAATTGCTTCGTTACAAACATACAGAAACTTAATTTACATTTTAAAATTAAATATCACAAAAAGAATTAAATGGGGTTGTTGCTTTTCAAAGGGTGTGGATCATCAGGCCAGGCTGCATATTTGGATGAAGGGCTGTATTTAAATATATGCAATATATATTTTATATATTTATATATATTAAATATATGCAATAACCACCCAATACTAGCCATTTCAAACTCAGTAGTACAAAGGGCAGAAGACAAAAATGAATGCTAGTAGGGAAGAGTAATTCGAAGAGTATCTTCATTCTTTGAATCCAATTAATTTTAAGGACATAACATTTTTTTCAGAACTGAACTACATAAACAAAAGCACATTTTAAAGGCCAAAAAATAAAAAATAAAAATCCTTCCTCATTAGGGTTCAAGGTGAAAAATATTACTATCACAGCAATCTTAGAAGCAATATCTCTTTTTGGAAACCTCAACCTTTTTTCCTCTAGATATTTATATTAAAGACAGAAACAACTATTGCAGCGTGACAGTAAACAACTATCTGGAAAGCAAAATTGATTTGGGATTTCACGATCAGGTTGCATTCAATTGCCTGAATGTGTGCTATTCCATTATCTTCCTGCATGCACTATCCTTAAAAAAAAAAAAATTTATTTAAGGAGTCACATACAAATTATGTTAACACCAGCTTCTACAAACGGTTACAAAATAAGAAAACTGATAAACGTACCAACCTTCAGCACACTCTGATTACCTTTGTTTTGTTCACATAACGAACTTGCTCAACTAATCGCTGCACAGAATCCGAACCGACTTGTCCATCTTCCAGTCGGTGGCAAATAAGCCGGGGCTTCCCTTCAGGGTTTTTCAAGAAGGCTTCTTCGCACTCATCCAGCAGGCAGCTAGATTGAAAAAGCAGCATTTTTGTGCTATATACTATTCTGCTGTAGCACACAGTTTTCATCAACATCAGCCCCAAGGGTGCATTTTTTCCTACAAAAGGCTCCAGTCAAAAAGGGACAAGCCTTTTTATCATGAAACAAGCAACGTGCCTTTAAAAAACTGAGGGCAAAAACGTCCTGAGATTCAGAGTTGTAAAGAAAGAAACAAAAATAAATAAAACCAAGTGGGTCTTTTAAGGAAAACTACCCTTAGGCTGCAATCCTATAATCCTCATTAAACACAGTAAGTAGGCATTAGACATTGGGCTCTTAGTATTCTTTCTAGGAAGAATGCTGGTGTATACATTTTAATAAAGTAAGCACACTTCAATCGGAATATGTTAGAAAACCTGAAGCGTTGAGACAAGCTGGTATAAGGCAGGTTCTGTATTCAAGTATTTAGAAACAAAACTGATTGAAAATATATTCCATATACCCAGGAACATCTTAGTGACATAGTCTTCTTTTACTGATGTACTTGCCTGTTCTGTTTAACGGTTTCCTAAGCTGCTAACTCACCTTGGCAAATTTAGATGCAAGAACAAAATGGCTAAAGAGCTTTTCTCAATTTCCCATTTTCTCACAGCCTGGAAAGTACTTTCGGTTTCTACTGGGAAATGGACAGCTTGGAAGAAGTATTCCATTGTTTCACAATATTTCCGAAGTTTGGGAGAGTATTTCTGAAAGTTAAGAGGAAAATGTGGGTTTTGTTATGGGTGCTAAATTGCCATCACAAAAAACAAGATTGAGCAAGCTAAGCCATTGTTTTGCTGGGTTTCTCTAATCGGGGTTAACACAAGAAACTCTGGCTAGCAGTAATCACTGTTAACCATTAAGTCTACTCTCAGCCACAGTCATTCATAAATGATTTCTAGTAGTGGGTTGTAAGCCTGAGAGTCATTTGACATGCTGGATACCACCTTCCTTCCTAAATCGATTTATTTTCTCTCCAGTTAGCTACAAGATGCTCTGGATAATGCCAAGGACATGCCAAGAGCCAGTCCCGTTCTCTTGTTTCTCAGATTTATTTACTTACAATAATTTATAACACACTTTTCTATACAAGGATACTCAGACTGGTTCACACAACCGAGCAAAGATAGTACTGAAAGACCAAAATAATATATTATACAAGCACAAGAATAATATCCAATATCACAGCACAATTTCACGCGCAGTTGAAAATAGAAGAGTTTCAGTTGACGTAAGACCCAAAAGCTCACTAGAACAGCCGTATTTTCATTGCTCCACGAAACATGGGTAGCAATGGTGTTGGACGGACCCCTGTTGAGAGAGTGTTCCACAGCACTGGTGCCCACCCACTGCACCTCCAATGGTTGCAGAATCCAGATTTCAACATTGATTTTGGTGCTCAGGTAGGTTCAAATTGAAGGCAGCAGTTCTGGTTTGGAGAGCTTTGAACTTCCCTTTCTTGAAAAGGTTTGCAAAAGCCCAGGGGCATTTCAAGCTAAGCATAACTATAATACAGTGGTGCCTCGCAAGACGAAATTAATTCGTTCTGCGAGTTTTTTCGTCTTGTGAATTTTTTCGTCTTGCGAAGCACCGCTGTGTATTGACGGTTTCCCATAGGAATGCACTGGCGGTTTTTTAAAAAAGGCGCAAGACGTTTCGTCTTGCGAAGCAAGCCCATAGGGAAATCCGTCTTGCGAAGCAACTCAGAAAACGAAAAACTCTTTCGTCTTGCAAGTTTTTCGTCTTCCGAGGCATTCGTCTTGCGAGGTACCACTGTAAAACACTTCTCCAGTTGCTGTACATTATTCTGAGATTTTGTTGGTAGATAGGTAAATAAATGACAGTGTGGACTATAACCAGGTCGATGGAAGTTATATTCTGATCAAACCAAAATTCAAAATAAAGTTGCTGTGTCACACATCCAGAATAATATACTCTTTGCACTGAAGTGATTCATTGGGTCAGACACCAGGTCACCAAGGCGTCATAAATTCAGAAAATTCCGCTCCATATGACAGAAAAAAGCCACATTATTTATGAGCCAAGTAATATATTTAAGGCTTATACTGTCTGCTCTGGTGGGTAGCAGTTCTCTATACCTTGAGGCAGACACCTAGCTCAGCAAAATGACTCAAAATTACTTTTAAACTGGAAAATAGGAAGCAGTAACTTAGAAATCTTATAAATACAAAACACAGGCTCTACTAACTGGGCAACGTTCCCTGTTTCGAAAACTGTGAAATCAGGATACGGTTTATTGTCCGTGTGAAGCAGATTGCAAAGTGTTGTGACAACAGAATGCAGAAAAGTGTAGAAAATCACTAGTATATCCTACACGCATTTTTATCACCTGTATGAAGATGTCTACTTCTTGCTGAGTCTCTTCTGTACTGATGAGATACACCCTAACTGTATTGCTCCACAAAGAGTGGGAAAACAAGGGAGTGACTTGCAGCAAACTAGCGACAGCTGCATCCCAGTCATCTGCAAACATAAGAAAAGACAACACACATAAACACATTGTTAGCCAATTCAAAACCACCAATCAGTTTAATGCAGCCCAGCCAGTCCATCCATCCCACCATGCTCTTCCAATAGCCACAGGGGACAGGATGCAGTTGGCCTGGCCTGTCAATGTTGCCAGGCTGGAACTTAAGGTCCACAAAATGTTGCTCATTTATCAATATTTCTTTAAACTGAATGTCACGTTTCGAAGCAGCGAATGAAAATATCCTGTACTACCAAGTACGTGTGCCGTAGTGCTCTCTTTAAAAAGACAATAAGTCCCTTTGGGTGGCTTCACACAGAGAGAGACACACACACGTGACTTTTGAATTTAAAAAGTGATGCCTCTAACAACCACAACAACACAACACCCATTTCAGGATAGGGAGGGAAGATTCAATCAATCAATCATTATTTCACCAGTTTAAACCTCTGTTGCCACTACAGGTCATCTGCAAAGAAGCTGGAATTTGTGCCGGTACGTGATATAACTAAAACACTGGTGAAAAGATGAATTGTTCTGTAGGTCGATTCCGCATTTCATCCACAGTTTGTCTTGAAGTGATACAACACTGCAAGATTTTGTCTCGGGGTCTTTTTAAATTCTTCAGAAAGAACCAAGGCCTTACCTCTGTTGACATTTGCAAATGGCCCTTCCACATCTATGGAGCTATGTGCAAACTCAGGGCCTCGGAAGGACTGCTGAAGCTGTATCATGCTGCCCATGGAAGGCTCGCTTCCCAAAGCACCGCCAGTCCAATACTCAGTCTGAGCTCCAGTGGCTTAAAAATGAAACAAGCATTTACTGATGGATACCTATTGTTTACATAGACTGGTCATCAATTACCTAGTCATTTAGGCGACATGCAACAATTTAATCAGCATAACATAAATCAAATGATGAATGATCAAATTAGGTAACATAAAACAACAGCTTAAAACACAATCAGATTATTATCATTGCATAACCCAGGCAAGCTTCTGGCGTTGATATAATATCTTGGGTGTTTGGCCATTAAGGGAAACAAAGGAAAGACGCTCTGTGTGAGATGGCAAATAGTTGAAGGACAAAGCCTGAGTTTAGGAGTTGCAGTGATGTGACCAAGAATTAAATCAGCATGCTGGAGAGTCAGAACAGTATTTGAGAGCAATTGTTTGATTTCTGTTTGAATCCAAGACTGCAGCTGTAGACCTTTTTGGGGTGTTAATGCTGCGACCCCTCCATCATAGGCTGTTGTATATATGTGTACATAAAACTTTATATCATAAAGACACCGCAGTCTCTGCTGTGCCTCATTTCCAAAAGGAAACATGAACACTGGGGAAGCCCCTAAGACCTACAGAATCTTGCACCACTAGGAGTTTGCAACATTTGGGGGCCAAATAGCATCTGTTGGCAGTGGTGCACGTGAGGATCACTGTACAGCGATACAATTTGAAATGGCTTGTGTGATGAGTTCATGGGTGGGTGGGTAGTAATTTAGCAGATTATCATTGTTTAAAAGTTAATATTATGTAGCAGTTTTTTTAATCCACCAGGAATAGAAGCCAATAGCTTTTTGTCTATCTTATGCTACATACAGTGGTACCTCGGGTTACATACGCTTCAGGTTACAGACGCTTCAGGTTACAGATTCCGCTAACCCAGAAATAGTACCTCGGGTTAAGAACTTTGCTTCAGGATGAGAACAGAAATCGCGCGGCTGCGGCGCAGCAGCGGCGGGAGGCCTCATTAGCTAAAGTGGTGCTTCAGGTTAAGAACCGTTTCAGGTTAAGAACGGACCTCCAGAACGAATTAAGTACTTAACCCAAGGTACCACTGTATTTATATACACTGCCCCCCCACGACTGGCAAAAGCAGCAGGTTAAAATTCTTACCGGTAACCTCAGTGCAGCTGTCATCTGAATCTGACTCCTCAGGATCAAAGACCTGGATGCCCTGGGCCTGCAGCCTCTGCAGTTTTGCCTCCAAATCCCGCTTAGCTCTCAATAAATCCTGAATTTCATTTTCCTTGGTTTCTCTAAAAATCTATACAAAAAAGTAAGGTTAACTATATGAACCTAACAACCAGCCAGAATTTACAGCTGTTATAAAACACCACTTAATAGTATGTGAGAGTCCTTTCATGCTGGCATGAAACTTAACACCCGATGGGACAGTCAGGTGTCAAAGCGACAGGACTCTCAGCCCCCACCACAACGCAATGTGGAAGAAAGAAGGAAAATAAGTAGACACAAATGGGAACTGCAACAAAATCTTGCAGTGTGGAGTGGCACTGTTTAGGGTTTCGGCCACTTTTCCTTCTTCAAAATACTCCATTCGATTCCTTCCTCTAGTTTTGTGTTTTCTCCCATTAACAGACACTCAGCATACATGTTCAGTGCCCACTGAGTTGCAGGGAGGTCCCCCCTTACATATTCCCCAAGCATATTGATACCTCCTTTTTGTTTCACAGCGTTCACTCCTGGTTTCAAAAGCTACCGGCACCCAGCACCTGAATTGGCTGCTAGAAGGAGCAATTTACCTTGAACTGCCTCTTGACTTTGTCCCGGTCGTGTTCGAATGTAGCTGCTCTCTCCATGGCTTGATATTTGGCCTCTAGAGCACTTTCTTTCTCCCGGAGTATCTTTTGATAGGTTTTCTGAAGTGCCTAAAAAAAGACCAGCGTTATTGAGAGAGAGAGAGAGAGAGAGAGAGAGAGAGAGAGAGATTTCCCTAGGATGAAAAAATTACAGCTAAGCAATGGTTTTGACTGTTAATGTCCAAGTGTCAGAATAGAAAAATTGGCAGCTTGCAAGAAGCTGCTCTCCAATTCCAAAGTGGTGGTGTTGTTTTATTATGTTTGGTCTTGTAAACCTATGCCTATTTTTGCTAGCCCAAGATGGCTGCCCCAGCCTTTCAAGTTACCTGTAGCTCTGCCCGAAGTCTCTTGTTCTCCTTATCCAGCTTGTTCTCCTTTTTCATCATAGAGGCCACCTCGTTGTTCTTGCTGATGCGGAAGATCTCGTATTCCTTTTTCAGGCGCTCGTACTCTGCCATGCATTCCAGCTCCTGTACGGACGCTGTGGACTTGAAGCTGGCTCCGATGAGGCCTCCAGGCCGCGACGTCCCTACACGGCGGAAGGAGCTGCGCAGGAGGCGGGCTTTGGGCTTCACCTCCACGGGGATCTCGC
This sequence comes from Podarcis tiliguerta, assembly GCF_965153285.1. NCBI lineage: Eukaryota > Metazoa > Chordata > Lepidosauria > Squamata > Lacertidae > Podarcis > Podarcis tiliguerta. The sequence continues at coordinate 13,635,976 of NC_139545.1, read as the reverse complement.
AAGCTTCGCCACCACCTCCCTCGTAGGTGTCTTCAATCACCTCCCCGACCGTGCCGATGGGGTTCACCAACGATGAAGCAGTCCCCATAGTGCCTTCCTCAACCCCGTCTCTTCTTGATGGAAGTTACTGCCTTACTCAAAGGTTACACCAAAATGCCAGGCATTCACCCATCCTCAGTATTTATGCCAAGACCTGCAACTGCAGCTTTAAAGCTCTGTGCCAGCCCTATAGCCACAGATCGGCCTCCATTCTCCCATTCCACTTAGCCATGAACTGTTCCAAGATTGTCCGGCTGCTTCAGCTAGCCAGCTCTTTAGGTTCGCAACATGGCCAGGGTTTTTTAATGCACAGTCTTCAGGGCTCTGCATCTTCTAGATACTCAACAGGGAAATATTTTTAAAATTTGCAAATCAGCACGTACAGATGAAGAATGACAACCCTACTCCCCCTGACAAAAGTTATATTTATTTTATTTTATTTTCTTAAACCCCAACACACTACCAAGCGCTGGATTCTCCTCCCGGTCAGTTCTTACACCGCCCAGCCAAGACTGCAGCCACATGGTAAAGATTTTGTGAGTCTAGCCATCAGTACTACCACACCCGACTTCTGAATTTACCCAGCCAGCTGACCACCCCTGACTCACCGATAAATGTCTCCTGAAACAAGTCTGGGCGAGTCTTCCTTTCGGTCCACTTTCATCCCCGGCACCGGCTGACAGAACAGCAGTGCAGCCCTTAGACGCACTTACCTGAGGGCAAGTTCGTGTGAACTCAATGGGGCTCCCTGCTGAACAGACACGCGTCTAGGATTTGCAGCGCAAACCCCGTCCTGTCCCGCTCTCCTCCTAATAATGCACGCTTACTAGGGGGCGAGTCCCGCCGACTCACAAGTAAACCCGCGCGCAGGGCCGGGCTGCATTCTGACGTGACTTTTCTAAAAGGCTGAAACCCCCCCCCCCCGTCCCAGGGATGACCCAAGACTGCCCAGTCCGGTCAATATCTCCACCCCTCTTGCTAGAAAGGCAGAAGTCTCCAAAAGTTTCCCAGAGCGCCCGACGCAGAAGGCAGGAGGGGCCAAGCGCTTGACCGCCTTCCTCTGCCTGACTGACTTTTTGCAGCTCCCTCGCTGCTTCCCGCAGCAACGGAGGGGGAGAAAGGAAGGAGGGAAGGGGAAAGAGGGAGAAGGAGGAGGAGGCAGTGACGTGGCTGCTTCTCCCTCCCTCCCTTCTGCCTCGGGCAGCGGACGGAGGCGCCGTCGAGGGAAGAAGGCGCAGCGCCGGTGTCTGCGCTCGTTCTTTCCATCGCGCGGTTACTTCTCTTTCTCCCAACTTTCGCAGCTCAGCCCCATCCGGAGGGTTTGCAGCTGGTCAACGGCCTCAGGGTGCTTGAGCCGCAGAGCTTGAAGGGAACCCCAAGGGACATCTAGTCCAACCCCGTATCCCTCTCCCATGCAGGAATCTCAGCTAAAGCGCTGCTTAAGAAAACCTCCAAGGAAGGAGAGCTCACAACCTCCCGAGGGAGGCGAGGTGTCTGTGACAAAAAAATGTCTCTCGCTCAATGTAAACAAACTGTGAAAAAAGGCTCTTACGAATTGATAGACTTACCTTTTATCTGTTTTGTAACACACGCACAGAAAACCCTTAACAAAAAGTAATTTTAAAAAAAGTTCTGCCAGAGGTTTAGTCAAGTCAAGTCATTGCTGGATTTATGTATAAGCTAAACAAGCTATAGCTTAGGGCCTCACTCTCTTGCCCCCCCCCAAAAAAATTAGGGGGGGTGGACTGGATGTATGTTTCCAAAATATAAGATTAAAAAAAAAAACCTACATACAGCAACAGTGTTTTGTGTTGTGTAGGCTCCTGTGATATAAGTAATGGGCCCCGCCTGCTAACCAGCTCCCTAAAATATCACTGGTTTGCTCATTTCTATATATAGGGTGCCTACATTCTGCATGTGCAAATGGCTTTAGGTACCTATTGGGTCCATAAATTACCATATAGCATATATTCCACACAAAAAACAGTGACAATTTGTTGTTGACAAAGGACAGCTGGACATATAAAGGGCCCCATTGCCTTCAGTAGCTTAGGGCCTCATAAAACCTAAACAGCCCTGTGAATCAAGTCCTACCCTCTAAAGCCATGTGGCAAAGCACATAGCTCCCCAACAGCACCCAAGATCCTGGGAACTGTAGGTTAAAGGTGCTGGGAATTGTAGCTACCAACTCCACCCGGTACGCAGGCTGAGACCATACCTGCCCACGGACTGTCTCGCCAGAGTGGTGCATGCTCTGGTTATCTCCCGCTTGGACTACTGCAATGCACTCTACGTGGGACTACCTTTGAAGGTGACTCGGAAACTACAACTAATCCAGAATGCGGCAGCTAGACTGGTGACTGGGGGCGGCCGCCGAGACCACATAACACCGGTCTTGAAAGACCTACATTGGCTCCCAGTACGTTTCCGAGCACAATTCAAAGTGCTGGTGTTGACCTTTAAAGCCCTAAACAGCCTCGGTCCAGTATACCTGAAGGAGCATCTCCACCCCCATCGTTCTGCCCGGACGCTGAGGTCCAGCTCCGAGGGCCTTCTGGCGGTTCCCTCATTGTGAGAAGCAGAGCTACAGGGAACCAGGCAGAGGGCCTTCTCGGTAGTGGCGCCCGCCCTGTGGAACGCCCTCCCATCAGATGTCAAAGCGATAAACAACTACCTGACATTCAGAAGACATCTTAAGGCAGCCCTGTTCAGGGAAGTTTTTAATGTGGGATATTTTAGTGTATTTTTGGTTTCTATGGAAGCCGCCCAGAGTGGCTGGGGAAACCCAGCCAGATGGGCGGGGTATAAATAAATTATTATTATTATTATTATTATTATTATTATTATTATTATTATTATTATTATTAGCTTGGTGAAGGGTAAACTTTGGTGCACATGATGGTTTGGGAGAAGTCATGTGCTTTAAATGGATGGTGTGGGTGACCGTGGCCTCAGATTTTAGTGGAAGCACAAGTTTTTTGCACTTCTCACTGAAATCAATGGGTTTTTTCCGGAACAACCGAAGGAGGTAGCCCATTAATTACAGATTATGTACTTTAAGAGGCTTCATTGAGGACAATTGTAAACTGGCACGGAAGAAAATGGCTGCTTCCTAAACATAACATAGCAGATGATTTTGCTGTGCAAATAGGGCTCCACATGCTGTTCTCTGAAGTGCAATGCAACCTCGTCCAGGGAAACATGCCACATGCATTATTCATCCATGCAAAATGAAGGTAGATTTAGAGCTTTGATTGTGAAAATAAAATTGCTGCGATCATTCACACATATCCCGATGCTGTTTGTTGGTAGGAAATTACCCAGAGCCCAGAATTAAGCAGATGTTCAGTTTGCAAATCGTACCAACCCAGCAGCTGGCCGCATTAGTATTTCAGAAGAATTTCTTACAAAGAGGTATGGAAATTAACAAAGAAATAATATGCATCTGAAAGTAGACTTTTAGAGAATGGGCTGCTGGGTTCCTAATTTCCATGATAGGGATTCATTTAAGTGCTATCCTTTCACCATCTTATTCACGAATTTTTCCAGAAAATAGGGAACCCATTACAATGGTTTTATTAGCAACTGCTTTAGATAGGCAGTTCAGTACAGCCTTTTAAAAAGGCTGCATGCAACTGAATATGAATTCTGCATGCAACTGAATATGAATTCAAACTGGGACAAACCAAATTATGTGGGTAATGGTCAGCAGACCACTCATACTTGGCCCTGGCATTCTTGGCATCTGTCCTGACAGGAGTGACTTTGCTGCCTCAGGCTTTTTTTATAAGTAGTTCTGGCCAACAACACTCCAAACAGTACTGGTTGGTTGGTTTCCAGCCACCATTTCATTTCCCACAATTCCCCAAACAATTGGGGGGATTCGAATCCCCGCGACGGGGTGAGCTCCCGTTGCTCGGTCCCTGCTCCTGCCAACCTAGCAGTTCGAAAGCTCGTCAAAGTGCAAGTAGATAAATAGGTACCGCTCCGGCGGGAAGGTAAACGGCGTTTCCGTGCGCTGCTCTGGTTCGCCAGAAGCGGCTTTGTCATGCTGGCCACATGACCCGGAAGCTGTATGCCAGCTCCCTCGGCCAATAAAGCGAGATGAGCACCGCAACCCCAGAGTCGGCCACAACTGGACCTAATGGTCAGGGGTCCCTTTACCTTTTATAGGAAATTAAAATGGTGGCTTGCAGGAAAGCAAGGGTATTTTGGGAAATGATACATGATTAGATTTTTTAAAAAGATGTTTAAAATGAGTATATCAAAAAAGCATGAAGCGTTTCTGTTAGGGATTATAGGGGCAGAAAAAATGTTAAAGATTTTTTTATTTATATAGCAACAGCAGCTAGGATTCTTTATGCACAGAAATGGAAGAAAGAAGTTCCTACCAAAGAAGAAGGGATAAGTAAGATAATCGACTATGCAGAACTGGCAAAATTAACATCAAAATTAAGAGAATCTAATGATGAGTGTTTTATGGAAGAACGGATGCCTTTTTCGGACTACTGAAAAAAATACTGTATAGTATGATGAACTAGTGAGCAGGATTTGAGCTATGAGCAGCTGAAGTAAAATTGAAGTAATATTGTAGTTTTGATTTGATAGATAGAAGATAGGGTGCAGCTGAAGGGGAAAAACCAACTCCATGGAAAACGGGGTGAGAAGTCGACAAAAATAAAAGATGAAATTATGTTTTGAATGTTGAAACTTAATAAACAAATTGTTTTGGGAGAAATGGAAATTAAAATGGTAGCTAGACTTACCCACCCAGTTCTATTTGGTGCACAGTTCTTGCCACCACTGCCAACTAAATCCACTAATTGATGGACCCCTATCCAGACACTCCTTAACCTGGAACCAGATCTAGTGGTAGTGAGGAATATATAGCTGAGCATTTTTTTTTTCTTCCAAACTCAGTCACGATAATGGATGGCTTCCCCACTACAGAGGGAAAAAATTCTTCCTTATTTGCTATGTTCATTTGCCAATGGTTTGACTACTGCTTTTTGCAGTCTTTGGGCTCCACTGTTTGCTGGTTTCCCCTTCTTTTTGTGCCTTAGGATACCCTCCCCCCATTCATTCATTCATTCATTCATTTGCATAACTGATAGCAAAGCAGTTCACACAACTGACAATAATAAAATCACACACACCCAAAAAGCGAACACAAAATAAAATCCAATGAAATATTAAGCAGAACTTCAAAACAGAAATACTAAGCAGTGTGATCAGAAAATTAAGAGCCAGGGGAAACCTGATGAAACGAGTTCTTTTCTTTATGTTTTTTACTTATATCTGCTCCATCTGCCTCTTGTCTACCAAATCTTATGCTGTAATAAGCATATTAGTTTTTTTAAGTGCCACGGGACTGCCTACCTGCTGTTTTTAGTAAAACAGATTTGGTTTTCCATCAAGAGTACGCCTGTTTTTGAAACTCAAAGAATCTAGTGGTGATTCGAGCATTTGGACATGTTCTGTGTAAAGGATGCATGAGGTTTATCAAACCACCTGTTGCAGAGCCTATTAGGAATCAGAGGAGCTGCTGCAAACACTCAGGAAGTTGAACACCTAACACAGGATAAATTTCCCTTTTCATCTAATGAAACAAGCTCTTTGCTAGATGCTCCCACTGCCATCTGGGTTCTGGCAGTAGGCCAGAATTGGCCCTCCCTATGATGCTGAACTCTGCAATGCCTATCATCCCCGGCAGGAGCTGATGGATATTGAGAGTCTAATGTCTGGAGGTTCCCCATTCCTGCTGTAGGTCAAGACTGGCTAAGTCCGTCAGCAAAAGCCCAATGGCCAACCTTCTTGCACTCAAAGGTTTCCTATTTCCCCACTATCTCCACAGTCATGTAGCTCCTTTCAGCCAGTGAGACTGAGGGAGCACAGGATCTGAGTGACGTTTTTGATGCTGGTTTTCCTTAAGGGCTTCTGGAGCAACCTGTTTACAGCAGTCCAGGGAGAGGTTCGCTGATGGAATTCTATGTTTGCTCTGATTCCATTTATGCTCTTTCCAGCTGCCAAACGTCCGTGTCCACATGACACATGACAGTCCTCTGTTTGAAGGTCTCCCTGTCCCAGATCAGGTTAAAGATCAAAAACCCTAAAAAGGGAGAGCAGGAGGAGTCTTGAAATTGCCCATCAACACTTAGCACCTAGAGCAAGCACACGTATCAATCATCCAATCATACAGTCTTGCTCACTATTGTGAAATATATTGTACGTCTATTTAGAATATAGTAATTACCGTATTTTTCGTCCTATAGGGCGCACCGGCCCATAGGACGCACCTCATTTTTTGGGGGGGGAAATGAATAAAAAAAATATATCCCCCCCCCGGCGCGGCTGCAGCCCCAAGCCTTGCAGACACCTGCCCGAAGCACGGGGAGCCCTCCGGAGGGCGCCCCGTGCTTCGGGCAGCAGGTTGCCACCCCAAGCCTCGCGTGCCCGGCGGGACCTCCCGGGCTTGCAAGGCTTGCGAATAGCTTCCTGAAGCCTGCATTCGCCCCATAGGATGCACACACATTTCCCCTTCATTTTTGGAGGGGAAAAAGTGCGTCCTATGGGGTGAAAAATATGGTATGTCTAAACATATAGTCAGTGCTTTTTTTCTGGGGGTACACATGCCCCTAAACATTTTGTGACTCTTTGTACTTTTGTCCATTTACTGAATTTAATTTTCCAGATTTGAACTATAAAATAGTGATTTTCTTGAGTCAAAATCAGAGTACCCCTAAACATTTTTTTTAAAAGAAAAAAGCACTGCATACAGTTATAGATGCAAATTAGCATGTGGAAATTTTATGCAAAGCTATGCTCTTTTTTTGTCCTCTGTTTTGATGATGCATTCCCACTTCTTTGTGGATGTGTTAGGGACCACAGGAAGATGAAACTGAGTCACCTGTTAATCCATTTTCTCTCGTAGGGATCTGGGATTAGGTCCAGTCATGGATGACTCTGGGGTTGTGGCGCTCATCTCGCTTTATTGGCTGCGGGAGCCGGCGTACAGCTTCCGGGTCATGTGGCCAGCATGACGAAGCCGCTTCTGGCGAACCAGAGCAGCGCATGGAAACGCCGTTTACCTTCCCGCCGGAGCGGTACCTATTTATCTACTTGCACTTTGCCGTGCTTTCGAACTGCTAGGTTGGCAGGAGGTGGGACCAAAGAACGGGAGCTCACCCCGTTGCGGGGATTCAAACCGCCCATCTTCTGATCGGCAAGTCCTAGGCTCTGTGGTTTAACCCACAATGCCACCCACGTCCCTACTCCTGGTCTATAAGGATAACCAATTTTTAAAAATGGATGGAAACAATATGTAGATCTGATCAATTTCAAGATTTAGAACTCCTAATTAATCCAATATAAGAGTTCATTTCTACCCTACAGCTGCACTAATAAAAATGCACAGGACAGCCCAGTGAGCTACCTAAAAAGGTGTACTGTGTTATTTTTTTAAAACAGGTAAATTGTGAATTCAAAGAGTAGTTCTTTGGGCAATGATATCAACACAATTTAAGGAGCAGATGCAGCCTTAGACTGCAGTCTTAGGCACACTGGTATGAATTTAATCCACTGAATTCAGAACAAACTTCTGAGTAATAATGCAAACGATCTCATTCCACAAGAAGAAGATCAACAGGGCTGTGACACTGTGCTCTTGAAATTCAACAGCATCTATCGCTAGAGGGCAGCAAGACTTAGGGAATAAATGGGGAGTGGCTGTGTGTGTAGAAGGGCAGATTTTCCAAAGAGATTTGGATATTTTGCAAACACGCTCAAATTATGGCACAAAAGCAGCAGCCAGAGAGTGCCATTCCTTCTCACTGTCTGGCTTGGGCTAAGGACAGAAGGGAAAGAAGATCATCTCTTGAACCCTGTGGAAGGTGAACAAGGACTGACTGACCAAGTAACCTCTACTATCCTAGCATCTGCAGACAGCCCACCTAGCACATCTACAAATTCACCTGGCGGCCCTTTGTCAGGTGGGGCACCTAGAAAAAGGAGGCGGATCCCCAAACACACTGTCCTTCCTTTGCAATCTGAGGGTCATGTTCCCTCCTGAGCAACTTTCCAGGGGCCACGTGCCTGTGCCAGATGGGGCCCGAGGCAAAATGCAGGTGCAGCAACACGACGTGAATCTTTGTGCAATAGGTGACATTCCAGCCAGGCACACATAACTCTCAAACTGGACAAAAGAGAGGCATTGTTGCAGTTCAAGAACACATCCCAGCCAGTCAACAGCACACGAAGGAGGAGTGGAGCAGGGGCATTGACATATCAGAATCTCCGCTCAACCGAGGTGATAAAGCTCATCCTCCTCCAGCCGAGTCCTCCAGAATCGCCTCCGACGATAATTAACGACCTGAGCCTCTGATGAGGCTCCAGGCACATCCCATTCAGCAGAGAATCAAAGCAGCACGCATAAGTGATGAGATTTATGGCTACATGGCTATGCTTTATTTTCTAAGCTACGCAGACAGAAAAAAAATACATCCTCTCTCTGTGAGAGCAGAGAGCAACCGAAAACAAACAAAGGAACAGTAAACCAGTAACGTCACATCCATCTCCCGTGAGACTTCCAACAGTATGGAATCCCAGGAATGTAAACAGAGTCCTGTGACTCCAAGCACTGCACAGTGGCAACACACAGAAACCAACATCACATGTGTGACCTGGGAAGAGAGAGTGTGACCCAGGAAGAGCCCCAAAGCTGGATAGAAATGTCGGAGGCTCCCAGGTCTAAGGTTGCCTGACCCTGTGCTGCACTCAGAGATGGCAACTTTCAAAGCCCTATGTGGAGAGGCTGGGGATTGAACCTTGGACCTTTCGGGTGCAAAGCAGATTCTCTTACCGCTGAGCTAAAGCCCTTCCAATCACTCTTAAGGAGCAGAGTTCAAGGTCTAGTGTCTGATTCAAACAGGAAGGCTGTCAAGATTCGTGAGATTCCACTTATTTACCTTAATTGTAACTGATGTCAAGTGCAGAAACAGGTTTGGTTTGAAGTGCTTCTGTTCGCTCTAGACAGATAGCGTGAAGCAAGCCTATCATTTTGACAGCTGCCAAATGCCAAGCAAGAATTTGAGTCTTCACGCTGTATCCTGTGACTCAGCAATCACACTTCGTTTCGGTCTTGGATGCAGCTCAATAGCAGCCTTGCCTCACCCCCCTCTGCTTCATGAACGCTGGACCGTCTGTCCAAAAGTGTGTCAGAATCGCAGCAAGAGAAAACATCTCTTTCATCGTCCCTGTATGCATAACGAGCTGGAAAATATGCAACCGTTTCATCCCGAGTTTGTGCCAGCTTTCCGTAGAAATGATGCATTTGGTGTTTGCCCTTATGCAAAGCAAATCAGGGTTTAGGAATCAGCAGGACATCCCTGGTGCCATTGAAATGTCATGACCCGCTGATTTGCACTGATAAATTAAGCTATAATTTCCCTGGTTGGCCTTAGGCTAGATGCTGTATCTCAGCTGCTGCCCCCCACTGAAGGAACACAGGGCTACAAAATGCTTTTGTCAGACAAAATGCTGGGTCAGACGAAAGGTCCATTTAATTCAGTATTCTTTTTCTTGCAGTGGCACTGAAGGGCCATTAGAATATTGTTCTATATATGATCCCAAAAACTCTTTGAGGCATTTTCTCCTCTCTCTTATGATATCCCAAAACCCCCTTCCTTTAAGGCCTGGAGGTTTTACACCAGCCAGAAGAGCAAGGCTTTTTCTCCTCTCTTAGATGTTACAGAGAAGGTGGAGAATGTGTTGCTTAAGCAAATGAAGATAAGAACAAGGCTGGCAGGGCCTCTCAAAATTTTGTTCATGGTTGTAAAGAGATAAGGAGGACTCAGGAATGCCCGTTGCTAATATGCCCATGTAAGGAAATAGAAACTTAATATACATAGCTGTCAACTTACAGATTTGAAAATAAGGGACCAGCAGCCAAAATAAGGGACCTGCAGCCTCACCTGTTGCAGGTACTCCAGTCTTCCTGTCCTCCTGCAGTCTGGTCAAACTCATGCTGGTAGCTTCGAGAACACTGTTCAACCAACTTTGTAACCAGAGGTTCAACTGAATAGAATCTGAATCGCATGCACCACAAGGCCTATGCAGCCTCAACTTAAGATGGCTCCCCAGCCTGGCTTTGCACTGCAAAGTTTGCAGCAGCACGTGCAACAAAATGGCATCCAGCATTCAAAACCCTCCTCAGCTTGCATTAACTAGCCACACACAAGGCATGCAAGCTCCACCCCCCAGTCATTCTTAGACTTCTTATTGGGTGAGCAACACAGCCAAGCAACACAGTTGGAGCCTCCCTCCTCCCTGGCCGGCAGGGAGGGAGAGAGAGGAGCTGCTTCCTTTGAAATTTAAGGGACATCATTTAAGGGACATTTAAGGGACATCCATCAATAAGGGACAGCAGTGGGACATGGCGCTGGAATAAGGGACTGTCCCTTCAAATAAGGGACACTTGGCGGCTATGTTAGTATAGCTTTCAATTTCCCAGAAATCAGGTGGTTTACAAGAAATCAGGTGGTATTGTATTCTGCAAATGTATAAAAAGCTGGCTTGCTCAGAATTGAGTGTGCAGACTGCGAGCTTATTGTGCATCACCTTTGCTATGCATATGCATTTCAAATAAACCCTGTGGTACCCTGCAAGGTCGTTTTGCCACTTTGTGTGACTCTGTGCTCCGGGGACCCAATAGCAGACAAGGAAAAGGTCCTACAGCACAAGAGAGGTATGCTGTCTCTCGAGATTCTGTTTTAAGTGTCATGGCCAATAGCCATTGATCCACCATGCATTCATTCTCCTTATCCCTTCCAAACCCCTCTAGTCATTGCATCCTGGATTCCATAAACAAATTACTTATGGTGTGATTTCACAGACCCCTTGGCATGTGCCAGAACATGTAGAAGGTTCAGAGTGTGAATGGTGGCAGGCAGTGATGCTCGTGCAGGCATTGGAGGAGAGGTGGGAGCTTGAAGACATGGATGCAGTATTCACATGTTCCTGAATTGAATGGTAGCTTTTCAGCTTGAGATAAGGCCCCTTGCTATGCCCCTGTGTTTTCTTCTCCCCACCGCCACACACAACACATAAGTGTCATATAAAAACAGTGTGCCTTTCCCCCCTTCAGTAATATTGTTTTATCTATGTGTGAATATATGCAAATTCATTCAGTTGATTAACAACTTATATGATTTAGCACAGGGGTCAGCAAACTTTTTCAGCAGGGGGCCGGCCCACTGTCCCTCAGATCTTGAGGGGGGCCGGACTAGATTTTGGAAAGAAAAAAAATGAACGAATTCCTATGCCCCACAAATAACCCAGAGATGCATTTTAAATAAAAGCACACATTGTTCTCATGTAAAAACATCAGGCAGGCCCCACAAATAACCCAGAGGTGCATTTTAAATAAAAGGACACATTCTACTCATGTAAAAACACGCTGATTCCTGGACCGTCCAAGGGGCCAGATTTAGAAGGCGATTGGGCCAGATCCAGCCCCCGGGCCTTAGTTTGCCTACCCATGATTTAGCCCATAATCTATCCTACCTTGGCTTTAAGATCCATCAATGAGGCTCATCTCGTTCTTCCGCCTCCAGATGAAGTATGCAGTTCAGTAATCTGAGACAGGGCCTTCTCGGTGGTAGCTGCCCTGGTTGTGAGATGCTGTCCCCCTTGAAGTTTAATTGGTGCTTACATTGCTTGGTTTTCTGTGCCACCTAAAGACTTAGGTACCTCTTTGTCCAAGTTTCTTTTGGTGGGGAGAGGGGCTGCTATAGTGAGGCCTGGTGTGTTTATATTAAAAGGAGACTGTGTAAGCCTATGGTAAGATTTCTGTGTTGTTTTAATGTTACTGTGCATATATATAATTGTTTGGCATTTAAGGGCAGGATGGAAATGTTTGCTACTAACCCCAAAATGGAAAACGATCGAGGTCCCAACTAAAGAATGGCAACGTAAGCCGATGGAATATGCACAGCTTGCGGACTTAACAATATAGAATAAGAGAACAAGAAGAACACACGTTTAGAGAAGTTTGGACAAAGTTTATTGGATATATGGGAAATAATTGTGTACAACTGAAAATGTTGGCAGCATGCAACAGTGTAAATAAGTTTAACAGTGTAAATAAATTCAACAGTGTAAGTAAGTTTAACAGTGTAAATAAATTCAACAGTGTAAATAAGTTTTGATTGACGTTATAATGGAATACTGAATGGTTTAGTTTATGTAAAATAAGCAGGGATTTATGGTATGCAAAATGAACCATGCAAAGAGAAGAAGGGAGGTCACTGATATTTTAAGGTTGTTTAAATGAGTATTCAAAACTGTAAAACAGAAAATTTAATTAAAATTATAGATAGATGTAGATAGATAGATAGATAGATAGATAGATGATAGATAGATAGATGATAGATAGATAGATGATAGATAGATGATAGATAGATGATTGATAGATAGATATAGATAGATATGAAATGTTTGCTACTACTATTCATACTAATAATATGATTGATTGATTGATTGGTTGGTTGGTTGGTTGATTTAACTAAATGACAGCCTTTTTTTTAAAAAAAAGAGTCTAAAAGTGGTTAAAGAAATGGAATTTAATGTCCTCTTTTAGAACAAGCAGTTCCCAAAAATCCTCTTGCGAATGTTCTTGTAATAGGTTCTCCATGTCAGACCTACATCTGCCAAGTTAACACAGTAAAATGTGGTTTGTGTCAAGCCTTGGTCACTGTGTGACGTACTTTACGAGTCACCTAACTTAGCTTTGTGACATAACACTTGAACATGTTTTTCTCTCCCAATATGCCATCTGTAGCATTTTAATTTGATATGGAGCTTATGCCGTGAAATGTGTACAAAATTTGAATGATGTGTCATCTGTAACAACTAAAATATTGTCTCAGTTTCCCCCCAGGTATAACTGGTTAATAACCAGGGCTTTTTTAAAAATGAAACAATTCTGAACACCTCAATTACTTGTAAAGCCTAAATGTGATTAGTCAAAAGATCATGGTTAAATACTTCTGCGTGAAATGGAGTTAATGGAACATAGTGTACACTGAGCAGTTTTAAACCATCACACAATTTTTAAACATCACAGTGGGCAGTCAGGAGGGTAAGAACAGCAAAAGGGCCACCTGACTTTTCTCCGAAACATTTGAAGCGGGCTTTTGCATTAACTCTGTAGGGAGAACTTTAGATTGAAAGTGGAAAGGTCTGTGATTACATTTCAGGCTCATGCCACAAGGCATTTTACTTCAGGAGTGCTGTAGCAATGAACTGTGACCAGAGGAAAATGGGAAGTTGGGGTGAAGGAAGAAGAATTGAGGGCTGAGATTTCAGCTAAACACACAAGTAAAGAAGACTCTTTCCCCTCCTCCGTTGAAGGGGGCTATGAAAACCCAAATGCCAATGAATCCACAAGCAACACTGTTGCGGGAATCTTTATACAGGCATGTATTGATTTTTAACAACCAAGGCCTGCAGCAAAACGTTGTATGTGTCAAGGGTGGCCTGAAACAAGATGGCGGCATCCTCCATCCCAAGTACAGAAGTTGACCAGACTTCAAGTAAGTTGAACCTTACTTCAACGTTGATCAGTGTCCTCTACCACATCTAGAGGCAGCAGGGAGAAATTTGATTCAATTCACATTCAAATTCTTAACTAATCTGCACTTTACAATACAATGCACAAACTGAAACAGAGCCATCCTTCAAAATTCACACCAATGGATGAAGACAGAAAATCTAAATCTTGATTGATTTGATGTTTTCGTTTTTATTCAATAACTCTTGTTCTTTTATAATGGGATCTTGTTAGAAGCCAACCTAGGATTGTCCTCCAACAGTCTTTTAGATTGTTAGAAGCCAACGTAGGATTGTACTCCAGCAGTCTTTTAGATTGTTCACATGTCTCATCATATATTGAACACCAACTAATGGTGTTTACGAACAGAACATGTGAAAGAACATGAAAGAAGGATTTATATCTAGATGTTAGGATAGAGGGGATAAAAAAAAACAGGAAGACAGAATGAGAGATAAAGGAGGTGCTGTGGGATTGGTAGAAGTCAATGTCTTGTTGTTGTTGTTTTAGTGTTTATAATATTAACTTGTAAGATATGGATTTGTTTTTTTGTTTGTTTTGTTTGTTTTTTGTCTTTTTCAGTTTTCGAATGTTGATTTTTGTGTGTTGTGTATTGTTATCTTTTGATATCTTTCATGTTGTTGCTATTGTGTGGAAAATACTAATAAAATTCATTTTTAAAAAACACAAAAAACAAACATAGGATTGTCCTCCAATTGTTCACATGTCTCATCATATATTGAACACCAACTAATGGTGTTTACGAATGGAACATGTCTGGTATCCCTCTTAGAGCAGAAACAATTGCCACCTGCAAAAAAAGAGAGGTTTAAGCATTTTTATTCGCAATGACCAATGGTCCTTCATTTCTCACAACAGAGTTGATATGAAACTTTACTTTAAATGTTTCTTTTGGAGACAGAAAATAGCCAGATTTGAAATTCTCAGATTCCAAGGCAATTAACTCTGGGTTTAAAACAGGCTTTAGAAATTAATTCCTTATAACAGAACATGCTGTGGTGCAAAAATCTGAGTTCTGTGGCTATAGTTTGAAAAACATTAAAAGAATACAAACCCAACATTTTTCATCAGGTTACAAGTCTGTCATTAATTTGGAAACCTGAGTTCTGAGTTTTTAATCTTTTCATTTGTCCCTTCAGACAATTTGAATGTGTGAACTCAAGTTATTTTTAAAAGTTATGATATCCATTTTTTTCCTGTTCTGGTTTGCAGTCCTTCAATATACTCCAAGTAAATGTTCAGTTCTGCTCCTCATCTTTGTAAATCAGGGTTAGAAATTAAATCTACATAAAAATAAAGTAAATTAACTGCTTCTTAATCTCACCTCATTTTTCCAGGATCAGTAATTTAGAAAGAATTTCAATATCACAGCACAGATTGCCACTACGAAAACATGAATAAATTCTACACACCTGTCCACTGTCAGGTTGGCCATATCGTAGTTCAGCGGCAAAATGTTCACAGTTCATCTTGAGCACGTCGTAGTCTCTCTCAGTCCCAACACATTCATTTGCAGTGCTAATTATTTCGCTTACAGGCCTGGCTTTATATTTTCTGTCCTTCCCGTTGTTGACCTTCCACCTGCTTAGCCCCGCCACATATGAAAGCTTTTCTTTCTTCACCACTGCCTTTGTTGTCTCGGCAGACAGATAAATAGAGAAAAAACTTCCTGTACTCCCATCTCAAGAACAGAGAGAGAAAAGAAACTCAGAAACAGTGACCATTAGGCCTTGATTCCCTGCATTTCATCAACAACATTGTCTTCAAGAAGACACCAGTTGTTGTTGTTGTTTAGACAAATACTATTATTTTTTAAAAATTTGTTAGCCACTCTTATTTTGTCCAAGGCAACCCAAAACAACTTACAACCAACCAGAATGCAATCTCTTGGCTACAAAGCAGTCCTCTAACTGGCTTACAACAATTGCAAGTATCAGGACATAGAACTTCCAGCAACAATTAGTCCCTAAGCCAGTGGTGGGGAACCTTCCCCCCCCCCCCAAGGGCTGTGCTTCTTCAGGGATAATCTGCCAATGTTCTCTATCTTATTCTTCCCTCTCATAAAATCACCCTTTCCAGGAAATAATGAGAAGCTCTTACCTGTAGAAGTCAGGTGGACCACATATCCATCACCTACGTAGATAGCCCAGTGTTGGTAACCCAATCGATAAATCTCAATCTGGTCTCCAGGCTGTGGTCTCTCCCAGAGGTAAGTGAGCCAATGTATTGCGTCGTAAAATAGCTGTGCAAGTTTATTCAGAAGTAAGTCCCACTAGGTTTAATGAAACACACTCCCAAATACATAGGATCACAGCCTTTTATACTGTAGCTCAGGGATAGAGAACTTGTGGTCTTCCGGATGTTGCTGGTCTACAACTCCCATAGTCCCTGGACATTAGCCATAGTTGCTAGCGTTGATGGGAGTTTGAATCCAACCACATCTGGAGGACCACAGATTTCTTACACCTGTGTAGCTTATGGCAAATATTTCTCCCAGACCTCACTCTGTGGCATCATTATCTTTTTTAGTGTATTTATCATTTTCAATTTTACAAATTTGCACAATAATATTAAGCCAAAATACAAACCATACATTTTCCACTGACTTCCCTTCTCCCCGTCCATGGTTCATTTTATTAAAACTTTACCACTGCATATTCTATATTTTCCATTTTCTCTCTTTTTCACTTTTTCTTCCAAAATACTTCATACCGCTGAAATCCTGTTAACATTTTTATATGTTTGTAATGATTTTTCAAATATTCTACAAATCTTTCCCAGTCTTCTTTAAAAGTTCTTTCTTATTCTAGGGCTGCCACACGTCCTGGCTGATTTTTGCTGAATCCAGCTTTAAAAAATCCCCCCCAAACTGGAAACTCTGGCCATTTATTTGTGTGTGTGTGCGTGTGTTGTGTGTTCACCACTTAGGGGGAAATAAATACAGTTCAAATTGGGGAAAATAAATACAGTTGCACCTCAGTTGTTGAACAGCTTAGTTCTCGAACTACTTGGAACCTGAATACTTCAAACCTGGAAATGAGTGTTCTGGTTTTGGAACCTTTTTCAGAAGCCGAACGTGCTCTGTTCTGAGTATAACTTCCATTTTGAGTGCCACACTTCCATTTTCCTAGTGAGGGAAGGCGGGCGGGCGACAAGCGAGCAGGCACCTGCCGCCCTCCAGGGCTGGTTCCAGCCACTGCCGCTACAACAGCAACCACCCCCTCCTCCTCCAGCTGTGGCAGCCCTGGCGCTGAGAGAGGGAAGGCTGGGCTGGAGTGGCAAGCGAGCAGGCAAGGAATGTCGCCGCCCCACCTGCTCCTGCTTGCGGGCAAGTAGGAGTGGGATCAGGCTGCTGAGCTAGGCAGTGCTGCTGCTTGCAAGGGAACAGGAGCTGGATCGTGACTGTTCAGCTGGGGAAGCACGGAAGGTACTTGCTGGGGCAATGGCTCATATGCCCACAGAGAGGCCTGAGTGCCGTCTCTGGCATGTGTGCCATAGGTTTGCCACCACTGCACTATGAGAACAGTATGCAAGCTATTCTCATGTTCTTTAAGCCTGAGAAAAGCACCACATCACCTCCTGCCCCATCCAATACAGTGGTACCTCAGGTTACAAACGCTTCAGGTTACAGACTCTGTTAACCCAGAAATAGTACCTTGGGTTACGAACTTTGCTTCAGAATGAGAACAGAAATCGTGCTCCGACGGCGCGGCAGAAGCGAGAGGCCCCATTAGCTAAAGTGGTGCTTCAGGTTAAGAGCAGCTTCATGTTAAGAACGGACCTCCGGAACGAATTAGGTACGTAACCAGAGGTACCACTGTAGATGCTGCAAGGCCAGATGGAAATCCCCTTTCACTGAGGAAATCACCCTATTCTTAGCTCTTTCCTGCTCTCGAGGTTTGTTTCCCTTCCCAGCTATTTTTTAAAAATATGAAATGTTTATTGGTTTTATAACGAACTAAAGGCAGAAACAAAAATTAGTTCAACTATTGCACAATAAAATAAAGTATAAAAATGAAAGTCAAGCAAACTTAAATAAAAATATTTAAGTCAAGAAAACTTACAATTACAGGCATATAAACAGTACAGAGCCCAGCACTTTACTGAGTTGCTGCTATTATCGTGGATTTCATTCCAAGCTCTCTTTTTGCCAAAAATCAAAACTTAGTATCCATGGCTTGCAGGAGCCTCGCTCTCTTCCCCCACAAGTAGATGAATTTTTCAACCATTGGACCCTGTGATTATTCACGGTTTTTCTAAGTCAGACATGCAAGGCAGAAGAAGGAGCTAAAGCAGAGCTTTCCAAACTTTTCATGCTGGTGACACACTTTTTATGGACGCAGCATTTTGTGACACAGTAATTCAGTTTCACTAGCAAACCGGAGGTTAAACTAACCCTTTTCCAGCCCGGGAGGAGCGCAGGGACCATTCGCGTGAAAACACCTACACACTGCAGCCGACACACGAATGTGTCGCAACACACAGTTTGGAAAGCTCTGAGCTAGAGACAAAACTATCCTAAGCATTCTTACACAGAAGTTAGTCTCACTGTGTTCAATGACATTTTGCTCCTAAACTGCACGTTGGCTTGTAGCCAGAAATAGCAGGGTATAACAGACAGCAAGTCAAGTGGCAATTCTTACTTCGAAAAAAACAGTCCAAGGGAAAACAATCAAAGGGAAGGTATTTTGGACTGGGTGGGGATTGATAGAAAATGTCCCCTATTCAAAGGGGTTCTTACCTCAGCCATAATGTTCTGCTCTCACCTCCTTTCAGTCTTCAGATATTTTTGTTCATTTTCAGTTTCGTTTTAACTTTATATACCGTACGAAAAATAAATAAATAAATAAATAATGTTCTCGGAAAGGCAACAGTTGACGTCAATATAATCTCCGGTCAACACTTCCGTAGTGTAGAAAAACAGCAGGAAACGTGTTTTCCCTGCCAGGATAGTTTTTCACATGCCAAAGAAGCCTAGAGCCCCCATCCCAACTCCCCAATATCCCAACATTTTAGAGGTGATTCCTGGTTCTTTTCACTTCTAGAAGTGTAAGGAAAAGACTTCTACCCAATTGCACAACAAAAAGTAAAATAACCAAATCATTTTTTCCTGTCCTTGTATTTTGCTAGGCTCCTTGTATTTATGTTCTGGCTGTTCTGCAATGGTTTCCTGCCCTACAGGAGCCGTTCACCACAATCTCTGTCTGAGGCAGGGGTAGCCAATATGCTGCTCTCTAAATATTGTTGGACTCCATTGCCCATCACCAATGTCTGCAGGGTCATAGGTTCGCCACCCCTCAAGCAGGTGATGCTTTTCCTTGGCATGGACATACAGTTGATTGGGAAGACTTCCCCTTCACAACTGCTGCATCCTAGAAGCTGCAGCTATCCCTATCTTCCAGACAGTTTCTTTCTGATCCTTGTACCTGTTTGATGAGTGTCTGTCTGTCTGTCTGTCTCTGTGTGTATGTGTGTGTGTGTGTGCACGCGTCCCAATTCTCCAAGCATTGAGGAGTTCAGAGGCTCAGAATGTCCTCAGGTTCTGCTTCCATTGCAGTGAAGTCACTGGAGACTTATTGGCATTTTGTGATATAGGACTTGCATAGTTATATGGGTAGGTAAAGATTCACAGCATTAAACACCCTAGAAATCTTCCGAAGAGGATGGAGGATGAATGACTATCTTTTAGACGATCAGGAAATTGTAGAAAAAGCACAGAAGAAATTAACAGAATATTTTGTGGATAATTGCAACAAAGGCACAAAGATGAATGTGGTTTGGGATGCAAGCAAAGCAGTGATGAGAGGATTTTTCATCCAGCAGAATTCAATTAAGAATAAAAATAGGGAAAAAGGTAAAAAAGAAATATTGAAGCAAATAATGGACAATGAACAAAAACTAATTAAGCATCCGAACAACCGAAAGGTAAAAGAAAATATTAAAGTACTACAGACTCAATTTGCAATGATAATAAATAAAGAAGTAGAATGGAACATTAAAAGATTGAGACAAAACAACTTTGAATTTGCAAATAAATCAGGAAAATGGCTTGCCTGGAAAATCAAAAAAAGGAAAGAACAGAACACAATAAACAAAATCATGGTGGAAGGAGAAGAGATAGTCAATCCGAAAGAAATAAGAAAAGGATTCTTGGACTATTACAGAAGACTGTACAAAAATAAAGAAAGAAACAATTTGAGGAAAATAGAGAGATACCTGAAAGAGAAAAAGGTGCAGACGATCCCGACTGACAAAAAACAGCAGCTAAATACCCAGATAGAAATTGAGGAGATAAAAGAAGTGATAAAAGATTTGAAGAGGAGAAAAGCTCCAGGGCCAGATGGATTCACCACAAATTACTACAAAGAAATGAAATCCATTGTGCTGACACCGTTGAAGGAAGTTATGAATAACATCTTAAAAGAAAGAGACATCCCAGAAACATGGAAAGAAGCATATATTACGTTCCTGCCAAAACAAGACTCAGACCTAACTCAGGTCAAAAATTATAGGCCGATTTCATTGTTGAACACAGATTACAAAATATTCGCAGGGATACTTGCGAAGAGATTGAAAAGAATACTACAAGGATTCATCCATAAGGATCAGGCGGGTTTCCTTCCAGGCAGGCAGATGAAAGACAATATAAGAAATATAATCAATGTTATGGAATATCTGTCTGTCAGGATTGAGAAACAAGCCATGTTGATGTTTGTGGATGCAGAAAAGGCATTTGACAATATAGCATGGGACTTTATGTTGAAAAACTTAGAACATATGGAAGTTGGTGAAGAATTCTTCAATGGAATTAAGGCAATTTATACAGAACAAAAAGCTAAACTTATAATAAACAATGTTATTACAGAAGAGCTGAAAATCTCTAAAGGAACAAGACAGGGATGTCCACTTTCGCCACTATTATTTATAACGGTGTTAGAAGTCCTTCTAAATTCGATAAGACAAAATGGAAATATAAAAGGAGTGACGATAGGCCAAATAGAATATAAAATTAAAGCATTTGCATATGATCTGGTGGTAACAATTGAAGAACCAACAACTACTGCTAAAGAAGTAATAGAGGAAATGGACAAATTTGGAGAAGTGGCAGGTTTCAAATTAAATAAGAAAAAAATGAAAATGATTGTGAATAATATGGACCAAAGCGCAATTGAAATAATGCAACAGCAAATTGAAATAGAGGCGGTTAAAAAGGTGAAATATTTAGGAATATGGCTAACCTCAAAGAATACAGACCTATTTAAGAACAACTATGAACCGGTGTGGAATGCAATAAGAAAGGACCTGGAGGTGTGGGGAAGAATGAAATTATCATTTTGGGGAAGAATATCTACAATTAAGATGAACGTGTTGCCAAGAATGTTATTTCTATTTCAGACTATCCCTATTATTAAGGGGGTCAGATTTTTTAAAGAATGGCAAAGAGCGATTTCAAGGTATATATGGCAGGGCAAAAAGCCGAGAATTCAATTTAAATTATTAACAGATGTCAGAGAAAGAGGAGGCTTTGCCCTGCCTGATTTGAAATTATACTATGAGGCATCATGCCTTTGCTGGTTGAAAGAATGGATAAAATTAGACAATAAAGAACTGTTGGACTTAGAAGGATATGATAACAGATTTGGATGGCACGCGTATTTGTGGAGGGACAAAAGGAAAGTGCATAAAGGTTTTCAGAACCACATCTTCCGAGGCCCTTTAATTGAAGTATGGGATAGGTATAAAAACCTATTAGAACCTAGAGTACCACACTGGTTATCCCCTCTAGAAGTCATGAGTGTAAAGAAAACTAATATGAGAGGCAATTGGGCCACATATGGCCAATTGCTATTTAAAGAGGGAGGAAAATGGAAAATGACACCATATAAGCAAGTCAAAAAATATGTATATGATTGGTTACATTATTATCAAACAAATGAAATGTTCAGGAAAGATGTAAAAGAATGCGGTTATGCAGATAAGGACTCAATATTCCAGTCAGAAATAGTATATAAGGAATCTAAAACTCTGTCTAAAATGTATAAGTTGTTATTGGAGTGGAATCTGAAAGACGAGGAAGTCAAGTCGGTAATGATACATTGGGCCAGAGACTTTGGTTATAATATTCAATTTGAAGAATGGGAAAGACTGTGGAAGGAAAACCTAAAATTTATAGCATGTATGACACTAAAAGAAAATGTTATGAAAATGTTTTATAGATGGTATATAACACCGGTAAAACTAGCGAAAATGTATAAGACATGCAATAAGTGTTTGAAATGTAAAGAAAAAGAAGGTTCATTCTACCACATGTGGTGGGAATGTAAGAAAGTGAAAGGCTTCTGGGAAATGATATATAATGAATTGAAAAAGATTTTAAAATATACTTTTACAAAGAAGCCAGAGGTCTTTCTGTTAGGTATTTTAGGAAAGGAGATTAAGAGAAAGGACAGTAAGTTTTTCCAATATGCAGTGACAGCTGCAAGGGTGTTGCTGGCTCAGAAGTGGAAACAACAGGAAATACCGACAATGGAAGACTGGAGATTGAAGTTGCTAGACTATGCCGAGTTGGATAAGATGACTGGGAAGATTAGATACTTAAGAGACCAAAAGTTCACAGAGGACCTTCCATCTGAAGGTTCTTTCCACTAAAACTTTCAATTCGAATTTTATTGGATTATGGTCTGAAATCACCTTCGGTTGGATTTCTATTTGTTGGGTTCTTGGAGTAAGTTCGCTCAAAATCCATATTTGATCTATCCTTAACATTGACTGGTTCGGTTCCGAATGATAAGTAAACTGCTTGTCCAATGGGTGTCTAAGTCGCCAAATGTCTATCAAATTACAATTCTTTGTCGTTGAGAAAAACGATTTCGGTAGTCTCCCTTCTTTACTTGCTCCCTCTCTGAGTCTATCCATTTCTAGTGAAACCACTCCATTCATATCTCCCATTATTATTATTTTCTGGTCCATATACTCAAATAGTTTTTCTTCTAAAATTTTGTAGAACTCAGTCTTATTTCCATTAGGTGTGTAGATCCCGACTATAATTAAATTTTCTCCTTGCCATTTGATCCAAACCGCTATTATCCTTCCTTCTTCATCTTTGAATATTTGTTGGGCTTCGATTTTGTTTTTTATATAGATGACCACTCCTCTTTTTTTCTGCTTGTCCGAAGATATAAATTCATTTCCCAATCTTTTATTAATCAATATCTTTTTCTGTCTTCTTGCCACATATGTTTCTTGTAAACAAATAATATCTAAATTTTTCTTTTTTAGAAATTGTTCAGTTCTGTTCCTCTTTTTTTTATCATTCATCCCATTAATGAACACACACTTCCGGTTTTCAATTGTCTGGGAGCCGGAACGTTTGACTCCCAAGGCATTCGGGAGCCAAGGTACGGCTGTATTTGCAAAGTCCAAACACCAGGAGCCAAAGGGCAATGCTTAACCTACCATGAATGCATGATTATTCCCAGCCTGCCCACCCCCTTTGAAAAGCCATCCTTGAAGACCAGAGCACATTCTATTTCAATATTTTTTAATATGGATGTGCCTTGGATATCATTTTTCCCTTCTCCTTTAATTTTTAATTATGGTGTCGTTTCTCTTAACTAGATTTTTTCGATTCATGGCAGACAGAGAAAGAAAGAAAGAAGTGGAAAAGCATTCCATGAAAAATGACTTCCACCAAAAGAGATATTGAAACAATCCCTCCCTTTGGATTCCTCTATGAACACTGCTACTAAGATGCTTGCAGAAACCTCACTGACATCCATGAAAAATGGGGGGTGTAAATCAGATGTGAATAATCTGTAACCCATCAAGTCAAAAGCAGCGCACTAGCTATGGGTTGTGGGTTTGGCCAGAGCTTCTGTCACTTTTGGTCTCAGATGGGAACCAAAACCAGGAAGCAAAAACATATTGAGAAAATGGGAAGTTGGGATGAAGGAAGAAGGATTGAGGGCTGAGATTTCAGCTAAACGCACAAGTAAAGAAGACTCTTTCCCCTCCTCCATTGAAGGGGGCTATGAAAACCCAAATGCCAATGAATTCACAAGCTACACTGTTGTGGGATTCTTTATACAGGCATGTATTGATTTTTAACAACCGAGGCCTGCAGCAAAATGTTGTATGTGTCAAGGGTGGCCTGAAACAAGATGGCGGCATCCTCCATTCCAAGTAAAGAAGTTGACGAGACTGGCAACTGAACCTTACTTCAACGTTGATCAGTGGCTTCTGCCACATCTAGAGGTAGCAGGGAGAAATTTGATTCAATTCACATTCAAATTCTTAACTAATTTGCACTTTACAAAACAATCACAAACTGAAACAGAGCCATCCTTCAAAATTCACACCAAAGGATGAAGACAGAAAACCTAAATCTTGATTGATTTGATGTTTTCGTTTTTATTCAATAACTCTTGTTCTTTTATAATGGGATCTTGTTACAAGCCAGCCTAGGGTTATCCTCCAATAGTCTTTTAGATTGAACACCAACTAATGATGTTTACAAACCGATCTTGTCTGCTATCCAGTTTAGAAAAGAAAGTTCTTCCACCTGCAAAAAATAAGAGATTTAAGCATTTTTATTCACAGTGGCTGATGGTCCTTCATTTCTCACAACTGAGTTGATATGAAACTTTGCTTTAAATGTTTATTTTGGAGACAGAAAATAGTAGATTTGAAATTCAGATTCCAAGGCAATTAACTCTGGGTTTAAAATATGCTTTAAAAATTAATTCCTTGTAACAGAACATGCTTTGGTGCAAAAATCCGAGTTCTGTGGCTATAGTTAGAAAAATATTAAAAGAATACAGACCCAACGTTTTTCATCAGGGTACAAGCCTGTCATTAATTTGGAAACCTGAGTTCTGAGTTTTTAATCTTTTCATTTGTTCCTTCAGACAATTTGAATGTGTGAACTCAAGTTATTTTTAGAAGTTATGATATCCATTTTTTTCTGTTCTGGTTTGCAGTCCTTCAATATACTCCAAGTAAAGATGGCGTCGTTAGTGGTAGCATCGGCGTGAGCTCCGCATCAGTCGTGCGGTTTTTATTATTTTTATCAGTCTTTTATTAGCTTTTATTAGTATTTTATATCTATCATTTGGCAGCTTTTCCTCAACTATTATATCCACATAAAAATAAAGTAAATTAACTGCTTCTTAATCTCACCTAATTTTCCAGGATCAAGAGTTTAGAAAGAATTTCAATATCACAGCACAGATTGCCACCTTGAAAACATGAATAAATTCTACACACCTGTCTACTGTCAGGTTGGCCATATCGTAGTATGGCGGCAAAATGTTCACAGTTCATCGTGAGCACGTCGTAGTCTATCTCCATCCCAACACATTGGTTTGCAATGCTAATTATTTCGCTTACAGGCCTGGGTTTATATTTTCTGTCCTTCTTGTTGTTGACCGCCCATTTGCTTATCCCCGCCACATATGAAAGCTTTTCTTTCTTCACCATTGCCTTTGTTGTGTCGGCAGGCAGAGAAGTAGAGAAAAAATTTCCTGTTCTCCCATCTCAAGAACAGAGAGAGAAAAGAAACTCAGAAACAGTGACCATTAGGCCTGGATTCCCTGCATTTCATCAACAACACTGTCTTCAAGAAGACATCAGTTGTTGTTTTGACAAACACTATTATTTTTAAAAAAATTGTTAGTCACCTTTCTAGGAAATAATGAGAAGCTCTTACCTGTAGAAGTCAGGTGGACCACATATCCATCGCCTACGTAGATAGCCCAGTGTTGGTAACCCAATCGATAAATCTCAATCTGGTCTCCAGGCTTTGGTCTCTGCCAGACGTAAGTGGGCCAATGTAGTGCGTCGTAAAACTTCTGTGCAAGTTAATTCAGAAGTAAGTCTCATTAGGTTCAATGAAACACACTCCCAAATACATAGGATCACAGCCACAGAGGCAGCCTTTTCTTTTATACTGTAGCTCAGGGATGGAGAATTTGTGGCCTTCCGGATGTTGCTGGACCACAACTCCCATAGTCCCTGGACATTAGCCATAGTTGCTAGGGTTGATGAGAGTTCGAATCCAGCCACATCTGGAGGACCACAGATTTCTTACACCTGTGTAGCTTATGGCAAATATTTATCCCAGACCTCACTCTGTGGCATCATTATCTTTTTTATTATATTTATCATTTTCAATTTTACAAATTTGCACAATAATATTAAGCCAAAATACAAACCATACTGTCAGAGCTGGCTCCGGGTCCCAGCTCACCAAGGACCAACGCTAGCCGATCGTACAGTATCAAGGTCTTTATTGAAGAATAGTCTCCATTTACAAGTCTCAGCGTCCCAGCCCTACGTCTGGACTTTAGACCGGCGAAGCTCTGTCTGGATCTCCACCCCCTGTGCACCAGTTTAATACTCTAATCTTACTCCACCTCTTCCTTCTCTCTCTCTTCCTCTGGGTCTTACTACCCCCCGGGGTCTCATTCCTCCTGGACTCTTCCGACGCAGAGCTTGACCCCTCTGACTCCTCCCCCTCTCTTCGGCGGGCTTTAGGACCTGGCTCCCTACCCGGGCTGCCCACTTTGCCGCCCTCCTGTACATTTGAACTTGGCGCGCGCGCGCGTTTTACTTTCCGGATGACCGTTTCCTCGCTCCCTGACGAGGGTGTGGTCAGTCCTGCCTCACGTTCTCCCTCTGCCTGCGCGCTCCCTGATCCCGATGCCTTGGACTCCTCCCCCCTACTGCACTCTGGGGGGGACGCTGGCCCGGATTTCCAGCTGCTACTCTCTGAGTCCCCTCCTTCCCGAGGTGTCCCCCTGGGCACTCCCCTTGCCCTGACCATGGGGGCCCCTTTCTGTGAATCCTCCGAGTCACTGGAGAGGCTCAGAGACCTCGGACTACTGTCGCCGCTGACATTTCCTTCCGACTCCTCCCCCTCGCTCTCCGTTTCTTCCCTCTCCTGTGACTCTGCTCCTGAACCCCTGACACATACATTTTCCACTGACTTCCCTTCTCCCCATCCATGGTTCATTTTATTAAATCTTTACCACTGCATAGTCTATATTTTCCATTTTCTCTCTTTTTCACTTTTTGTTCCAGTAAACTTCATACCGCTGATATCCTGTTAACATTTTAATATGTTTGTAATGATTTTTCAAATATTCCACAAATCTTTCCCAGTCTTCTTTAAAAGTTATTTCTCATTCTAGGGCTGCCACACGTCTTGCCTGATTTTTGCTGAATCCAGCTTTAAAAAATCTCCCTAAAGTGGAAACTCTGGCCACGTGTGTATTTGTGTGTGTGTGTGTGTGTGTTCACCACTAGGGGGGGAAATAAATACAGTTCAAATTTGGGGAAATAAATACAGTTGCACCTCAGTTTACGAACAGCTTAGTTCTTGTACTACTTGGAACCTGAATATTTCAAACCCGGAAATGAGTGTTCCAGTTTTGGAACCTTTTTCAGAAGCCGAACATGCTCTGTTCTGAGTATAACTTCCATTTTGAGTGCCACACTTCCATGTTCCTAGTGAGGGAAGGCAGGCAGGCGACAAGCAAGCAGGCACCTGCCGCCATCCAGGGCTGGGTCCTGCCGCTGCTGCCATAACAGCAACCACCCCCTCCTCCAGCTCTGGCAGCCCCGGCGCTGAGTGAGGGAAGGCTGGGCCAGAGTGGCAAGCGAGCAGGCAAGGAATGCACATGGAAATGCCGTTTACCTGACCCCCCCCCGCAGCAATGCCTATTTATCTATTTGTGCTGGTGTGCTTTCGAACTGGTAGGTTGGCAGAAACTGGGACAGATGGGAGCTCACGGGGATTCGAACCGCTGACCTTCCAATCAGCAAGCTGAAGAGGCTCAGTGGTTTAGTCCACAGCGCCACCTGTTCCACTATGAGAACAGGATGCTGGACTAGGTTGATGGGCCATTGCCTGATCTAGCAGGCTATTCTCATGTTCTTTAAGTCTGAAAAAAGCACCGCATCATCTCCTGCCCCATCCA
Organism: Podarcis tiliguerta; assembly: GCF_965153285.1. NCBI lineage: Eukaryota > Metazoa > Chordata > Lepidosauria > Squamata > Lacertidae > Podarcis > Podarcis tiliguerta. The sequence goes on along the minus strand of NC_139545.1, from coordinate 13,608,331 downwards.
ACACATGCTGCAAGGCCAGATGGAAATCCCCTTTCACTGACGAAATCCCCCTATCCTTAGCTCTTTCCTGCTCTTGAGGTCTGCTTTCCTTTCTTCCCAGTTCTAGTGTCCAGCTGTTTACTCTTTTTTAAAGATGAAATGTTTATTGGTTTTATAACGAGCCAAGGTAGAAACAAAAATCAGCTCAACTATTGCACAATAAAATAAAGTATAAAAATGAAAGTCAAGCAAACTTAAATAAAAATATTTAACTCAAGAAAACTTACAATTGCAAGCATATAAACAGTACAGAGCCCAGCACTTTACTGAGTTGCTGCTATTATCGTGGTTTTCATTCCAAGCTCTCTTTTTGCAAGAAATCAAAACTTAGTATCTATGGCTTGCAGGAGCCTCGCTCTCTTCCCCCACCCCACAAGTAGATGAATTTTTCAACCATTGGACCCTGTGATTATTCATCGCAGTTTTTGTAAGTCAGACTTGCAAGGCAGGGGAAAGGAGCTAAAGCAGAGCTTTCCAAACTTTTCTTGCTGGTGACACACTTTTTATACACGCAGCATTTTGTGACACCGTAATTCAGTTTCACTAGCATACCAGAGGTTAAACTATCCCCTTTCCAGCCCGGGAGGAGCGCAGGCAGCATTCATGTGAAAACACCGACACACTGCAGCCGACACACGAATGTGTCGCAACACGCAGTTTGGAAAGCTCTGAGCTAGAGACAAAACTATCCTAAGCATTCTTACACAGAGGTTAGTCTCACTGTGTTCAACGTACGTTGGCTTGCAGCAGAGATAGCAGTATAAGGCAGACAGCAAGTCAAGTGGCAACTCTTCCTTTGAAAAAACAGTCAAAGGTAAGACAATCAAAGGGAAGGTATTTTGGACTGCGTGGGGATCAATAGCCAATGTCCCCAATGCAAAGAGGTACTTACCTGTGCCATAATGTTCTGCTCTCACCTCCTTTCAGTCCTCAGATATTTATACATCTTTTTCAGTTTCATTTTCACTTTATAGCCTTAAAAAACAACCTGTTATTAGCAAGGCAACAGTTGTCATCAGTATAACATCTCCTGGCAACACTTGCCAGGATAGTTTTCCACATGCCAAAGAGGCCTAGAGCCCCCACCCAATATTCCAGCATTTTAAAGGTCATTCCTGGTTCCTTTCACTTCTAGAAGTGTAAGGAAAAGACTTCTACCCAATTGCACAACAAAATGTAAAATAACCAAATCACTTTTTTCCTGTCCTCCCAGCCTGCTAGGCTCCTTGTATTGATGTTCTGGCTGTTCTGCAATAGTTTCCTGCCCTACAAGACCAATTCACCACAATCTCTGTCTGAGGCAGGGGTAGCCAACATGCTGCTCTCTACATATTGTTGGACTCCATTGGCCATCACCATGGCCAATGTCTGCAGGGTCACAGGTTCCCCACCTCTCAAGCAGGTGATGCTTTTTTTCCTTTCTGATCCTTGTACCTGCTTTGATGAGTGTGTTTGTTTGTCTGTCTGTCTGTCTGACTGTCTCTCTCTCTCTCTCTCTCTCTCTGTGTGTGTGTGTGTGTGCCCCAATTCTCCAAGAATTGAGGAGTTCAGGCCCTCAGGTTCTGCTTCCATTGCAATGAAGTCACTGGAGACTTATTTGCATTTTGTGATATAGGACTTGCATAATTACATGGGTTGACTGTAGGTAAGGATTCACAGCATTAAACACCCTAGAAATCTTCCGAAGAGCTTCCAGGAAGCTCTTGGATCCTCTGCCTGATCTTGTTTCCAGAAGTTTAAGAAGTATGGAGAAGGACTTTACCCCCACCTGAAAAAATGGCCCTTCCCATTTCCCACCCGCAAATGGGGCCATCATGTTATTTTCAAAGTGAAGAAACGCCATGTTCAGATGTCTTGGAGAACAACTATGTGGCTGGTGTTTATGGCTCCCTGTAATTGTGCCAAAATACCAGCCCACCTGCTGCACGTAAAATTCTGTTACACTGTAATGCTAAGCAAATCCATGTGGAAAGAAGCTTCTTCAGGGTCACTGCGATCCACTTTCAAAGAAGTGTGTTTGTTATTAAGCAGCCAACAATTCATTTCAAAATTAAGAGTACTGAACCAGATAAGGCCTAATTAATAGCTCACTACCAGCATTTTGCTCTACCTTTTTAAATGTAGCTCTGGAGCAAAGTAACTAATTTGAGCTCAGTTGCATTAACACCATTACCATATTTTTGAAGCTGTAAATTGGTGGACCCGTATGTGAAACTCTTTCTTCACTTTCAATGCCTCCTTTGCTCCTTCAATTTTAGAAATCCCATTTGTGTGTGTGTTTTAAGTATTCAACATGCATCTGTTTTTAGCTAATGGGACGTCTTTATTTCATCAACAACATTCCCAAGTACAGTCGTACCTCGGAAGTCGAACAGAATCCGTTCCGGAAGTCCATTAGACTTCCAAAACATTCGACTTCCATAGCACGGCTTCTGATTGGCTGCAGGAAACTCCTGCAGCCAATCAGAAGCCATGAGAGTCCTGTCAGACATTCAGCTTCCAAACGAACATTCTAAAACCGGAACACTCACTTCTGGGTTTTGACTGTTCGGGAGACGGAACGTTTGACTCCCAAGGCATTCAGGAGCCGAGGTACGACTGTATTTGCAAAGTCCAAACACCAGGAGCCAAAGGGCTATGCTTAACCTACCATGAATGCATGAGGATTCCCAGCCTGCCCACCCCCTTTGAAAAGCCACCCTTTAAGACCAGGGCACATTCTCTTTCAATATTTTTTAATAATGATGTTTCTTGGATATATTTTTTTCCTTCTCCTTAAATTTTTAATTATGGTATTGTTGTTCATGAGTTTCTTTTAACTAGATTTTTTTTATTCATGGCAGAGCAGAGAAAGTAAGAAAGAAAGAAAGAGGTTCTGTCACTTTTGGTCTCAGATGGGAGATGGGAACCCAAACCAGGAAGCAAAAACATATTGAGAAAATGGGAAGTTGAGGTGAAGGAAGAAGGATTGAGGGCTGAGATTTCAGCTAAACGCACAAGTAAAGAAGACTCTTTCCCCTCCTCCGTTGAAGGGGGCTATGAAAACCCAAATGCCAATGAATTCACAAGCTACACTGTTGTGGGATTCTTTATACAGGCACGTATTGATTTTTAACAACCGAGGCCTGCAGCAAAATGTTGTATGTGTCAAGGGTGGCCTGAAACAAGATGGCGGCATCCTCCATTCCAAGTAAAGAAGTTGACCAGACTGGCAACTGAAATTTGATTCAATTCACATTCAAATTCTTAACTAATTTGCACTTTACAAAACAATCACAAACTGAAACAGAGCCATCCTTCAAAATTCACACCAATGGATGAAGACAGAAAACCTAAGTCTTGACTGATTTGATGTTTTTGTTTTTATTCAATAACTCTTTTGTTCTTTTATAATGGAATCTTGTTAGAAGCCAACCTAGGATTGTCCTCCAACAGTCTTTTAGTTTGTTCACATGTCTCATCATATACTGAACACCAACTAATGGTGTTTACCAACGGAACATGTCTGTTATCCGGCTTAGAACAGAAAGTTCTTCCACCTGCAAAAAAATAAGAGATTTAAGCATTTTTATTCACAGTGGCTGATGGTCCTTCATTTCTCACAACTGAGTTGATATGAGACTTTGCTTTAAATGTTTATTTTGGAGACAGAAAATAGCCAGATTTGAAATTCAGATTCCAAGACAATTAACTCTGGGTTTAAAATATGCTTTAAAAATTAATTCCTTGTAACAGAACATGCTTTGGTGCAAAAATCCGAGTTCTGTGGCTATAGTTAGAAAAATATTAAAAAGAATACAGGCCCAACGTTTAAAGAATACAGACCCAACGTTTTTCATCAGGGTACAAGCCTGTCATTAATTTGGAAACCTGAGTTCTGAGTTTTTAATCTTTTCATTTGTTCCTTCAGACAATTTGAATGTGTGAACTCAAGTTATTTTTAGAAGTTATGACATCTATTTTTTTCTGTTCTGGTTTGCAGTCCTTCAATATACTCCAAGTAAAGATGGTGTCGTTAGTGGTAGCATCGGCGTGAGCTCCGCATCAGTTGTGCGGTTTTTATTATTTTTATCAGTCTTTTATTAGCTTTTATTAGTATTTTATCGCTATCATTTGGCAGCTTTTCCTCAACTATTATATTCACATAAAAATAAAGTAAATTAACTGCTTCTTAATCTCACCCAATTTTCCAGGATCAAGAGTTTAGAAAGAATTTCAATATCACAGCACAGATTGCCATTACGAAAACATGAATGAATTCTACACACCTGTCTACTGTCAGGTTGACCATATCGTAGTATGGCGGCAAAATGTTCACAGTTATTTGTGACCACATTGTAGTCTATCTTCTTCCCAACACATTGGTTTGCAATGCTAATTATTTCGCTTACAGGCCTGGCTTTATATTTTCTGTCCTTCTCGTTGTTGACCTTCCAGTAGTCTTTTCCTGCCACTTTTGAAAGCTTTTCTTTCTTCACCATTGCCTTTTTTGTGTCGGCACAGAAAAAATTTCCTATACCACCATCTCAAGAACAGAGAGAGAAAAGAAACTCAGAAACAGTGACCATTAGGCCTGGATTCCCTGCATTTCATCAACAACATTATCTTCAAGAAGACACCAGTCGTTGTTGTTTTGACAAATACTATTATTTTTTTAAAAATTGTTAGTCACTCTTATCTTGCGCAAGGCAACCCAAAACAACTTACAACCAACCAGAATGCAATCTCTTGGCTACAAAGCAGTCCTCTAACTGGCTTACAACAATTGCAAGTATCAGGACATAGAACTTCCAGCAACAATTAGTCCCTTAACCAGTGGTGGGGAACCTCCCCCCCCCCAAGGGCTGTGTTTCTTCAGGCGTAATCTGCCAATGTTCTCTATCTTATTCTTCCCTCTCATAAAACCACCCTTTCTAATGAGAAGCTCTTACCTGCAGCAGTCAGGTGGACCACATATCCATCGCCTACGTAGATAGCCCAGTGTTGGTAACCCAATCGATAAATCTCAATCTGGTCTCCAGGCTTTGGTCTCTCCCAGAGGTAAGTGGGCCAATGTATTGTGTCGTAAAACAGCTGTGCAAGTTTATTCAGAAGTAAGTCCCACTATGTTCAATAAAACATACTCCCAAATACATAGGATCACAGCCACAGAGGCAGCCTTTTCTTTTATACTGTAGCTCAGGGATGGAGAACATGTGGCCTTCCAGATGTTGCTGGTCTACAACTCCCATAGTCCCTGGACATTAGCCATAGTTGCTAGGGTTGATGAGAGTTCGAATCCAGCCACATCTGGAGGACCACAGATTTCTTACACCTGTGTAGCTTATGGCAAATATTTCTCCCAGACCTCACTCTGTGGCATCGTTATCTTTTTTAGTGTAGTTATCATTTTCAATTTTACAAATTTGCACAATTATATTAAGCCAAAATACAAACCATACATTTTCCACTGACTTCCCTTCTCCCCCGTTCATGGTTCATTTTATTAAACCTTTACCACTGCATAGTCTATATTTTCCATTTTCTCTCCTTTTCACTTTTTGTTCCAGTATACTTCATACCGCTGATATCCTGTTAACATTTTATTATGTTTGTAATGATTTTTCAAATATTCTACAAGTCTTTCCCAGTCTTCTTTAAAAGTTCTTTCTTATTCTAGGGCTGCCACACGTCCTGGCTGATTTTTGCTGAATCCAGCTTTAAAAAATCCCCCCCAAGTGGAAACTCTGGCCATTTATTTGTGTGTGTGTATATATATTCACCACCGGGGGGGAAATAATTCAGTTCAAATTGGGGAAAATAAATACAGTTGCACTTCAGTTTTCCAACAGCTTAGTTCTGAAACTACTTGGAACCTGAATACTTCAAACCTGGAAATGAGTGTTCCGGTTTTGGAACCTTTTCCAGAAGCCAAACGTGCTCTGTTCTGAGTATAACTTCCATTTTGAGTGCTACACTTCCATTTTCCTAGTGAGGGAAGGCGGGCGGGCGACAATCAAGCCTGCCGCCCTCCAGCGCTGGCTCCAGCCAGCTGCAACCACTGCTGCAACCACCCCCTCCTCCAGCTGTGGCAGCCCTGGCGCTGAGTGAGGGAAGGCCGGGCCTGAGTGGCAAGCGAGCAGGCAAGGAATGTCTCCGCCCCACCTGCTCCCGCTTGCGGGCAAGTAGGAGTGGGATCGGGCTGCTCTGCTTAGCAGCGTTGCTGCTTGCACGGGAACAGGAGCTGGATCGCGACTGTTCAGCTGGGGAGGTACAAGTGTATAAACAGTACAGAGCCCAATGCTTTACTGAGTTGCTGCTATTATCGTGGATTTCATTCCAAGATCTCTTTTTGCAAGAAACCAAAACTTAGTATCCATGGCTTGCAGGAGCCTCGCTCTCTTCCCCCACCCCACAAGTAGATGCATTGTTGAACCTTTGGACCCTGTGATTATTCATTGCAGTTTTTGTAAGTCAGACTTGCAAGGCAGGGGTAGGAGCTAAAGCAGAGCTTTCCAAACTTTTCATGCTGGTGAAACACTTTTTATACACGCAGCATTTTGTGACACAGTAATTCAGTTTCACTAGCAAACCGGAGGTTAAACTAACCCTTTTCCAGCCCAGGAGGAGCACAGGGACCATTCGTGTGAAAACACCGACACACTGCAGCCGACGCACGAATGTGTCGCAACACGCTGTTTGGAAAGCTCTGATCTAGAGACAAAACTATCCTAAGCATTCTTACACAGAAGTTAGTCTCACTGTGTTCAATGCCACTTTGCTCCTAAACTGCACGTTGGCTTGTAGCCAGAGATAGCAGGGTATAACAGACAGCAAGTCAAGTGGCAATTCTAACTTCGAAAAAAACAGTCCAAGGGAAAACAATCAAAGGGAAGGTATTTTGGACTGGGTGGGGATTGATAGAAAATGTCCCCTATTCAAAGGGGTTCTTACCTGAGCCATAAT